>NC_090266.1:970416371-971066371 GCF_040414725.1 Anabrus simplex | reverse complement strand
CCATAGTTTTTGGGTAGAGACATGTGTTAGAGATTGTCCACACCTCTTAATCGTTGAAAAACAAAAGGCAAATAAAAACACTCAGTGACATCATCTGAATAACCGTGGAATTATTTCAGTAGTTAAAGTTCCAAGTTTCTCCAGTAGAGAAGTTTCAATTGGCGCAATATTTGAATTAGCGGCGTGGAGGTGTACCGCCCGGTACACTTATTATTATTATTATTATTATTATTATTATTATTATTATTATGATAACTCTATTTCGCGCGTTACACTACCGTT
This sequence comes from Anabrus simplex, assembly GCF_040414725.1. Lineage (NCBI taxonomy): Eukaryota > Metazoa > Arthropoda > Insecta > Orthoptera > Tettigoniidae > Anabrus > Anabrus simplex. Next base: position 971,066,089 of record NC_090266.1, on the reverse strand, counting down.
AGCGGTATTTATGGTTAATGCATACGCTTTTACAATTTCGGGCTACTTTGGCACTAAGCAATTGATTTAAGACGAGATTCACTTGGATTATTATTATTATTATTATTATTATTATTATTATTATTATTATTATTATTATTAAAAATGGAAAGTTTTATATTTTTATTTCCACTAACTAGAATTTAGTCACATATGTTGAGTCCCAATATGAACCACCAAGATCCGATTTACATCGATCGCGACACCACGGTATTCGGAACCGCAACCTTCATTGTCGTACTGGGGACACCATGTCCTCCCGAGACACATCTCAAATCCCATGGCACATCGCGGCTGAGCAAATACATCCAATGCCTGCGATTGCTAACTTTTAATATACTAATTAATCCTCGGTGGGTGCATTCTGCCATTCATAACACCGGAATCGACATTATATCGTCTTAGGCATCGAGATTTATCTATTTCATCATCAAAACAGTACGGCTCAATTCTCACCTCATGCCGGATTTTCGTCCCGCACGGCTTCCGATCTTAGAAATGGGCTCCAACCACTGTGGGCTTTCAACATAACGTGACCATCCTATACGCGTACCTCTATCACTTCTAAACACATTTTTATGGTAATTATAAAGTCCAAAAACGTGAAATCAACAATTTACGTAAAAATCAAATTTACTGCCCGAATTAAAGTCTTTAACGCTACATGTCATCTCCACATTGATTATTATTGTCACTAGCCAACTCACGAAGCACTGCCATTATTATTATTATTATTATTATTATTATTATTATTATTATTATTATTATTATTATTATTATTATTATTATTATTATTACCTTCCATACGCAACACAAATATTACACTCTCTGGCACTTTCGTAATCTGGCTGTCTGGTAACAATTATTCATACTAAAGTACAAATAATCACCGCAGTGATTGAAAATCAAATGAATGGGTTAGCACAAAAAGAAATCTAACATTTGAAATGAACTTTGATCAAAGTATTGACAAATAACACATTAATTAAAGATAAAACCCATATTTACATTATATACAACAAATAAATACTCAATTAATTAATTAATCTAACCCATAATTACGTTAATATAAATTAGTTCGTCCGTCTGTCTTAAAATCATGTATTCGGGAGGCGATCCACGTTAAGTAGCCATGATTAATCTACACTGAATCCAGTTTTGTCGCGATAACATCCCCAAATATATTAAATTCGTGTACTCATTCCAATGTAGAATTCCATTGACTCGTAGCAGATGAGAAGCCTCATGGCCCCATGGTGATTTACTCGTACATCATGTAGCACTTTATAAAATTAACACAACAAAACACTTCTGGGCGATTACCCATGATTAACATCTTACTAGAGAATTTACAATAATTTATACAAGAATATAAAAAACTTATAGGTGCCTCTAGACTCATTACACTTGCACAGTATATTCTTCCTTGAGCCCGAACCACAAGTCGTGACACATTATGACGAAGTGTCGTTTCATTCGAACCGGCGTGTATCGCGTTCTTTAACCGGCACTTACTGACGTATACGATGCCGTCTTGTGATCGCTACGCTCCTACAGTTCCCTGCTACAATAAGTGTTTCACCGTCTATCTTGAAATATTTATTTCAGGCTCTGAACACTGCCTTCGGCGTTCCGTCGATCCTTTAAATTCCAACACATGAAATGTTGAGAAATGTATTAATTTCACATACAGTGATACTGATTATTTACACTCGATATTCTAAATAATTCTCACCGTTCGTCTTCACCTTCATGACTACTAACGTACTTTCAACTCTAACAGAATCTATAATGCATTTCCTGGTACTGAGTTACAGAGTCAGCGTGTCGGCGTTTCAAATTATTTCAAACGACTGATAGCTATAAAGCTCGACTCCCTGGTATATATGGTCGACCTGGTTTCGCGCGTGGGTTATCTGCGTTCACTCCAGAGGAAGGGGGGGGGGTTGGTTATCCTAAATCGGCACTTGCAGGTGGATTTGGATCTCTGAATTTATCCCACTTAATAAATTATCGATACTCATTCATGTGTCGCATTCTGATCTCATATCGTTCGGCGATTACGAAGATTTTACTTGATTTCTGTCCTCCACTTTTCGCGCGCTAATTCGGCGTCCCTGATGGCGTGATCGTCTTGACCAATGGCTAGATAGCGTGGGTCATTTCCTAGAATTCTTTACTTTAATTCATTGCAATTACAATTAATCAACATTGGGATGATATCACAAAAATTCCCTCTGTTCAATTTGGTGGTTGGAATATTTTAATTATCGTTATCGGAGAAGCTAACTGGAGTTCATATTGGTTTCACTTATGTTGGCGCATCTGCAAGTCCATGATGAATTTTGTCATTGGCTAACACTGCAGCGGTTAGTTTAAATATCTCTTCCTGGCAACCTGACGACAAATATGCCCTGAGTTACGGGAAACTTTGTTGCGACACATTCTCAGTATCGTGACGCGCTGGCTGCACCTTGTTCAAGAATAAATGCTCACTTTTTCCTCGTAGCAATTAGCTCTGTTGTTATCAGTGCTCGATTTTAATCCTCTTAGCTTCTGACAAGGAAATATACCATCCATTATGACAAGCTTAACTTTGGCGACAGATTGTCGAGAACACGTCGGACTATGTTGAAACTCTTCCTTCCCCACAAAACTGACACTGTGTATAATTCAGTATTCCCATGTTTACATTTATTTTAAATCATCAAATCATGATAACTATGGCCCATCTCATCCGGGTACAATACTGTAGACTTCATTAATATTCCAAAGTGTATTTGTGTATTCAATAAAAATCTTAAAACATGTTAACATTATCAGTATGCTATAAAAACATTAAAATAAAATAAACCCCCTGCGGGTGGGGGATGCACATGTGGAATACACCCGCGGTATCCTCTGCCTGTCGTAAGAGGCGACTACAAGGGGCTCTCAACTTGGTAGTGTGGATTGGTGACCATGGGGCCCTTAGCTGAGTCTTGGCATTGCTTCCACTTGTGCCAGGCTCCTCACTTTCGTCTGTGCTGCCCGACCTCCTTTGGTCAACTCTTGTTCCTTTCCGACCCCGACGGTATTAGAGCATTCGAGGCCTAGGGAGTCTTTCATTTTCACGCCCTTCGTGGCCCTTGCCTTTCATCGTCCGTCACTTCATTTTTCGAAGTGACAGATCCCTTCTTTCTTCTTTTTTCTCTCTCTTTACCCCCTGTGGGTGGTGGACGCAGATGAATAATACCCCCCGGTATCCCCTGCCTGTCGTGAGATGCGACTAAAGGGGGCGACAAACGGATGATTGAATTTGAACCATGAAACTACTTTTGATTCGTACCATCACGCGGTGAACACCGTGGGTTGCTTGTACTTGCGAGTAGTACTACTATATTAGGTACAAAATGGGTTTGTGATTAGTGGCAGCAAAGAGTGGGTTCTCCTGTGGGTTTCCAGTACCCGTGCGTCGTAGCCATGTGAGCAACACCGCGGGTCTGGGCGTTGCCTGTGAGTTGTACCACTATATGAGGGACACCGTGGGTCTGCGTTGCCTGTGATTAGTACCCACTATGTGAGGAACACCACGGGAATACCGGTACCCGTGACTAGTACACCTAGGTGAGGAACTTCATCGGTTTGCGTTGGCTATGAGTGGTGCCATTATGTGAGAAACACCATAAGTCTGCGTTACCTGTACGAAGTACAATACTTGTGAGTAGTACCATCTTGTGTGGAACACCGTGAGTCTTCGCTACTTTTGATTAGTACCTCAACATGACAAATACCATGGTTCTACTTTACTCGCGACATGTACCATTCTGAGGGGCCTTAGACCTGGATTTTGGACCCCTTTTGACATCAAGCATCGTCGATTCAGGATTGTGATTTATAAGTGGTCCCTTGGTCAGTAATACTATTATTTATGACCTTTTTGAGCTGGATCCACTGTTTTTTGTTTGTTTTTTTGGGTTCGTGTCCATCCATTCATTCATGACATTTTTTATTTATTTTGGTCAGTGGATGATTTTGAACTTTTTGTTGTCATTTCATTTCGTACCATTAGGTGCCTATGACCTCGATGTTAAGCCCCTTTAAACAACAAGCATCATCAGCATCATCAAAGTAAAATTAAAGCAAAAAGAAACATGAAATTAATGATTTTAAAGAGAAAAACAGATGTTAGGTTTCATCTAACAACACAAGTGATCGCGTGACTTGCCGATGCGCGAGTGATCGTAGGTTAAGAAGGATGTCAGCTTCCGGATGAAACTCTCTTTACATCAGTCTGTTTTCAGACCAACTTTGCTTTACGGGAGTGATAGCTGCGTGGAGTCAGGAGATCTTATTCATAAGTTAGAAGTAACAAACATGAAAGTAGCGAGAATGATTGTTGGTACAAACAAGTGGGAACAATGGCAGGAGGGTACCCGAAATAAGGAGATAAAGGCTAAGTTAGGAATGAACTTGATGGATGCAGCTATGCGCATAAACTGGCTTCGGTGTTGGGATTATGTGAGGCGAATGGAGGAGGGATAGGTTATCTAGGAAAATAATGGACTCTGTTATGGAGGGAGACGAAGACGACGATGGTTATCCTGGGTTTCTAACGATTTAAAGATAAGAGGTATAGAACCAAATGAGACAAAAACACTAGTTGCAAATAGATAATTGTTGCGACGTTAAGTAAATTCATAGAGGCTTGCAGACTGAAGCTGGTAGAGTTAAATGTCTGGCCCACGGTTTAGGAATAGCACATCTGCCTTTTACCCAGGCTCCGGGATCAGTTTCCACGCAGGTCAGAGTTTTGCACCTGTATCTGTGGGCTGGTTTGAAGTCCATCTAGCCTAGGTGAGAACACCTGAGGAGGTATAGTCCTGACGCCCAACGCATACCCATGCGGTATCTTCTGATCTCAAAACTTGGCCCATCCTGGTATTAATGAGGGTTGTCAGTCTGCCCGCCCTAGTGATAATGAGTGTTGTCAGTCGGTTTCTTTCCTCTGGACACAAGGGGCGCGTGTCGTTTAAAAGGCAAGTGAGCTCTGTCAAATGCAAGGTTGTCATATTTTGCGTCGATTATTTAAACATGTTAACATTTAATTTATTCTAAAATCAAAATATAAATATAAAAACTTGATCATGAACCACAGCACAAACCGATATCGCAAATAATTTGTTTCGTGCTTCACCCGTGCGGTGTTCGCAGATGTTGAAAGAAAGAAAGAACAGGAAAAAAGGAATTGGCATATAAACTCGACAAAGACTAAACTTAAATTGATACCAAAGTAGGCCTATGAAAATATTAATTTTATGTTGCTAATATCAGTGTCTTCCTTTCAGTAAAGAAAGGAAAAGTACAACAATTTTTTACAATTTGTTTTATGTCGCACCGACACAGATGGGTGTTATGGCGACGATGGGCTAGGAAAGGCCTAGGAGTGGAAAGGAAGTGCCCGTGGTCTTAATTAAGGTACTTCCCCATCATTTGCCTGGTGTGAAAATAGGAAACCACGGAGAACCATCTTCAGAGCTGCCGACAGTGGGGCTTGAACCCATTATCTTCCCGATGCAAGCTCACAGCTGCGTGCCACTAACCATAACTCGCCCGGCAAAGGTAAAGCAAAACCACGAACTAGGGACTCGGATGATGATGATGATAATAATAATAATAATAATAATAATAATAATAATAATAATAATTGTCCGCCTCTGTGGTGTAGTGGTTAGTGTAATTAGCTGCCACCCTCGGAGGCCCGAGTTCTATTCCCGGCTCTGCCACGAAATTTGAAAAGTGGTACGATGGCTGGAACGTGGTCCACTCAGCCTCGGGAGGTCAACTGAGTAGAGGTGGGTTCGATTCCCACCTCAGCCATCCTGGAAGTGGTTTTCCGTGTTTTCCCTCTTCTCCTCCAGGCAAATGCCGAGATGGTACCTAACTTAAGGCCACGGCCGCTTCCTTCCCTCTTCCTTGCCTATCCTTTCCAATCTTCCCATCCCCCACCAAGGCCCCTGTTCAGCATAGCAGGTGAGGCCACCTGGGCGAGGTACTGGTCATTCTCCCGAGTTGTATCCCCGACCCAATATCTCACGCTCCAGGACTCTGCCCTTGAGGCGGTAGAGGTAGGATCCCTTGCTGAGTCAGAGGGAAAAACCAACCCTGGAGGGTAAGCAGATTAAGAAAGAAATAATAATAATAATAATAATAATAATAATAATAATAATAATAATAATAAATATCGGGGTATGTAGTTCGGACAAAAAATAGCCAGCTAAACTTAGCTACTTTTAAAACAAATGGTATTTACCTTACCTCTATTCGTCGTCCTCGTCATTGTCTGCTAGGTGAATTACAAATCTATCTTGGTTGCTATCCGTGTCGTGTTTCATGTACTTCATTTCTGTCTTAATGGTGCTTCGAACACAAGCAGACCACCTCTCAGGACCGATCGTTCCAGCTCCTTCACGCAGAAGTTGACACACACTAGCACTCAACGTTGGCGTAACATTATTTTTCCTAACATACGCCTTCAGCTGAGACCAGATCATTTCTATGGGGTTTAAAATACAGTGATATGGAGGGAGTCGCGAAACTTCGTGTCCACATGTGGCTGCGATCTCCTCTACAGCGTACCTTTTACTGATATTGGCTGATTTGATTTCCTGCAACATAACTGCCTTGATGGGTACAGGTTTTGGCAAATATAGTGGAGACAATACGCGACACTGAGATGGATATCGAGGGACAGGTATTGGAGCTCTCTCTAGCGAGTAGACCTGAAAACTACTGATTCTGTCATAAGAGCACTTGAATTTGTGTGTGAAGTTTTTGGTGTTATTTATGCGTTTTCAGTGAGTTGACATAATTAAATAGTAGCGCGTGTCATTCCTTGATATCTCTCAACACTAGCTGTGTTTGGCTGCAGTAACTATGAAGTAGAGTAGAATGCGCGGTCGTTCTTCACGTTCCCTCGTGACAAGAAAATGTAAGTAATATTGTGTTTGCATATATATTCTTCCAGTGACAGAGATCTTTATAGTACTTCATAATCTTCTGACCTGCTCGACCCATATTTTAACTGGCTTAAAATGTAATACGAATATTTTATTGTATAGTGCAGCAGTTAACCTTCAATACCGATGTGGTGTTGTAGGTGTGATCTGTGGGTTTTGAAATGTCTCAGAAGTGATTTGGATAAGGTGTACAAGAAAGAAGGAACGTTACGCTTATATAAGAATTATAAGATCTGTTGAGATCATTTCCAGGCCAGCGACTTTAAAAATCCTCGAATATACAGCCAAGGGTATGTTACGTTTTTACTCTACTTGTACGTACCGGCAAATATTCCTCAAAGAATCACTATCGACAACATTTTCATACTTTTCTTTCTTTTATCCTTCTTCTCAGATTAAAGCCGGGATTTTATAGATTTTCTTTCTGTTAGTAGGCTGTATGTTAAGAGGAAAATTGTCCAGCTATTAAATGTTAATTCATTGCATCATATGTGTAAGGAATATGCCGATATTTTTATTGACACGTGTCTTAATGTGATGATACAATGTTTTTAAATGAGAAAAAAGACAAATCCAACCGTAAGAGTTCAGGCAGGAAAGCTAAAGCTAAAAAAGTAATGCATAAATGAAAGATCAAGCCATTTCACAGCAGTCCTTTTCACATCCTGTTTATATGTCTAATTTCAGTCCTTGAATAATAACCTTTTAAATAATTCTTCATTCATTTATCCAGAATTGCTTTAGCAACTTCGCAGTTAATATCTCAATAACACTTTCTTTGTAGACGTAATTTATTTATCCATTTCCGTATATACATTTCCATTGATATTTGAATTTAGCGCTATTTTTTCAGGCCAAGTCACTAGGAGCGCCACCGTCGAATTGTCTCCCATTTTAGCAAGGCTAAATCCGTAAGTGTCGCGTATTGTCTCTACTGTATTTGGTTTTGGCACGGGAATATTATTGTACTCCATAAACTTAATCATGTCCTTAATATTAGTGTTCATGGAAGGAAACCTAATGAGCTGCCGCGAATGATAGCTTGCGTTGTCCATCACGATTACACATTTTCGGTCACGTGGTAGGTTCTCTAGAAGATGAGACCTAAACCAGTTTTCGAAAACTTGAGCTGTCATTTCGTCATGGCTATCAGCTTTGCAGTCTCCAATGTTTTTAGCCGATAAATAAAGGCAATTCTCAACCCAGCCCTCACTGCCTCCAGCATGCAATACCATAATACGCTTGCCTCGCGATGTTGGTGCTTTCAGTATGCAATTACAAGGTCCATCATCCCACCCTTTCTTCACAATGTCATGAGTATCGTACCAAGTTTCATCTAGACAGACAACTCTGCACCCCTCGGAACGCAACTTCCGGAGACGGTCTATGAATTTATATCGCCAAGCTACTATTCTAGCAGATTCCATTACAATCTGTTTTTTCCTGAGAATACGGAAACAAAACCCAAGTTTTATCAACAGCTGTCGTAAAGTAGTTTTTTCATAAGGAAAGCCACACACATTTTTCAAATGTTTTAACAGTTCCTGTACGGTTAGTGACTTACCTTTAGTAAAGAACTAGCTGACGTACCCGCGCTTCGCTACGGGATTCTCAGAAAGACTGACTTAGTGGTTTTCCTAACTGAAGTAAACAAAGGCCATTACAAAAACGTCAGTAGGAAAGTAGCGATGTTATAATAATAATAATAATAATAATAATAATAATAATAATAATAATAATAATAATAATAATAATAATAATTTCGTGTGGCTATTTCTAGCCGGGTGCAGCCCTTGTAAGGCAGACCATCCGAAGAGGGTGGGCGGCATCTGCCATGTGTAGGTAACTGCGTGTTATTGTGGTGGAGGATAGTGTTATGTGTGGTGTGTGAGTTGCAGGGATGTTGGGGACAGCACGAACACCCAGTCCCCGAGCCAAGGGAATTAACCATTTAAGGTTAAAATCACCGATCCGGCCGGGAATCGAACCCGGGACTTCTGGACCAAAGACCAGCACGCTATCCATTTAGCCATGGAGCCGGACAATGTTATAGTATAAAATACTCGATCAAATGAAAAACCGCATATTTTCTCACTTTTAACGAACAGTACTACGGTGCCGATCTAACAGTCCAAAGTTCCAGAGCTGGAATGACCAGGCCACAGACATCCGTCATCACTCCTCTGCCATAATTCTCTTAAATATGCAAACTGCTCATTCCAATCAGTGTCTCAGAGTACGGAGTGAACAGCCGAATGCTATAATGAACCAGTGTGTTATGTACCAGTAGTATTAGAAAATTTATGAACCAGAGGAATAACATGCTAAAGAAGAAAGTTTTCCAACTCCCCAGCTACTTTCCGCTAATATTCAGGCAGGCTGTTACACTCGGTATGACCGGGCGATTTGGCCGTGTGGTTAGGGGCGCGCAGTTGTGAGCTTGCATCCGGTGGATTCGAACCCCACTGTCGGCAACCGTGAAGAAGGTATTCCGTGGATTCCCATTTTCACACCCGGCAAATGCTGGAGCTGCATCTTAATTAAGGTCAAGGCCGCTTCCTTCACACTCCTGGCCCTTTCCTATCCCATCGCCGCCATAAGACCTGTGTTGGTGCGACGTAAGGCAATTTTCATCCTAACTATCGTAGATGTGTGGCAACAGAAGACACAATGTCCACCACAACAAACAATGGTCAATGTAATGTTATTGTTGATCAATGTTACGCGCTTTCAATATTGTAGGCCATCATATTTAGTTTTCTTCCGACTCTGAAAATACCACTCTTATCACAGTCGGTACGATAAAATTGAATAAAACATAAATGGTCGGAAATTGTATTCACTATAACTTTTGTTATGTAGTACTTTTCGATAGGACCAATAACATAGGTATTTAAAAATTAAATATTAGGCGTCTTCCCCTAAACTACAATTTCATACAGGGCGCATAAAAATGTTTATAGTTTAGACTGTAGTTTCTTATTCCTCGACTATATATACCAACTTTCATTAAATTCTGTTAACCCATTTTCTCGTGGCTTGGCGTTGATATGGACTTGGCAACCAAAATACAAATTCATGAATATCTATGTTATCAAAGCCGGTGCGGTAATAATGTATGACATAAATGATCGGAAATTTAATTCTATATAACTTCAGTTATGTAGTATTTGTCGATAGGACCACTAATAATATAAATATTTGATTATTAAATTTTAGGCCTTCCCCTAAACTACCATTTCACTCAGCGTGAGTAAAATGATTTATAGCCTAGATTGTAGGGGCTCATCCCCCGACTTCACATACCGATTTTCATTAAATTATCTTCAGCCGTTTTCTTGTGATGCGTGTACATACATACAGACAGACAGACAGACAGACAGACAGAAATTACGGAAAAGTAAAAAGGGCATTTCCTTGTTGCTATGGACATGGCCGATACAGAAATACAATTATTTTCAAATTCTGAGCAATGTACAGACAAAACTCTTATTTTATATATATAGATGTATATACCGCGCGTCTCACTAGTCACAGCAACAATCAATTTTATTAAAGATAACCCTATTATTACCACACTTTTTCGGAGTTGTAGGCTTCCTCTTCATTATTTTACTTACAGTTTTCCTGTTAAGTTTCAACATTTTAGCTGTCTCAGAAATATAACCCTCGCGAACGTTGTTCTTCATAACGTATTCGTATGCATTACATACCAGCCGTTGACTTTGCTTACTTCAAGTTTTAGTCGCCTTTCTTTTCTCTGCGGAACGACTACTACCCGGCTGAGTATCACTCGCGGGCGCGGAACCACTGCTGCTCGGCTGAATATCAACCGTGGGCACGGTACCACTGCTACCCGGCTGAGTATCACTCGCGGACATGGAACCACTGCTGCTCGGCTGAATATCACTCGCGGGCGTAGAACCACTGCTGCCCGGCTGAATATCACTCGCGGACACGGAACCAGTACTACTTGGTCGAATATCACTGTCACTGGTGCTCGGTTGAGGATCGTTTGCGTGCACTGGCGGATTTAATTCAGGATTTTCTGATGCGATAATTTCCAGGTGTCATTCCCACGGCCTTCACATTACTGCATGAAGCGAAGTGAAAAGCAACACGAATATTGAATAACGAAGCAAAGAAATAATCCAAAACTTTCAAACAGCGAACAAAGCAAGTGTGACTTGTCTGAGCTGAAAAAAAGAGACTGACGTCTATTTAACAAGAGGTGCATTGGCAACAGAGCTGTGAGGATTTCTGAAGGGGAATACGAACTTCCGTTTTAAAGCCCACTGCCGTCATAAATCACCCCCTGCTAGGCAAGTGAGTGGCCAGGGAGATCAAACGTTTGCCGAACTGTTTGAATGCCGCTGGGTACGCGTTGCCCGTCTCAGCTATATCTGGCAGTGAGACAGAAGCCCTATTCTAGAAAACCGAGAATAACGGCAGAGAGAATTTGTCACACTGAGCGTGTTATCTTGTAACCTGCAGGCCTTCAAGCTGGGCAGTGGTTGCTTGGTAGGCCAAGGCCCATCATAGCTGTAGCTCCATGGGGTTTGGTTTGTTGGAATCATATCCTGGTACATTCAGTTGACATGCAAGGGTGATTAAATGTGCGAGACTGTTGTCAGAAGATTTCCTAGCATATTAACACGTTGAAGATGGTGTCCCCCCTTGTTTAGTGACTGACATTTGTACAAAATATTGTTTGTCAGCCCATATGGTACTGTCCATGCTTCTCAGGTTCAGGCTATTGCGTGACTCCAGCACGACCATCCACTGTTGCAATCCATGTTCTTGTAAGGTGTTCATAGTGTGCAATGCGGGGCTCATTCCCTTCTCTGCGCAACAAACGATGAATTTCCCTGATATTTGTCATCCCATTTGGGATGACACATGCAACCATCAGAATTTTTTTTTTAATGGCAGGGAAAACAATGTGAATTGGAGTGTATTGTTGCTGTATTCTTAGGTGCTGTTGTTACATCACTTCAGAGATAATTATAATTAGACCCATGGTGCTCCATTGTTCATGGTTCACTCGGTGCTGAAATACAGAGTAAGCAGAGTGAGTTGCATTACGGTTGAATGGAGATGATTAGGTTTGCTGTAGTTTTCTATTTGACTTCCCAATCTATCCTGTTTTTGGGCTTGAATGTGGGCTGTGGTTGCAAAAGAAAATAATAATGGCAAGAAAAATTGAAATAAAGAAAAATCTAGAACCCAGACAATACATGACTTCTGAACCAGGTCCAAACCTTAAAGGACATATTTGGTCAGTATTAAAGCCTGTAGTTGACAGGGATGGGAAAGACGTTCATTTTGTGTGCTGTATGACCGGTGAACTTTATGCACTCACTAAATTGTTGACCGGCACGTCCCACATTTCCCGTCATCCATGTGTATCTGATAACAAATCTTCCGTAAAAGAAAATTGTCTTCCTAAATCTGCTCAGGGCTTGATTGTTGTTAAATTTGCTGGTATGTGTGCTCGAGGTTGAAGGTCATAATAAGACTGGAGGTGATGGCTTTCTGGATCTCACTCAGATTTTGGTTGACACTGGAGCTATGTATGGAAAAGTATCCACAGCAGCCATGTCCTGACACATTGCAGAAAGTATTAACTGTCTATGAGATTCAATTATGCTGGAGGTACTCAACTTTATGAGTAGAAGGGAATGTGCACCCGCCATGGATATGTGAACATTTAACGCAAAAAGAACAATTATGTAACATGTATGGTTTCTTATTTTGTTGAATGGGAACTCAAGGCTTATGTCTTGTTCACGATCAGGTTTCCAGACGAACCTAAAACAGGTGATAATATTAAAAGAGAATTGCTGAGACGATGTATTGTTCTTGGTGTTATTGAGACCGTACTAAAACTTGCATTTTTCAACTGATCAAGGTGCCAACATAATCGCCGCACTGTGTGATTATACCAGACTGAATTGTACTCATCATATGCATGATACGGTGCCAAGAAATGTGTTCACTAACCAGCTTTTTTCAGTCTGTTGCTCTCACATTGATGCTCTTATGTCTGCAACAAAAGGACTTGTTACCACGTCAAACAAAGTGGCCTAGTAAACGCTCTTGGAGAATCATTGCAATAATCCAATGACACTTGCTGAAACACTCGTTTAACGGTGGTAGAATCTGTACAACGTCAGTATTCGGCTTTGTGAGAAAAACTTGCTGAAAAAGGAGACGGTAATCATGTGGATGGAATCAATATCAGGGTGATGAACGAACTGATCCCACTCCTTAAAGTATGTATTTTATTATGTAGCCTACTACATTTTTATGTTTTGTCATTCGAAATACCGGGCAATTTAAATTAGTTCCATGTGGTGATCTTGATACACATTTTAAGTAAGCTACGGTATTTTATACCCCTTCAAGAAGCGTCAAAAGAATTAGAATGTTAGAAGTCACCCATACTTCACCTTGTCTTGTCATGGATTTTTCTGATTAGATAGAAAGAAACTTATGATGAATGGGGCGTGCTTTTATGATGAGCATTCCAATCTTCCCGGGTCATCCAATTCCATGACTATGCCACAATCTGACCAAAGTAATTAAATTTATTTCGTGCTCTGACATAAATGATGGTCCTACTCCAACAGATGAGTTGGAATGATATTTAAACCAAAATTGTGGAATGGAAGAAGATGTAGCATCCCATTGGAGGACAAATCGAGAAAATAATCCAAAACTTCACCAGATCACCAAGAAAGTATTATGTATGCAAGCTTCAAGTTCAGTTTCAGATAGAAATTTCAGTTCAGCAGGCTTCATTCTCAACACACGGTGGTCTCTCCAGACAATGATGCTCTTTTTATTCACAGTATTCCACCACCATTAACAATGACGAATGAACTATGCACATCAACTAAGTAAAAGCCATGTTCAGGTTTATCTTCACATCGTTTCAGTTTGTATTATATTTTATTTTGAGTTAAATGTAAGGACCCTTGAATATACTTCGTGTTATTTAGATTCATTTTCAGTTAATTTGATGTCAATTGCAGATGCATATTAGAATTTCTAATAAAGTTTCTGTTTGTGTATTATTATTATCATTATGATTATTATTGCTATTATTTTAGTACCAGAGAGATCCCTATTGTTTTATTTAAAAATCCAATTGGAGTACTTTAAAATTTGTCTTTAGCATACAGGAATTCATATAGTGAGTGATCAGAATAGAAGTGTGAAGTGAACATTTCGTTGTAAAACACGTTACTGCAAGGTCAAGGTTAGTCTATTCAGTCCACCGAATGCGAATGACTGTGGTGGGCTGTGCGAGACCAGTGCCGTGGGCCAGTAAGCGGTTCCATCAAGAGAAGACTACACGGCACGGGCTGGGCTGGGCTGCTGGATTCCGTGGGTTTGGAGTACTTTACGGTAGGCATTACTGCAGGACTCTGATGCGTGCATTCTCAATTGCACACCCAACCTAATAATCATGTGTCACCTCAATGGGGGACCACGTAAATGGTAATTTCGAAGATAAAATATGTCTTTGGTTATCACCTAGGAGTGAAATTATGCACATCCCTAGCCCATTACAGCCTGAAATGCATATATCACATTTCTGCAGTTTTCCAGTAAAATAAGCAACTATACACCTCAACGTTAACATGTTGAAGATTAATCTTTCAAGTTCAAAGTTCTGATGTTTTATTATTATTATTATTATTATTATTATTATTATTATTATTATTATTATTATTATTATCCATATTCATCATCATCATCGTACACCTTTTACCATATTTTCAGAATGAATTTTCTTACATTTTTTTTTTTTTTCCTGATCCGTCATTCATACCCGAAACATTCACCTTGTTATCTTCCTTGTCTTTTTGCCTTTCCAAATATGACTGGTTTCTAATGCTTCCATTCCTATCCTACTTTTTTCTTTGACCAATTCTTCTTCCTTATTTTATACTATCCATTGATATTGTTGGCACCTCCATTGGTACTAGTTTGTTACCTGAGGAGTCCCTGGTTTGTCAAATGTGAGTGGAACTCCATCCTTCCCTCGGGCCAGTAAATCATTAAATACTTTTGTCCTATTTTGTATATTCAAGGCATTTTTGCCTCTAATGGTGGCATCGCAGTCAATGATCGAGGATGTACACAAGATTCAACTCCTGTTGTATAGTAACTGGTATCATGATCCTCAGAATTCCTGGTAATTCAGCTGTTGTCTGTGGTTCACAAACTAGAATTTGACTGAAAATTCACATTATAAACTACAAAATGTTTGTATTATGAGATTATATTAATAAATACTAGTGTTTTGTGCCATATCTTTGCAGAACTTTTTGCTGTCGATATGAAGTTCATAACAAAGTTTTCTTTCCTATCCAGGTTAGTTACTTCCTGTATAATCCTACCAACAGTGGAGCAGTTCAGCTCAATCAAGGAAATCTGGATACAATTCTAGGTATGCAAACATTTAATTATTATGTCATGAGTTGTAGTAAGCCTCACCATGGTATTCAATTAAACTTGTTTCTCATGTTTCAAGTAGTCTATGGGTTTAAGATATTAAAGTGGTGTACAGGTATCTCTCTTTATACACAATCTCATTTGATTCATTTTTGCTGTAACAAGGTTTTTAAAGGTTCATTTAAAAATCACTACTGGTAGCAATTTTGCAGTCACTTTATACTTGATCTTGTGACTTGCTGCACACACTGCTTTGACAGCAATTTTCTTTCCTTGTGCTGCATGTTAGTGTCAGAGAAGGTATAGAACTAATAAGCTCCATTGTTGGAGTCCTTTACAATGCAGACATTATGAGAAAAAAGGAGGTAATCTTGATCAAAATACTTCCATACGTGAAAAGTAGAGAAAAGCTATAACACCAGGAGAAAAATTAGTTCTAAAGAGGTACAAGCATAATGAGCATGCAGTTGACTTAGAGCTACAAGAATTTCAGAATCAACTTCAAGCTCAATAAGAAATCTCTTAGAGAAAATTAAGTAAAATGGTAAAAGTGCAACGAGGACATTGACAACTAAGGTGAGGTAGATAAAGGCTCTAACTATGGAGAAATTGGAAAGGATTTTGGCCCAAAGGATTGATCATAAAAACAAACATGCTGTTTCATTATCCATTTTAATTGCCCATTACAAAGCAAAAGTCAGAAAATCAAAATTTTCTTTGAGAATAGTAGGAAAACTTAAAATAATTATACCTTGATCTTGTTGATCATAGTATGCCTGAAACTCTTGAAATATATAATTCAAAGATGCCAGCTTGCATACAAAAGGGAAGTGATCTCTGTTCTTTCAAACTTTACATACCCTCTTACCTTTGCTCAGGACTTCACAAAATAATGCATCATCTCCAGGTATTTATTCATTAAAATCATTGTGTTAAATTTCTTTTTTGTTCTCAAATGTAAGTTTTAATTATTCTGTATTCTTCTGAACAAATTCCTTCTCCTATCACACCTATGTTAAATTAAACTGTTGTACCTTGATTTTTTATTACATGATTATTTCATGGTACCACTTAATAATGTAAAGTGAAGGACATCTGCATTAGAAGACTGGAGCTCTCGAATATTGGCACAGTCCATGTGTGATAATGAGATTGGATGAAATAAGACATTTTCTTATTATTTTCATGTAAATTGAATGTCATAGTCCTTCACATTGGTGGTCATCTCCTCTAATCTCCTTATATGATTAACTAGCAAGATACCCGTGCTTCGCTACGGTATTATACTGAAATTTATAATTGAATGCTTATTGTTTTAGATATATAATCCTCCGAAATTCGCGATCTGACTCGTTTTCTGCGAGAATCCACCAAAATTTCCGATCTGACTCGTTTTCTATTATTTTACGGCACGTTTCCTCCCATTTTTCAATCTTCCTTTTCAGCAATCGATTTCGTACTTCCCGGGTTAGGCTCAGGTATTCCTCCCGGTCAGTTGGGTCCGTAAATCTGTGCCATCTTTTCCTATAATCATTTTAAATATGGATAAAATCCTTCAGGAGATCCAGCGTGGTGTCATATTGGGTGCCTTGGCGGCACTGAACCCGCGGCCAGGCTGCATTCTTAGTCATTACCCGTCCAGGAGGCGTTTCCAGCGCGGTCCGCACATTTGACGACGGTCCGGAACATTATTATTATTATTATTATTATTATTATTATTATTATTATTATTATGTGTTGCTAGAATGGCAGATGACAGGGAAAACCGGAGTATCCGGAGAAAAACCTGTCCCGCCTCCGTTTTGTCCAGCACGAATGACACATGGAGCGAACGGGATTTGAACCACGGAACCCAGCTGTGAGAGGCCGGCACGCTTGCGTCTGAGCAACGGAGGATCCTTATAAGTACATTAATAACAGTAAAATCAATTGGGCTCACCTCCTTCTACACCCCACCGCCGTTAAGTTTATTTACCGCCAACTCCCCCCCCCCCCCCACGAAAAATTAAAAGAAGGCTTGTTTCTTTATGTTTAATGGAGATTCCAAACACCAATGTTCACGTCTATTACCTTCAGCTTTGAGATATAAGTA
Organism: Anabrus simplex; assembly: GCF_040414725.1. Classification (NCBI taxonomy): domain Eukaryota; kingdom Metazoa; phylum Arthropoda; class Insecta; order Orthoptera; family Tettigoniidae; genus Anabrus; species Anabrus simplex. Next base: position 971,048,494 of record NC_090266.1, on the reverse strand, counting down.
TCAGCATAAAAATAATTTACTTTTTGCACTTCATTTCACACTACTCCCCCCCTCCCCCAGTGAATTTTCCCGCAAAAAATCCTTGTTTCTTTAATACTAAAGGATCTTCTAAATACCAATTATCAAGACTCAAAATTCTTCAGTTTTTGATTTATGTGTCCTCATTAAAGGAATTCAACTCCTTTACACTCCCGCCCTCCAAGATGGTCCCCCCCCCCAAACGCGTTTTTCTTTGTTTTTAAAGGAGATCCAAATACGAATTATCACGTCTGTAACAACTTTAGTTTTTATTAGATGTATGTATTCTCATACAATTAAGTCAATTAATTTTTCAATTCTTTCACCCCCCCCCCTCCAACCCTTCATTGGATTTTCCGAGAATACGTGTTTCTTTACTTTTAAAGCAGATTCCAAATATCAAATTTCACGTCTGTAACATCTTCATATTTGAGATATCAGTAGCCTAATTAAAAGAATTCAACACCATTTTCAGTCACTTTTACCCCCCCCCCCCCCGCTCCTCCCAAGTGGTATTTCCGAAAACTAAAAATACACGTTTCTTTATGTTTAATAGAGATAAAAAATACCATTTTTCACTTCTGTAACATGTTAAGTTTTTTGAGATATACTGTAGAAATTCTCATTTTAAAATTTCACCCCTTTTGAGTTCCCCTTAAGTGGAGTTTTGCAAAACAAATCACCTATGTTTCTTTACATTTACAGGAGATTCCAAACACCCACTTTTTACGTCTGTAACATTTTACGTTTCCAAGATATTCTGTAGATATAGTCTTTCAAAAAATTCACCCCATGTTGTCACTCCTGCTTAACCGCCATTAATTGGGTTTTCCAAAAACTAAAAAATACGTGTTTCTTTATTTTTAAAGGAGATCCCATATACAAATTTTCAGTTCTGTAATATCTTTCCTTTCTGAGATATATGTATCCTTATTAAAGGCATTCAACCCATTTTTCACCCTTTTAAACCCCTCCTATTGGGATTTAAGGAAACATAAAAAGACGTGTTCCTTTATTTTTAGAGGAGAATCTAAGTACCAATTTTACATCTGTAAATTTTAAAGTTTTAAGATGTAGACACACTCATTTTAATAATTCACCCCCCTTTTACCCCCCAATATTTGGATTTTCCAAAAACGAAAAAATACGTGTTTCTTTACTTGTAAAGTAGATCCCAAATACAAATTTTCAGGTCTGTAATATCTTCAGGTTCTGAAATATAAGTAGCCTCATTAAAGGCATTCAACCCATTACTCACCCTTTTACACCCTTCCTATTGGGATTTTCCGAAAACAAAAGAATACGTGTTTCTTTATTTTTAAAGGAGATTCTAAATACCAATTTTTACGTCCATAAACTATAAAGTTTTGAGATATAGATACACTCATTTTAAAAAATCACCCCCTTTTCACCCCCCCCATTAATTAGATTTTCCAAAAACAAAAAATACGTGTTTCTTTATTTTTAAAAGAGATCCCAAACACCAATTTTCAGATCTGTAATATCTTCAGTTTCTGAGATATAAGTAGCCTCATTAAAGGATTCAACCGCTTTTTCACCCCTTTTCACTCCTCCTCCTGCGATTTTCCGAAAACAAAAAAATACGTGTTTCTTTATTTTTAATGAAGATTCTAAATACGAATTTTTACATCTGCAAACTTTAAAAGTTTGGAGATATAGATTCACTCATTTTAAAAATTCACCCCCTTTTCACCCTCCGATTAACTGGATTTTCCAAAAACAAAAAATACGTGTTTCTTTATTTTTAAAGGACATTCTAAATACCAATGTTTACATCTATAAACTTTAAAAGTTTTGAGGTATAGATACACTCATATTAAAAAATCATCCCCCTTTTACCCCCCACCTGCATCCGGGAGATAGTAGGTTCGAATCCCACTATCGGCAGCCCTGAAAATGGTTTTCCGTGGTTTCCCATTTTCACACCAGGCAAATGCTGGGGCTGTACCTTAATCAAGGCCACGGCCGCTTCCTTCCAACTCCTAGGCCTTTCCTATCCCATCGTCGCCAAAAGACCTATCTGTGTCGGTGCGACGTAAAGCCCCTAGCAAAAAAAAAAAATTACCCCCCACCATTAATTGGATTTTTAAAAACAAAAAAATACGCGTTTCTTTATTTTTAAAGGAGATCCCAAATACCAATTTTCAGGTCTGTAATATCTTCAGTTTCTAAGATATAAGTATTCTCTTTAAAGGCATTCTACCCCTTTTTCACCCCTTTTCTCCCCTCTTATTGGGATTTTCCGAAAACAAAAAAATACGTGTTCCTTTATTATTAATGAAGATTCTAAATACCAATTTTTACATCTCTAAACTTTAAAACTTTTGAGATATAGATGCACTCATTTTAAAAATTCACCCCCCCTTTTCACGCTCGCATTAATTGGATTTTCCAAAAACAAAAAAATATGTGTTTCTTTATTTTTGAAAGAGATCAAAAGTACCAATTTTGAGGTCTGTAATATCTTCAGTTTCTGAGATATAGGTACCGGTATCCTGATTAAAGGCATTCAACCCCTTTTTCACCCTTTTTCACCCCTCCTATTGGGATTTTCTGAAAACAAAAAAATACGTGTTTCCTTATTTTTAAAGAAGATTCTAAATACCAATTTTCACATCTGTAAACTTTTAAAGTTATGAGATATAGACACACTCATTTTAAAATTTCACCCCCCTTTTTCACCCCCTTAGCGACGGAATATCCAAAAACCCTCTCTTAGCGAGCACCTACATCTAAATATGAATATATCCCCAAAATTTCATTTCTTTATGTCCAGTAGTTTTGGCTCGGCGATGATGAATCAGTCAGTCAGTCAGTCAGTCAGTCAGTCAGTCAGTCAGTCAGGACAAGCTACTTTATATATATAGATGAACTTATTATATCTCATTCCTTCTCTTTTCATTCTATCTCATCCACTGTTGAATGTTTATGATATGATTTTGATGGATTTTAGTGTATAAATCTCTCTTCCCTTCACATTTGGGCTTGTGCTAGTTTATGTTCCTTTTGTACAGGTAAACTGCCATATAACTAATGCATACCTAGTACTCTGTTGAAATTGCACAATATAAGGCATAAGCTATTCATTTGAAATTACACACCTGGAGGCAAAATTCATTGACTAGTAGTAGTAATTATTATTATTATTATTATTATTATTATTATTATTATTATTATTATTATTATTATTATTATTATTATTATTATTATTATTATTATTATACTTACAGAAATAAATAATTCGGTTGAGCATGAAACAACTCTTTCTCCCAAGACGACAGTCATAGACTGAAGAGGCTCCAAATATGCTTCATTATCTTACCTGTTACTATTTAACCCTAAAAATGAATCTGGGTGGTATTCACACCACCAATAAGATGATTTACCATAAGGTTAACTAAGTGAATTTACTCCAAAAACAGAATAGCAACAAGTCATCTGATGATACCAACTTGTCTTCCCACTATTTTATTATTTTGAGTATTTTTGCAAATTTCAAACTTTAACAGTAATTTTCTTTTCTGTTTGTGCTTGGTAATAACCTGTTGTATTTAGAATACATCTGAACTTAGTTTAAAATTATTGTAGTGTATTGTAGTATCTGAACTTAGTCTTAACATAATTTGAAATTATTGTAGCATATTATAATATCTTATTAAAAATAGTGTGTTTATTCTATTACTGTGAAATATTTGTGTAGTATAGTACCGTATCTGTGTTATCTGTAGTAATTAGGGTAGACGTAACTGCAGATAAGAATTGTGTAATTCTTGTGTATTATTCTCTGTTTCCAGTAATTAACAGCAATTTTCATCCTGTTAGGGTGTTGTAGGAATAAATGAAAATCGTACAATTAAGCAGTATTGTAGTGTAGTAGTAGTAGTAACTTATTGTCATGTGATCTTTGTGAACTATCCCAGACAATATTTCTTTCCTTTCATTTTTATTTTGTACAGAATAATTTATCTTATTTTTCCTTCTCATTATTCAGTAAAGAATGGCTAAGGAGTGCAAGTGTAGGAACTGTAGGTGTGGCCAGGCATTAAGGAGTATGAGGGGGGAGTTGGAGAGCTTGAGGGAAATAATTAGGATTCTCTCAGAGGACAGGAAGGAAAGTAGGCCTCCCTCAAATAATGTACAGGATACAGTAGGTGTAAAAGAGGGATGGGAAGGAAAGGGGGGAATTGTAGATGACAGGTGGTCTAATGTTTTAAGGGGAAGGAGATTGCAGGCTAAGGGCTCCATTCAGGATCAGAATTCAGGACAGGTGTCTGTGAGAAATCAGTACGAGTCACTGCAGGTGGAACAACCAAGGGAAGATGAGGAACAGGGAACTGTTGCTGCGATGTGTGGAAGTAGGAGAAAGGGAAGAGGTAGGAAAGGGGAATGTGGAGTACTGGATAGGAAAAGATAAGTGGAACAGGGTCATGGGATGGAGAAAAGGGATGAGCAAGTAGCTTCTGCAGCTGTCAGGAAAGATAGGGCTGATCAGGAGGGGGTGGGATCAAATGAGGTGGGTAGGGTTGAGGCTCTGGTCATGGGGGATTCCATCGTTAAACATGTCGGGAAAGTGTGTGGAGGAAAGGGTACCAGGGTAGAGTGTTATCCAGGAATTTGGTTAAGGCAGATGTTGAAAGTAGAAGAGAAGGAGGAGGGAAAGGAGTTAATAGTGTTTCACGTTGGTACTAACAACGTAAGACAAGCAGGTATAAGTACCAACATAGTTCGGGATGTGTGGGACCTGGTAAATGCAGCATGGGTGAAGTTTAAGGAAGCGGAGATTGTTGTCAGTGGAATACTGTGTAGGAGAGATACTGACTGGAAGATTTAAACAAGACTATGGAGTGTTTATGTGGGAAAACTGGGAGCGAGATTTCTAGATCCTAATGGGTGGGTAGGAGATAGGGATCTGCGCTCAGATGGCCTTCACTTAAACTGCAGTGGTACATATAAGTTAGGAAATTTGTTTAGAAGTGTTATAGGGAGGTACATTCAGGGAAACGGGGTGGCAGTTCCACCTATTAAGTTCAAAACAATGTTGTCTGAATTTACTACAACATATTAAATTTATTAAGCTGTACTAGTTTCAGCGTTACTTTGGTGCCATCATCAGCAGCATGAAAGTCCTGAAAAAACTGGCAATTAAAATATAAAATACATCAACATTTTTATAGTACTAGTTCCTAAAGACTTTATGTTAAAATACATATTTAAATAAAACAATATACAGTTGAACCTGCTTTATACGTAACTCTGTTCTGCGTAATTCATATTTGTACATAATTTCCTTTAGGTCCCGGCAAAATATAATTTAAAAGCGTGTTAATTAAACCTTATTTATACGTAATCCGTTTGTACATAATTCGCAGTTATACGTATTAAGTATCAATGAAATATAACTGAGTTTTGCGTAATTGTAATGAGCACATGCTTTTCAAAAAGAAACTACTGTATTTACGAAGTTTCCTCTTTGTCAGCGTAGGCAGAAGTGGAGCGGTCGGGTTTTGGTGCTGAAACAGAACACAAAAAAGAGTTTTGCCGAAAGACATTGTTGACCCTTTCTTATTGGCGGTGTAACAAATGCCAACAGAGAGAGTCCCTTTCGCTCTCTATCTCGCTCCTTCTCTAACTTCGTCGTTTTTGACCTTCACAATGCCGCCAAAGATTAAGATACATTACAAGCAAAGTGGGCGGTTTCGGTGCAGAAACAAAAGAAAATACAGTAAATTTGTTTGAATATGAGAATTTCTTTCGTGGGAACAACGGGGAAGTAAAATGTTCACGGTGCCGGTATCTGGAGTTTATTGTTGAACAGTACTGTATTTTTGTAATTCATTTGCTTTTGATTAGGCATGGAGAGCAGAAAAAGGAAAAGTTATACCCTAGAAGAAAAAGTAAAGTTTATACGAGAAGTGGACGCTGATCCACACAAAACAAAAACTGAAATTGCTTCAGACTTAGGGATTGCGTATACCACGCTGTGTACAGTCATCAGTAAAAGAAACGCTATTTTTGATGAGTTCTTAAAACTGGGTTCAAATTCAGCAAAGCGCAGCCGTCAACAGGAAGGAAGGTACGTAGATTTGGAGAAAGCACTTTTCACATGGTTCCAGCAAAAGCGGGCTGCAGCTCTACCAATTAGTGGCAATAGATTTAGCTAAAATGATGACTACCACTGCTGATTTCAAGGCTCCATCAGGATGGTTGCAAGGATTTAAAGATTGTCATGGAATCACAGGGAGAACAATATGCAGTGACTCAAAAGCTGTGGATGACGTCACGGTGCAACAGTGGAAAGAAGAGGTTCTGCTGAGTATCGTAAGAGATTATCAGCCTCCAAACATCTACAATTGTGATAAGACCGGCCTATTCTACAATCTCCTTTTTAATAAAACATTAGCTGAAAAAGGTGACTCATGCCATGGAGGGAATAAAAGTAAAATTCGTGTAACAGCACTTCTTGCCACCAATGCAGATGGATATGACAAACTTCCTCCACTTGTGATAGGAAAATCGAAGAATCCAAGGCGTTTTAAGGGTGCAAAAACAAAACCTATGGTTATGAATCCAACAGAAATTCTTGGATGACTATGCTTCTAATGGAATAGTGGTTGAAAAAACTAGACATTAAAATGAAAAATAAATAAAGAAGGTTCTTCTTCTTATGGATCGATGTGCAGCACATCCACCTCAAATCATTCTGGAGAATGTCTGAGTGGAAGTTTTCCCTCCTAACTGTATCAATGTTCTACAACCGCTTGATTTGGGCATCATTGCAAATTTCAAAGTGCATTATAGAAAAATGCTGGTTCAACATTTAATAACACTGAGTGATGCAGGAAATGAACCTCTCTCCATTAATTTGCTACAAGCCATGGACTTTATTTCGGATGCCTAGAAGCAGGTGTCATCCTCCACAATCAGCAACTGTTTCCGTAAAGCTGGAGTCTTACTAGAAGAGGCTGCCTCTAATAATGATTATGGGGACGAAGGTTTGTCAATGAGCCGACGCTACCGGAGCGTGTAGAATTCGATACTTTTGTGCATTTTGATTATAATCTGGCTGTATGTGGAGAACTACCAGATGAAGAGATTATTGCTGATGTATGGCAACAACGCGGTGGTGATGGACCAGCTATATGCGATAGTGACAGCGATGGAGATGGAGATAACGACTTGAATCTTGAAAAACCTGCACCGAGTGAAGTATTAAGTGCAATCGATGTGTGTAGGCGTTACATCAGTGCGAAAAGTTGTAATGAAAGTGCATTGAATTCATTACTAAGTTTGCAAAAGGAGGTTTATACTCTTAATACAAGAAAAGTGAAACAAGTCAAACTATCTGATTTCTTTCAGGCTGGACCAAGTTCAAAATAACATTTTCTGTTTTAATTGTATTTATTATTTGCAAGGATTTGCACATGTAGGTCTATTCCATTGCATTTTCAGTAAATATGTGACGTATTGTGTAAGTCTGATTTCTAAGTAATTCTGAGTTACAAGTAGTTTTTTCTCTTCCCTTTGAAATACGTATAAGTCAGGTCCAACTGTATATGTATATTTAAATAAAAAACATATATATATATAAATTTTAACATAAAGTCTTTAGGAGCTAGTGCTAAAAAATGTTGATGTAATTTATATATTAATTGCCAGTTTTTCATGACTTTCATGCAGCTGATGATTGCACCAAAGTAACGCCGAATCTAGTACAGCTTAATAAATTTAATATGTTGTAGTAAATTCAGAAAACATTGTTTTGTATTGAATAGGTGGAACCCCTGAAAAATGTTACAAGTATTTGTGATTTCGGTTCAATACGGATAACAAAAAAGATGAACTTACGTTAAATGAATACCATGTAGCATCTTCCACAGAATGAACACAGAGAATGAACCTGTAATGACCACTGTCGCATGCTCGCACACTCATGTAAAGTCTTGCTCCATGTGGTTGCAGTGCCTCCAAAACTTGACTAGTAGCAGCGCTCTCTCTGACACATCTTCAAGCGTCTCTGCCGACAAAACCTCGTTCAAAATCGAAGCCTTCTTATTGGCTATCGAGCCGCCGATGCGAAAAGTAGCGGTCTCACGTGTTCATCCACATTGATGAATTACAATCTTCATCCTATACTTCCCTACTGTACTCTGGATCTTCAAGCCACCTCTTGCAATGCTTTCAATCAACGTCAGCCATCTTTACTGATTCCCATGTTGCACAATCTTGAGCAATCTTCTCTGCTATGCCATATGTACAGATTCTTACTCAAATCAAGAGTTATATAAATACAGTGATATAGATATTCAGTATTCCCTAACTACAAATTCTTCTTGTAACACTATGTTTCTTACATCTTAACAAACTTGCATGATATTCACTACTTTATATTACAAATTAATTTACAAAAATTTTCTTATCTAAAATCGGCATATCATACTTTTGTATTGTTACATAATAATAATGATAATAATAATAATAATAGTAATAATGGCCTGTGGCCTCTGGAAAGGTCTTGTGCAGGTCTTTCGAGTTTATTCCGTATGGGTGACCTGCATGCCTATGAGGATGGGGCCCTACATACGATGAATTCTATTGCTGAAGATGGCACAAACACCTAAGGTAGAGGAATTAACTAATTAAAATTAAAATCCCCAACCCGACCAGAAATCAAACCCGGTACTCCTCAGACCAAAGGGCGGCATGTTATCGGAGCCAGATATTGACCATTAATTAGCGTAAAAAGTAGTATGTTGATATTAATAAGCAGAATGTAGAGAAATTATGAGAAACTTAATCATGCTGGTATTTGAACTAGAGACAAAATGAACAGGGAACTAATATACACCGAGTGGCCAAAAGTCATGGAACGGGGTGTCCCTTTAGAAAATGTGCCCTGTATGACCTCTGAGCTTTGCAGCTGACTGCAGCATGGCCGAGCATTCTGTCGCAGACACCAGTGTCATAAAGATAGCAACATGTCGCGAGTTAACCAACTTTTAACATTACAATTTATTAAAATTCGTATACATTAAATGTATTGAATAAGGTGGATACGAATTTTAATAAATTGTAATCTGGGTTCAATACAGACGAATTATGAAATTTATCTACTTAACAACTTTTAACATGGAATGATCATCGGCGCACGGCTCGTGGGTCATAGCATTGCGGAGATTACAAGCGAATTCGGGTTTCCGAGGTCAACAGTGTCCAGAGTGGATCTTCAATATCGCCAAGAGAATGTTACCTCCCGCGTAAACTGCCACACGGGAAGCCCACACATGTTTAACGAACGGGCATCACGTTGCCTCCCCAGAACCATACTGGGCACTAGACGGGCTACTGTGAGTCAGATCACCACCCAGTTGAATGTTGGGAGTCAGGAACCCATTTTTACCAGGCTTTAAGGAGGCAACTGCACCACATAGGCTTCACCAGCCGACGACCAACTCGTGTCCCTTTGCTGACACCTCGACACAAAGCTCAACGACGTGCATGGGCCCGCGAACATCGGCAATGGGCCATGGAACAGTGGTAGCGTGTGGTAAGGTCCAACGAATCCTGGTTCCAGTTGTATCAAGCTGCTGGGAGCGTGAAAGTGTGGCATGCACCCCATGAAGCTATGGATCCTGTGTGTCAACAAAGTGGGTCAGTTCTGGTCTGGGCAGCATTCTCATGATCGCAATTAGGCCCCATTTTCTGGCTGCAGGGAGCACTGGCAGGTGCACATTATGTGGACATTCTTTCAGACCATCTGCATCCTGTTCTGGCCCAAGAGTACCCTGATGGAGATGTCATGTTTCAACAGGACAATGCGCCATGTCACCGCTCTGTCTGTGGTGGCATGCAGATGGTTGGAGGAGCACTCCAGTGAAGTTACGACCATGGATTGGCCCCCCAGATCCCCCACATTCATGGGATGCTGTCGATGCTGGTGGACGCTGCGTGAACCCCGCACCAACTACACAAGACCAATATTGTGCGTAGCAGTGCAAGATGAGTGGGGTCCAGATCCCTCCAGAATGATTCCAACACCTTGTAGAGTCGATGCCTCACCGTATTATTGCTGTTGCGAGGGCTCGCGGAGGAGTAACTCGGTATTAACATTATATTCAGAATCTTCCGATGATTCTTGGCCACCCCCTATTTCTACTCTGATTGAGCTCATTATGATTTTTTTTAACTTTTCTATTCATAGAGTATTCTGCAGTCAGGTAGAAATAAAGAACAACATACCAATAACAAACATCGAGATAATTCTGCTCTTCAGTATTTCAACAGTATTTTTGTGTAAATAATTTGGAATCCAGCTTGTCAAATACGATTCACATAAATACCACGCGAATATAAATCATACCACAGTGGCAGATACCGAAGCAAGTTGACTGTGTGGTTTGGGGCACATAGCTGTGTACTTGCATTTGGGACATGGTGAGTGCGAACTTCACTGTTGGCAGCCCTTGAAGATGGTTATCATGGTTTTCCCATTTTCACACCAGGCTGTAAAGGCCATGTTCGCTTCCTTTGCAGCCCCTAGCACTGTCCTATCTTATCATTGCCATTCGACCTGTCTTTGTGATTTAAAACCCCCCCACATAAATCAGTGGCAGGCGTAGGTAAATACAGATGCAATTGGGCAAGATTGTGTTGTATTCAAACATTTTTGAAATTGTTGCTTCATTAGATTATTGCATGCACACATGATCCTGTATTATGTAATGGATCTATTGTACAGTTGTCTGACATCTAAGGCTAAAAAAGTATTCCTTTGACTTTATGGTGGTTGTAATTCATGCTGTGAAGCATTAGTCATCAGTTCATTGCTCATGCTCATCACCCACTTCACTGAGCTTTTGACCTAGAGGGTGAGAACATCAGGAAGGGTTTGTACACAGCAATGGTTGTAGGGTACAACATTCACTAAGACCATGCTTTTGACGGTGAATTACAGTGGTGATGATGATGGAGATGATGATGATGGTGGTTCAAGATGTGGGTTACTAGTCATGTCCTAGTTCATGAGCCATGGACAATGGCTAAGTGGCCTAGTAAGTGGTGCTGAGAGTCACGATACTAATTTCTGTGGAAGAGGAGTGGGCATCTTGGACATATTCTGAGAGGTGGCCCTCCCTGTGCTCAAGCGGTTAGGAATGTATAATCCACCGTTGTCCCTAACCTTTTAGAGGTAAAGTTCTCACTAGAATTACGTAGGGAAGCAACCGACTTCAGAGATTATTACAGAGCTCACGAGCGAAGTATTGAACATTATAGTGTCAAAACCCATCTCTCACTTTGAAGGTTGATTCTGTATGCTGTAAGAAGACTATATGAAAAAAAATGAGCTTCTCTTTTCCACTGTAACATCCCAAAACCAAGTTGGAATCCCTGTTGTCACACAAGCAGTGTAGGGCGTTTGGAAAACCCTGTGGGGTGTATATGGCAATCAGTCGAGCCAGTGAAGTAGTCATTCGCTGCATGTCTTTTAAGGCTGCAGCACTGCTTTTGAGGGATGAAAATAAAGCCAAAACGAGGCAGATGACCTAGGTGTTAGGCCCATTTAAACAACAAGCATCTTCTTCTTTTCCTACCGCTTCTCCCACTCCTGTGGGGTCATGGGTGCGAACTGTGTCGCACATGTGGATTTGGCCCCGTTTTACAGCTGGATTCCCTTTCTTATGACAAACCTACTGCATATGGAGGGATGTAATCACTATTGCGTGTTTCTGTGGTGGTTGGTAGTGTAGTGTGTTGTGTGAATATGAAGAGGAAAGTGTTGGTGGGGCGGACACACCCCCAGTCCCCGAACCAGAAGAATTAATCCGAAGCGATTAAAATCCTCAACCGTGCCGGGAATTGAACCCGGGACCCTCTCAACTGAAGGCCAGTACGCTGACCGTTCAGGCAATGAGTTGGACCTTTCAACAACAAGCATCATCATCATCAATAAAGTCAAAACGATTATGTTCAAAACACAAGTTTTTTGACACCATGCACAATGAATAAGCACTTCATTGTCACGCTGTTCCTCGCATATTTTATTTTTCATTTCCAGGCAGTATTTAACAAGCACCACAAACTCAGCAAGTTGTTCTGTTATGTCTTTCCCAGCAAACCAAGAATATTTTATTGTGTCCTAGAATCTTGAAACATGAGAACTGAAAATGAATGAAAGACTGTAATTTAAGAATAGTGTCTCTGTGGTAAAGTTCAACATTAATGACAAGACATAAGTTCTGACAATCTGCAGTATAATTTTGCTAGTGGTATGGGAAGAAGGCTTCTCTACATCACTATCTTAACTCTCCTTTTCCTTTTTCCATGATTTTTTAGTTGTGATAATATTATAAGTTTTAAACATCTTTTTCTAAATTATTGGCTGAAGCTTCCTGCTGCCTCGTGCAACACAATAATTAATTTTAGTAATAGTTAACTGTCCATACTGTTCGTAGACATTACAGTATATGAGTGAGTTAGTGCCCCAGTGTGCTTGTATCTTTCACAAAGAAATGAAAACGGTCTGTTTAGACCATATTTCTTGCTGAAATCCATTCATGAGATGCGCAGAAGTCACCCTTAATAGGAGGAATTTCCTTGCAAAATTTCCATAGCCCACAGTCACAAGTCTTCATCACTAAAAACTAACTACTTTTTTGGCTTTCGGAGACTTTATCATTACTAACATATCTTTTTATTTTTCTAGCCTCCTGAAAGCAAAACTAAAGCTTCTCATATACATTTTTCTCTTTCTTCCAGTTCGATTTCCCAACTGATTTTCTACGTACTCCTTCCAAATGTAAAGTACGCTTCCTGATGTAACCAAGCAAAAGTACCTTTGGACGTTTGTAAATGACTGCTGCTTCTTGTCACCTTCATTAATGAGTATCCAGTAATCGGGAGATAGTGGGTTCGAGCCCCACTGTCGGCAGCCCTGACGATGGTTTTCCGTGGTTTCCCATTTTCATACCAGGCAAATGCCGGGGCTGTACCTTAATTAAGGCCATGGCCGATTCCTTCCAATTCCTAGGCCTTTCCCATCCCATCGTCGCCGTAAGACATATCTGTCGGTGCGACGTAAAGCAAAAAAAAAAAAAGGCTTCATTAATGTAGAACTTCACATCCCTTATGAGCTTTGCTGATAGTGGGCCTTTTAGGCTTCCATTCTGGACTAGGATATAGCAGGAACTTGATGACTTACATGGAGACCGACTTGTTGCATCTCTAGTTTCTGGAGTGGAGTCTCAAAATCAGTCCATCGCTTGTGGTTGAGGAACAAGATTTGCTACCAAAATCACAGCAGTTGTTCCTGTCAATTTTTATTCTCATTTATAAAATGGTGAATGGCTGTTTGATTACTGTCAGTTGAATCACTTACAAGCTAACCCTTTTCTTCTTTTGAATTTATTTCTCCTGTAGAAACGTTTATTGCAGAAATAACTTGATGCGAACTGCAACATGTGAATAGGATTTAAGACATTTCCCTGTGAGGAACACGTTGCAACTATTCTCTTTTATTAAACCACCCTCAAATTAGCTATTTTACTTCTTGTTAAACTGATGTAATAGATCTGACTCTCTGGCTTATCTGCACCTGCTCCTCCATGCTCACCCAAACATCAGCAGGTACATTGGGAGCCAGCCAGCAGCTAGGGTCATCCAATCCAACCTGTTGCAGTCACATATAATTTATATGTGTAGTTTGGCCCCAGATTTGTCAGTCTTCCAGTTCAAAGTGGCAGCTCATTTTTGCATAGGGTCTCTTCACAACACGCGGAATGAAGCGTGAAATTAGAGATATGTTTTAGCACAAACATTTTTTATACTTCCCTCGTCACAACTTTTAACATCTTAAATGGGCATGACGAGTTAATTCGTCTACCAGTAGTTGTTGCTCAATTGGGTTATGATGAGTTAACTCGTCTAGAGCCTTCGAAAACTGTTATCTGCTGGGTGGGACATGTTGTCTCGTCTCATTTTGGTTGAGTAGTTCTATGATCGCTTTATAGGTCTCAATAGGTTCCAGACTTGCTGTGCCACACTTTGCGCCAATATTTCATTACATTTTCTTCTGTACATAATTGCTAGGCATGTTCTTTTTTATGTTGGAACTATTCTTCATCTCATTGATTCAGGTAACAAATTAGATGACAGCTCTTTGGATAGAGAAGGATAACAAGTGGTGAAACAGTGAGCTTGCCCCTGTACTGTTATAAATAGACTAATTGAAGAAAAAAGATTTAGAAGATTCTCATAAATTCTTTTTTGTAACATCATGTACAGTACAGTACTTTACTTTTATTTTTCACTGCATTTCTTGCTATCTTGTTATAAGAAAATTCATATAGTATAATAATAATGTACTTCATTACAACAGTGGCATCATTGTATTGGTTGTTACTTAGTGTCAAATGTAGTACAATATAATGTAGTTGCAAGAAGTTGAATCAAATATTGAATTATGGTTTGAATAACCAAATGCAAATTTAAAAAAACACTTTTCCTTTTGTAAAAATCAAATAATCATAAATATGTCTCTTGGTTGTGGCCATCCATCAACGGCTGTTAATTTCAGATGACCACCACTCATAAGACATAGACTGCATCGTTGCTTGTAACATTATGTGACCATTGGTCCATACCTTATATCACAGCCTGCATGGTTGCTAGGGTTACATGACCATCACACATTTTGTGACTCTAACTTCTGTAATGCAAATTTTCAGATGACCACCAGCCGTAAGACATATTTATGTCAAAACGGGCAGGACTAAATAACTCTTCTTCCGAGTTCCTCCATCATTCGTGCCGCGAAGAGTAATGGGTGTGACGAATTAACTTGTTTTCAGTCAAAATATATTCCTCGCTACGAATGTTCGTTTCTCAGTGGAAACTCCCTGTCTGGTTAAGAGGTTAAGCTAGCCTTGGACCTGTGGGATTGATGGTGTCCCATTTCCATTTGACAGGCCAGGGACTTCCTAGATACAACTTGGTGAATAAAATAGAATTTAATGGGGAGCTATTGATATTAATGAAGCTTATGGAAGGTAGAAAGAAAGAAAGTAGAACATAGAAGTGGCTGAGTCAGCAAAGGCGATGCATCTGGATATGTTAAGAGTTACCAGTAATGGTATTCAAGTAATAGGAGATACAGACATAGAGATAAGAGACTATACGATGTTCTTAACAGTTGTGAAAGGGAAGGGTTGACTGTGGGATAGAACTTTTCATCAGGAACACAACAGCATGTGCAGCATAATTTCTGTGGGGAATACAAATGAGGTAATAATATGGGCAGATTCTACATTTGGAGTATTCCCTATAATAAACTACCTTTGATTACATACTCTCTCAGTATCATACAGCCAACACATTTTCCCTTTTTTGTGTGCTCCTTTTCCAGGCCAAGGAAATAAGCATTTCTCTGCATTTCTCTCATAGCATTTTTGAGTTTTTAAAAAAAAATTACCGGTGTGATCCTGTCAGCCCTTTGTGGTCTGAAACCACTGTGATTTTCATTCATCTTATATATGACCAAAATACCCATTAACACTTTCCCTGCCATGGAGATCCAAGAGTTAGGCCCCTTAAAACAACAAGCATCATCATCAGAGATCCAAGATAAACATCTCTTAATTGTTGCAGGTGGTCTTGCTTCCTTTTTTTGTAGATTAGGTCAATTACTGCTTTTATCCTGTCAGAAAGTAAATCTCTAGCTAATGATATTACTTAGTGAAGCTATTCTACCTTGCCTTGCCATTTTTTTCACTCCTTCTGGTTGAATTTTGTCCACTCCTGCTGCTTTATGGCCCTGCAGTTTATGTACCATTCTCTTCTCTCCCTCAAGCATGATTTTATTACCATCAGCATTCTTATCTGCATTTCAGAACATTAGAAAGATTTCTTTTAATAAACATAAATCTATTCCTGTACTTGCTGTATAACATAAGAAAAAGAATACATGTTCTGTTTGCATCCGATACACAACTTTTCTGTACTCTTTTAGTTTTAAGTAGGTTATAAACGTTTGGTACAATTGTTTGGGTACTACAAAATCATGAACCAGATTTTAAATTATGAACATTGAACAAACTCCTTTCACTAGCAGTTGAAAATTGGAGGAGTTACTCTACCTTTTTGCATTTGTCCATCGCAAATCAAACCCTGCATTTCTTTGCCTGGGCTGAATGTGAAACGGTGCTGAACTTCAAGAACACCAATTTTTCCTCTACTGCTCTTAAACTGGCTACCAAACCTTCTAGCAGGCAGGTGCTTTAGCTCCAACTCCAAAGTAGATCAACGATCCACATTGAGTTGACAATTCAGGCTGCTGCCTTTTTTAAATTTTAACTTTTCATCTGCTTATTTCAAAAGCAACATGTTATCAAGAAAACAGTTTAGAGCAGATGTTTCTCCATGTCAGGGAGGTAAAACCAGTTATACACTCATGTTCATAAAAAACAGAACACCTTAAAAGACTTGAGATAGGAAGTTCATATTCACAGGACATATTCATTAGTATGTTCTGCAGAAATGATTAGCATTTCAGTCACCTAGGTTCAGCATATGTCCTGTTGCCTAATAGGCACTGGGTCTTCCATGGGCACTGATAACTTGTTCCATGTGGGATGGCATCGATGCGTATAAGGCGCGAATGGCATCCTGCGGTATAGCCACCCATGCTGCATTCACCTGGGACCATAGTTCATCTTTGGTGGTTTGGCGTTGGGTCACAGCGCCACACCCGTCGTTTCACCACATCCCATACATTTGTGATTGGCGACAAGTCCGGTGATCGGGTGGGTCAGGGCAACAGTCGGACATCCTATGACAACAAGAAGGCACGTGTTCGTGCAGCAACATGTGGTTGCGCATTGTCCTGCTGAAATATGGTGTCTGGGGTGTTGTGCAGAAAGGGTACCGCTACAAGTCGCAGGATATCGTTCATGTAGGTCAAACTGGTCACAGTGCCCTGGACACGCACCACCTGTGATTTGTGGTTGTACCCAATAGCACCCCACACCATAAGGCCTTTAGGTGGTGCTGTATGACTTGTGTGAATGCAGTCAATGTGATGCCCCTCCTCTTGTCTGCGGTGAACCAAAATGTGGCCATCATTTTCAAACAGACAGAACTTGGATTCATCCGTCCGACTCGTTGGCTGAACGGTCAGTGTACTGGCCTTCGGTTCAGAGGGTCCCGGGTTCGATTCCCGGCCAGGTCGGGGATTTTAACCTTAATTGGTTAATTCCATTGGCACAGGGGCTGGGTGTGTGTTTTGTCTTCATCATCATTTCATCCTCATCACGACGTGCAGGTCGCCTACGGGTGTCAAATAGAAAGACCTGCACCTGGCAAGCCGAACCCGTCCTGGGATATCCCGGCACTAAAAGCCATACGACATATCATTTCATTTTGGATTCATCCAAAACACTATCTGCTGTCATTCCTGTCCCCAGTGATGTCGTTCCATACACCATTGCAGTCTAGCATGTTTATGCACATTAGTCAAAGGTAGGTGGAGAAGTGGACGACGTGCCAGTAACCCAAACCACAATAAACGGCGACGGACTGTTACTCCTGATAGTGTACAATGTGTTACACAGTTCCACTGTTGCGCCAGAGCAGAGGAGGTGCAGATCTGTCCTGCAATGCTATTCGGATAAGGTGTCGATCTTCTCGGGGGGTGCTCTGGATGGTGCGACCAGACCCATCTCGTTGTGTTCTACAGCCTTCTGTGAACGATTCTATACACACCTGTTGCACTGCCGACACACTTCCATCGCACATGAGCAGCAATATCTGGGGTGGATACATCACGTTCTCTCATACCAATAATGCACCCTCTTTCAAACTCACTCATTTGACTGTTCGGTTCTCGCATACATCTGCGAAGCATCCTGTGTGTCTGCTCAAGGCACACTGATCCATTACCTTCGGTTTATAGCGACAACAAGAGCTGCAGGAACATTTTACCAGTCGGTGGTTGTGCGGCGAGATAATGATGTGCACCTTGAACCTGAGGGCCGATATGGTTCAAATTCAAATCATTTCTTCAGAACATACTAATCCACATGTCCTGTGAATGTGAATGTCCTATCTCTAGTCTTTCAAGATGTTATGGTTTTTATGAACATGAGTGTATTAGTTACATTTTGTTTAGTGAAGTTTTTCAAAGTCAATTCAGTTTAAAAAAAAAGGGAAATCCAGTTATTTTGGTCACATTCTGGTTTTTCATAAACAAGGAAACAATTTGTCTGAAACATTTCTTTACTAAGCCAACCATTATTTTGTAAAATGTTTCAGAAATTTGGAGAACATTACGCACTACTACTTTGAAAGATTTAGATTTCATTTGTTTGCATTTAACAGAACATACTGTTTCAACACAGAAGTTAAGTTTCTTTTGTTTACTTTTTCTTAATTGCAATACATACAGTGGAAATTGTCCCTTTTCATCATTTAATCTATATTATAAAAATTACAGCATTTGTTCTAAATGTTTTCCATTATGTTCTGTCTGAAATGTAGTCCCGTTTTCAAAAGCCCATCTAACATTCTGAAATAATCATATAGGAATATTCGTGCAAGCTTTAGCTTTTCTTTGTCAGAGTTCTTCAGTTGTAGCAGGCTTTGTTTTAGGGTACTTTTATGCTGCAGCTTCGCTGCTGACACATGTATGCTCGCCCTAGCACCTCGCTGCTGGCTATAGCCAGGCTGCTCGCCATGGAGCTTTCAGCCTTCAGCAGTCCCCGCGCGCACGCTGCTGGCAGCTTTCAGGTGTAGTCGAAAATTCAAAACAGCGGAACTGATAGTTAAGGCTGTTACAGTTTGTACTTTGCATAATTTGATTATAGATATAGAGGGGCTGAACATTTGGACTATGAAGACGTACTTCTAAGAGCTACCCCGTTGAGGAGAAACAACGCAGCTCCAGCTGGAGCTTTTGAAGTGTGGAATAAATTCAGAGATTTTTTAACGAGTGAGTCGCAGTTCTGTTGGGGAGTGTATCTTACAGTAATTTGGTGTACTGAATGTGTAATAAAAAGTGTAAAATGCCTCGCCTGGTTTTTTCAGTGCATTTCTACTGTGGGAGTTAATTGAAGAATAAAGTTATAAATGCTTCATTTTGTGATTTAATAGTGTACTTTTGAGTAATGTAAAATAAGAGGTTATGGAGTATCTCGTTTTGACTTTATTTAGGTATCCTAAACAAAACGTATTTACAGTTTGAAAAAATAACTGTCGAACTTTCCATGAAAAATGAGGTACTTCATATAAATCACCTGCTTGTAATGACAGAGGTCCCTTAAATAGCAAGAATAAAAGAACAAAGTTGACATAATCTTTCTGCATTCTTTTGGCACTTCATTCCATAGTTTGATGGTGATGATAATGAAGATGATGCTTATTGTTTAAATCAGGATAACATCTAGGTCATTGGCCCCTGATGGTACGAGGTGAGACTAAATGTATTAAAAGTCATAATTAACCCATTGACTAGGATTACAAAATGATGAGGAAAATTATTATGAATTTAAAATAATCAGTGGATCTAATTTGCATTGCCTTATTTTCCTGTAAAATTAAAAAGAGTAAAATATAATAAAATTGAATAAGGCACTGACATAGAAGTAAAATAATATATTTAATTCAAATTAAAAATACATAAAGATAGATAAACACATACTCAATAGAATAAAAAAAATGAAAAGCAAATAGAAACTTCACTTTTAAACACTATAAAACAGGCCACTATCCCCCATAGTGCGGAGAACGAGGTCTATTGGCCGCTCATCACTCCTTTTATCCCATATGAACCCTTATGATAATCCGCATGCCGCTGGTTCCAAATCGCATTGCGTTCGAAGACAGGTTAAGATAGCAAGTGAGCAAGTGATCACTGAACATATGTATAGAGTGCGAAGAGAGGAAGAGTGGGAGAGCGGGTGACCTTGAAACAACCAATCACAGTCCAAGTTACTGGATAGCCGGTGATGTGCCAGGCTTGAAAATCAAACGTGTTTGAGGCCATGGATGTGGCGAGGATAGCAGCCAGCAGCGCAGCTATAAGCCGGACTCCAGGGTAAAAGCATCGATTGAGATCCATTGGTTTGTTTCATCATCGCCTAACATCAAGCAGCGAGGCTTGGCGATGTGCCAGCAGCAAAGCTGCAGCATAAACGTACCCTTAAAAACGACTGATACTAGCTACTCCCACAGAAAGAAATAGAAGGGGCTTAAATCGGGGGATCTTGCAGGCCATTCGGTATTCCCCGCTTTTATCAATCCATCTATTCGGGATTGTATTATTGAGCCACTGTCGAACATTCTGTGTATAATGTGGTGGTGCTCCATCATACTGGAATTTAAGCAACTTTACATTTAAAGAAGATTTTCCTCAATAAATAATGGACCAATGATATTATCGTCTAGAATACTGGCCTAGACATTTATTTTCCTCTGCCACTGTGTATAATTATGGTCTTCTCTCAAAATGCATTTTTTATCACTACACTACAGTTATATCGATTTACAGAACCATTAAAGTAAAATGTGCACTTGTTAGAAATGCAAATACACCCTAGTAATTCAGGTGATTTTCTTAATCCATTCAACATTGTTGCAAATTTGACTCTTTGATCAAAATGATCTTCAGTCAATTTTTAATATTATTTTAAGTTTTTAAGGGTAAAACTTCTATATTTTGAGAATTGTACATATTGAACTCATCAAAATTCTGATGTAAGAGGAAGTTTTACTAACTGAAATTATTGGATTAGCAGAAACATAGTGTAGAAACTGTAACTGTAGTGATTAAATTGACTTCTTTTTTGTTAGCAACGGATCCTGTTGTCAAAATTCCTCAACTAATTCACATACCTGAGTAAGATTTAAACTTCTCCCAGGAGCTCTTTTGTTGAATATGCAATTTGTCTGTCTTGCACATTGATTTGTAGACATACGAAGGAAAATTTCAACTCTGTCTTCTAAAATACCTTGCACCCGCTCATGTAGCGGTCAGTGCCAAGTTATCCCGGTGGCTCTTGATTTCTTCTCAGGGTATTCCAATTTCCGCTCATAAAATCTGTGATTTTATATATAGTTATTTTACGTGGTTTCGGATGAAAATCAGTCCGCTGGGATACGCATCACGGGAGTACCTACACGCACAAGTACGAACCTGTGGCCGATAACTTCAAAGGAATCTCTTTCCGCTTGTAGAACTAATCAATTGCTTATATCTACAAAACTTATTAACTAACTTACAAACTAGCCGTTACCAAAACAGAAATTAAGACACAGTCACTTACTAAAAGAAAAATATAAGATTATTTATTGAATAAATAATGTTCGATGTAAGATAAAGTGAAATCTGGGTAGTATTATTTGAGTAATATTTAAACATGAAGGATTAGAGTCAGCGCTGGCTCAAATAAAATAAAATAATTAAGGCTTAAAAATATTTACATTCTTTCTTAATTAATGTTCAAATTCATATTAATATATATCTCAATATTCGTAGCCATGTTCCGAAAAGTATTTCATTTTCTCCAAATATATTCAAGAGATCACTGAGCAATCACGGAATCAATAAAAAATACACATTTTGAATACTGTCACGTTAATTATTTAAATTATTCTCACAACATTTAAGTCATCTCGCTGAGATAAAATGAATGGTTTGTTAACTTGAAACGTAATAAAATTACATGGGAAAAAGTTAGATTGTAAAGGTAAATTGCTCATATTTTCACGTAATTATTTCCCAAACAAACTCTTGCGTGAGTATTAAATTGTAAAAGTGTTCTCCAACTTTCCATTCCTAAATTATAATCATTCATAAATCTGAACTCTGATTATTTGGTCACATATTTCGAGTACGCACAAATAACAACTTACGGGCTAAGACAATACCTGCCTAAAGCCTACGACATATGGCTCCTAACTAACCATTATCATATTTTTCATATTTAAAATACTCCAATTGAAATCATTACTGCATGAAAAGAAATAAACATCTAACTAACTATTCAAGTAGTTTCCAATCCACACACTCCTCTATCAACGGCTCAATGTGCTATAGCAATCTGCTCTTTCACAATATTTCATATGTATACGAGCTACTCAACTCGTATGGATAGTATAGAATGAAATTATTACGTATTATACTGTAACGTCACCACACCAAAAAATATTAGATGTATACTAAGTCATGAATCTAGTGAACTGTATATTAAAGTACTCTCTTATACTCAGTACCTGTTATTCACCAATGTCAGACATAAATATAACTGTCACGATACACAATTCTACCATAATGCATGTCAATCTTACCTTAAAATTGTCATCTGCGCGATGTTCACACTTTGACATATTCTTCCCAATATGGCACAGAAACTCACCTTGTAATTCTAATACAACGTTATCTCGTCGAATAGCAATTCTTACACTTTCCGTAGAACATAAACAAACCTCTATACTTCACTATTCATCAATATACTCCAATAAATAATCACATTTCAACGCTATTCCAACATACATTAACATAACACCGGCATACATATTGCCGTATGCATATAGCCATTACACCCAAAACTATATGCTAAACATTCTAGAATTGCCTTGTAAAATACGCAGTTAATAACCTTTATCTTAAAAAAACAGTAGTACGAGTTCAATGCCCTCTTTCTATGAAGAAAGGAATACTTAACTTGACAATATTCATCGTATTGCGCAGGTAATTCGTGACGTAATCTATGTACAGGTAAGCGAGATTAATCGAAATTTCACTAGTAAAATAGACTCATTGCTACTAGGTCTTCACAAGTAACACTTCTTTCTTTTATCCAAGCTAGTTTCTACTATATGTATGCAAGTGCGGTAGCCTGTATATATCACAATCGAATTCTAATTCTACACTTCCATCTTATTTTATAGCCTTAAATATCTCTCACATCACTTTATATTCCACACACGTTCTTAATTAATCCATAAATATCACTAAATATTCAGCACATGCCGAGTTAGATTGAGGGTGTAGATTACAAGAAACTACTCTACTAAAGAAATGTATGGACTTAGCTCGTCAGTTGCTACGTTTGGTCTGGTTGTTGCTCCATTCCTCGGTTGTAGTTAGACCCTCCGATCGGATCTGGATCTCTGGTTGGATTGCATGTTCCTGGTCATCAGCTGGTCACATGGCTCGCCGGTCCACTCCTTATCGTCCGGTCTTTTGGGCTGGCCGGTGCTCATCCACGTCATCATGTCCACTGGTTGGCCGGTCCAATCATCATCAGCTGGTCCTCTGGCTCGACGGTGCATATCCCCAGTTCAGTCCATCATGGAGATTTAGCAGACAGTCATCATTTCGAATCTGTAGACAACGAAGAAAATTCCTTTTGCGGAGCAATCAGTCATGATATATTCCATATTTCTATTATTTATTGTAAACGACGTAGTTTTCTTTGGTTGGAAAAATTTCTCCGTAAATAGTTATTAAGTTTACTGCCACAGTAGTAACTATCTTCTCGTATGAAATTATCAATATTGTAAAATGGTGAGTTCCTTTTCCTTCAATCGTAGTGTGGCTGCTCACGAATCCAAGTCAGACGTATCTCACCACAAATTATTTATTTATATAATTTTTCGCCTCTTTTCTTAGCATACACCGGTGAATTATTTAATCGTATGCTATCGCCGATTGTAAATAATTAATATCCTCCTCAGTAGTTTAGAATATTCTTCAAATGTGTAGCTTCGCTCGTATCTGCGTCTTACTTTTGCGAATGTAATTTTTTTAGTATCTTCTTAAACAATCCTGCTGCTGCTATATTTTTTTTAAAACAATTCAAAATGAGCCTCTACTGTTCTGCAGTGTCTTCCAAATCAGTCCGTTCCGTGACGTACATAGCCTCCTATATGCTGTATTAATAAGAAGTTCATTGCCTTAGTAGATCGCATGGGCCATACCTTCCTACGCCGCCATTTTGTAACTGGTCTACGAGATGCGAACGGGCACAACCTTAATATCCTGCTTGCTGGAGTATTTCAATGGTGCCAACTTCTGGCTTAATCCTACACATTTGTTAAGCTTTTTATTGTTTGTGTATTTTATAACTAAGGTTTTTCAGTCTGTCCAAACTATTTATGAACAAATAACGTTTAGAAAATACTTGAAAAGAAAACATGTAACAAATTATAAAAGGAAAGAACTTAATTATAATCTTCTGAAACAGCTTAATTATACCTAAAAAAAGAAACAACTAATTCTGTTATAATATACAGTATTTTATTTTTCAGGTAGTTTCTAAATTTTATTAATTAATTAATTAATTAATTAATTAATTAGTTTTGACAGTCTGAAGAACTTAACAGATATAAACTTACAATATGATGTAGGATTTTCGAAATTATAATTCGTGCCCCTGATTCGGATTCCACATAAAACTGAGCATCCTATGGCTATGATAACTATATCTGTAGGTCACGTAAAACTAAGCTTTTTAATTTTAATTTTAAGAATTTTCAAAAATGAAATCATTGTTCTGGTGAGAAAGCTAATGAGAGCATATTTTATGTGAATAGAAAACAGACAGCCATGGCCTACCTTGAAAGAATGCATATTCTGAGCATTTTGGGTATTTAATATCATCCTACCTGACAAGTTACTGCTCTCCATGTATTTCCTGTATGTGTCATGGAGAAAGGCTGAAACCTTTTATTATGCCTGGAGTACAGTATAGGTAATGTGATCAATCATTAATGCTATTATAATAATAAACAAATTTCTTCTGCAATTTTTTTTTCCTGTTTGTTTATAATTCCCTTCTTGTCAAAACAATTACAGTACCTGGAGTTGAGTTTTCTAGCAAGCAGTAGATAATGATTGTATTTCTGTTGCCCAGTTTTGATTTATTAGATGGTATATTATGAAGTCTAACAGTGTATATACACTACAGGATTTAAAGGAATGGATACCTTTTTTTAAGTCCTTTGGACTCCACTGTACTGTTTTATTGAATATTTTAAGAAATTATTATCCTGTTTACTGATAAAGATGGTAATGCAACAGTCTTGTAACCTGGACTTCCTAGAGAAAAATGTATGCTGTTTTAGAGACTTATTTTCCTTCCATTCTGAATTTATTGAATTTCTTTAATAAATGCAATGCAGCAGTTTGAGCTCAATATGTTTTATTCTTCTTTTCAGCCTCTAATGAATTGGTAATTATTAATTTCTATGCGGATTGGTGCCGCTTCAGCAACATGTTAGCTCCTGTATTTGATGATGCAGCTGATAAGGTGGCAGAGGAATTTAAGGAGCCTGGTCAGGTTGTGATGGGGAAAGTGGATTGTGATCGTGAAGGTATGAATCTATTTTTCTTCTTGAAATGACTTGCCCTTGTTTTTATGTTACTTGTTTTGTTCTTGGGATTGAAAGCTATGTCAGTGACTAGATTTTACAGATGAGAAGGCGTATAGTTTTAGGATCCTTGAACTAGTCAGCCTAATTTAAACTGTTATTTTTTTTCTTGAAGTATGCATACTATTGATTTGTACAAAATTAGGCTTTTAAAATTAAGATCATCAGATAAAATTTCAGGAACTAGGGATATTTCTATTGAAAATATTCAGTAATAAGATAAACTAGAACAAATTCATTGGTAAAGCTTAATAGTATAGGTTTGTTTTAATATCAAAATTTACTACTTACATTATTATGGCACATTAACTCACTAGTTATAATAAATAATATTGACACTTCAGTAGTTTTAATATATCCTAATTTGCAAATCATCTTCCCAAGGAGACAGTGCGATTGGAAATGTAATGTTGTTACATAATGTTGATAGTAATGGGAATATCAATATGAGAGGAATCAATTCTTTCTTACTTATTCTTCAAATTAAATGTTAGCTGAAATTTTAGACACTTAACAATTTGCAAAGCTATCTAACAAGGATTCACTTCTTAGCCCAGTGGCACATAGCAGTGAAGGTCAAATATTGCTGCTATAAGAAAACAGACATAAATTCCTGTATATTAAAGGGATGCCAACTCCCTGTGGTTGGGAGACGCAGAGGTGACTAAAAGGGGCGATGTAGGCGCAGAAATGGATTGTGGCTTTGGTGCAATGTGTTGGAACCCCTGTGGATGGTGAGGGTCGAATACATCCACAAGTAATCCCTGCCTGTCATAGAAGGCAACCAACAGGGTGATGTGGCCATCGGTCCCCTCTTAATTTTTAATTTTTTTTTTAGGGTTAGTTGTAGACCAATTCAAATTTCTTGACATGCAAGCTGCTTGGTGATGGACCTCTTGACGTGTGCGACTATGCTCGAAAGCCCGACGGTGATCCCGAGAATCCAGTAGTATCCGCCTGACAACACAGGTACCCGGGCGAGTTAGCCGTGTGGTCTGGGGCACGCGGCTGTGAGCTTGCATCCAGGAGATAGTGGGTTCGAATCCCACTGTTGGCAGCCCTGAAGATGGTTTTCCGTGGTTTCCCATTTTCACATCAGGCAAATGCTGGGGCTGTACCTTAATTAAGGTCACGGCCGCTTCCTTCCAACTCCTAGGCCTTTCCTATCCCATCATCGCCATAAGACCTATCCGTGTTGGTGCGATGTAAAACCACTAGCAAAAAAAAATGTTTTTAAATTGTTTTTGTCTATATTTATTATTCTGTGCGCTCCATGGGCTACATGCTATTATACTGAGCTCAATAGCTCAGTCGCTTGAGTGCGGCCAGTATCCAGTATTCGGGTGATAGTGGCTTTGAATCCCCCTATCAGCAGTCCTGAAAATGGTTTTCTGTGGATTCGCATTTTCGCATCAGGCTGTACCTTAAGGCCATGGCCACTTCTTCCCATTCCCAGCCCTTTCCTGTCCCATTGTTGCCATAAGACCTATCTTTGTCAGTGTGACATAAAGCAACTTGTATAAACAAACGTCATGCTATTGTAGGTGATTGGAGGAGGGGAGTCATAGTGCTCATTGCATCAGTCATTCCATATCAGGCATCATCTAACATCGGACCCCGGGCAATACCTGCCAGTGTCCTGCAGCCAGGCCCACCGCGCAGCACTTCAAACCTACGGGCTCTGGCAGCCCAGCCCGTGCAGTGCCGTTCTCTTCCGACGCGGCCGCGTACTGGCCACAGTACTGGTCTCGTACAGCCCACCGCAGTCCACCGCACTGGGTGGGCTCAGTAGAATAACCTTGAGTACTTCTCCACAATAACGTGCGCCGTGCACAACGAAATGTTCATGTCACACTTGTATTCGGATCACTCATTCTACGAATTCCCATGCGCTAATATATTTCAAAGTAGGCTAATCACATTTTGAAATTAAATGGTGGAGATTTCTCCTGCACTGTATTAATAATAATAATAATAATAATAATAATAATAATAATAATAATAATAATAATAATAATTGAAAACAAACAGAAACTTTATTATAAACTAATAGTTGTCTGCAATTGACATAAAGTTAACTGAAAATGAGTCGAAAGAACACGAAGCATATTCATAGGACTTCATTCGCGTTTACCTCAAAATAAAATACAAACCGAAATGATGTGCAATATGCCAACAACAAAAACAAACCTGAACATAGCTTTTACTTAGTGTGTGTAGTTTATTGGTCATTGCTAATGGTGGTGGAATTGAATTCCTGTGAATGAGGAGAAGAGCATCAATATTGTCTGGGTGTAGAAGAGACCGTCGTGCATTGAGAATGAAGCCCGCTCAACTGAAATTTCTCTCCGAAGCTGAACTTGATGCTTGCATACATAATACTTTCTTAGCGATCTCGTGAAATTTTGGATAGTTTTGTCCATTTGTTCTCCAGTAGGATGCTATATCTATCTTCTTCCATTCCACGATTTTGCTTTAAATATCTTTCCAGCTCATCTGTTGGAATAGGAGCATCATGAACATCTGTCCACGAAGCAAACTTCATTACTTTGGCAGGTTGTGGCATAGTCGTGGAGTCTGATGACAAGCATACATTAGAATGCTCGTCATTCAAGCACACCTCGTTCATAAGTTTTTTTTATCTAATCATAAAAAGACAAAATCAGACTGACTCCTTTAATCTATACTAATATAATAAAGAGAGATTGCAAATTTTGTTAGTTTGTGTATATCTGGAGGGTAATCTCAGAAACTACTGGACCGATTCTAAAAAATCCTTTTACTAATGTAAATATACATTATCCGTGAGGGACATGGGCTGTATTTTATTTTTAAAACAATTCGAGGTGGGGGGCGATGGGGGAGATATCAAAATAATAGGCTAATATAGGCGAAATATCGAATTTGTAGTGCAAGGACGAGACAAAGCTCATTTTAAGCCCCTTGACACAAAGAACAAACTTGGTAAGCCCTACGGACCCGAAAACCATGTTTTAAGGCCCTGAAACCAACCGTTATGGAGATATTGGCACCACACTACCCCTGCTCTTGGAATCGGATAAAGAAATGAACTGTCGTAACCATGGCAACGTCAGCTCAAGGATTCTACAGCAGCAAGATTATGCGTGCACGTTTGGGCATAGCTGCCAACCAAAATTTGTACACGTAATCTCTGAGCATATCTACAATATATCTAAAAAAATTAACATGTTACAGACGTGAAGTGGTATTTATCATCTCTTTTGAAAATAAAAAAAGTAAAGAAACATGTATTATTTTGTTTTCGAAAAAACACTGGAGGGGGGGGGGGGGTTAAAAAGGAATGAAATGTGGATTGGCGTGAATTTGTAGGATGAGCATATCTACAGTCTATCTGAAACACTTATGTTACAGATGTGAAAATTTATATTATTAATATTTTGAAAATAAAAAACGGGTATTATTTTGTTTTTGGAAAAACTATTTAACGTGGGGGGTAAAAGGGACTGAAAATGGGGTTGAATTATTTTTATTAGGGTACTGATATCTCAAAAACTGAAGTTGTTACAGATGTAAACATTGGTATTTAGAGTCTCCTTTAAAAAGAAAGAAATACGTATATTTTTGTTTTGGAAAATCCACTTAAGGGGGGACAAAAGGACTGAAATATTAGTTGAATAATTTGTATGAGGATACTTATATCTAAAAAACCTAAAGATGTTTCAGACGTGAAAATGGGTATTTGAAATCACCTTAAAAAATAAAAAACCACTTGGGGGAGGGGGGGTTGAAATAGGTGTTGAATTTTTTTCGTGAGGATACAAATATCTCAAAACCTGAAGATGTTACAGTTGTGATAATTGGTATTTGGCAGCTCCTTTATCAAGAAACACGTATTTTTTGTTTTCGGGAAACCACTTCAGGGACTGAAAAGAATTGAAAAAGCAGGTGAATTTTTTAAAATGAGTATCGAAATATCTACAGTGTATGTCAGAAACTTCACATGTTACAGACATGGAACTTGGTACTTGGGATGTCCTTTAAAAAATAAACATGTCTTTTTTTGGAAAATCCACTTAGGTGTGGGTGGAAGAAGGGCTGATAAAGGTGTTGAATTCTTTTTATGCGGATACTTAAATCTCAAAACCTGAAGGTGTTATAGATGTGGAAATTTGTATTTAGAATCTCCTTTAAAAATAATGAAACTTTTTTTTTTTTACTTGAGAGAAGACGTTCTCACGTGTACAGTTCTATGTCGCATCGTCATCTTAGCCCTAAAAGGCAATACCACAAACATGGTTTACAAAGAGTTTCTGTGGAGATGAAACTCAATTTTTCAGTGAGGTTTTATACTTCAGGGATTTTCAGATAATGTCTTAGTAACAGTACTGAGGAACTATTACTTTTATCAAATTACAAAATCCACGCGAGAAGCAGCGGGTAACTACTCGTGTGTACATAAAGTTCACCGCAGATCGTACAGCACACAAAATTAACGTCTTTCCCATCGCCGTCAACTACAGGCTTGAATACCAACCAAATACAACTTTTAAGTTTAGGATCCGGTTCAGAAGTCTTGTATTGTGTGGTTTTTAGTTTGTTTGTTTCTTTTTTTTTTTTTGACCACGGTTTCTTTTGGAACTACAATCCACATTCATTTCCGATAACAGGACAGACGGAGAAGTCAAACTGAAATCACAGCAAACATGATCGTCTTCCCTCGACCGTAATGCAACGCACTCCGCTGACATGCAGTACACTGTACGTGTACATATTGAAGCAGTCAGCCCATAGAACTACCACAGCGCTGTCCTTGGCTCACCGCATACGAATGACATAACGCTGGCCCAGACCGGCCCGTGCGATAACGTCACGGGCTTCGTATGTTTGAGCCTTTCAAAGCTCATTGCAGTCTATTGCCGAAGCTGCTCATGGGTTGGGCCGTTCTGCAGAACCCTGATACCTGCTACAATCAGCTGGGTATTGCCTTGGCTGCTTGGTTCAGCTACAGAGGCCCCTGATCGGAGTGGGTAGCATTCGGAGAGGATAATTTCGGGCATGGCTTCGAAATGTCGTTCTGTCCAAGGTGGTCCACCACCAAAGTCTTTAACTTTCGATTCCCTCATGGGGGGTAACCCCCTGGGAACAGGCGCAGGTGTTAGTGTGGGATCCATCTTCCCTAGATTCCTGGTTGCTACCAGAACTGATGGGCACAATTTTAAGTTGGTTAAATCGATCCTTTTTAGTAGACACGTTGAAGGTGTCTACGGCAAACTTGAGGATCTCAAGAAAATGTGCAGCGGTAGTTTACTTTTAAAGCTTCGCACAGCAGTTCAAGCTGATCAGTGGTTTAAGTGCAACCACTTCGGCAAAATCCCCATCATTGGGGAGGAGCACAAATTCTTGAATCTAGTTCACAGATTTATCTTGCACTGCGGCGCTATTTTGAACGCTGGCGATGAGTTGTTGAAAGACATGAAGAACCATGGCATGAGACACGTCCGGTGTATTACGCACAAAGTCAGTGGTGAAGATGTTGCCATGGGTGCCTTCACTGTCTCTTTCAAGTAGTCATTGTTACCAGAAAAATTCAAGGTAACAACGTATCGTTGTGATGTGAGGCCGTACATTACACCTCCTATGCGATGTTATCAATGCCAGATTTGGACACATGGTGTATCTCGTTCGAATCAGTCTGTATGTGGTACATGTGGAAGAGGAGCTATTGGCATGGAAGAGTACACAACTCCTTACTGCTGTGGTTATCATTCTCCTCGAGAATCAGAACTGTCCGATATATCTGAGTGAGAAGACAACCAAGGAGATCAAGACTCTGGACGGTCTTTCCTATCAGGAAGCGCGCAGTAAGTTTAACTCCACAAGTATACCTGCGAGTACACTAGACTCGAGCATGATAGCATGATAAACGAAGAATTATACATAACATTGGATCAATATACAAACTCCAACTACAATATTAACTCCTTCCCGCGGATTGCGTAGTAAAGCGTACTGGAGTCGCACATTGTCTCCCGCGGGTTGCGTAGTAAAGCATACTCGACTTTCAAACCGACTTCCTCTGCCATCTGTCTGCTAAACATATAACTTTTTGGAACCACTGAATTCCCTATGCTTCCTAGATACTACGGGCATACACGGAATCCTAAAATAAAGTGTTCTTTTATACGTTTTCTTAGATAGAACAGACAGCTGACTGAATGTAAACACATTGCAGCAACATGGCTGCTCATAATCAGTTGAATGCGGAGGATATTTGTTACAAATTAGATCAATATGTTGACAAATGCAATGGTAGTGAGCTTGAAGTTGTAGGTATGATAATAAAAATGGTATAGGAAGCATTTGGGACAGAATATGAATCTGAGAGTAATCGAAATACGGCACAGGAAGGGAAATGTTCATTCAGGTACCGTCTCCTTTTAAAATATTAGGCCTACTTGTGAAAAACATAATTATCAGTTTTAATTCTTCAGTTAATTCTGTTTCGGTCTATGAGCCTCTACTTAATTACATAATAACCTATTCTAACTAATGTCAATTTATTTTCCAATCCCATTCAGTCAAAAATTGTTTATAGTTTGTATGACCGAGAGGAAGCACGTTTTGCTATCTAAATATCTTCATTCGACTGATCCCGAAAATGAAATAGAGAGATTCAGGGTGAATTCCTGCGTTCTCTGCATTACCAAGAAAATAAGTGCCCCTTCATGTCCAGCAATTTAGACTGACTTCAAGAACAAGCAATTTAACATTATGCACCATATTGGATGCTTCCTGTGTAATTAGGTGATCTCATTGTATCATTTTAGAATAACTATAGTGTATTTTCCATTGTTACAAAATTTGAAAGTGATATCTTGAGTGGTTTTTACAGAATAAATTATTTAGTGAAGGTACTCCACAACTATACCTAACAAGCAAATTATTACTCTAGGTTTCGCCCGACAGTGAGTCAAAGATATTCCGTGGGAAAGGGTTAATGAAATAACTGAGAAAACTAATATTTTATTTAATAAGATTATCCCTATCATAAAGAATGATTACCTCAGATTAGTCAACAAACAACGTCATACGCAAGCTATAGCGCAGACATACCTAGCTCCGCCCATACACACGCCAAAGCTTCCCCCACTCACCCCTCCACTCCCCTCACAACAGGCGACACCAACACCAGAAGTACGAGATACAATATGCGACCGACAGCCAAGCAGCATACATCTCAACCACTCCACAACAGTAAGTAGATTATCACAGAACTCATACAATAGTACACAAACTTTAATTCAACAAAAATTTCTAATTTATTCATTTCGACTTACAGATATTTACCAACACCAACATCATAAGAAAGGAAAGAGCCACCAATAATTATGACTTTGTCTTTCAAATTGAACAATTTCCAGAACATCAGCCACATCAAACAAGCCAAGATTATGTTCAAATCACAAAAACAAAATTAGAAAGATAAAGTGGTTGAGTTATACACAAAGTGTATCGGCTAAGCTTATACAAATTGAGGCTTGTAACTCGCATGTACATCATTCTTTTTTAAAACAACATAAGAACGTGCTGCTGTCACTTGTTAATTTAGACTACAGACAGACATTTGCGTCGAAACATATCTTACAATGTTTTAATATTTTAATGTGTTTATATGTTTGTATAATGGGCAAATTTCACATTATTTCAATGTAATATGTACTGCAAAACAACGCAAGATTTATTGTTATCAGCTGTTTTAGACTTTCAACAATGCATTCAAGCATGTTTAACCATGTTTGCTAATGTTTTAATATAGATATATAATATGTTTTATTGAACTATCAGCATATAATTCCATTTGGTTAGCGTATTTTACTGCTAATTTACTGATATAATATTAATCACTTCACAAGTATCAACAAAGCTCGCCTCATACATGACTATACATTTATAAGAATGGAGCTTATTTTAACTGAATAGGCAAACGCCACGCCTTTGCTGGCGGGACCTAGTGTTTACAGTGCACTATGTCTTCTGGTATGGGCTAGAGCAATTTTGTTACTTTCATTGAGCTGTCTCAGCTTTATCCTTGGCTTTGACAAAATGAAAGTGACTGAGGTATGAGTGATGCTAGTAATGCCATTCCTTCTGCAGCCAGTCCCTGCTATGAATGGTGTGAAAATATTGCTCATAGGGTCAGTTGGTGCATGCATTTCAGTGGGCTTGGCAGGCTGATATGTAATAGCAACTTCTGGCTCGGTGAGGAAAGCAACGGGAAACTACCTCACTCCTCATTTTCCTAGTACACCTCTTCAGTGATGCCTAGGCCATCTATGACAGCTGATGGTGGAACTGTTGAGGATCCAACCAGCCTTCGGGCTGAGGACTAAACATACAGGCAAACGCCTATGGTAAACTATTCCTGCATACTCATTACTAGGGCCCGGATGTTTATGCAGTAATAGGTTAGAATGCAAACTTACTGAAGCGAGTGACAAGTAGAGCCTACCCGTACCACGGTAGTGCTATGAGAATTGCATAAACATCAGGGGTTCGTCCCATTAGAACATCTAGGATTTATGT
Source organism: Anabrus simplex (assembly GCF_040414725.1). Classification (NCBI taxonomy): domain Eukaryota; kingdom Metazoa; phylum Arthropoda; class Insecta; order Orthoptera; family Tettigoniidae; genus Anabrus; species Anabrus simplex. Next base: position 971,014,471 of record NC_090266.1, on the reverse strand, counting down.
TACTGTCACTACATTACGTTAGAGCGGGCTAGTCGACATTTCCTACTAACAAAATTATTTTATTATTGATTGTAAGAGGTCGAAACCGGTCCTAATATACATGTGAATTCTATCATACATGTGATAATAAATAAGTATTGATCAGGTGGAACTTTTCTTTCTTTTATGACATTTGGTGGCTATCAATATGGAACAAAAATGAAATTGATAAATCAGGATACCAATGTGGTTTTCGACCTGCTCGCTCCACCACTGACCACTTGGTATGCCTGGAGAATTTTATCCTGGATACATTTCTCCAAAAACAGCATTTGCTGGCTGTTTTCTTTGACTTAGAAAAGACCTATGACACAACATGATGGTATGGTATCCTTTCAGTCCTGCATCTGTGGACATTCTGAGGTAATTTGATGTTTTAAATTGTGATTTTCTTTGTCCCTCCTGTCTATTCCTTGTTCGAGTAGGGAGGGCATATTTGCAATATCGTGTTCAGGAGAATGGAGACCCACAGGGATTGGTTCTCAGTGTCACTGTTCTTAATTGCCATAAACTGTATTGTCGCTGCTGCTGGTTGAGCAGTAATACCGTAGCTATATGTAGACGATTTTGCTCTGCACTATAGCTTTCAAAATATTGTCGTCACCGAGCGACAATTGCAACAAGCTATTAAGAGAGTCGAAAAGTAGACCTCAGATCATGGCTTTCGGTTTTCAACCACAAAGACCTGTGTTGTACACTTCTGCCAGAAGCACACTCTTCACTCCCATCCTGAGCTTTATTTAGGAGATGTCGCTGTTCCTGTACCTGACACCAATTTCTTGGCCTCCTTTCCGATAGCATCAGCACGCGCATCAGTTAAAAGCCAAGTGCGCTAAGAAGCTGAATATTTTAAGGTTTCTTTGTGGCACTACTTGGTGTGTGTGTGTGGGGGGGGGGGGGGGGCAGACCGTGTGGTGTTCCTGTGATTTTATAGCGCGCACATTTTATCCAATTCAGACTATGGCAGTGCAGCGTATGGATCAGCAAGGCAAACCGTCCTCACGAAACTGAATAGCATTCATTATAGCGGAGTTAGTTTGGCAACGGGAGCATTCTGTACAAACCCCATTGCTAGTCTGCTCGCTGCCTTTACAACTGAGGTGCCAACAGGTACTTTTGTTGTATGCTGCAAATTTGCGACAGGTGCCAGTTCACCCGAGCTATCCCTGAGTATTCCAAAATGGAAACCATCAGCTGTATGTTGCTTATCCACGAGCAACGCAGATGGTGGGTATATGCTTGGATAGCAGTCACAGACCGTGCGGTTAGGGGCTCGCGGCTGTGAACTTGCATTCGGGAGATAGTGGGTTCAAATCCCACCGTCGGCAGCCCTGAAGATGGTTTTCCGTGGTGGTATCCCATTGTCACACCATTGGTCATTAGTGAACAATCCTACTTTATGAAACCAGGGTAAGGACCCTCGCCTAACTTAGGGGTTGTTTTTCTGGCTATTGAAGCTTACTATGTTTAAGCGAAACATGTCCCAATTTTAACATCTGTATAATGTTAGTATCCTAAATATAAGGATTGTGAAGTATTGGAATGATGGTGTAATTCATTTGTTTGTGAACTTTGATAATTCAAAATCAGCTGGTTGAAAATCCCACTTAATTGGAAGAATCTTTAGCAACTGGTATCCCGACTCTCAGGACCACTTACTAGGCCACTCAGCCGTTGCCCATGGTTCACAAACTAGGACGTGACTACAGTAACCCACAAACATGAACCATTACGTTATTATTATTATTAGGAAATATTTTCCGGTTAATCCAAAAATTTCGTAATCCGAACAGGCTCCGGTCCCAATTAGTTCGGATTAACGAGACTCTACTGTACTGATGACACTAAGAGCCATGCGTTGTCACATGAAGAACGACTGTTCATGTTCCATTCATCAAATTTACATAAATCTTTTCTCCTTTTTCTTTCAAGTTTCATGGATATCTTTGAGAATCCAAACGTAGATCTTTAGTCAAGTATGCCGCACATCCACTTGTTGAGGTCCCTTTTGGAGGAACTATTGAAGAATGTGATGGCAAGGTTTGTGAAACCACACGTTATTGAAAGCTCCTCCTCTCTCGTAGATGTAGATTATCATACTCCAGCAAATCAAAAGGATGATTGTGATCTGTTGATAGGGAGCTGTGCATTTGTTTTAGTGAACACTTTGAAGTCTGAGGAAAAGTGCATATTCTTTAAGTCTGTTAGAAAGTGTTTCCCTACATCTTATGGCTACATGGTACACAAATTTCCTTTTGAAGTGAAGTTTTAATTAGTGCAGAAGTTGCAAATATTTCTGCTATAAGTAACTTCATTAACAAGTTTCCAAACATTTTGACTAGTGAAACGGAACATTTAGATAAAATGATATTCTGCACTCCCAGTTCTGTAACTCTCAGCTTGACGAAACAGACCTGGCGAAAGGAAGAATTGATGTTCAATGGGCATTGGTAGGTCAGATGAAATCAGATGATGGTGTACTTAAATATGACAGACTCTCTAAGGTGATGCTTGCTATTTTAACAATTCCACATAGCAATGCAGAATGTGAAAGGATTTTTGGAAGAGTCTGAACAAATTTTGGAGAAATTTTTAACCTTAAAATCAGTTCAGCAAGACAAGTGCTTTGTGCAAAAATTTAGCTCCGAGTCAGCTACCGGTATGCTGAACAAGAATTAGTCATAATGTGAACAGCATATTGAAGGATGAGAAGTCACATGTTCCTACAGTTCAGGTATGTCCAGTACGGTATTTAATATTCACATATAAATAATGAAAAATATATATATGTAGGCCAAATAGAGTTTTTAATGTATCGAATTATAATGAATTAATACATGTTCTGCCATCAGCGATGTGACGTAATACATCACGATTCGCTGCCAAATTTCTCCTGATTTTTTACTTTTGAAAGTTGGCATGTCTGCATGTGTTTCAAATTCCCCTGTGCAAGTACTTCATTCATGGGATTACAGTTCTTGTATGGCATTGTGCATAGATTTCTCCTTGTCTTTGAATTGTGGGGTTTTTTTTTTCCCCTGGTGTGATTGTATTTGCCAGTGTATGGTGTTATCTTCCGAGTTATCCAAGTATATTATTTCAATAAATGCACCTTATTGGATACATTTCAGGAATAATTTTTCCATGGCATTTGAGAGGTTTAAACTCTGAATGAAGGTGATTGCATGCATTAATGGATCTTAGAATATTTTGTAGTGCAGCAAGGGTTGGCATTTCTGAATTAAGAGTTGGTTGCAGTTAATTCGGAACCACGTACTGGTAGTTCGAAGTCTGCTTTTTGCGTTCCAACGACTTCGAATTAACAAGGTTTGGCTGTACTTATTTTATTTTGATTGTTATTAAAATCATAGCTATGTGGTTGTGAAATGATACTTTCATTTCCAAAACCATCATATTATTCTTAAAATGCCACCTATATTGTCCTTTATCATTTACTTTATGACAAAACATTTGAATTTCCCAGCCTTTCTACTTCCTTGATAACATATAACTTTTCCCTTGTGGTACATGGTCTGATTATCTTGGCTTTGGTCAACTTTCTTTTGCTAAGTGGTAATTTGTATATGTGTTGCATCTTCCACTCCATGAGCTCTAATCCCTACCAACAATAAAAGCTAAATTATGACTCTTGCATGCCAAATGCCAACATGTAGGCTTTACGTACACTCGAAATAGGAGCAAACAGGATTTTTCATCTCTCATTGACCTTCATTATAGTTTATCTGTGTTATGGAAAGTTTTTCCTACATGTGCAGATATTTCTGGATTGTAGTAGATTTCTACATTCTGTGTGGACATAGGGAGTGAAGAGGATAGGATTAGTAAACTATTCAACAGTGTTGAATGGGGGGGGGGGGGGGTGGCCAAAACAATTCATTGTGTGGTGGGATGATTTATTTCCGAGACAAGAAATTGATTGATGGAGTTGAAGATGCTGTACTGGATGACAGTGATCACTTTGTGCTCTCACTGATCTGCAAAGCCTGGAGAAAATCTTGAGTAGCAGCCTCTTAAAACTTCCAAATGTAAGCATGCAACTTAGTTAAAATTAAGAGTGAACTCAAAAGGCAGATATCCCCACAACTTGAACCTACATCATTCAGAGACCTACAGGCTGTGTGCCAGCATATACCTCCAGGTTTAGCCTGTAAATAGGTTCTTACACACAACAAAGCAAATATGAATATATTTAGGTCATATTTTGCTGGCTTATTTCTCATGTTCTGTCTAAAACAATATTCACTAATTTCATAATTAGACTGGCAGTTTTCAACAAGTTCCTTGAAACAATTCTCGGAATGCTGCAAGTATATCTAGCGATTTTCTTTCCACCCTGCTATTTATATAATTAAATCTAAGAGCTTGCAGTAAAAACCTGAAGTGTTTGCAGATCATTCTCTGTGCCAGTACCATCTGTCCCCCAAAGATCTTTTGATTTCATGTGCAAAAGGCCAAACACTGCTTTAATTTCAAGAGTTGTGTCCACTGAGTCACTTCCACAAAGTTAACTGCAGCACCTCTCTGTTTTCCTATCCATATGTTTGTAAATAGGATATTGTAATTTATCATATCAGTGAAAAAAAAGTTTCCATGCATCAAAAGAAGTGCTTGCATCAGCTGAGGTCTCCTCACTTGAGGTAAGAGTTTTCACTAAATTGCAAGCAGGATTCTGAACATTTTAAAGCTATGCATGAATATTCCAGTGTGTTACCCTGCCTCTTCCAACATATACACATTGGTTTGCGATAGTCTCTTCCTCGTCTAGTCCATCAGATTTCTCCCTTTCATCATTAGAAATTTCTGAACAGGAATCATGTTCACAAAGCCACACCACCTGAAAAACAAACACATGTTGTCCCCACTTACCTCTTCTCCATCCTCAGGGTTGACCAAAATATGTGCCCAAACATTACCTGTTTCCCTTTCCATCTGGAATTCTTCTGATCCTGAGTCTGCTCTGTCCCTATCCTCCTTCCTGCTCCCTCTTCCCTTGATAGGGTGTGGTGGCATATCTTGTAGAACTTGAAAGATTCCATCATGAGCTACAATCCCAATCCATCTGTGTAGCCTCGTGGAGAGACTTCTCACTGTTGTATTCATCTTGTTGGTGTTCATCAGGTCATCTTTGAGAGCTGATGTATTGGTGTGGTGTTTTGTTCAAGATATTGATAGGACACTGCTCGTAGGATGCACAAAATGATTTTGCCCTGTGGTTGATTTCCTTTGGTGGCCCGTTCCAGGGTACCTGGCAACATTTCCTATCTCCTGGAAACTTCTCTACAGATACCAATTCATATTCTGAGCAAACTCAAGCATTTTGGCAAAGTACATTTGTGATTAGCCTTTTTCAAGCAGTGTAGGTGCACACGATTGGCTTCATTTGACGACAGGTGCTTCCCTTATTTCCTCAGTCTGCATGATCAGCCATGGCTTGTAAACACTACACTGCACACAGACCAAGCTTCGCACATACTTTGAATTGAAGCACTTGTCCCTTTCAACTGACACTGTCACCACCTAACCATCTGGATGATGGTGGAGGCCTCTGATTTGTAAACAGCACATGTTATTGCTATAATATCCCACTATGTATTCATACAATGTAGTTAGGAATATCTAAAGATGTGACCAGACTTTTCTTTCAGCATTTTTTAGCAGTGTATTTATAAATTTACATATTCCTATATTCACTCCGAGGGCTCTGTTGTATGCTATACAGTTTTTTGAAATCCGTAACTGTGGCAACAGTTATTTATACTCCTTTGCTCTGAAAATGGCCTGATAGTTGAAAATGGTTAGCAAATAAATAACTCTTAGTGGAAAATACAATTTCACCTTTTTGTGTATCCTTTATTGTATGTTTAGATTGTTTGTGGCTGTGAGGACTTTTGTGTGGGTGAAATTAGAATGACAACCAAACACAGTGGGGATTTATTAACTGTTGCATCATTTAAGTTGTGGATTTAGTCAGACTTAGAAAATATGTTCAAAAGAATGTCCCACTCAGCAGGCATGAGATCCCAAAATTTGTTCAGTGCATGTAGAATTTGTTGAATAGGTGTTTGTGATCACATGCAATGCCTTACCGTCAGCCACACATTTTCAACCAGATTCAAGTTGGGAGCATAAGCTGGCCAATCGATAAGTTAATTTTTTTGCCTGTCGAGCAAACCACCTTAACAGCTGTAGACTTGTGTGAACTGGATAACCTCATTATCTCATCTGTCAGCTTAATATTTTACATAAGGTGCAGTTATTCATATACTGTGAGATGACCATCAATTGGAGAGAGCATTCCTTCACAATCTAACATTGAATGGATGGTTATCTAGTTTTACTTCATCTTAAAACCACCACCGCTACCCATCCAGCGTGATGCAAAGATGTGGTTTACACCACATACTTTGGGTTGTATAAGGTTCCCCATTATCGGTAGGCCACCACCGGCCCTATTAATTCCTATGTTAAATGTTGACTCACCAGAAAATATGACACGATCTCGGTTACAGTTTTTAATTTCACTCGGGGAAAATTACACCATTGAAAGTTGTGGTCTTGAAGAAAGAACCTCCTTGTAAGCAGTCGCTAGGCACTGGGACTGACATTGTGTAGTTGTTTGCTCACCCTGTTTGAACAGTTGGTGAAATTAGTAGCATCTTTGAATTGGACTGAATTTAGGAACATCTTTCCCTCAGTCATAGCAACCAATCTCTCGTGCTGAAGACTAGATTCCTTCTTTAAACCATTTCCTTGGTGCTGACCCCCGTCTTACAGAATTTGAGCCAGATCTGTACGTTGTGAGGTTGAACGGCACAAGAGGTAAACTACTGATGCTAGGTGAAAGACACAGATGTTATCTCTGTGAGCTTCTGTGTAATTAAGGTATGACACATTTTGTATTGTGCAACACGTTTTGTGTGTTATGGATTTTAGCTCATTTTGATTCATTTTTTAGTTTCTTTGAGTGCAAATGTATGCTTCCGAAGACATCTGAAGTAAATCTTACAAAAGATTCAATTTTGTAGAATGATGAATGTTTTTGATTCCTCAACTATTCCTTCTGTTTGGAAGAAAATGGTAATCTACGGGCAAGAAAATGTGGTTTTTGAAAACACTTGAGGTTTACCTTTGATCGGTATATAAAATGCTTACAGGCATTTTGAGAAAGAGTGCACTCATGGGTAGAGAATAATATGAATGAAAACCATTGTAATTTCAGATCGTAAACGGGTTGATAGGAACAGATTTTTAGTTGTACCAAGTATTTGAGAAATGCTGCAAAAAAGAATAATAGACAGTTATGCTTGTTTTATAGACTCAGAGATGTATAGCAATGTGCCAAGTGAACAGAGGAAAGGATGTTGGCCATACTGAAGGATTACAGGATCAAGGTATGTTATTAAAGGCATTTGTGTTGGCAATCAGGCTACAGTTGGAATTGATGGTAGAATGAGTTGTGTTCATAGCATTTACAGGGATCAGGCAAGACTTGTCTTTCTCCATTGTTCATAGTTTTCATAGATCTTATACAAAAAAGATATAAAATGTCTGGTTGGGCTTGTGATGGGCAGAAATGTTATAACCTGTTTAGCCTATGTGATGACTTAGGTGTGTTGTGATGGTGATCTGAATCAGAAACTGAAGAATGTAGCATTTCCAAGGGTAAAGTTATGTTGGCCTGGGAGACATATAAGAATATTGAATAAATCGTACAATGTTTAGCAAAAAAGACCGTGATGTGAGCTTTAATTTTTTATCAGTTTTATTTCATGAGAAGGAAGTAAGTTTATAGATTAAATTATTCTTACATTCGCTGGCTTAACTTTGGTGTGCAAGAGTGGAAACTGAGTGGGCTTGGCATATCTTACGCAATAAGCTGGAGGTAACAGACCTGAAAGTAACGAGTGTGTGCTGGTACGAGCAGTTGGCACAGCGGTAAATGTAAATTTGTATCCTTGTTCCAAGGTGGTGCGGCTCTTTCCAGGCACACCCAAATTGAGGTGGGCTGCATGTACATTTTTAACCACAGACGATCCCTTGTGCCAGTCATAAATTGAGATGTATGTACATTTTTAATCACATACCATCCCTCATGCCAATCTTAAATTTCTTGCAGTACTGGGAATCGAATCCGGATGTTGAAGAACAGCGGCTAATATTGCTAACCATTACATGACGGTGATGGATGGCACAGTGGTGGAAGGGTATGATTAAAAATGTAAAGGACTATGTTAGGAATGAGTATACTTTCAATGAAGTTGTGCTTATGAACCAGCATTGTTGGAGTTACACGAGGTGAATGAAGAAAAATAGGTTTCCTAATAAACTCAGCCATGGAGGGTAAGGTGATAATTAAATTTGGTGATTTCATGGTAACTAGCAGAGAAGCAGTATATACCATTGTGGTAGCTGGGAATAGGGGAGTAAAAGGTGAAAGATGATTGAGATTTTTCACGAGGTTTACATACTGGTAGCTGAATGACATGAGTCTATAATGAATATGCATGTTTTTAAGCAATCCAGTTGGCAGTACACATGCGGCTACCCCACTATTGGCAGCCCTGAGTATGATTTTCTGTTGTTTTTCCATTTTCATATTCGACAAATGTGGGCTGGACATTTATAGAGGTCATGACCACTTCTATTGCAGTTCTAACCCTTTCCTGTCATCATGTTGCCGAAACCCTGGTTATGTTGGTGCAACATTAAACACTTAGGGGAAAAAATGCATGCATCCAGATGACTGATATCTACCCAGTTTATCAGGTAGTTTGTCATAAATTTCTAGTGTGCCAGTAGTATATCAGCAATTTTGTTTCTTTGATTGAAATTTTTTTTTCTGAAGGTGGTATATTATTTTGTCTAGTGTAAAAGTGTGTTGTACAGCTTACACTGAGTGGCCAAAAGTCATGGGAAGGAGTGTACCATTAGAAAATGTGCTGTGTATGACTCTTGATGGTTGCGGCTAACTGCGGCATAGCTGAGCAGTATGTCACAGACACCAGTGTCGTGAAGATAGCAACACGTCCCGAGTTAACAGACTTCAAATGTGGGATGATCATCGGCTCATGGTGCATGGGTCATAGCATTGCAGAGATTATACGCAAATTCGGGTTTCCGAGGTCAACATTGTTGAGGGTGGATCTTCAATATCACAGAGAGAATATTACCACTCTCATAAACCGCCACACAGGAAGACCAAAGGTATTTAATGGAGATCACGTCACCTCTGCAGAACCATGCCGTGTGCTCAACGGGCTACTGTGAGTCAGATCACCACCCAGTTAAATGTTGAGAGTCAGGAACCTTTTCTACCAGGACTGTAAGGAGGCAGTTGCACAGAATAGGCTTCACCAGCCGACGATTAACTCATGTTCCTTTGCTGACACCTCGACACAGAGCTCCACGACATGCATGGGCCTGCGAACATCGGCAATGGACCATGGAACAGTGGCGACGTGTGGTATGGTCCGATGAATCTCGGTTCCAGTTGTATTGAGGTGATGGGTGCGTGAGAGTGCGGCGTATGCCCCATGAAGCTATGGATCTTGCATGTCAACAAGGTTGTGTCCAGGCGCGAGGTGGCTCAGTTCTGGTCTGAGCAGCGTTCTCATGGTTGCAATTAGGCCCCATTGTCTGGTTGCAGGAAGCGCTGACAGGTGTGCGTTATGTGGACATTCTTTCAGGCCATCTGCATCCCTTTCTGGCCCTAGAGTACGCTGATGGAGATGCCATGTTTCAACAGGACAATGCACCATGTCACTGCTCTGTGGTGGCACGCAGGTGGTTGGAAGAGCACTCCAGTGAAGTTACAACCATGGATTGGCCCTCCAGATCTCTCAATCTTAATCCAGTCGAGCATTAATGGGATTATGTCGATGCTGGTGGACGCTCTATGAACCCCGCACCAACTACACAAGATCAGTTGTGGGTAGCAATGCAAGATGCGATGGTCCAGATCCCTTCTGAATGATTTTAACACCTTGTAGAGTTGATGCCTCGCCGTATTGCCATTTTGAGGGCTCGTGGAGGAGCAACTCCTTATTAACATCACATTCAGTGTGTTCCCATGACTTCTGGCCACTCAGTGTATTAACACAAGTCATAAAGTAAAGAAAAATCATTCATCTAATATTCATACTGGGTGTGTAGAATGTCCTAAATTTCCTTTCAATCATTTCGATTATAGGGCATAACCATTTGATTACAATCAAATTAGGTGAACAATCTACTTCAGGCAGTCGAGTTTCCAAAAAGAATAAATTGTTAATGTTTCATTCTTGAAGCTAAATAATGCCGTATATTATTTTGCAGTTTCATGGTTAATAAATGCAAATAGGAAGGTTGTGGATGGGTCAATATTAAAAAAATTGTACCTGCCACTGTTTCTAAGATATAATTTGTAGTATTCCACTGTATCTGTCTTCCAGTAGAGGAATATGTGAATGTTCTATGATCCACATCGATGAGGTTCCATTGTGCACGTGAAGAATTTACCGAAACTGCTCCAACATTCAAAGAATTTGTTACTAACTCTCACAAAACTTAACATTAATCACCCTGAAAGATTCCTTCATACTTAGATTGATATTTTCTTCAACTGCTCTATGTATGGAATTGAAATGGAGGGATGGATTAACCCATATGCACCCATCACAGTGTTCACTGACGTTGATAGGAATTCAGCAACTTTGTAGTATGCAGCCTTGGTGTTGTACTGTATGTTTTCAGTTAAAACAGCACGGTGGGTGATTACTGCAAATATTATCTCGGAACCTGTTTTATATTATTCAGAAATGCCACACAATTTATACCAGTACACTAACTGAACAGTATATAGAAGTAAAACATGAAGAAAATTGTTTAAAATGTTGAATTTTCCACAGTCTTACCATAGAAGTTCTTCAGTGTATGGTATGGCTCGAAGTGTTCCAAACAGAGTGGTGCACTGATCCACTTCCAGGTGTTGGTCTCCATCCTCTTCTGGTACTTCAGCCAAGCGACACACACCTTCGTTTTTTCAAACCTTTTGCAGCAGTAGGCTTAACTTTAACTGGGAAATGGAATCCGGAATGTCTGAAAGGTAACTCTTCATTGGTGACGGAATGCCTTTTGACATACTCGTCTTGCAGTGATCATTTACCATTTCTTCTGCTAGTCCTTGCTTGAAAATGTTAAATGTTCTGTCCCGTTTTCCATTGGTGCAGAATATGGGAGTTCAAAAGTATCATAATACAATAATGCAGAAGATTTAAAAAAATCTCTTCGTAGGCCTTGTGTGTTCTACTTACACTGTACAATGTGAAATTGACTGAGAAACTGGTCTCGTAAATCTACATCCCATGTTAGCCTTGTAAGTTATAACTGCTCTGTGTAGGAATTGTATGACTCCAGTCTTCCTGTCAGTAGGTTCGAATCCCACTATCGGCAGCCCTGAAAATGGTTTTCCGTGGTTTCCCATTTTCACACCAGGCAAATGCTGGGGCTGTACCACGGCCGCTTCCTTCCAACTCCTAGGCCTTTCCTATCCCATCGTCGCCATAAGACCTATCTGTGTCGGCGCGACGTAAAGCCCCTAGCAAAAAAAAAAAAAAAGTCTTTCTAGTATCAGCAAAGACTAGTCCATGCATTATATAGAGTTCAGTAACATCCTTCTTATCTTTCAATTTGATGGCACAAATGTTACTGCATGAAAATATGTTTGTCTCACCTTTCTGGAGCTATAATTTACTCAGTTCTTCGAGCAAGTTTTTCCTGTTGGGTTTCATTGTTCCATGCACATTAGTCCCATTAGTGTATAAAAAGAAGTGGTACATGTCAGTTGTCAATAAATAAACAACCCTGATCCAGTAGATAGCTTTTGAGACATCATATCAGTGACTACTTTGCTGCTAGCTGGCATATCATCAGCTTTATCTCTACCAACATAAATTCTGAATATATATATATATATATATATATATATATATATATATATATATATATGTAACCATTCTTTGAATCTGATTTATTAAATTTTACTCCAAACTGTGCTCGCTTTGATTTGTTATACTGAATGAAATGCAAACGGCCTCTGCATTTTATTAGCAATTCATCTACTATTCATACTGGGTGTGTAGAATGTCCTAAATTTCCTTTCAATCATTTTGATTATAGGGCATAACTTTCTAAGTGGATCAGATTTATCGGCAGTTTCATTGTTGTCCAAATGTAAGTAACATTTACTCAACTCAAGCAACCTAGCACAAGGCACAGCAGTTCTAAAATACAGCACATCTTTGCACCAGTAGGTGTGAATTGTAGGCTTCTGTACTAATCCCATTAGAAATACACATGTATTTCATGCAAGTTTGTCTGTGAAAAGGCTAGATCAGCGCTGTGGCATACCTATTGGTTTCATTTGCAATGTACTGTACTGAAATGTTGTCTTAAATGCTGCCTGATAATAAATTCCTTACTTACAGTTTTACAAATACCACTGCTAGGGCTCACTCCACTTATTCCTGAAAAGTTATGAATAACTGGAAAATTCTGGTCATGTATCAAATTCCACTCAACATGCTGCTTACCATCTTCACTAAAATCGCTTTCACGCGTGGTTGAATCATGTGCTATTACACACACAGGGCCACGAGAAACTTCTCCCTCACATTCACTGCTGTAATCAGTACGTAAAACATCCAGCAAACTTTCGTTGTTACTGAGCTTTTCCCACAAGTTTCTTCGAAGCCATCTTCATGTCAAACAACAGAGAACAAGAATGTCAGAAAACAATTGAGTGTGTAAGGATACATTTGAGGTATCTAGATTAGAGTTGCAGCAGCCAACAGGCAGATGCATTGTTATATGAGATCATGCAGCACTGCGGACCAGTAGGCTTAATAGATATTCAGCTTGGAACATAGAACACGTACCAGTCTGTTTACGTGTGGATTTGAGTTAATCCAACCATCGTAGCTTAGGAGTTTATAAGTGGAGAATCATTGGTAGTTTGAGAAATGTTGTTGCTGGGCTGAGTGGCTCAGACGGTTGAGCTGCTGGCCTTCTGACCCCAACTTGGCATATTCGATCCTGGCTCAGTCCGGTGGTATTTGAAGGTGCTCAAATATGTCAGCCTCGTGTTTGTAGATTTACTGTCACGTTAAAGAAACTCCTGTGGGACTAAATTCTGGCACCTCATATCTCCAAAAACCATAAAAAGTAGTTAGTGGGACGCAAAGCAATTATTATTATTATTATTATTATTATTATTATTATTATTATTATTATTATTATTATTAAGAATGTTGTTAAAGGGAGAGAAATCATTACGAGATAAATTGGTGGTAAATTGAAATGGATAGTTACCTCTTCACCTATTTGTCTTTGGCCTTCCTTGGCTTTGTTTTGTTTAGGATAAATAATATTTATTGTGCCTAACTACTGTGCAAATGTTTTGATAATGTAAATAGTTCTTTTCAGAATTAATTTTCTCCAGTTAACATAGTCATGAACAGTGAGTTGAACAACAAGACTAGACTTTGATGTCAGTTGTAATTCTTCATTCTGTCCTAGAGAGATTGTCAGGCATCCTTAGATTTTTCCATACTCGCAGAAAATGCTTGCACATCATCGTGATAAATTTCTAGCAATTAAATTCACATGCATAAAAGTGGCTATTTCTTTAGCTTTTACACACAGACAGCATAAGAGGCCACTTAATAATGTTAAGATGTAATGGTGTGTCACAAAGCAGTTGGAGTGAAGGAATTCAGGCCTGGAATGATGAAGGATGGTAGGAATTCAGGTACAAAACGGCAGCATTATTTACACATATTTTCAGTATGTGTCAAGTAATTCAAAGCTTTAATGGGAGAAAAAAACAAAAAAACAAAACACATGTTTGATTTATAGTGCCTGAGGAAGTGCATTTGTGATAACACAAAGGATAAATACATTGTCCTGATAAATTTATAGAGGGCAAATTATTGCAATCAAAGTTTATATTGTGAACCAAGGTGAATCAAAGTATTTCTTCAGTTCTCATTTCTAGCAAAGTGTTCGTGTTATAAAGTGTACCATTCAGGGAGAAAGCTAAGAAGACCAGTTATTAGGCCAGAAAGAAGAAAACCAGTTATTAGGACAGTATTTTCTGTGAAATAAATGTGAACTAAACTTTTCGACATCTTGTATTACAATAATGCACTTATACAGTTACCAACCTACAAGATACGGTTTACTATATGGATTAAATTTACCTAACATACTGTCCCACCAAGAGGCATTGACCTTTTGCAGAGGAATAATAATATAAAACAGATGCACACAAAAATGTACCAGGAGAAAATACGGCAAATACGATAGATAAAAATAATACATTGATAATGTTCAAGCAAATTGTAGTTTGATGATCACTCCCAGTTCATTTCTGGTAATATACACAACTTGTTGATAGGATGTATGATGGCACCAGAACTGGTGTTAACAGTAGTTACCCTGGCGAGACCGTCATTTCCGAGATGGACCATTTCCACCAATCCTCTTCTCCATTGAAGAGGAGGCAAGTTGTCATCCTTGATGAACATAAGATCACCAGGACATAGGTTAGGATGCTCTTGTATCCATTTGTAACGTTGTTGAAGTGTGTTGAGGTAGTCATACCATATTTGCCTGAAGTTTTGAGTCAGTCTTTGCATGTGCCTCCATTTAGAGAGCCTATTGATAGGGCAAGGTTTGAGATCGCAATGAGGAAGTGCTGTGAGTTGCTCACCGATAAGGAAATGTGATGGAGTGAGGTAGGATGAACCTGTCGGATCATCGCTAAGTCTGAATAGAGGGTGACTGTTCAGGTAAGCTTTGATTTGTGAAGATAGGGTAGTTAATTCTTCAAAGGTGAGTATTGTTGTTCCCATTGTTCTTCGAAGATGATATTTAAATGCTTTTACCATGGATTCCCAGGAACCTCCAAAATGAGGTGCAGATGGGGGGGATGAAGTGCCGGGTGTTGCCTGTTCCTTCCAGTTTTCTCCCCAGAAATGTTCATCAGCTGGGTAGCAGGAATTAGTAGCCGGGCGGGGAATACTACGTAAAAAATGAATATGACAATTCCAACATATTCCTCTCAGGGCATTAACAAAAATAACAGACAGGTAAAAGTTAAGTGCAAAATTTAACTATTTTAGTCTTATCACGAAAAGACATAACAAATATTTTGAACTTCTAGTGTTCTACTGCTCGTTCATCATCATGTAATACCGGGGCTTACCACTCAGTTGCTGTGGAGTGCCGTACAGATTTCTGATGTCCAGTGGAATTGAGTGTTCGTGCTCGCATGCGATTCCGCACTAATACAGACACAGCTCGTGCACGACACTACTTTTATTTTTAACAGTTGCTTTTGAACTTCTAGTGTTCTACTGCTCGTTCATCATCATGTAATACCGGGGCTTACCACTCAGTTGCTGTGGAGTGCCGTACAGATTTCTGATGTCCAGTGGAATTGAGTGTTCGTGCTCGCATGCGATTCCGCACTAATACAGACACAGCTCGTGCACGACACTACTTTTATTTTTAACAGTTGCTTTACGATACAGATAGGTCTTATTACATGTTATTACATGTTACAACACGAGACTCAGAGCCAACAGAAGGGCAGCAACCAACACAACAGTAGATAACAAATAACAACTTTCAAGTAACATGTAAATCCTCATCTGTTTCAAATTATGTAATCCGAATTCTCTCCTTACGTTCAACTTCTTAATTCATCTTTTCCTTCTCTTTCAGAAAACATTATTTCAGTATCTACTGACATTTCCTGACAAGGTTTCAGCCATTAGTATTACCTACCGCTGCTAATAAGGGCCACTTCTACAATTTTTCAACTGATGCTTTTGTCTCACTTTATGCTCACGTATTTCATCAGCGGCCTTGGACATATTGTATTTATGACCATCATGTTTATGCTTGTGTTCACGCCCTCATGTCGTTGGCTTTACATTATTACCAATTTGGTATTCCACTAACATTTTTAAATGAACTCTTTTAATTAGAATTTTAATGGAAGAAGTTTTAGTCTCCGACAAGATTATAGTTTAATCATTGACAGTGTTTCCATTAGCATCTTTATATATTGCATCATTTTTCACATTTTTATGTCCCGAATTTTAATAACTGGCTAAACTTTTAGCTTCCACATTTAATATTAGTTGTACTCTTGATGATTGTTTTTAGGCTGAAGATGCCCTTAATTGAGGGCGAAACATGTCCCATTTAACTGATAGTGTATTTATGTAACCACTATAAGTGAAAATAAAAGTATTGAATAGGTGGATTAAATTATAACACCTTTATTGTTGTTGAACAGATAGGTCTTACGGCAATGGGACAGGAAAGGGCTGGGAGGGAGAAGGAATTTTTTTCTTGTGGCTTTACGTTGCACCGACACAGATAGGTCTTATGGCGACGATGGGATAGGAAAGGCCTAGGAGTTCGAAGGAAGCGGCCGTGGCCTTAAGTAAGGTACAGCCCCAGCATTTGCCTGGTGAACCACGTGTTGTAGTGTCCTCCGCTTTGCAGCTATGCAACCCGCTTCCGCATCGAAGCTCCTGGAATGTGCGTGTGTGTCCAGCTAGCAAGTTGACTCACGACTTGTGACGTCAGCCAGCCAGTATAAATTGGAGGCCTGATTCCTCAGCTTTAGGCAGTCAGCTGTGTACAGCGATCAGCTCTATGCCGTAAGTCAGACACGGAGGTACCCCTCTTAAAAATGTGGACGAATTGACAGACTGACCTCTGATCGGAGGTCTCACCTCCGCACTAACTACCGCCTCAAGATTCCTGCCTTCCTTATAACTTACCCTACACACTTACAGCATTCTGCCAGGATGAACTTTGCATTACATTCAAGCCAAACATTAAATAGCCATCAGCTATCAGAGACATTCATATGTTAGTGACATTCTACATCGTCAATATAGATCCAATTGTACATAATAGGACAAAATTTTATAAATGTAAATACGTCTTATTCAAACAGCAAACTTACTCACTGTATTATTTAGTGTGTGCTCCAAATAAGAAGCAAGCCTCAAGTTCATTTATTTTGTGTATTATGCAAAAGATTTCACGAAAGTAAACTTTTAAGTTGTGTTATGTACATTGTGCTTCTTGTATACAACACCACGGAAGACCATCTTGAGGACTGCCGACAGGGAGGTTTGAACCACCACTACGTGATGGCCAAGCTTAACATTTAAACTCCTGTGTAACTGTTGCAATTATGCTGACAATATTGAAGATTTATCATTTAAATAAACAGTATTTACATTTTAATTTAGAGCACCCAATGACTTAAATATGGATTAATAATATGTAACTAGCACATATGTAGGTTATGTTAGCTGGGTGGTCTATGAAAACGGCAGGACAGTGCGCTCATTATAAAAGTCCTAGGGAGAACACTGCCTTCTGCGTACTTCACAATTTCTTTCTCTTGCTTTGCATCTCGTAATAATTTCTGAAGTTCTTTCAATTCCCTCGATGCACCAATGAAATTGGTGTCATTGTCGCTGTAGATATTGGCAGGACAACCTCGACATGACGTGAAACGACGTAGTGCTGCCATGAGTGCACTTGTTCTAAGATCAGAGATTATTTAGATGTGCACAGCTCTAATCGAAAGACATGTGAAGATTTCAGCATAAGCCTTTCCTGTTGTCTTGCTTTGTTGTGTGCCTATCCATATTCAGACGTTCATAATGGCTCTGGTAGGTGTAACTCTAAATCTTGAGAGGTTTGCCATTTTCTGTTGCTGCTGCTGTCCCAGAATCGAGCTCACTCTCATCAGTGAACTATTTGTATCAACAGCCTTACCTTGTTCAAGGCAGTGTATTTCTCTTTGATGAGAGACCAATTGTATGATTTCAACACGGACATTGAAGGCATTATTTCTCTCTTGTGGTTTCAGTGGCGATGTATCACGCTCACTGCGAGTCTTCTTGCAATTGGAAGAGAATATGCGTAATCTGAGTAATCTGTTTAAGGATGATGTTATAATTCTTTGGCCAGGGATCTTCGAAGCAATGCATCTTGATTATGATGGCCATGATGCAGGATCTAGACCAGGGCCTCTGAAACTCCTAAAATCTCACGCTTGCAAATCGAGGCGCAGAGGCTCCGTGCACTGTGTATCGGTCTGACTCGGCTCAACTCGGCTCAACTCGGCTTCACTCGGATGGTGTAGTGTACTGAGAGCGACAAAGCGTTCGGTGATAGATGGCTTGTTTATCAGTAAAATAGATAAGTGCAAGACAACAACATAATAATGGAGCAACCTGTTTCGAAGAAAGCAAAGATTTCTGAAAATCCATTTCAATCGAACTGGGAACTTTCGTATTCTTTCTCAGTCATGACGATAAAGCCAAATGCTTAATCCATGGGACAGTAATTACGTACAAAGATCTATTTTTCAGAACAAAGGTTTTGCTCAAATTCTACGAGAATTTGTCGAAGGAAGAGGTCGATGTTTGATGCAGGGATATTGCCAGTTATCCTAGATAGTACTATACATTCCATGTTGAAATAAAAGTTACTGATCATCGAGTGCACTTCTACATCTACTGATGAATCAGCTTCGGATGTCAGTTCACCGAATTCTTTCAGGGATATAACGGTCGTCCCTTTCTTCTTAAGTTGTTGTACCTCCTGCTTGGATATGAAGTTTCTTTGGGAGCTGCTATCTAATACGACTCACATGCGATGATATCTTCCGTTTGAGTCCTTGATTTTAACTGTGACTGTGCTTAGAAGAACCTGAGTGTTTGTAGTACTTCTGACAGAATATGACAATTGGGGTGTGTCATTACTCTGTGGGTTTTGTGCCATAGTGTTGTTGGCGTTAGTTGCTTCCTCATTCTGGTCATTTTGGTGTAGCAATGTGTGGTGGTATTTCTTGCATACCTTACATGCAGTACTGGATCTACACGTCTTCCAAGTATGTGATGGACTAAGGCAGTTACTGCAGTGCTTGCTATCCTTGATCAATTTGAATCTTTCATCAGAGCTCAAATCGAGGAAATTAGGACATTTATACAGTCTGTGCTCTTCTGAGCAGATGTAACATCTCTCTGCTGTCGAAATGTATGATTGTTGTTGTGTTATCATGCATGGCGCTGATTTGGAGTAATTGTTAAGACTGGTTGCAGGTGGTTGGGTAGAAGAGCAGTGATGTAGTGTCTGACAGCGTCTCTCCAAGAAGCTGATGAGCTCCTCGAATTTAACTGCATCGAAATAAAAATGCTCCTTTTCAAATACTAACCTTAATTTTTTTGGTTAGTAGAGAGAGTAGGAGTTCATTAAGATGTAAATCTACGATACTTGGTTGGGCGTTTTAAGGCATTCAGAACATCTATACTGCCCTTGAATGGGTTGATCAGCTTGCATATTTCACTCCTCCGCTGAACCTATTTTATTTGAAGTTTCCGTAATTTGCCTAATGTGTTGCAGCTGCAATTAATTTGGGTGAATGATAACGATTGACCAGAATGTTGTAGGCTACTTGAAAGTTGGTGTCAGAAATGCTGATGTTTCTTATGCTGTACTTGGCTTTGTCTTTCAGAGAAGAAAGCAAGTAGTGGAATTTCTCTATGTTTAATAGGTAATTATTGTTGACCACCAGGCCTTCAGACATGTCTTTGAAATGCAGCCAGGTGATTAGAATCCCGCTAAAGGTAGGGAGATTTGTTTTCGGTAGTTTGATATTTCTAGGCATGCCATGTGATGACTGAGTGAGCACTTCATCATTCTCTGACATGCTTTGTAGATTGGTGGCCTTTCTTAATTTGGTCTCCAGCAAGTCGATTGTGTCTTTGAATTCTTCTCCGTAGATCATTGTTAGATTCCTCATTTTCTTCATCATGTGACTCTAGTTGTCTAAGAATTTGCTTGAATTCTTCGTTGGTCGAGAGCAATCTGTTTAATTTAACCTGAATGAGGTTGATATCAGCAGAATTTATTTGTGATTCAACGAAGTGTTGAATGCGAGTTACATAAGCCTACAAGGTTGCTCGCCTTTTGGTTAATGTTCATTTATTGGACTTTTCCATATTTATATAATATCGTGGTGCTATAAAATGAGTAAGAGTCGGATAAGTTACAGTGTAGTGAATAATAATTATTCTGAGGTAACACATAACTTTCTAGATGAACGGAAGAGTAATTGGGAACTAATTATGAGATTTTATAAATGTTCTTGAATTTATCAATAGATGGTACTAGCAGGGTAGTCGTGGCGGTGGGCGGTTGTCGACCTTCGTTGCAAGCTGATTAGAGATTATGATTTTGGGCAAAAGGTAGCGCTAGTTGTACCATAACCTAGGTGAGAGTTGCTTGAGAAGTTGTGATTTTGGGCAAAGGGTAGTGCTAGTGGTTATGTGCTAGGTTAAATTTGGCCAAGCATCTAATAATCGTTTGAATTCAATCAGAATCATGAAATTTTATACTCAAGTGACTGTAATCCAATGGTTACATTAATTACCTTACATAGGCCATTGGATTGCTGGAGTTTAAGGCAAATTTATCTGGGCTGCGAGGACCATGAAATAAATGTGAACCAAACTTTCTGACATCTTGAATTACAGTAATGCATTTATTTGGTACAGTTACCAACCTACAAGATAAAGTTTACTATATGGATTAAATTTACCTAACATTTTGTATGCATCAAGTAATTCAGTAATTTAGTAAAAGAAATAAAAGGTAATGTTTGATTTATGGACTAGAGAAGGTGTAATATTTGGGCTAACACTAAGGGTAAATACATTGCTTTTATTCATTTATTGAGAGAAAATTGTTACAAGCAAAGATATACTAATCATCGGGCTACTGAGAGAGTTGGTGGTAGAATGAATTCTGAGTTCTAAGTAATTTCAAAAGTGTTAGTTCACCCTTATTGTACACTTCTGTTGATTATTTCTGATTCTTCTACATGTGTTTAGTGTGTTAGGTTTTGTACTTTGGGATTGATTTGGAGAGTTTCCTGTTTCATTTTAAGTGTGTTCCTGTGTCTTGTTGGTGTAGACGTAGTCTGTGTTTTGTATGAGTGCTCTGAAGTGTTCTTTGTGTTATGTTTTGAGTTATCAACTGGGTTGTCCCTTCTGTGCAACATTGGATTATTCTCTGCATTTTGATTTGTCAGTAATTGTTGGTAATACACAGGGCTTTTCCTGGTGGAACATATCAGAACGGTTTTCCAGAACCTCTATTTTTAAACATTAGTGAAAAAAATTATTGATTCATAAAAATACTTTTCAGGTTAATGAATTGAAAATATATTTGAGGTTCCTTTGCTGAAGTATCCTTCATTCCATTTGTTTTGAAATTGGCAAAAGAGGAATAATAATAATAATAATAATAATAATAATAATAATAATATTGGCATATAACCTCTGGAGAGGCCTGGCAGGTCTCTTAAATTGACGCCTATAGGCAACCTGTGCATTACAAGGATGCTAATGTCGAAGATGAATTGCACATGTGCATGCATGGAGTCCCCGAACTAGAGGAATTAACCAGTGAAGGCCAAAATTCTCAAACTGGCCAGGAATCAAACCAGGGGCCCCCTGTACCAAAAGCCAGAACACTAACTTAACTACGGAGATGGACAGGCAAAGGGTTGAGAAGTGCATAATCTCGCAAGATATCGCATATCGGTTTTGTTTTGATTCTCGTAACAGAACATTCTTTCACCTGGTGCCTGCATTGGTTTGCTTGCCTTGTGGGAAGAAGAAATGTGCACACTGGCAAGAAGATTTTGGCTCACTGAAAGAGTAGCCATTTGAATCTTCATAAGTAATCTAAAATTCAGAGAAGAAATGACCAAGGAAATATGCAAGATTTGGTGCACTCTGAATACAGTAGCCATTTCTTTCATTGAGTGTGAAAGGGGATTTTTCCAGATGAACCCCATCGTAACTCCAGAAAGGACATCATTGTTAGTGAAAACATGAACCTGATTGTTGTTCATAAAAATTGTTCAACCACTTCTGTGTTGGGTCCTAGTAGAAGCTTGGTCCTTTCGGAAAGTACTCCATAAGAAAAGTTACAGAGTATACAATTTCCGATCATTTAGGTCTTATACAGTTTTACCATACCAAATGTGATAATAGAATTACTGAATTTAGACTTTTGTTGCCGAGCATTGCTAACATGGAAATATTGTTCATTTGTGTTAACTGACAATGGTTTTTGCCATGATTGTCTTAAGGTGTAAAACCGTGTGGTCATCGGTCCATATTGACAAGGAAAATTGTGAAGATGATTATAAGAATGAGAACAAAATCGTAGGTCGAAGAATAAGACGAGAGGGAGTCATGAAAGATGGATGAAGGACTCCCTTTACTGTACATTAGATGTCGCAATATTAGAGAGTTAGAAGAAAACTAAATGCAGAGGCCTACAATATCGATAGCTCGTAAAATTAATCTACAATAACATTACGTTGGCCATTGTTTGTTGTGACGTGTTTTGTATCTTGCAATCTCTGATACATGGGATTACTGCTGTGTCCTGAGTAAAACAGCCTGCTTGAATATTGGTGGGAAGTAGATAACTTTCGTTTTTGGCATTCCATTTCTCTGGTTCATACATTTTCTGATAATTACTGGTTCCTAACACACTGGTTCATCCTAGTATTCCTGCTGTTCTATTCCTACTCTGAGGCACTGATTGGAATCAGCAGTGTGCACACATAATGGAGTACGGCAGAGGAGTGTTCATGGCTATCAGCGGCCTGTTCATACCAGCTCTGGAACTTGGCACAGTTAGGGCGGCAGCGTAGTACTGTTCGTTAAAAGTGAGAAAATGTGCCATTCTTCATTTGATCAAGCATTTCGTATGATAGCTTTTCTTTTAACCGTGTCTCCAAAAACCTTAAAGGTAGTTAGTGGGACATAAAGCTAATAATATTATCATTATCTTCTTTTAACTGTGACATTCCAGTCGGTTAATATTGTATTATGACAAGAATACTGATGTCACTGTAATGAGCTAGGTCGAGTTCAGTTTAATATTCGTCTTTGTCTGTTACAGCATCAGGGAAAAATGGAGTGGTGGATTTTAATGAAACTTGGTATTACCTTTCAAGAAACTAGTAGGATCTTAGCTATAAGTTGTCCAAAAATTTCACCAGAAGGGACTTCACAAGGGGTCAGAAGAATAAGACATGATGTACTGTATATCTCTTACAGTTGGCTTTACACGAACATAGCTCATGGTGCATTTTTTTCTATACCTTTTTCAAACACAGTGAAAAATAAGGTAAGTATCAGTGGCAGTCTTGTGAAAGTTTACTCCAAAAAGAACCGCTATGGAGGTAGTTTTGGCAACATTTTAAAGGCTTTGTTAACCTGTCAGTATTTTAAAAATATTAACCCAATACTTGGCTTTCTTTTATACTGGAAGGAAGATATCAAATCAAGATCAGAAATAATGCAAACTATCAAGCAATGATGTTGATTCCCATGGGGAACCTGAAATATTTGCTCTGAATGAGTAAATTTATAATACCAATATAGTTGGTCCATTATTGGACATTATAAATATTCCAGCTAACTCATTCCTGGTTGCCAGCGTTCAGCCCCGGTGTGCTAAGTTAGGATCATCAGTTGGTGAATAGCACACCTACCAAGATGCATGGCTGGTGTATATCATGGAGGCCACTGCGCAGGCTACTTGGAGCCACAGGCAGTGCCAATGTGCTATGAGAGGCCGTGCTAGACACGTCTCCCAGTGGACAATCTGTAGGAACATGGGTTCTATGGGGTATGGGAGCCGGCGCCGCTCTGCAGACGATGTGGTGTCAGCTGCGTTCAGAGGACTACCAGGGATTTGTCGACTCACTTCCACGGCGTCTCACTGCAGTTTGCAGGGTCAGAGGAGGCCCCACATGCTATTAGGTGACTATCCCATGACATTTGCTAAGTCAGTGTGTATGGGGACAAATATAAACACCCAGTCCCCAAGTCGGAGTTAGCCAGGAGTTGTTAAAGTGCTGCACCTGGCCGGGAATCAAAACTGCGACCCTCTGAACCAAACGCTACAATGTTGACCATTTCAGCCAATTAGCCGGACATTAGTTATAATAAATATAAAAATATATTATAAAAAACGTAACTGTAAAATACATTTCAGAAATTTAATGTTTCCTAAGTGTTAACGCTAGTTTTGGCTGGCAGTGTGTTATATGTAAGGGATTGTTTGTTTGTACATTTAGTAATTTTAACTAATAATAATAAATAGTAATTTGTTTTATTTATTCTGGCAAAGTTGGGGATGTACTCCCTTTCTTATACTTAACCAGTCTTAACCTAGAACACTGTTAATAACTACTGATGACAATAACTGCTAAAGATATTTTAACCAAGCTCGATAGCTGCAGTTGCTTAAGTAAGGCCAGTATCCAGTATTCGGGAGATAGTAGGTTCGAACCCCACTGTCGGCAGCCCTGAAGATGGTTTCCTGTGGTTTCCTATTTTCACACCATGCAAATGCTGGGGCTGTACCTTAATTAAGGCCACGGCCTTTTCCTTCTCATTCCTAGGCCTTTCCTGTCCCATCGTCGCCATAAGACCTTTCTGTGTCGGCGTGACGTAAAGCGACTAGAAAGAAAAAAAAAGAAAAAAAGAGGTATTTTATACCTGTTACCGGGTTATTTTTAGGCAGGCTGCTCAACACTAGAGGTGGTCGATAAATCACAGCCTGTTACTTTGTCACCAATGTTTTTCTGTCACCGATATATATCAGATACGTTATCACGGAAGTATCTGCAACAAAATATTGTTTAATTTGTGTACTGGGATCATGTTCACGGGGCTACGTTATCTGCTGTAACTCAGGGTCTATTATCTGTTTTTCATTACCAGTTACCTATGGCGATATTAAAGGTGTTGAATCATACATTTTATCATAGTGTACTTATGAGCACAGTAGAGAGAATACCTATATAGCAACTCTATAGGTCAGTAGCTAGCTCATGTTTTATACGTAGCGTGAATCAAACAGATCAGTCCTCAGCTGGCAAATGAGACATGTTAGAATACATAATATTTTTTCGAGAAGTACTTGTCTGGTTTTCAAAATAATCACAGTGCTGAATTTGTAAGGTTTGTAGATTAAAGGCTATAATGCGGTACCATTTAAAAAAAGCGAAGTTAGTACCATGATCTCAGGAAATATGAACGTCATGGCACAGTACTTTTAAGTCCGATTATTAGTCCTTTGGTACCATTACTGAAAGTGAAAACAAAATGTCAGTATCATTTTTTTTTTTTTTCTTTTGCTAGTTGCTTTACGTCGCACTGACACAGATAGGTCTTATGGCGACGATGGGACAGGAAAGGCCTAGGAATGGGAAGTGGCCATGGCCTTAATTACGGTACAGCCCCAGCATTTGCCTGGTGTGAAAATGGGAAACCATGGAAAACCATTTTCAGGGCTGCCGGCAGTGGGGTTCGAATCCGCTATCTCCCGGATGCGAGCCCACAGGGAAAACTTGCCCGGTGTCAATATCTTTAACTGTTCAAGAGTTATTTGAGGTGGACACCTTTGCTGAGTAACCCTGTATATGGGAGGAATCTTTGTATAAAATTCATCAATTTATTATTTTTAGTCATTTTATTTTCAAACCTACATTAAGTACTGTAAATAATTGGTATCCTGGCGACAGGTGGTGGAGGTGGTGATTATTGTTTTAAGAGGAAGTACAACTAGGCAGCCATCCTCTTTATAACACAAATCAGAGATAAAAAATGAAAGGGTTCAGACACTTCAAAAAATGAAGGTGTCTGCCAAAGAAAGACAAGGGCCACAAAGGGCATGAAAATGAAAGACTGCCTAGGCCTCGAGTGCTCTAATACCGTTAGGGTTGAAAAAGAACAAGAGTTGACCAAGTGAGGTCAGATAGGATAGATGAAAGGTGAGGAGCCTGGTACAAGTAAGTGGAAGCAATGCCAGGGCTCAGCTCAGTGCCCCGTGATCGCCAACCCGCGCTCCCAAGTTGCGAGCCCCTGGGGCCCCTTTTAGTCACCTCCTATGACAGGCAGGGGTTACCATGGGTGTTATTCTACTGCCCTCGCCCACACAAGGAGCTTGCTAATTTATTGTGCATCATGTTAACAACCTTTTCCCTATGCATTATTAAAACTTCAATTTATAAATATGAATATTATTTTTCCCACTTCTAATGTCCCGAATCTTCCGAAAAATATTACCCGACATTGTCATCACATCAACTAGAAGTATTTCCATACTGGCCGCCCGCGACCAAAGAGTGACCGTGACGATAATTATATGCTCGTGCTTCCTGTGACTGAATCACAGGTAAGTCACAGATATTATTTAGTATTGCTTAAGCTTATCTCTATTTAACACGAAGGCTGATGCCCTTTTACAGCTCCCCCAGTCTGGTTAAGATAGAATTAGGAATGGAAGGCAAGAAGATCTGATTTGACTTAAAGTAACTGGATTTGGACTGGAACATGGTGATATAGGAGGAGTGGTGGAATGTTAGAGGAAATTGCAAGGATTTATATTAGCCCTAACTGAGCTGAAGGGAAATGGTGGTGGTGGTGGTGGTCTGGTTAGATTTGGAAAATAATGTGTGATTTAGGTGAAATTTTGTGCTTTCAGGTTCTTGTTTCCATTTTGTTCAGGGGAGTTCTGCCTCTTTATCGCCAGTTGTGAACTTACTCGACTGAATACATTGGCTGTGCATTTCAAGTCATGCAGCTGTGCCCTTGCATTTGGGAGATGGTGGGTTTGAACCCCACCATTGGCAGCTCTGAAGATGGTTTTCTGTGGTTTCCCATTTTCACACCAGGCAGATGCTGAGGCTGTACTGTAATTAATGCCATGGTTACTACCTTTCCTGTTGTAGCCTTTTCTCATCTTTACATCACTGAAGACTTTCAAGTGTTACGTGCCACTAGCAAAAAAAAAAAAAAAAAATTGTCACCCTCACTTTTTCAGCAAGTTATTACAGACATTAGAATGAGTGTACAGTTTCCTGTCTTTACATGGAATTGCTTTGCTTTACTTTTGAAAATTGGCTTTGCCTTGGGTATAAAAGATGCATATATCCAGAGGTACATTAAGAAGACAGCAATTAGGCATCCACTAACATGGTATAATAGAGACATATCTAAAATAATAAATGAAGAAACAAGTATATGTATCCTTCACTATATTGATTTTAGTGTAAAACAAAGGTCATGATTTATGTGCCTTGCTTTTACTTGGCTGCTTAGGAGACAAAGGCTTGCCTGTCAATATCATGGGGCTGTCACCATATTTCATGCTTCACTTTCCACATGTAAATGTCTGGTAACATTCTGTTTTGTTTTTCATTGTAATCTTCTGTGATGACTGATAAACTGTGAAATGTGTATAACATGAATTTGAATGTGAAATGTTTTTTGTTGATTAGTGTGAAGTGTTACATATCAGGGTATCATAGTGATCCTTCTCTATATCTTGAATTTGTGTTTATGAAGAGTTCAAAATTTTACCTTATGTTGATGACAAAATTATTTTTAGAAACTATGCATAAACTTGATTATATTGAAACTTGTTGAAATACAGAGAGTATGGTAAAAAGAAATCAACATTTTTGACATGAATGTACCATTGGGAAAACAGACATAGGAATACTAGAAGAGAGAAACCAAATTGTTCATAGTGGACAATTTTGAGGCAAGACATTGTTGTGGTGTGGTGTTTGTATCAAACCCTGATTATATCAAGATAACATTTGAGAAATTTTGAATATAGAGAAGGTCAATAGACTTAGTGTCCAAGTGGTAAGAACCTTGTATTCAACTGATCCTGGCTCAGTCCAGTGGTATTTGAAGGTGCTCAAATCAGCCTTGTGTCAATACATTTACTGGCACATTAAAGAACTCCTGCACAACCATAATTCTGGCACCCCAGTGTCTCCGAAAACCATAAAAGTAGTTAGTGGGATGTAAAACAAATGATATCGTTCTATTCAACTGCAGTAGTTATTGTGAACAGTTCTTTTCACTTCTGTATCGATTATTAAGATCCCAGTAGGTGTCCATGTTTGTGCAGGCTAACCTCAAGTATCACCCAACAAATTTTGATGCAGTTGTACCATTGTACATTTATCAAGGAAGGTTTAGGTGTATGAAACATTAATCTGTGACAAAAGGGAACTGGGCAGTGGCTTGTCAACGGGAAGTCTAAAGTATGTGTGGAAGAATTGTTGAGCATAAAGTACTTTGGGTGAGTTGGCTGTGTTGTCAGGGGCGCACAGCTGTGAGCGTGCATCCGGGAGATAGTGGGTTCGAACCCCACTGCTGACAGCCCTGAAGATGGTTTTCCATGGTTTCTCATTTTCACACTAGGCTGTACATTAATTACGGCCACGGCCACTTCCTTCCCACTCCTAGGCCTTTCCTGTTCCTTCATCACCATTACTTGTGTCGGGGCGACATAAAGCCAATTGGAAAAAAAAAAATACCCTTTACAATATATAATTGCTCAAATTATTTAGGAGTCATTGTTTTAGTCAATGGGCAAGGATGTTTTAAGTACTGCGTAGGGACAAAGGAGTGAGCTAATAGGCAAGCGGTCACAAGGGCCTTGGAAATACGCCAGACTGTGTGCTATGTACATACATCATGAGGAAAACGACTAATGTTATCTACAGGGAAATCTTATGAGATCTATCCCCATCAATTTAAAATTACTCCTGGGCAAATTTGGAGCGGGTGGTAGTGTAAAGATATTTAAATCATGGTTTAGAATTTCTGTACCAAAACACAAATTTCATGTACTTTATATGGTATAATCTGTTTGAGTATCTGTATGCCTCATTTGATTTTGTTGTGGGATTTCACGGCTAAAAATATTGATTAATAACTGATTTAGAGTTCGATAAAAATAGTAGCATTATTTTAAGCTTGAAGTGAACAGAAACTTATGTCTTCACTACCCTTTGTATATAAATGGATTAGTTGGATTTAGTTAATGAGTTCCTCCTCTAGTTGCTCTGTTTGTGTAACATGGAAGTGCTCAAATGGGCAATTGGCTCATTCTGTTCTCCTTTACTTTCCAGCCCTAGTCTGATGGATCCTCATGAGTGCGAGGTTGCAAATATAATGTCTAGTAAGGAGCTTTTGAAAGTGTTGTACTAACATTTGTGACAGGAAACAGTATTAGCTGCTAATGATTCGCCATATGCGTAGGAGGGCGACAGCAAATGAGTGTAAACTGTCCAGACAGTGCAGAGATCAAATTTCTGTGGAATGCATGTGTTACACTTCACAAAACACATCGGCATTCACAAAATCCTGAGAAGAAACCTTTAACTTGCATCATGAACACTGAATGAAAAATGGTGTGCCACAGTGATTACAAAAGTTAGTACCAGGAAGATCAAAGGCTTGGGAGTTACAAACCATTTCAGATGATCAGCTAGGCATTCACTCTTACTAAATGCATATCATATTGGTACAGTGTGGTGGTAACTGATGGAAAGTAATGGCATGTAACTGAATGCAAACCAGTGTGTCGTGGCTACAGATGCTGTGATAGTATGTTTCGTAGGCTTGGAGAAAAGACCTCCTTCGTCCCTTGGTTCCAGATGATGATGATGATGATGATGATGATGATGATGATGATGATGAGTTGCAGTGTCACACACTTTCCAGGTGTGATGGTTTTTGCGAACATATTATGATTTTTATAGGCAGGCCAAGAGTTGAGCAACAGCAAGGTATTTTCAGCAGCTATTGGCCAAAAACAGTGTTCATACCATAGCTGTAGTTCTGGAATGCCTGTTTTCCCACTCTTGCTTGCTGTGAGGTAATCATTCCCTAGACTTATCTGTGCCGGTGCAACATAAAGCCAATTGTGTAATAAACATTCCCTACTGCCCTTGCTGGGTGCCTGTCATGTGAAAGAATTGTTCGATTCAGAAAATCTCCAACTTCATGCTGCAGAGTAAATAACTTCCCAGCAAATTTAACATCCACACTTTAAAAAAAGAGAAAAAAAGAAAAGTCTCTCGTGCTGTAACTCTCATGGTACCTTTCATGTGTATTTCCTCTTCAAATCCTGATTGGTCGGTGCTGAAAATGAATTCCTTAGTGAACAGTGGGATAAGGGTATTTACCTGATTTACAAATGCTTGAGCTGATCTTGCAGTTTGCTGTGCATTGTCAAGTTCATGTTTTGTTTTAGAATCTCATTATTTTAAGTCATCTAATGCTGTAGCTCCATTTGATGTTGTGCAACCATCAACTACACCTTTGAAATCACTGTAACCTATGTCCTGCGCAGTTTGATGCTCATAATAGTTGTTCACTGTACTTCATGTAACTTGCATTGAGCTTCCTTGAATTGCACAAACTAAAGTCCTTTTTTAATAGCTTCGCCTTGTCCTTCCTTGAAGTACCATAGTTTTTCTTGTGCACCACACGGTCTTACTGCTGCAGACTTACTTGAAATCTGGTAATAATTGTTGTGCTTTTATTTTTTTTTAAATATGTTGCGGATGGTCATTCGAGTACATAATTATGCATTGTATCCGCTTGCTGTTCTTTACTACGCTTCACTCGAGCCAGGAGTTCTGGCTCCGACATGGATGATGAACTGCATGGCTAGACATCTAATTTCTATATCACTTTCACCTGTATCGTTTTTGGTGCTCTCCGCGTGTGCATTGTCCGCACACTTTAAGTATACAACTGTACACAATCCACTGACTCCTTGCAAAATCTCATAACATGTCATCTACTACTTCCTCCTTACTCTGCAAAATGTCTTGCATTCCTTTGACAGAATGTCAACGTCTGCAACTGTTGCTGTGGATACAAGGCAATGTTTGCTTCATTTATGGTTGCCATTGCACTGGTTTATATTAAGACTACTAGCAGTATAGCACTGTTGTGATGTACATGTCGACTGTGCCACTTAATTGCGTCTCATAACTTCCCACTTTGTTTACATTTGGATGCCTACACTTTTGCCCCCTCTTGCTGTTAGAAGTTAATATTGCACATGTATGGGAGATGATGGATGGGGCTTCAAACGCATTCAATACCATTGATCATTTGCAACCTTGCACTCGTGAGAATCCCATATGAGCTGCTAGTAATTGTATTGTTCTTCAGGGAATAGAAATGTGTCTGGTCTCCTGTGCATTGTATATTCTCATAGATAACATCGTGTGAAATACCAAATCTTGATGAATTTACCACGATGCCTGTAATTTGGAAGAAGTTAATTTGTAGACCTAATTATCCCTACATTGTACAGTTTCCAGGTTGAATAATGTATAGGGATAAGTAAAACTAGAAGGAAAGGGTCCTCGGAATATCTTATTTAACCCTTTCACTCCGGCATAGCAAGCATGGTGGCGTGACCTTCTGGACGCGAGCAGCGAGTGGCTCACCGAGCCCACTGTACGATATACTTGTCTCACTCCGCTCACCTGTCCCCACACGGCTTGCGACGTGAGGAGAGAACAGGAAGAGGTTAAATGTATTTTATTTTTAATGCGGAGCTCCACATGCAGCCACTTTCTGAGAAAAGTATCTGTTAGTCTCCTTGCACAGCAGAGTTATGATACTCATGTTAAAAAACAGCTAAAAGAAATTTGACATGCTAGCATTCTCCACAAAACTTTTCAGTCTGAAATTAGCTACATCGAAATTGTTTCTTCGGATTCAGGTTCTTCTTTTTCCAATTTAGTTTTCTGTTCGGTGGTTCAGGCACTTAGTCTTCATCCTCACTATCTTCATCTTCAGTCGAATCTTCAAAGTAGGCCGACCTTTCTGACGACTACGCGATAAGTGAAGTAGAAAGTGTGATTGAAATTGTTCCGTCACAAGAATCAGATGATAAATCATTATCATAGTCATCTTCTTCAAAGTCACAACCCACTATGGGAGCAAGAGGTTCCTCCTCAGTATATGTTTACTCCGTCACTAGGTCTTTCACAATTTAAAAGCGATTGAAAGCTAAATTGAGAAGCACAAGCACGTCAGCAACTAGGTGCAAAGCGAATAGCATACCGGACACATTGCTTTCATCCTTGAACTGGTTACTCCTGTCATCTGGTGATCATAGCTGTAACTATAGACTCCCAAGTCAGCCACGAGAGACCTCCAAGGCTGAACTTCTCCGGCAGTCTATTGTAGCAAAACCGAAAATTGCTGAAAGACACGTGACTTCTACGGCAGTCGACCGGCTATGAGGCACAGCTCGAGCATGACTGCTACAGCAGTCCACCAGGTGCACGGCACAGCTCCCTCCCAGCTGCTAGAGCAGTCAACCGGAGTGAAAGGGTTAAAAACTGCAGGTGACGGGCATAACACAGGGGGAATCGTTGCTGTTAAATAGGACATAAGGATGGGAAGAAAATATTGAGGAGGTAATGATCAAGTTAATTCTGAAAAAAATTGGATGAAGCTTTGTGCTTGGAAGATGAGCGTATATGATGAAGATAGATTTTGATGTAGGGGTAAGAGAAACAAATGTAGATGATGATGGTGATGAATATGATTGGACTCTGTATTTAAAATGATTTCAACATAAGAGATGTGGAAATGGACGAAGGCTACGGTATGAGTTGCAAAGTGAGAATTCATAATAGGAGAGCTGTTGAATCCATTTACAGAGGCTGGCAGATTGAAAGCCAAAATGAAGCTGTATACAATCATTTTTGTATTCCTCCTATATCAGTATAAACTTCCTCCCTGTTGCCAAGATTAACTGAAAATCTACTGGTAAAAATGATAGATTACTGCTGTAAATCTAATAATTTATTCTAAATTTCTGGTAAATTACTGTTTGTAATAATATCAGTGCATAGTATTCGGAGGGGAAATGATTAAATGGAATGGGATTTATTTTTCTAATTTTTGCAAAATTTACATCAGTTAATAAAAATAAAATTTTAATTCCCATATTCATAGTAGATATTTGAGTGCAAGTTGCAGATATTCAATAATGTCATCGCAATAGCTGGGTGAGGAGCAAAGCAGCGAAATCGAGACGTAATACGGATATCGATCAAACTAATTAGTGCTGTTTTTATTTGTAATGCTCTGTGGGAACAGAAAGATGCACAACACCACAATCACTTTGTTTTAGTTTAGCTTAGGGATGAAGTTGCTGCAGAAATGTTTGGAGGGATACAAAAGTGCTATGGTGTGTTTGCAATGATTTTGCATGTGCCATGGATTTAAGGTATCTTACTACAATAGTAAAGGCTAAACCCGTAATCCGTAATGTTTCAGATCGTGCGACAACAACTGGTAGTTGTATATTTATAAAAGGGGAGTTATTCAAGTCACCACATGTATCTTGTATATTTCCATGGCATATTTTATGTAGAATACAAATTGATCATGCTTTACAAAAGTTACAACAGCACTTACTATTACTAACAATGTTTTAACGACGGGCATTGAAATTGGTTACACGCACTTGCTGGCTGAGCAATTTTAAATTAGGCTTATTTATTAGACTCTGTGTATGTGGGAGACACGTGGTTTCTTGGATCTTTCTCACCTGGCTATTTTGTTACTGACATAAAACATGAGGAAACATAGGAATGTTTTCCATGACTGCATTATCTGACTTGCCCTAAAATAGCCCAACACAGTGAAATCAAATAAGTATTCCCTCTAATTCATTCCGAGAATAGCTGGGAGAGCTAATCTAATATTTCTCACCAGGCTATTTAGTCACTAACAGATATACATGGGAATGTTGGAGAGTAAAGTTTGTCCACTTCTTAAGTACCTAGTCATTGTTATATCAGCATTTTTCAGCAATTACCAGATTTTTACTGCAGAATTCTCCAGTAATAACTCTTCCGTCATTCACTGTCTGACTGCAAAGATTTTGGCTCGCATTGCTTGCTGTTTCCACTATGAACACAAACGTCTTTCATTGGTGCGTTGATAATAAAATGTTTGCTGTGCTCCCCACTCCACTATGTTTTCAGCCTTGGTTTAATATGCCATATTTTGCACCCTCTAATCATAGATAATGGAATCGACCCATCATAAACTGTGAATGATAATCCATTTTCTAACTATAGAAGAAGTTAGTAGTAGGCTACGTAAATTCATAAAGAATGTTTTTTTTAGAATGTTAGCTCTTTTATTATTATTATTATTATTATTATTATTATTATTATTATTATTATTATTATTATTATTATTATTATTATTATTATTATTATTATTATACGTGAATGGTCCCTTTTGGAATACACAAAGCTTTATTTATGATTTCGTTTGCGGAGGATCCAGGATGCTTTCATCTGTTGACTAAAGATCCTTTTCCGTTCTTCCGTCCACTTGGTACCTGCTCTTTTTGGTACTTCATTCTCTGGAGTAACTTCCCACTTGTCAATTTTCTTTCTATATATATTTCGAGCCAACGGCCGTAGCCGTGTTGAAACACCGGATCCCGTGAGATCTCCGCAGTTAAGCAACATTGGGATTGGATGGGTTGCCACGCGCTGTTCGTGGGGGGGTAAGTGAAGCGGAAAGGAACTGGCCACCCTACCGCACGTAAACTCCGGCTCAGGAACACCTCTGCGGAGGTTCGGACGTGCCTTCGGGCAGTATAACCCTTACCTACCGTATATTTCGATTCAAAATGTCTTCAGGTTGAATTTGTGCGTTCTTCATGTCCACTTTTGTTTGTTGTATCCAAGGGAAATTCTTCAGTTTATCAACTCTTTCAAGAACTTGGTGGGTTAGTCTATTTTCTGGAAGCCTCTTAACATGTCCATAAAATTTCAGCCTTCTTTTCCTGAGGTCTGCCGCAATATTAGATAATTTTTCTGTGGATTTCCGGGTTTGGAGGTGGTACACTTCTCCCGTGCGTCTTGGTCCTAAAGTTTTCCTCATAATTTTTCGCTCTTCTTTTAGGATATTTTCCAGCTCGCCCTTTCTATGAAGCGTTAGTTTCCCCTGCATATAAAGCCTCAGGTTTGATTACAGTATTGTAATGTTTAATCTTAACGTGGAGAGACATACATTTTTTGTTGTAGATTTCTCTTGTTCTCCCATAAGCTCTTCTGAGTTTTTGGACACGTTGTTTTGGGCTATTTTCTCTTGTCCGGTTGGTTCGAGAATTTCGCCCAGGTATTTGAAGTGAGGGACTCTGTTGATTTTTCTGTATTTTGTATTGAGACTATAGATGTCTAGTTTTGCACAGAAAAATTCAGTTTTCTGGAAGGAGATATGAAGTCCGACCTTTCTGGCACCTTCTTGGAGAATTTCAACTTGCTTTATTGCTGTGACTTCATCGCTGGACAAAAGGGCCAAGTCATCCGCAAAGGCTAAGCCTGGAATTTCAAGCTTGTTTTTTCGTGTCCCGATGTTTACTGGGTTCCAGCTATCTTGTGCTTTCAGTTCTTTTTCCCATTCCCTCATCACCTTATCTAGGACGAGGTTGAAGAGGAGGGGTGACAGTCCATCTCCTTGCCAGACACCAGTTTTTATCAGGAATTCGTCTGAGATTTCTCCCATGAATTTCACTCTTGACTTCGTGTCAGTGAGGGTCTGTTTGGTCAAGTTTAGCATTTTGGAGTCTAGTCCCTGTTGTTTCAGGATGTTGAACAGAGATTGACGATCAATTGAATCATAAGCCTTCTTGAAATCTACAAAGGTACAGATGATTGGAAGGTTACTGAGGGCCCTGAATTTTAGAGCGGTTTTGAGGTTGAAGATCTGTTCAGTGCACAATCTGTGAGGTCGGAACCCAGCTTGATATTCACCAATCTTATGCTCTAGTTGTTCTTGTATTCTTTTCAACAGGCATGCAGAGAAAATTTTGTAGCCAACTTCAAGGAGGGAGATTCCCCTACAGTTGTTCACATCAGTTTTGTCTCCCTTTTTGTGAAGTTGGTGAATTAAGGCACATTTCCAGTCTTCTGGGAGTTTTTCGTTTTTCCAGATTTTCTGTATGATTTCTGTAAGTTCTTTGGGTGAATTTGGACCAAGATTCTTAAGGAATTCTGCAACAATCCCGTCTCTTCCTGAGGTTCTGTTGTTCTTTAGTCATTTAATGTGGCGCTGAATTTCTTCTCAGTTTGGTGGAGGTGATTCTGGGTGAGTGAAACTGGATGCTTCTTCAAGACATCTTTCAGTGGTTTCGGGGCAGTTCAGAAGTTCTGAGAAGTACCGTGCAAGTTCTTGGCAGTTTTCTTTCTTAGTAAGCACCAATTTTCCGTCTTGTTTCCTGAAACATAAGTTCTGTGGAATGTATCCTCGGATGTTTTCTGTGAATGTTCTGTAGAAATCCCTTGTGTTGTGGTTTCTGAAGTTTTCTTCAATTGACTCCAGTTGTTCTTGGGGTAAATTTTACTTTAACTCTTGTGAGATAGTGATCAGAGTCGATGTTTGCTCCTCTTCTCACTTGTACATCATGTAATTCTTTCTGTAGCTGATACAAGATATTTTTTTTTTTTTTTCTGTATTGACAATGCTGAATTATAACAACATAAGTTTTTATCCATCCTATTCAATACATCTTCAACCTCCCTGAATTTTTGGACATAGTCTTTTATCCCCTTCAGATTGAATATGTATTGAATAGGAGGATGAATAAAAACTTATCTATATAAAAGAACATGTCCTGATTGACTGACTGACTGACTGATTGATTCATCATCGCCGAGCCAAAACTACTGGGCATAATGAAATAAAATTTTGAGGATACATTTATATTACAATGTAGGTGCTCGCTAAGGGAGGATTTTTGGATATACGGTCGCTACGGGGGTGAAAAGGGGGGTGAATTTTTAAAATGAGGATATCTGTATCTCAAAAACTTATAAGTTTACAGACGTAAAAATTGGTAATTGGAATTGCCTTTAAAAATAAAGAAACACATATTTTTTGGTTTCAGAAAATCTCATTAGGGGGATGAAAAAAGGGGGAAAATGGGATGAACACCTATTATGAGGAGACTTGCATCTCAAAAACTGAAGGTGTTACAGACATGAAAATTGGTATTTGGAATCTCCTTTGAAAATAAAGAAACGTGTACTTTTGTGTTTTTGGATAATCCGATGAATAGTGGGTGAACTGGAGGGACAAACGGGGTGAAATTTTAAAAAGGCTATATCTGCAAATTATCTCAGACACGTTACATATCACAGATTTGAAAACTGGTATTTGGAATTTCCTGTAAAATTAAAGAAACAAAATATTTTTTTGGAAAAATCCACTTAAGGGGAACTGAAAACCTTTAAAAATAAGGAAACACGTCTTCTTTGGTTTTCGGAAAAACACTTAAGGGGGGCGGGGAGTGTGAAAGACTTGAAAAATTAGTTGAATTATTTGTATGAGAATGTATGTATACAGTATATACCAAAAAAATCTAAGGATGTTACAAACGTCAAAACTGGTATTTGAAATCTCCTTGAAATATAAAGGAACACACATTTGGTGGGGGGGGGGGGGGGAGGAATCAACTTGGTAGGGGGGATGAAAACGGAGATGAATTCTTTTTACGAGGATACATATATCTCAAAAACTGAACATGTTACAGTCGTGATAATTGGTATTTGGAAGCTCTTTTAAAGATACTGGTACTGTTTGTTTTTGGAAAATTCACTTGAGTGGAGAGTGTGAAAGGAAGAAAAATATTGATTTCTTTTTCTGGAGAAAGTTATACCTCAAAATTGAAGGTTACAGACGCGGAAATTGGTATTTGTAATCTCCATTAAAAATAAAGAAACACGCATTTTTTGGGTGGGGGGAAACCAACTTAATGGACGGAGTATGTAAAAGCTGTCAGTTCTCTGCAATTATACAGGGTGACCCAAAAGTCTGTTAATATTTGACATGGCAATACTTCACGGAATATTGGAGGTAGAGAGGTAATAATTGACACACATGATTGGCATGACGTGGGATTGACACCAAAATAAAGTACAGTAAAGCTACACTAACAGTGCCTTTTCTGGTAACATCAACATGCTGTGATTTCAGGTGCTTCTGACACCTTCTCTCACGACAACTCCTTGTATACCATACACAGGTCTCATGCGGCATCACTGACATGTTGCTATCCAGCAGAATCTCTTAGGCAGTTTGTGCACTCGTTGTTGGTGTCAACAACCGCATATCATGTCAAGCATGTGTGGTATTTGTTCCTGACGTGTTGCTGTCTAACGCCATCAGTTGGTCATTTTGTGTACTTTATTTTGTTGTCAGTGAAATCCCATGTCATGCCAGTCATGTTTGTGAGTTATTACCTCTCTACCTCCAATATTCCGTGAAGTATTGCCTTGTCAAATGTTAACGGACTTTTGGGTCACCCTATATAAAAACTAGGTAGCTTCAGCTGTTCACCACATATCGTGATGATTGTGAAGAATTACCTTTTCCAATTCAGGTGAGAAATTCTCCAGCATCTTACATGTAACCCAGACATACAGTAGTGTGGCTTGCATTTTTGGGGAATTGAAGAAATATTTACGGGATCATGGTTTTGAACATGAATAAAGAAGTATGAGGTACTATTTCAGAATAATTCCAGAAGCAATCCATTTCATTCTATGTGTCTGGTCTCGCTTTGTAATAAGTTCTTTTTTTTAAGCTATGCCCTTATTTTTAGGGGGCTTTAACTTTCATGTAACCCTGCTGCTTTATTTTTCTTTGAATGCCCCATATATGTATATACAACCATAACATTGCATTTGTAAGTATTTCAAGTTCTGATTTATATCATCTGAACAACTTTCCTTTTCCATTTCTAACCAAGCTGTTTGGTCTTCAGTGATCCATTATCTTCTATGAGAGGGGATGCATGCTTGCCAAGATGTGAATATGGCTTGCTGTCTTTCATGTTATCACGGAGTTGTTGAGATAGTTACCAAGTTATGTGACAATACTTGCAGTATTTGATACTCATAGTATTTGATACTCATTTGAAATAAACCTATACATATAGAAATCAGATCTGCTTTACATTACTTTATATTTGCAGCTTTAGTATTGGCACCAACCATTCAGTTTTATAATAGTAGCATTAAGTGCAAAAAAATGTTCTTTTTTAACTCTGTAGGTGGAGTGGCAACAAGATTTCACATAACGAAGTATCCTACCTTGAAAGTGATCCGTAATGGACAACCCACAAAGAGAGAGTACAGAGGGCAGAGATCAACAGAAGCTTTTGTGTCATTTGTCAAGAAGCAGTTAGCAGACCCTATTAAAGAATTTGCAAGTTTGAAGGATTTGGAAAGTATGGATGTAAGTACTGTTAAATTCATTAATGTGGTCAACTGTGGTGAGAATGGAATTTAAACTGAGACTATTGCAAAGTGAAATTAATGTTTTGAAGTCTGTACTTGTTATTTCCAAGATTGTAAATGGTAATAATCCAAAGGTTTCGTTCAAGACATGAAGGTGGAAAGAAGTGAGGAGGGGGATCCCCATATGAAAATCTGGCTTTTTTATTTCATTCATTCTTGAATTTTGTTAGTACACTGAGTGACAGAGCAAATGCAACACCAAGAAGGAGTGATCAGAACTTCATGCCAATTGCAGGGTAGACTGACGTCACTGAGGTATGCTCATGATGTGAAATGCGCCGCTGTGCTGCGCACGTAGCGAATGATAAATGGGACACGGCGTTGGCGAATGGCCCACTTCGTACCGTGATTTCTCAGCCGACAGTCATTGTAGAACGTGTTGTCGTGTGCCACAGGACACGTGTATAGCTAAGAATGCCAGGCCGCCGTCAACGGAGGCATTTCCAGCAGACAGACGACTTTACGAGGGGTATGGTAATTGGGCTGAGAAGGGCAGGTTGGTCGCTTCGTCAAATCGCAGCCGATATCCATAGGGATGTGTCCACGGTGCAGCGCCTGTGGCGAAGATGGTTGGCGCAGGGACATGTGGCACGTGCGAGGGGTCCAGGCGCAGCCCGAGTGACTTCAGCACGCGAGGATCGGCGCATCCGCCGCCAAGCGGTGGCAGCCCCGCACGCCACGTCAACCTCCATTCTTCAGCATGTGCAAGACACCCTGGCTGTTCCAATATCGACCAGAACAATTTCCCGTCGATTGGTTGAAGGAGGCCTGCACTCCCGGCGTCCGCTCAGAAGACTACCATTGACTCCACAGCATAGACGTGCACGCCTGGCATGGTGCCGGGCTAGAGCGACTTGGATGAGGGAATGGCGGAACGTCGTGTTCTCCGATGAGTCACGCTTCTGTTCTGTCAGTGATAGTCACCGCAGACGAGTGTGGCATCGGCGTGGAGAAAGGTCAAATCCGGCAGTAACTGTGGAGCGCCCTACCGCTAGACAACGCGGCATCATGGTTTGGGGCGCTATTGCGTATGATTCCACGTCACCTCTAGTGTGTATTCAAGGCACGTTAAATGCCCACCACTACGTGCAGCATGTGCTGCGGCCGGTGGCACTCCCGTACCTTCAGGGGCTGCCCAATGCTCTGTTTCAGCAGGATAATGCCCGCCCACACACTGCTCGCATCTCCCAACAGGCTCTACGAGGTGTACAGATGCTTCCGTGGCCAGCGTACTCTCTGGATCTCTCACCAATCGAACACGTGTGGGATCTCATTGGACGCCGTTTGCAAACTCTGCCCCAGCCTCGTACGGACGACCAACTGTGGCAAATGGTTGACAGAGAATGGAGAACCATCCCTCAGGACACAATCCGCACTCTTATTGACTCTGTACCTCGACGTGTTTCTGCGTGCATCGCCGCTCGCGGTGGTCCTACATCCTACTGAGTCGATGCCGTGCGCATTGTGTAACCTGCATATCGGTTTGAAATAAACATCAATTATTCGTCCGTGCCGTCTCCGTTTTTTCCCCAACTTTCATCCCTTTCGATCCACTCCTTCTTGGTGTTGCATTTGCTCTGTCAGTCAGTGTATTATCGTAGTCCAGAACCGAGAATATAGCTGTATAAATATGTATAGTATTTCTCCTACTCGTCAATGAGCGCATTGGAATCTCCAGTTTTGGAGGTTCATGGTCTAATTTTTGTCAGTTTATAACTAACTAGCAAGATACCCGTGCTTCGCTACGGTATTATACTGAAATTTATAATTGAATGCTTATTGTTTTAGATATGTAATCCGCCGCAATCCGCGATCTGACTCGTTTTCTGCGAGAATCTGCCAAAATTCGCGATCAGACTCGTTTTCTAATAGATTACGGCAAGTTTCCTCCCATTTTTCAATCTTTCTTTCCAGCAATCGATTTTGTACTTCCTGAGCTAGGTCCAGGTATTACACCCGGTCAGTTGGGTCCCTAGATCTTTGCCATATTTTCCTATAAACATTTTTAATATGGATCAAATCCTTCAGGAGATCCGGCGTAGTGTCGTCTTGAGTGCCTTGGCGGTACTGAACCCGCGGCCGGACTACATTCTTAGTCATTACCCGTCCAGGTCCCGTTTCCAGCGTGGTCCGCACATTTGACGACGGTCCAGAACATTATTATTATTATTATTATTATTATTATTATTATTATTATTACTATAGATGTTCTGGTCCCCACAGCACGATGCAAGACCGCTACTTGGTGGTAAATTACATCTGCTGCCATTGTCATTGTTGACAATGTGACCAGCACCATTGTCGCGCGTAGGCAAGTGCGCGGGATTTCTGGCGATACGAATGACATACTTCCGTGCATTATTGACCTTATTATAGAGGTGAACAATTTGATGGTCAATCTCATTCCTATCGTTTATTTCAGTGTGTTTAAATTTTTATTTATATGCCAGGAGAATCTATTTTAATCTAAGAACGTTCTCCGAAGGAAAAGGTGGCTGTTGAAAACGAACCCAGGAAAGATTAAAAATGATTGGTTTATGATCAGAATAAGTACATTGAAAATATACAGCCTGTTTCCAGTCATTCGACAGGGTCAGGAATGGAATGAATAAAGCCCCATCTAGCGGCTACAATAGGGACTGTGCCGGCTGCCGAAGTACTCCTCTGGGGCAATGATCGATGAATGACAAATGAAATGAAATATTGGACAGTGTTGCTGGATTGAATGATGACAGGGAAAACCGAACCGCCTCCGTTTTGTCCAGCACGAATGTCACATGGAGTGACAGGGATTTGAAACACGGAACCCAGCTGTGAGAGGCCGGCGCGCTGCCGCCTGAGCAACGGAGGCTCCTTATAAGTACATTATGAACAGTCAAATCAATTGGTCTCACCTCCTTTTACACCCCACTGCCGTTAAGTTTATTTAAGCCCCCCCCCCCAAAAAAAAAATTAAAAGAAGGCGTGTTTCTGTATGTTTAAAGGAGATTCCAAACACCAATGTTCACGTCTGTTACCTTCAGTTTTGAGATATAAGTATCCCCATAAAAATTATTCACTTTTTTAACTTCTTTCACACTTCCCCCCCTCCCCCCAGGTGAATTTTCCGGCAAAAAATGCTTGTTTCTTTAATAGTGAAGTATCTTCTAAATACAAGTTATCACGACTCTAACTTCTTCAGTTTTTTATTTATGCGTCCTCATGAAAGGAATTGAACTCCTTTTCACTCCCGCCCCCCAAGATGGTTTCCCCCCAAAACGCTTTTTTCTTTGTTTTTAAAGGAGATACAAATACCAATTTTCACGCCTGTAACAACTTCAATTTTAATTAGATGTATGTATTCTCATACAATTAAGTAAATTAATTTTTCATTTCTTTCACACACACACACACACACACACACACACACACACACACACACACACACACACACACACACACACACCCACACCCACCCCTTCATTGGATTTTCCGAGAATACGTGTTTCTTTACTTTTAAAGCAGATTCCAAATATCAAATTTCACGTCTGTACAATCTTCATTCTTGAGATATCAGTAGCCTAATTAAAAGAATTCAACACCATTTTCAGTCATGTTTAACCCCCCCCCCCCTCCACCCAAGTGGTATTTCCGAAAACTAAAAATACACGTTTCTTTATTTTTAATAGAGATAAAAATTTCCATTTTTCACTTCTGTAGCGTGTTAAGCTTTTTGAGATATACTGTAGAAGTTCTCATTTTAAAATTTCACCCCTTTTTAGTTCCCCTTAAGTGGAGTTTCCAAAAATAAATCACCTATGTTTCTTTACATTTACAGGAGATTCCTAATACCCACTTTTTACGTCTGTAACATTTTATGTTTCTCAGATATTCTGTAGATATAGTCTTTCAAAAAATTCACCCCAATTTGTCACTCCTGTTTAACCGCCATTAATTGGATTTCCTAAAAACAAAAAATACGTGTTTCGTTATTTTTAAAGGAGATCCCATATACAAATTTTCAATTCTGTAATATCGTCAGTTTCTGAAATATATGTATCGCCATTAAATGCATTCAACCCATTATTCACCCTTTTACAACCCTGCTATTGGGAACTTCCGAAAACAAAAAAATACATGTTTCTTTATTTTTAAAGGAGATTCTAAATACCAATTTTTACATCTATAAACTTTAAATGTCTTGAGATATAGATACACTCATTTTAAAATTTCACCCCCATTAATTGGATTTTCCAAAAACAAACAAATGCGTGTTTCTTTATTTTTAAAGGAGATCCTAAACACCAATTTTCAGGTCTGTAATATCTTCAGTTTCTGAGATATAAGTATCCACATTAAAGGCATTCAACCCTTTTTTCACCCCCTTTTCACCCCTCCTATTGGGATTTTCCAAAAACAAAAAAATATGCATTTCTTTTTAATGAAGATTCTAAATACCAATTTTTACATCTGTAAACGTTAAAAGTTTTGAGATATAGATGCACTCATTTTAAAAATTCGCTCCCCTTTTCACCCTCCCATTAATTGAATTTTTCAAAAACAAAAAAATACGTGTTTTTTTGTTTTTAAAAGAGATCAAAAGTACCAATTTTCAGGTCTGTAATATCTTCAGTTTCTGAGATATAAGTACCGGTATCCTGATTAAAGGCATTCAGCCAATTTTTCACCCTTTTTCACCCCTCCTATTGGGATTTTCTGAAAACAAAAAAATACGTCTTTCTTTATTTTTAATTATGATTCTAAATACCAATTTTTACATCTGTAAACGTTAAAAGTTTTGAGATATAGATACACTCATTTTAAAATTTCACCCCCCTTTTCACCCCTTAGTGATGGAATATCCAAAAATCCTCTCTTAGCGAGCACCTACATCTTAATATGAATATATCTCCAAAATTTCATTTCTTTATGTCCAGTAGTTTTGGCTCAGCGATGATGAATCAGTCAGTCAGTCAGTCAGTCAGTCAGTCAGGACAAGTTATTTTATATATATAGATGAGAGGATTTCTTCATTTGTTGTCGTTAATATTGAAACAAAAATCATGTATGAAATTTTGTGATCAGATCACTTTATATCTCTTGGTTTTGTTGTCAGACTCAGGGTGTGGATAATGTTTTCTATTCAGTTGGAAGTCAAGTTGTTAAAGTACATTTATGAAGAAAATTACAAATTCAGCATTTGGTAGTAACTATACAGAGCTAATTCTGAAGTTGTGCACGATGTGAACTTCACCCAATTTTACAGCCAAGTGCTCTTCCAGACTTTAACCCTTTATGGAGGGATGTATTCAACTATTGCATGTTTCTGAGGTATTTGGCAGTGTAGTGTATTACTGAATGGGTTTTTGATGAGACAACACCCAGTTCCTAAGTCGGTAGTTAACCAGACGCGACTAAAATCCTTGATCTGGCCGGGGATCGGATGATGGACCCTGTGAATCTAAAGCCGCTATGCTGTCCAT
This sequence comes from Anabrus simplex, assembly GCF_040414725.1. Classification (NCBI taxonomy): domain Eukaryota; kingdom Metazoa; phylum Arthropoda; class Insecta; order Orthoptera; family Tettigoniidae; genus Anabrus; species Anabrus simplex. Next base: position 970,969,600 of record NC_090266.1, on the reverse strand, counting down.
TCCACGAGAGAGCCTGACTGGCACAGAACATCATCAAGGGGTTGACCTATCTTTGATTGATATTAGAAGGCATGATAACTGGGTGAAAAACATTACTAGCTCTTCACCAAGGTGGCTGCAGTTCTGCTCTTGACCAATGTATATGTGATTTCTGATATGAAAAGTTATGTCTGTGTGGTTCAGGTTTCTTGTAAAACTATGACTATGATCATGATGTCAGTGCTCATATTAATCTGCAGTCTACTGAGCGAGTTGGCCGTACAATTAATTCGGGAGATGTCGGGTTGGAATTCCACCATCGGCAGCCCTGAAGATTGTTTTCCATTGTTTCCCATTTTCACACCAGGCAAATGCTGGGACTGTTAATAAAATCCATGGCCACTTCCATCCCAATCCTAGTGCTTTCCCATCCTTCCGTCACCAAAATTTTCAATGTGTTAGTGCAGCATTAAACCACTAGCAAAATATAAAAATATAAAATATATGCAAGCTTTCTCATGATTGATACTAAGCTGTAATTTCTTCATGCTATGTGCCTCCAGGGGTGTATGCATCACAAAACCAGTGATTTCAAGAACGACCTGAAACGATAGGCTTATTAGATTGGTTGCGGAGTATAGATCAGTCAGTAAGTACTTGGTACCGGGCGAGTTGGCCGTGCGCGTAGAGGCGCGCGGCTGTGAGCTTGCATCCGGGAGATAGTGGGTTCGAATCCGACTGTCGGCAGCTCTGAAGATGGTTTTCTGTGGTTTCTCATTTTCACGCCAGTCAAATGCTGGGGCTGTACCTTAATTAAGGCCACGGCCGCTTCCTTCCAACTCCTAGGCCTATCCTATCCCATTGTCGCCATAAGACCTATCTGTGTCGGTGCGACGTAAAGCCCCTAGCGAAAAAGAGTACTTGGTATCCTGTGACAGTATGTTCTCTTTTTGGTATCCCATGACAGTATGCTCTCTTTTGAGTGAGACCACATCATTCTAATGAGGAAGGTGGTGCAACATTTCATCAAATTGATTGGAAGATCTTCTTGCCATCATTCGATAGGAGAGGAGGGAACCTGGGGTCCTGAGGTGTGTTTGTCCCCTGTCTAAAGGCATGCAGCAGCATTGTTTGGTACCCTTGTGGCATTCATCACAGTTGCAAGACAACTTGTTGAAAAAGACCATTCTTGACATGTTCATTGCTGTCTTTTGATCTCTTCTTCTTTATATTAAGATGAAAATTTGAAAAATGTTACGATAAATAAGTATGTACCGAGCGAATGGCTTGCGTGGTTCGGGTCACGTAACTTTCAGCTTCCATTCAGGAGACAGTAGGTCCGAACTCCACTGTCAGCATCCCTGAAGATGGTTTTCCATTGATTTCCATTTTCACACCAGGCAAATGATGGGGCTGTACCTTAATTAAGGCCATGGTTGCTTCCTTCCTGCTCCTATCCCATCGTTGCCATAAGACCTATCTGTATCAGTGCGATGTAAAGCAAATTGTAATTAAAAAACATACTGTACATACATTTGCCAGTATAAGGTACAGATTAAATAAATACTCATTATATGCATTAACTACTACAGAAGTATTAGAGAAAACATTACTGCACAGCATACTCTCTCAGTATATGCAGGGTGTCAGGGAAAGTTACACCAAAAATGTGAGGGTTGTGTAAGAAGTGCATTTGCTACAATATGGTACAGCTGTCAGTGTCCAGTTATTGTCTAGAAGGACAGTTTTACATTATGTCGGACATGTGGCTGGTGTTTGTGAATACATATATACTCATTGCACATGGATGACCGTTAGACAACCATGGCATTGATGTTTCTGTTTGTCATGCAACAGGTGTTTATTGACATAAAGTTATCATAGTTTATTAGCTTCAGTAGAGACTGAAACAAATCGCAGATTAAATTATCTAGACATATCCGTCACCAGGTATGAAGACCATTTAACATAGAAAATATACAGGAAACCCAAACAAACATCAAACACAATAAAACAAGATTCCACCCATCCAAACGCCCATTAAAAAGCAGTCTACCATACTATGGTTTACATAGCCTTTAATATCCCCCTACCTAACGAAGACCTAAAAAAAGAGCTTAATATAATCCATGAAATAGCTAAACAAATCGGATATTATAATCAAATAAAATTATTTAAAAAATAAAATATGAGACGAAATAAAAATTAACTAAAGAAGACAAAGAAAGACCATGTAATTATCACTTTCAACAGTTCCAATGTCCATCTTATAACTAACAGTTTTAAAAGACGTAACTTAAGAATAGCTTTCAGAACTTCTTGTAATAATGTTGCCATTCTACATAACACCAAATCTATCAATGGAAACAATAAATACAACCATTCAGGAGTGTACCGAATAAAATGTACTAAATGTGAGGCAAGTTATGTCGATCATACTGGTAGTAGTTTATTCATCCGCTGCAATGAACATGTAAACGCTGTTAAATACAACCATTTTTCTTCCATAGGACAACACACAGAAGAATCCAAACACAAATTATCCGATATTGAAGGCGATGTGAAAATTCTGTACATAATTTCCAAGTATCTCAGTATCTTAGAGGAATTTTATATCAAAATGTACCAATTTGCCAATTCGAACTTTAATCTCAACGAGATAATGGAGAAAACCAACACTCTTTTCAGTGCCACCGTTCCTCCTTAAAAAAAATATTTATTTAAAGAAAGTTAACAAACAGAAACAAAAGCATGCATCCAAGACTTCGCAGGTCACACCCCCTCCTACCCAAACCCCTCCTCAAGCCCTCCCCTCTGCACCACCTCCTTTCCCCTCCACTGTCATAAATGCCAGCTTTCGCTGCACAAGAAATAATACACGACACGCTCCCGACAAACACGTAAACGATCGGCAGGAGACAACAAGAGAGTAAGTCAAAATACACTTACGCTTACAATGCATATTATAGACATTCTCTAACAGGAAAAAAAACAACCCTTTTTCTTTCTTTCATTTTAGATATTCTGATACAACTTATTTTCCATTTTCCAACAGATCACAAGTTAAACAAGAAGGAATGCTCTCACCATATTACCCCCAAAACACTGGACATTAACTCACAAGACAATCTGATGTCGATCAGTACCCAGCTATAAGAAGATGAACTCATTTTATTCATTTCACCGAAATTGGCATCTTTTAAACATGCAAAATATGTACATTTTTAACATAAACATATACAATTCGTTAAGAGTGTGTTAATAGAACATCAAGACCACACCAGTGACACTTCACAAACTTCTAGATATAATTCAAACCCCAATTTGAAGCAGGTTTTATCACACACAACATTGTATATTTAAACGTAGAAATAAGTCTTAAACTTGAGTAAGTAGGTTGCTTGGGGAATGGCAGCCCATTATTCATGGAGCGCTGCACTGAGGAGAGGTAGTGATGTCGGTCGCCCTGGCACAAAGTCGGCGTTCCAAAACATCCCAAAGGTGTTCTGTAGGATTCAGGTCGGGACTTTGTGCTGGTCAGTCCATTGCAGGGATGTTATTGTCGTGTAACCAGTCCGTCACAGGCCGTACATTATGAACAGGTGCTCGATCGTGTTGAAAGATGCAATCGCCATCCCCAAAGTGCTTTTCAAGAGTGGGAAGCAAGAAGGTGCTTAAAACATCAATGTAGGCCTGTGCTGTGATAGTGGCATGCAAAACAACAAGGGGTGCAAGCCCCCTCCATGAAAAGCACCACCACATCATAACACCACCGCCTCCGAATTTTACTGTTGGCACTACACACGCTGGCAGATGGCGTTCACCGGGCATTTGCCATACCCACACCCTGCCATCTGATCGCCACATTGTGTACCGTGATTCGTCATTCCACACAATGTTTCTTCACTGTTCAATCGTCCAATATTTACGCTCCTTACACCAAGTGAGGTGTCGTTTGGCATTTTTTGGTTGCTTTTTTGCTAGTTTTTTTACGTCGCACCGACACAGATACGTCTTATGGCGACGATAGGACAGGAAAGGGCTAGGAGTGGGAAGGAAGCGGCCGTGGCCTTGATTAAGGTACAGCCCCAGCATTTGCCTGGTGTGAAAATGGGAAACGACGGAAAAAAATTTTCAGGGCTGCCGACAGTGGGGTTCGAACCTACTATCTCTCGAATACTGGATACTGGCTGCATTTAAGCGACTGCAGCTATCGAGCTCGGTCGTTTGGCATTGACCTGCATGATGTGTGGCTTATGGGCAGCCACTCGACCATGAAATCCAAGTTTTCTCACCTCCCGCCAAACTGTCATAGTACTTCTAGTGGGTCCTGATGGAGTTTCGAATTCCTGTGTGATGGTTTGGATAGATGCCTGCCTATTACACTTGACGACCGTCTTCAACTGTTGGCTGTCTGTGTCAGTCAACAGACGAGGTAGGTCTGTACGCTTTTGTGCTATACATGTCCCTTCACATTTCCCCTTCACTATCACATCAGAAACAGTGGACCTAGGGATGTTTAGGAGTGTGGAAATCTTGCATACAGACTTCTTACACAAGTGACACCCAATCACCTGACCATGTTCGAAGTCCACAAGTTCTGCGGAGTGCCCCATTCTGCTCTCTCACAATGTCGAATGACTACTGAGGTCGCTGCTATGGAGTACCTGGCAGTAGGTGGCAGCACAATGCACCTAAGGTGAAAAACGTATGTTTTTGGGGGTGTTCGGATACTTTTGATCACATAGTGTATGTGTAAGGATCTTCTGGGTATCTGGAGAATTTTGTACATGGATAACTGGTGCAGTTCACCGTCTTTGTACAAGATTCTCCTGGAACATAACACACATGCTGTTGGCACAGTTAGGGCAAACAGGAAACATATGCCTCCTAAGTTCAAGGAAACACAGCTGAATAAAGGTGAACTTACTTTCGCTTCAGTGAACAAAATCTTAGCCATAAAATGGGTTGGCAAAAAGCCTGTACACCTTTTGTCAACTCAGCACGATAGACCAGATTTTGTTATAGTCCAATCAAAATGAGGGTAGAAGAAGCTGAAACCCAACCTGGCAGTCGATTATAATTGTGGAATGGGTGGGGTCGACTCTCATGGTCAGCGACTGGCGTCTTTCCCACTCGTGAGGAAGTATGTGAAAGGCTATAAAAAGATGTAATTCTACCTCATTAATATGGCATTATTGAATTCCTTTCTCATTTGGCAAATTCTCAACCCAACAGTGAAATGAAATGTCGTATGGCTTTTAGTGCCGGGATATCCCAGAACGGGTTCGGCTCGCCAGGTGCAGGTCTTTCTATTTGACGCCCGTAGGCGACCTGCGTGTCGTGATGAGGATGACATGATGATGAAGACAACACATACACCCAGCCCCCATGCCATTGGAATTAACCAATTAAGGTTAAAATCCTCGACCCAGCTGGGAATCAAACCTGGGGCCCTCTGAACCGGAGGCCAGTATGCTGACCGTTCAGCCAACGAGTCGGACAAACCCAACAATGAAGAATAAACACTTCACAGCATTCCGCATCAGCGTTGCAGAACAATACTTAGAAGGTGCTCAGATACCCCAGTACCCCAGCAGAGGCTGTCCCCATACTGGTACCACCCCATTAAGACTTCAGAGTCAACATTCTGGGCACTTTTCATTATAAATTGCCCCTACAGAGAAGAAATTAGTGCCATCCAAGAGATGCAAGGTGTGTTACGTGCAGGGTCTACGGAAGGAAACCTCTTTTCAATGTGGCAAATGCATGGTTGCCCTCCATGTTGATACCTGTTTCTTGGTGTACTATACAAAAACCGACTTCCCCAAAACCACAAAAACGTGATGTTGTTTGAGTCATCAGTCCATAGACTGGTTTGATGCAGCTCTCCATGCCACCCTATCCTGTGCTAACCTTTTCATTTCTACGTAACTATTGCATCCTACATCTGCTCTAATCTGTTTGTCATATTCATACTTTGGTCTACCCCTACCGTGATAAAACTTGTAAAAAAAAATATATAGTTGTCTTCAAGTTTCCTTATGTTGTAACTCTTTGTGATACTAATAAATAAAATCATGAATAAAAGTATATAAAAATTTAATATTACTCAAAAAGTTCGTAAAATACTTGAAATAAATTAAATTAATAAAAACAATTAAACGAAATGTCCATAGTATGGGCGCCAGAGTTCACCAGAATGGATCCCTCAAATTTAGATAGAACATGATAATTCTTTATATCCCAGGGCGTGTACATAATGCTGTGTATTGGTACATCTGCTACAGGCCTTATCGAACCTTCTGAAAACGATTAAATAGGTAGGAATTGCACCTAGGTCCATCAATAACTCCACTGATTCTAAAATATCTAACTATATTCTCAATAAAATCCGTGCATGAGCACCTCAACACACCAAAATACACTTATAATACACAAACAAAAGATTGCTGGAAGACTCCATATTCACAACAACAACAATGAAAACAGTGGGGAAATGAAAGCGAGAACTAAGCCACCATTTGTAGTTAGTTTGTTGAACTATGTACATATATGTAAATAAGAACCCTTCACTGTCTCTATATCAATACGACTTGCCGATTCTCATAATCGGCACTTATAACACCACTGATACTGTACCTCGTAATACTGTGTTCACAGACTTCAACAATTGTTGTAAAGATGTATACATTTGAGCAACACACGCTTGTTGATCCTGAACATAAATTATGGAAAGTCTGAGATAGCTTTCACCAACAGATAATGCCAAGCCACCACAAGTGCTACAATACTAAGTTGTGTGTCAGTCACTTTACACAAACATAAAATACTACGTTCCACAAACAAGACTATGTTCCACAAACGTTTCAAGTCCAGTCCAGCATATAGCAACAATCTCACTCCAGTACCGTCTTGGTAAGTTTAACTCCCGTATCGTGTATCAGCACTACTTCCTTCCCATACAGTGTGTCAGCACTCCTTCCTTCTCGTACAGTGTGTCTGGTTCTTTTTTTCCCCCCGCTGTGATGTCGAAGTATATATGAAGACCTCAGCATTCCCTTTTCTCTCACATGATACATCTGGATTGGTCCTTGCCAGCCAATCATGGTAGATCCTCTTGTCAAGACCACCCCATGAACTCCTTCTTGGTCCCAAGACGTAAACAAACTCTGGGGTGTTTCACATGAGTCATAGAACTTCCCGAGTACAACAAGAAGCTCATCTCATCAGACTGGGATATATACATGACCCCTAGAACTTCCCAACTACAACAACAAGTACATGTCATCAAACACTGGGATGCCCGCATGAGTCATACAAATTACCAGAGTTATTAAAGCAATGTTTTCCCAACTCTACAAAACAAATTACTCTTACTACGTATGTGGAGACCTCCCAGCTTACAAATATTAATGACGAAATATACAATTGAAATACCGACGATAATATCTCTCACTTCTACATATAGTGCAAGGGTGTGATATATGTACTATCACAATGTGATCAGTCAAATTTATGTTAAAGTGACTGAAAAATAAATGTTATGTAAGGGAATATTTCCTTTCACAAGTAATGATAGGCCAAAGGGTTAATGAGAATGATGTAGCAGTAAGTAAATAGTGACTATTACTCTGTTTATACCCAGCCCTCAATGCCATATGGAAGGATGAAAGGATACCTGAAGATTGGCAACAAGGAAGCGTTGTACCATTGTTCAAAAAAGGAAATAGGAAGAAATGTGAAAATTATAGAGGTATAACTCTATTAACACATGGGCTAAAAATAATGGAGAAAGTCATAGACAAAAGACTGAGGAATGTAATAGAAACACAGTTAGACGAAGAACAATATGGCTTTAGACCAGATAGATCAACAATAGACTTGATATTTACAGTGCAAACGATAATGTAAAATCATCTGGAAAGGAACAAGGAAATCATCTCCGCATTTTTGGACTTGGAAAAGGCTTATGGTACAGTTAAGAGAAAACGTATGGGAATGTCTACTGAAAAGGAATGTACCACATATTAATTAACAAGATAAACATGTTGTATCATGAGAGTAAAAGCAGTGTACAAGTGGGGGAGTGGTGACTCTGAAACATTTTTACATACATGCATGCATGCATACATACGTACATACATACATTATCATTATAAACTCTTATGTCTTTCAGCATTCAGTCTGCAAGCCCCTGTGAATTTACTAAACATCGCCACAATCCTCGATTTGCAACTAGTGTTGTGGCCTCATTTAGTTTAGTTTATACCTCTTATCTTTAAATCGTTAGAAACTGAGTCTAACCATCGTCGCTTTGGTCTACCTCTACTTCTCTTACCCACCATAGCAGAGTCCATTATTCTCCTACGTAAACTATCCTCCTCCATTCGCCTCACATGAACCCACCACCGAAGCCGGTTTATGCGTACAGCTTCATCCATCGAGTTCATTCCTAAATTAGCCTTTATCTCCTCATTCCGAGTATCCTCCTGCCATTGTTCCCATCTGTTTGTACCAGCAATCATTCTTGCCACTTTCATGTCTGTTACTTCTAACTTATGAATAAGATATCCTGAGTCCACCCAGCTTTCGCTCCCGTAAAGCAAAGTTGGTCTGAAAACAGACCGATGTAAAGATAGTTTCGTCTGGGAGCTGACTTCCTTCTTACATAATACTGTTGATCGCAACTGCGAGCTCACTGCATTAGCTTTATGACACCTTGATTCAATCCCACTTACTATATTACCATCCTGGGGAACACACAACCTAAATACTTGAAATTATCGACCTGTTCTAGCTTTGTATCACCAATCTGACATTCAATTCTGTTGAATTTCTTACCTACTGACATCATTTTAGTCTTCGAGAGGCTAATTTTCATACCACTCATTGCACCTCTTTTCAAGTTCCAAGATATTAGACTGCAGGCTTTCGGCACAATCTGTCATTAAGACCAAGTCGTCAGCATAGGCCAGACTGCTTACTACATTTCCACCTAACTGAATCCCTCCCTGCCATTTTATACCTTTCAGCAGATGATCCATGTAAGCTACGAACAGCAAAGGTGAAAGATTACAGCCTTGTCTAATCCCTTTAAGTACCCTGAACCAAGAACTCATTCTACCATAAATTCTCATCGAAGCCCAATTGTCAACATAAATGCCTTTAATTGATTTTAATAATCTGTCTTTAATTCCGTAGTCCCCCAGTATAGTGAACATCTTTTCCCTCGGTACCCTGCCATATGCTTTCTCTAGATGTACGAAACATAAACACAACTGCCTATTCCTCTCGTAGCATTTTTCAGTTACCTGGCGCATACTAAAAATCTGATCCTGACAGCCTCTCTGTGGTCTGAAACCATACTGGTTTTCATCCAACTTCCTCTCAACGACTGATCGCACCCTCCCTTCCAAGAAACCAGTGAATACTTTACCTCGTATACTAATCAATGAGATACCTCGATAGTTGTTGCAATCCTTCCTGTTCCCTTGCTTATAGGTAGGGGTAGGTGCAATCTCTGCTTTTGTCCAATCTGAAGGTACCTTACCAACACTCCATGCTAATCTTACTACTCTATGAAGCCATTTCATCCCTGCCTCCTCATTATACTTCACCATTTCAGGTCTAAATTCATCTACTCCTGGTGCTTTATGACAATGGAGTTTATTTACCATCCTTTCCACTTCCCCAAGTGTGATTTCACCAACATAATTTTCCTCCTCCTCATGAGCTTGGCTGTTTGCGACACAACCAGGATGATTTCCTTTTTCATTGAGAAAATGTTCAAAATATTCCCTCCACCTCTCCAGTGATTCCCTGGGATCTATTATGAGTTCACCTGAATTACTCAAAACACTGTGTATTTCCTTTTTCCCTCCCTTCCTAAGATTCTTTATTACTGTCCAGAAAGGTTTCCCTGCTGCTTGACTTAGCCTTTCCAGGTTATTACCAAAATCTTCCCACGACTTCTTTTTGGATTCAACAACTATTTGTTTCGCTCTGTTTCTTTCATTTACATACAAATCCCTGTCTGCCTTGGCCCTTGTTTGGAGCCATTTCTGATAAGCCTTCTTTTTTACGTTTACAAGCTGCTCTCACTTCATCATTCCACCAAGATGTTTGCCTTTTCCCATCTTTACACACAGATGTTCCTAGGCATTCCCTTGCTGTTTCTACTACAGCATCCCTGTATGCCACCCATTCACTTTCTATATCCTGAACCTGCTTACTGTCTACTGTTTGAAACTTCTCACTAATCATATGCATGTACTTCTGTCTAATTTCCTCATTCTGGAGATTTTCTACCCTTATTCGTTTGCAGACAGATTTCACTTTCTCTACCCTAGGCCTAGATATACTTAGTTCACTACAGATCAGATAGTGGTCTGTATCATCGAAAAATCGCCGGAAAACTCGTACATTCCTAACAGATTTCCTGAATTCGAAGTCGGTTAAGATATAGTCTATTATGGATCTTGTGCCCCTAGCCTCCCATATGTAGCGGTGAATAGCCTTATGCTTGAAAAATGTATTTGCAACTGCTAAACCCATACCAGCACAGAAGTCCAGCAAACGCTTCCCATTCCCATTTGCTTCCATATCTTCCTCACATTTACACATCACCCTTTTGTATCCTTCAGTTCTATTCCCAACTCTTGCATTGAAATCGCCCATTAGCACTATTCTATCCTTGCTGTTAACCCTGACCACAATGTCACTCAATGCTTCATAAAACTTGTCAACTTCATCCTCATCTGCACCCTCACATGGTGAATGCATGGAGACAATTCTAGTCCTAATTCCTCCAACTGACAAATCTACCCACATCATTCGCTCATATATGTGCCTAACAGAAACTATGTTGCGTGCAATGGTATTCCTGATAAAGAGCCCGACCCCAGATTCTGCCCTTCCCTTTCTAACACCCGTCAAGTACACTTTATAATCTCCTATCTCTACCTCGTTTTCTCCCCTTACCTGAATATCACTTACTCCTAGCACATCCAGATGCATCCTCTTTGCAGACTCAGCCAGTTCTACTTTCTTTCTTCCATAAGCCCCATTAATATTGATAGCTCCCAATTGAATTCCATTTCATTCACCAAATTGTTTCCCAGGAGTCCCTCACCTGTTAAATGGGAGTGGGACTCCATTACTCCCATAGGTCCGAGGCTTGCTTAAAATGTTCTGAGCTCGGTAAATTCATGAAGCAGGATGCTACCCTACTTGCACACAGTCCAAGTGAGGATATCTCCTCTAATGGGTTATGGACCACCAGTGAATTGTGTAGTCCTATAGACTCAAAATGTGTCGGAGATGCCCACTCCCATTCCATAGCAACTGGTATCCCGACTCTCAGGACCACTCACTAGGCCACTCAGCCGTTGCCCATGGTTCACGATCTAGGATGTGACTACAGTAACCCACACCATGAAACACAAAAAATAAAGTCTCAAGCAAGGAAGTGCACTGTCACCATATTGTTTATTATATTGATGGATGAAATCATAAAACGTGTAAAACAGAGTATCAGTAGTGATGAAGTGAATGCTGTGGTATTTGCAGATGATGTGGTGATTTGGGGAAAGGGAGGAAAGGAAGTACAAAGGAGACTGGACATTTGGAATGAAACTTTGAAGGAGTTTGGAATGGTAATTAGTAAAAAGAAAACTAGTCATGCATTGTGGAAAAGAGAAGCCAAGTGAATACAGACGGAGAATGCTTAGAGAATGTAGAGCAGTTCACATATTTTGGGTAGCATTATTAATGGAAGTAATGAAATCAACCCTGAAATTAATAACAGACTAAGTAAAGGTACAACATTTCATCATCAAGTCAGAGAGCTTTTATGTGATGACAAAGTACCCAAAAGAACAAAATTAACATTATATAAACAGTATTTCATACCAATTGTTACATATGGACTAGAAATGCTGGTAACTAATAAGAGACAAGATAGTAAGATCCAAGCAGTAGAAATGAGATTTTTAAGAGCATCGATTAAAAAGACAAGAAGAGATAGAATTCAAAATATTAAAATCAGAGAAGAGCTAAATAGCTAAATATAGAACCATTAGTACAGAACATACAGAAAGCAAGACTGAGATGGTTCGGACATGTAAAAAGAATGGGAAAGGAACGGGTAGCAAGAAGGGAATTCAAAAGAAAAGTTAAGGGAAAGAGACCAGTTTGGAGACAGAGAAGAAGGTGGATGGATCAGATTTGGAAGGACATTAGAGAAGCTGGATTGGATGTTGTGGAAGTAATGGAGCAGGAAGAGTGGAAGGACAGAAAGGAGTGGAGGAGGATGGAGTGGGATGATGATGATGATGATGATGATGATGATGATGATGATGATGATGACTGTGCTTAATGCAAAACTGTATACTTACCGAATGGAAATGTCTTTGGGTATTTGTTTCAGCATTGAATACCTTGGAGAACAGTATAGGATGAAATGGCATGTTGTACTGCAATCATATTGGATTTGCAAGTCATATGTGAAAACAATTTTTATTTTTTGGCCATATTGTAAGTACTCTGATGGTACTTTGTAAAATAACACTACTTTTATATAAGGTAATTCAGTAGGTAAGAACATGTACTGCAGTACAGTGGCTTGCTTCTGTATGCTGGTTCACTCCAGTCACAAGGGCAAGTAACTTTTAGTGACAAACACTATACACCTGGACAAAGTTCAGAGTCGTAGAGTGAATCACAACAAGAACACAAACTGGTGACAAAGCAAAATGGAAAATTGTCATTCTGGAGAATAACAGGATGTTGGCAGCTGTATCATATTTTAACAAATAACCTTCCTCATATTTTTGTTATAACTTTCCCGTACACACTGTAGGCTAATTTTTCATAGCTTCAGATAATATATGTTCCCTATATTTGACAAAGTTTCATTAAAATATAGTGCACTGGGTGATTCTCTTGTGCCTACTAATTTTGTTTTATGCAGCCCAGCAAATGTGAGAAAACGTTGTAAGGTCAGTCTTTCTGTACTGCTATCCTTTGTGATATTAACGCCTCGTAAGCTCAGCATGCAATCGATTGTGACCACACCAGACAGTTGCTATATTCTGTTCGAAAAACATGACATAATTTAAATCTCTTATTTACGTCAGTATACCATGTTACTATTTAATATGCCGTGCCCAGTGACCAGGTGTAGCAAAGCGCAAAATTAATGCTTAAAACGAGGTTACAGTGTTGTGAAGTGCTTATGAAATAGTGAACTGTCAGAGTAGTGTACTGTAATCTATTTTTAATACAAGCACACACTCTCCGTTCCACCGTAGCGCATGTGATCAGATGGTAGCCTAGCAATTATCGGACCGAGCTCGATAGCTGCAGTCGTTTAAGTGCGGCCAGTATGCAGTATTCGGGAGATAGTGGGTTTGAACCCCACTGTCGGCAGCCCTGAAGATGGTTTTCCATGGTTTCCCATTGTCACACCAGGCAAATGCTGGGGCTGTACCTTAATTAAGACCATGGCCGATTCCTTCCCAGTCCTAGCCCTTTCCTGTCCCATCGTCGCCATAAGACCTATCTGTGTCGGTGCGACGGAAAATAACTTGTAGAAAGAGAAAAACACTAGCGAAAAGAAGCTAGATTTAGTTCCGCAGGTCACTCTTGGCACTTCTGTCATACAGAAGTAAGTCGTTCACATGATTTGATTGGAGATAATGAAGGAAGGTCTTAACATCCCATTTAACAACTTTACAAAGTTGGTATTATTGTTTATACTACTGAGTGTAGCTGGCCATTTTTTGTCCTGGTAGCCATTTCTTTAATCAAAATAATGAAAATATACGATTGCTGTATTTTTGTAATATTTTCCCATGAGATTTTGGTGTAAACCACTCCAAACACAAGAGAAAATGTCAAGATAATTGTTGAATTATCACAGTTTGCTTTAGACTAAACAATCATCATCATCATCATCATCAGTGTCTCACTCCAGTCGCCCGGGTGTGGTTAACAAGCCTCCACCACTCCTTTCTGTCCTTTCACTTTAGCTGCTCCATTACTTCTGCCACATCCAATCCAGCTTCTCTAATGTCCTTCCAAATCTGATCCATCCACCTTCTTCTTGGTCTTGTAACTGGTTTCTTTCCCTTCTCTTTCTAATTCCCTTCTTGCTATCCGTTCCTTTCCCATTCTTTTTACATGTCTGAACCATCTCGGTCTTGCTTTCTGTATGTTCTGCACTAACAGTTCTATATCTAGCTATGTAGCTATGATTTTAATATTTTGGATTCTATCTCTTTTTAACCGATGTTCTTAAAAATTTCATTTCTACTGCTTGGATCTTACTATCTTGTCTCTTATTAGTTACCAGCTTATCTAGTCTATATGTTTCAATTGGTATGAAATACTGTTCATATAATGTTAATTTCATTCTCTTCGGTACTTCTTCATCCCATAAAAGCTCTCTGACTTGATGATGATATGTTGTACCTTTACTTAGTCTGTTATTAATTTCAGGGTTGATTTCATTACTTCCATTAATAATGCTACCCAGATATGTAAACTGTTCTACATTCTCTAAGCGTTCTCCATCTATGTTCACTTGGCTTCTCTTTTTCTCTTTTCCACAGTGCATGACTACAGTTTTCTTTTTACTAATTACCATTCCAAACTTTTTCAGATTTTCATTCCAAATGTCCAGTGTCATTTGTACTTCCTTTTCACCCTTTCCCCAAATTACCACATCATCTGCAAATATCAAAGCATTCATTTATTCACTAGTGATACTCTGTTTTATATGTTTTATGATTTCGCCCATCAATATAATAAACAATAATGGCGACAGTGCACTTCCTGCTTGAGACTTTTTGTATAAAATGTTTCAGAGTCACCACTCCCCATTTGTACACTGCTCATGGTACAACATTTTTATCTTGTGAATTAATGATTTTGGTACATTTCTTTTCCGTAGGCATTTCCATACTTGTAGGCATTTCCGTACTTGTTTTCTCTTAACTGTATCATAAGCTTTTTCCAAATCCAAAAATATGAAGATGATTCCCTTCTTCCTTTCCAGGTGTTTTTCCATTATCGTTCGCACTGTAAATATCAAGTCTGTTGTTGATCTATTGGGTCTGAAGCCATATTGTTCTTCCGCTAACTGCGTTTCTATTAAATCACTCAATCTTTTGTCTATGACTTTCTTCAATATTTTGCAAAAAGGAAGCAAAGTCATCTCCTTACAGGCCATAAAGACCCTTAGAGGGGTGGAAGGTAAAGGTTTCCACTATTTGCAACCTCGGCACTTGATGGGGTAGAGTGGTTAGCACTACACCTGGCCGCCTTTACCCCCAGGAATTAACCTGGTACTAAATTTTGGTGTAGGCTGAGTGAACCTCAGGGCCATGTGCACCTCCGGAAGTGGAAATCTTGTTTCTTAAATTTTACGACTTCCTGACTGGGATTCAAACCCACGTCCTTCCGGGCGAACCGAGCACGCCATTACTGCCTTGCAACATAAGATTTATTCTGAAGCCTCCACCTTATCAATACATTTGTTTACATACTATCATTCACAGTACCAGTTTTGACCCTTCAAGGGTCATCCTCAGCTGACAATTACAAATATAGTTCTTAAAAAAGCATCACAATGGGAAATATTGTGCAGTCGTGACAATGGTCCAATTCAACAGACTATCTAAAACAAATGATACAATTAAAATAATAAAATAAGTCCTCCTTTCTTGGATTATAAAAGTATTACATAGTATAAAAAGTCATGTCATTTGCAAATGTTTTTGTTATTTTGATCAGCGTCAAAATTGGAACTTGCAATGTTGTGTATGCACTGATAGTAGTATTCTTGAAGTGTCCACTATTGCGTTAAAACTTATGGCTAATTGATTAAAACATTTCGGATGTCTATTCTTGCGATAACTATATTGTTTATTTCACCATGCTCCTCTGCTGGTAGTATGAGCGTCTTGGAATGACTTGGACACTCTTTTTGAGGAATTGGGTAGTTGTCTAGTGTTCAGTTTGAGGCATTGTCAATATATATGTACAAGATTCATAATATATACTAATGCTGAGTTGATAGTAAAATGCGTTTTTAAGAATGGAAATTTGTTTTTAGTGACGTGCTTCTTAATTTGATGTATAATT
This sequence comes from Anabrus simplex, assembly GCF_040414725.1. Classification (NCBI taxonomy): domain Eukaryota; kingdom Metazoa; phylum Arthropoda; class Insecta; order Orthoptera; family Tettigoniidae; genus Anabrus; species Anabrus simplex. The sequence goes on along the minus strand of NC_090266.1, from coordinate 970,953,472 downwards.
TTGTCAAGTGTCGATTTGTTTTACAATACTTGAAGTCTTGGATTTTGAAAGATAGCGTGAAGGCTTCTTCCTTTTATGTTGTAGGCCGTATTTATCTGTAAGTAGAAACGAAGTATGTGAGAAGTTGCGTCTACTAGGTTTTAAGTTAGAGGTAAAAGAGTGTGCGTTGTACTTACAATAGATGTTGACACTGTGTTGCATTACATGGCAGCACGTCGAGTACTGTTGCGTGTTTGTCTAGAGCTGCTGCTTGTGGCTGCGGAGGGGAAGTTTGAAGGGGTAGAAGGAGCAGCTGCTGGGAGAGTGAGACTGGAGTGGGAGGTATCTCTTGGCGGTTCTTTTATGTGTATCGGGTGTTGCTTCTTAACTCTTTTTAGGTAATTATTTTTTAAGAGGGGGATGACTGCATCAAAAAGAATGTTGGATTTTTCTGTGATTTCGTTCAGATTAAAATTTGGGTTGACATATTGATCTAGGTTTATATTCTTCCATTATATTGAGTATGTAAACAAATGTATTGATAAGGTGGAGGCTTCGGAATAAATCTTATGTTGTAGCTACAATCAATACGGAAATGAAACTTATAAATTATGATAAAACAGCCAACCAGGCAAAACAAACTGCGTATAAATATCAAAATTTAAAAATCAAAATAACAAATGTAGTCAAAAGCATCACCTTTCTAATAGAATGCCTATCAAACGGACTAACGCCTAAATTTCTCAAAAAATATAACAACAAACGCAAAAACACTAACGAAGCCCATAATACGCAGAAAAGGACAAACCATATTTGGCTAAAAGAAGAAATAAAATTGTTATATAGGAAAAAACAACACCTCAATACACAACTTTACGAAACAAACCTGAAAGCTTCCCATGACCTACCAGATAGTTACTGGGATAATTTCCAACAAATAACTATTGAAAAACTAACAAACATAGCCATCCAAAAACAGAACACATTAAATAGGAAGTTAAACGCATTGAAACAATCACATAGCCAGGATATGCAGAGTAATGCCCCCAATAGACACCATTTGAGTAGACCTAACGATAGCAACCAATATACATTTCATCCACCAATGAAAAATCTAACAAATACGACATTCGATGAAACAGAATCCATTATACTGAGTAAGGACCCAAACATAATTGGGGAAATAATTCAGTTTTCCAAAATATCACTACAATCATCACAGAAACTAAGAATGCCATAAATAAAATACCTCATGAACAACACGATGAAATTAGATACAAAATTAGGAAAATATTACCACAGTATATTAACAAAATCAGTAAGGAGATCAGCAACAAAGGTACCAAGAACAATATGCAGATTAAAAAACTCAAAAACAAAATCAAACAGAACAATTTACTAATAACTAAAGCAGATAAAGGCAACACAACTGTCATCATGGACAAAAACAAATACATAGCCAAAACCAAAATCTGTTTTCAAGATGAAACTTTCCAAATCAAAAACAAAGACCCTACTAACAGCATCCAAAGAAACCTAAAAACATTACTAAAAAACACCCATTTTCTTCTAAACGAACAAGAAACTGCAAAACTCTTTACAATGAACCCTGGACTACCAACCGCTAAAGCATACCCGAAAATTCACAAAGACAGTGTCCCAATGAGGCCTATAATAAACTAGAGACCCAGTCCAACTTACAAACTGTCACAATTTATCCAAACATTCCTTAAAAAACACTACGCATTTTAAGCTAAAAAAACAATACAAAATTCAATAGAATTCTGCAACACCACAAAAGAAATAAAAATAGAACAACACCACAGACTAGCATCATATGATATAATAAACATGTACCCTAACATACCCACGCAAAAAACCATAAAAATAATAGAATCTAATCTCAAAAACCACAGCAAACTCAGTACCCTAGAAATAGAAGAGTTCATTAAATTACTCCAACAACAACTATTTTAAATTTCATGACACCATATATCACCAGCAAGGTTTGCCAATGGGATCCCCAACATCAGGTATATTAGCTGAAATCTATATAGATTATATAGAACACCAAAAAATAGATAATATTCTTTTCTGGTGTAGATTTGTGGATGATATATTTGTCATAATAGACAATGAAACTAATGAAACCAAAATTTTAGAACAATTAAATGCAATAGACCCGCATATAAAATTCACCATGGAAACAGAAAACAATCACACCATAAACTACTTTGACATATCTATAACTAGGCACGATAATCATTTATCATACAAAATATACAGAAAGCCCGCACATACATCCAATACAATAAAAATAGACTCCACCCACCCCAACGTACACAAGAAAGCAGCATACTATAGTATGATATATAGAGCCTTTAATGTACCACTAACAAAAGAAGAACTAAATAAAGAACTCAACTTGATCCATGAAATAGCCAGACAAAACGGATATAAAAAAGAAATGATCAACAAAATCATATACAAAATAAAAAATCAATCCAAATCCAAATTAATCAGAACTGAAAAAACCAAGAAAGATTACGTACTATTCACCTACAACAACACCCATATATATCCCATAACGAACATCTTCAAGAAACGAGGCCTAAAAATAGCCTATAAAACTACACACATTAATATCAGCATCCTACACAATTCCAAATCTATTAACAATAAAAATCAATACAGCCACTCAGGAGTCAATCGCATGAGGTGCAACGACTGTGAAGCCAGTTATATTGGACGTACTGGGAGGAACTTCCAGATACGATACAATGAGCATATCAATGCAATAAAACAGTCATTTTTCAGCCATAGGACAACATATTGAAGATTACGAACACAAATTTACAAATATTGAAAATGACATGCAAATTCTAAGTACTAACCCCAAGAGCCCCTTACTCAATATAATGGAAGAATATAAACCTAGATCAATATGTCAACCCAAATTTTAATCTGAACGAAATCACAGAAAAATCCAACATTCTTTTTGATGCAGTCATCCCCCTCTTAAAAAATAATTACCTAAAAAGAGTTAAGAAGCAACACCCGATACACATAAAAGAACTGCCAAGAGATACCCCCCACTCCAGTCTCACTCTCCCAGCAGCCGCTCCTTCTACCCCTTCAAACTTCCCCTCCGCAGCCACAAGCAGCAGCTCTAGACAAATATGCAACAGTACCCGACGTGCTGCCGTGTAATGCAACACAGTGTCAACATCTATTGTAATACGACGCACACTCTTTTACCTCTAACTTAAAACCTAGTAGACGCAACTTCTCACATACTTCGTTTCTACTTACAGATAAATACGGCCTACAACATAAAAGGAAGAAGCCTTCATGCTATCTTTCAAAATTCGAGACTTCAAGTATTGTAAAACAAATTGACACTTGACAAAATTATACAACATCAAATTAAGAAGCACGTCACTAAAAACAAATTTTCATTCTTAAAAATGCATTTTACTATCAACTCAGCATTAGTATATATTATGAATCTTGTACATACATATTGACAATGCCTCAAACTGAACACTAGACAACTACCCAATTCCTCAAAAAGTGTGTCCAAGTCATTCCAAGACGCTCATACAACCAGCAGAGGAGCATGGTGAAATAAACAATATAGTTATCGCAAGAATAGGCATCCGAAATGTTTTAATCAATTAGCCATAAGTTTTAACGCAATAGTGGACACTTCAAGAATACTACTATCAGTGCATACACAACATTGCAAGTTCCAATTTTGACGCCGATCAAAATAACAAAAACATTTGCAAATGACATGTCTTTTTATACTACGTAATACTTTTATAATCCAAGAAAGGAGGACTTATTTTTTTATTTTAATTGTATCATTTGTTTTAGATAGTCTGTTGAATTGGACCATTGTCACGACTGCACAATATTTCCCATTGTGATGCTTTTTTTAAGAACTATATTTGTAATTGTCAGCTGAGGATGACCCATGAATGGTCGAAACCGGTACTGTGAATGATAGTATGTAAACAAATGTATTGGGAGGCTTCAGAATAAATCTTATGTTGTAGCTACAATCAATACGGAAATGAAACTTACAAATTATGATTACTGCCTTGGCCAGGCAGCCCCTTATTTTTACCCCATATGATAATAGACTTCTATATAATTTTCACATTTCTTCCTATTTCCTTTTTTGAACAGTGGTACAATGCTTCCTTGTTGCCAATCTTCAGGTATCCTTTCATCCTTCCTTATGGTATTGATGGCTCGGTATAGCCACTGTAGTCCACTGCTTCCTTCTGCCTTACTCATATCAGTATTGAATTCATCTTTTCCACTTGCCTTACCTTTGGTCATCGCTTTCACTGCCCTTTCAAGTTCCAACCATGTTATTGGGTTCTATATTTTGCCATCACTTTCTGAAGACCCTCTTCGTCATGTACTATGGATCCATCTTCTCTCTCTAATGCCATGATTGTTTCGTGATTTACTCTTTTCGATTTTATTACTCTTTATAATAGTTTCTGATTTCCTCGACTGCCTTGCTCAATTTTGTTTGTAAACTGTCTGCAACATTTCTCCTTTTCTTCCTTGATACTCCTCTTTATTTGTAGTTTCAATCTTTTGTATTCCACATGTAACCTTTCTATCTTATTCTCATCCCTCCGATATGTTTTTAACTTTTCTTTATCCACTTCTTTCTTCACCTTGTTCCTTTCTTTTATTTCTTTTTTTATTTTGTCTGTCCACCACCATGTCTCCTTTCCCTTAACCTTTGCTTTTGTTTTTCCGCATACCTCTATTGCTGCTTCCACAAATGTCTGTCTTAAATTTTCCCACTCTTCTTCTCCAGTTCGTATTTCTGTGTTAGGGAACATCCTTTTTATGCAGTCTTGGAATGCTATTCTTTTATCCTCCTCCTTCCAATTCCCAAATCCTGATCTTTGGTTTCTTCTTCAGTACAATTTTAGGGATTTTTACTTGTTTTAATTCCACAATTAATAATCTATGATCATCTTCCATACTTTCACTGGGGATTATCTTCATATTCATGACGTATTTTCCCCATTCTCAGTCTGTCATTATAAAATTGATGAATGTTCCATACTGCCCATCCCAACTATATCGGCTAATCTTATGGCTATTCCTCTTCATAAACCATGTGTTCTTTATTATCAGGTTATTTCTGATACAAAATCCAACAGTTTCTCTCCATCTTCATTTCTATCACCATAGCCATGTGGGCCCAGAACATTCCCGTATACCATTCTATCAGTTCCCACATGGGCATTCAGATCTTCCATTATCATGATCCCATCTCCAACAATGTGTGTTCATTGGGGAAATCTTTCTTTTCTTCCACACTACATCCTGTCTGTGGAGCAGACACTTGTTCTCTATCTTCAGTAGTTCCTTGTTTACATGTATGTGCATTATTATAATTCTTTCATTTACATAACTTCAGCTATTGGTTCCCAACATTCTGATTCACTATAAATCCCACTCCATTTCTTTTCTCTTTACTGTTACCATCCAGTACAAGGTGTACCCCTTTCTTAGTTTCTTCATTCCTTTCCCTTTCCATTTTACTTCCCTTAATCCCAGGATGTTGAGTTTTCGTCTCTCCATTAGGTCAATCAATTCACTTTCCTTCTCATTCATTGTTAAAATATTTATTGTTCCAAATCGGGGTTTGTTCTCTGATCTAACACTTGCACAAACATCAACATTACCCTCATACTGTGCAACTGTAGCCAGAGATTTGTCAATTCCATTTCCATTTTTAAACTTCCATCCAAGGCTTTTATTATAGTTGAAAGCAAGTACAAATTGACTCATCTGCTGACTTGCTTAGTCCAATGCATCGGAGGATTTTCTTTTGGGGTTATTTTCGGGGCTAAACAATGTCGCGTACAAAAAGGATGTGTGTATATGTTTGAATTATAAGACATTACTTGGCTGCACATCACATCACTATCCATGTTCAGAAGCATTGAACCCACTGAATTTGTAACAAGATGTACTTCAGTCAAACTCTAAAGTAATATTCTATTCAGAATCATTTTATGGCAAACCTTCCCTTTCTCTCCCAGTAGGAGAGCATGGTATGGTGTGTAGTTGCCTTGCACTTAACCTTAGTAATAGGTTTGGTTATTAAACAGGATAGCAGGCACAAATTGATGGCACACAGTTATCAAAATGTGAAAGGGATTTAGTAAGCACAACATATTAACTAAATTCAAGTAATTCTTTGCTGTTGTATGTATATTTTAAAACAGAATGCCACAAATTATCTGCTTAGTGTCGTTGGTTGAGGTGGTCTCCTTTTTATACTCAAGTTTGTGGGATTTGCCATAGTTGAACAGTTCTAAGCATCATATTTCTATTTAAAACACAAATTTCCCTGTGTAAAAAATTGTATTTCACAGTGTTATTAATTGGAGTTCAATACACATTGCTTACATTTCAGAAGTATTCTCATATAGTTATACTTCTTAATTTTAGGAATTTCATCTTTTTATGTGATATTAAAAATTATTAAAATTTTCAAAATTCAAGTATGATGATTTTCTAAAATATTATTCAAGTAATGGTTATTCAGAAAGAGTAGCAGTGTTCTGTTCCTAGCCTTTTCAGATTCTTGCACTTGATTGTTTCGATAACAACCTCAGTGATGCAAGGTATTGCCTCAAGGTTGACATGTGATGCCTTTTACTCTGGCTTATTCTTCGATGTTCACTTTTTGCTTATTATCTTTCATACATTTCTTTAGGACAAGAAGAGGACTGTGATAGGTTACTTTGACAGAAAGGATGTTCCAGAATACAATATATTTAGAAGAGTGGCTACAAACCTGAAGGAGGATTGTCAGTTCTATGTTGGTTTTGGGTGAGTGTTGGACTGAATCATTTTCATTTTATTCCATTACATTTTTTGGAAATGCTGAAGAGAAGGGTCTCATGACTCTTCCAGACAAATCTGACTAGTGAAAGAAATATATGAATGAGTTAGTTACGTATTTTGAATCATGTAGTCATCTTGGATTCAGGAGATAGTGGATTTAAACCCCTCTGTTCGGGGCCCTGAAGATGGTTTTCCATGGTTTCACATTTTCACACCAGGCAAATGCTGGGACTGTACCCTAATTAAGACCATGGTTGTTTCCTTCCCAGATCTAGCCTTTCATATTCCATCACTGCCATAAGACCTGTCAATGACAGTGCGACATAAAACAAATAGCAAAGGAGTATGTGTATATCAATCTTATGCTTCAATTCTTGTATAAACTGCAGAGGAGTTTTGTAACTCAATTCCTGGATGCCTGTTATTCACAAATTACCAGTACGCAGGGCAGACTAGCAAGACTATCATCGCACATATCACAGATAATGTGGATGAGTGCGCGAGTCCTTCAGTGGAACGAAAGAGCCAACTCGTAGTTACCTTACATGTGGTGGCCGAAAAAGTTGAGATAATCGAGAAGGAACCCTCGTCAGTGGTGGCTGGTGTTCATGGAGAAGGATTTATGACATGTCCGATAATATGTTCAAAAATATTCAACTATGTAGTTGTGTATAGTACAATGTATCTTAGACATTTTTCAATCTGTGAAAACATGAAATGTAATATTAGTACACTCTAACCTGTAAAAAATGGGAATTGTATTTGGAATGACATGTTTCCTTCTCTACGAATATGTCAGATTCTTGAGAAATTAAACATGTCATTCCACTTACAATTGTAATTTTTTATATACATGTTATAGCATACCAAGTGTTACATTTCGTGCTTCAACAGACTGACAATCTTATATTAACTAAATCGACACTGCTAAGAATGGCTTTCTTCTTTAAAAAATAAAATAAAAATTATGTTGGCATACATTAAACATTTATGGTATTATGTTTTCAAACTTATTTATATTTGAGAAGGAAATAATATTGTTGCTATTTAATGATATATTTATCATAGCCATTGGTTAGTTGAAACACAGGCCTACATGTTATAAAGTAGCATAATGTAAAAATTACTTCTATACTTAATTTAATTAGGAAGATATTTCTTCTGAAAATTAACCTTTGTTAATTATAGTGAATAACACAGAGCTTATTATGTAAAATACTGTATGATGAAAATATGCAACTTTCATTTCGTCATTTTAATATAAAGTTATCGGCCCATTGCTGCAACGTGTGTCGGTCTACTTGCTGTGAAGAAGTTACCATGACCATACCTCACACCATGCACATACCTCACAAGTAATTTCTCGCCGCTCCACAAGTGCAGGTGAGATGCGCAGCACTGATGAAAACACAGGACCCATCAAGTTACAAAGTGACTGTAACGGAAATTTCCCATCTGACTGCCGGTCAAGAGATATTTTCTGGATTTTCAAAGTTGTTCTTGGGGCTCATGGGTGCCTGAGGGTGGAGATATAAGGCGATGTACAGAGGCCACCTTCATAGTTGATTTTAGCTTTCTGGGGAAACTGATCACATTACATCAAGAACGGGTACATCCATCTGAGAACTATGAGAAAGACAGGCCTTGTTGCGAGATTATCACGTGATCATCTTTGTCCTTGGCTTGGTTGGCAATATAGCGTAGAATCTAGTTGTCTTGTTTACATCTGTTGCGTTAAGATCTGATATTTTTATGTTTAAGTATTGTTTGGATTACGTTCGATGAGTAATTTTGTTTAGAAGAAAGTTCCCTTCATATGTGTAATGTTATTTGCTTATATATCTGTGTTCTTGTTATCTTATGTTGTAGTTGAATTTTGTTATTGTTGGAGTGCGACAAAAACACTTCGGCACCGTATGCAAGATTTTGAGCTTGAAAGGTACGGTAAATGGGATACGTACTCGTGTTTTCTGATCAGATTTCTTTTATTACTTGCCTACATTTATTCATGTGATAAGGCTAATAATTCTGATGTGTTACTGTTTCAGATAAGTCTTGAGATTTTGTGACCTAACCTGCAATGTGGGATGCCTAATCATTACAGCATGGAAGGATGCTATGTTAATCCAGTTACACCCCGCACCACGAGGAGAGGAGGCTGTTTCTAAGTTTGCTCTTTCTAAAGATGAAAAATTGAAGACTCGAAGCTAGAGAAAATTCCAGGTGATTTCAGTGGTCTAAAAGACCCGATTGTATCAAACATTTTTCAGAAAGTGACATTAGAATTGAAAAGTGCATCATTAAAAGTGGATTAAAGGAATTTCCGCATAGAATTCTGAAGCTAAAAGAAGCTGCAATTCCTTTTGTTTTTACAAAATTTGCCAAAATATTTGAGTGGCAAAGAAAGTGTGCTGTAACAAATATGGAGGAACAATTCGATCTGGCAATTGCAGCGAGCCCCAAGTCTAACCAAGGAGGTAAGCTGATTTCTAGTACTGATGATGCCATTTCTCATTTACCACAACAGTCGATAAGTTCATGATGGAACAGTTTATTTGTTATAGATTTAAATGCCGTGGCGGGTCCATCTCTCATGGCTTCTAGCTTCTATAGTTATTGACAGCAACCTTGTATATAAATTAAGTGTAATGACCATTTAGGATTAGATAAGATTCCCAAACATTTACATAAATTATGTTCAATGGATGTACAGTGGAAGTCTGCTATAGCGAGTATGACATATAATGAGAACGCTGTTGTAATAAGTTTTTTCTTTTAATGTTCCTTGAAAATTCCTATATTAAACTTCAGTTACAATGAGAACCTTTTCACTGATTCATCCATCATTACTAGTGATTTAGCGTGGGTAATGTTCTCCATTCTTGATATTTATTACTATAATAATAATAATAATAATAATAATAATAATAATAATAATAATAATAATAATAAGGGTGAGGATGAGGGTGTGCGGCATCTGCCATGTGTAGGTAACTGTGTGTTGTTGTGGTGAAGGGTAGTGTTATGTGTGGTGCGTGAGTTGCAGGGATGTTGGGACAGCACAAACACCCAGCCCCCGGGCCAATGGAATTAACCAATGAGGGTTAAAATCCCCGACCCAGCCGGTAATCGAACCCGGGACCCTCTGAACCGAAGGCCAGTACGATGACCATTCAGCTAACGAGTCGGACATAATAATAATAATAATAATAATAATAATAATAATATAGTACACACTGTGCAAATTTATAGTGCATTAACCTTTAGTGAAAGTTGTTAGTGGTTATTCTCTCAACACTCCCGATATATATGCTCTGCAGTGATTATATTGAATGTGTTCAATTTTCTGCATACATTTCTTGCTACATGCGCTAGCAAGCTCCATCATCGATATTCAAGATCCTGCATAAGTCGACTAGTAGTACCCGTTGACTAGTGTAAACAAATCTTCAAGTTTGAAATGAAAATGCAGAACGTGTCTTCGTAAATAATGTGGTGGAATGCAGTTGTTAACTCATCAGAAATAAAGGCTAAATTAAACAGTTGCATAATTTTACTACTACCATAGGTACTGAAATTAAGTAAGAATGTAGCCTAATACGTCTCAAGATATGGCAGGGTGCATCACTGATTTCAGAGGTTACTTTATATATTCTTGCACCTGGTTACATTTCAGAAATAGCAAAAACCGAGCTCGATAGCTGCAGTCGCTTAAGTGCAGCCAGTATCCAGTATTCGAGAGATAGTAGGTTTGAACCCCACTGTCGGCAGCCCTGAAAATGGTTTTCCGTGGTTTCCGATTTTCACACCAGGCAAATGCTGGGGCTGTACCTTAATTAAGGCCACGGCCGCTTCCTTCCCACTCCTAGCCCTTTCCTGTCCCATCGTCGATGTAAGACCTATCTGTGTTGGTGCGACGTGAAACAACTAGCAAAAAAAAAATTTAAAAAAATTAGCGAAAACGTTAAACCCTTGACTTACCCTTCCATCGTTGGTCGGCCACAGCTGCTGCAGTAGAGCAATATTGAACTCTTAAATCTTGGGGTCGTTGCGGGAGTAATTCGGTCACGATCTTAACCAAACGATGGGGTTCAGAAGAGAGCCTAACTACTTGAAATGAGGAGGAAATATGTGCTTACTAACTTTTATTGAATCATTTAACAGCACAAAAAATATTTTATTTGTATAAGTCCTTGATCAAAAAAGTTATTAATTATTAAAGGTTTCAGACGCAGTCACATTGCATAGCGTTATTTTTATTGATTACAATATCGAAGAATTTTCTTCGAAGAAAAATAGAGATCTCACAAATTAGTGGACAGCGAAACTGAAAAAGTGAAAAGAAAACCTGGAAATAGGGCACCTATTGATCCAAACGATAACTTAGAATTAATCTACACGATCCATGGAAAATCTGACCTTCAACAAGTAGAATGCCGGATTTACTCTTAATTAAGGTTATCCACCAGTCGAATACCCTTTCGGATACGGAAACACCCGCCAAATGGACCCTTAATCGAACCAAACGGACTATCAGTTGCTTTGGATAGGTTACAAAATATTGGAAAGCATGGTGTTCACTACAAGTTAACAGCAGCATTCACAATAGAAAACAAAATTCCACCATATATTGTCATTTCATGACACCCTTAAGTTATAAAATAATCCTGATGCTAAAACGTGCATCACCCAAACAGCTGTTCAGAAGGAACCGACAACAACACGATCCGAGAGGATCTTACCTTAAGTCATTCAGAAGGAACAAAACTGCGAAATGCAGGAAACACTTATTCATCCCGCATTTGGAAAAATGCCAAACACTGAAGTTAATTAATAATGGTAAATCACTTGAAAAATATTATTATAAAACCAACTTTCAGGTTATAAATGGTTACGTTACACTTAATAAAATTACAAGTCCACATGGTAAAATAAAATGAAAACCTAAGAATTCTTTCCTTTTTAACAATGACTACCATCACAGATCCATGTACTTATTGTTTGACCCAACACACGACCTACAAAGTTATCAATTGACCACACTCAACTACGTATAAAAATGAAAGAACGACAAAAAATTGAAAATAAAATATATTACCGGCTGACGAATCGAACCTGCATTTGTAACTCAAGTCTCACACTAATACGTTGAGTGTCAACACGCACACTATCAAAGCAAATGGACGTCAGAACGACAAAACAATTAAGTCCGTAAAATAAAATACTGAAGTTCATTGAACTTAAACACGCATGGCGAACTGCAATAAATATTCAATCACCGCTAGCTCCGTACCCAATATTGGACAACCCTCGCATGCCATTAGTGGTTCCATAATCTTAGGTAAACACCTTCCAGCTGATAAAGGGGCTGCGCGCAAGCTTGGCATCAATATTACTGAGCTAACACACTTTGCATTGCATACACTACTGCAGACACTACCATCGCTCAAGTCGCTTCGCAAAAACATCTAATCTAAGACTTGAGTATGTATAGCTGACATCCCCGACCTATCGTTGGGCCTACCTAATGTCTGCACACCCTAACACTAACCTCTATGTACACACACCTTCCTAAACCTATCGTTGATCATGAACTAGGACGTCGCATCATCAATATACTCCTAGGATAACATGTGACATTCTAAATCTATTGTCGAGCGAAAATTGGGTCGTGTACGTCTCCTCTAGCATATCAGGCGAGATCGTAACTTCAAACACACTCTTAGATATTTTAGCTGTAAACCTTGTCGAAACTAATAACACACAACGAAACAAATCTTGCCACAGAATGAACGCAAGTCGGGAAATGAAACTACGTCCCTATCTTGTTCCTAAAACGTGAAATTGAAAATAAATAACGTGTGATAAGCAATCCACAACTCAAACACGATCTCGGCATGCACAATACAGTTTGGAAAATTAGTAATGACTTCTGACACACATCTAACGTTAAGTGAATGTCGTCAAAAACAATAATCATCACCACTGCAAAAATCCACACTATAATTTTAGGGTGAAGCCCTCAAATCGCCTACCGTCACTTTTCCAAATCTTCATATCCATGACTATCCAGTGAAACGAAATCCAATGAATCTACACAGCCAAACATATCGCTTTAATAACGTCCAATATCTCATCCCACAATGTTTCCGATTTAATGATACATTATCGTCTCGTAATTTATGAAATTTACTGATTGGAAACTTGTCATTACAGTCAAATAACACCAACCGTGTATTCCGAATGCTCTTCTACCCTTGAGGTCATATTTCTATAATATTCATTATACTGACTTTACGTAACTAGTCACTTGGTCTTTAACTACCAAGAGTTACAATCTTCACCAGAAATTGTTTTTCACTTGGGATCTTAACTTGAAATCTTAATACTCACCTCAAACCAACCTTCTCCTGGTCTCAGTTTTCGGATCGTTAGCGGAATATACTACAGCCTGCCACATAAATATCACATTTAATATACAGCCTGTCTCAAAACTTCTTCTCCATCAGCAAATATAGCCTGTCTCAAAAATTCATTCTCATCGCCTTCTCACGGCGGTATTGCATGAAATACAGGCTACCTTTGCCTTCAACATCTATACAACTCTTATCTCAACATATCTAAATTCTTCGCCATCAATCCTTTTTCTTATATTTCAAGACTTTTCAAACCTCAATCCTCTCATGACAAACCACTTTTATAAAAATTCTTTTCATTTTTACTACAACTTTCGGACCTCAGGAATACAACAACACACCGTGATTTTCCATATCACCGACATACACGATGTCACAAAATTTTACTTCGCATGAATAAAATATAACTTTATCGGATTTCGCTGGACTTTGAGACACACGCAAACCTTATTGAACATACCTGTTAAATGCACTTTTAACATAGAGAAATTTTATCCTGCGGTAAACTTTATTATTACTATTATTATTATTATTATTATTATTATTAGTTTTTCGCCAAAAGTTGCTGAATTCGAACGATATTCAAAATTAAGACATTCACCACGACTACGTTATCGTTATCACCTTCCTAATTTTACTCAATTTGGACAATATCTCAAAGAATATTAACACAATATTTAAACTTCGCATTTGTTAGTTTCTTGACGTTAATTTTACAGCACTGAAGAGTTTCACATGACGACCAAAAATGTAATACATTCGCCTGATCATTATTAAATATCAACCCGACATACGCAATGAAAATTGGTTGGGACAAACAATATTCTAACTACAACATTGATACAAAGCTTTTCACAGACCTGTTATCGTAGACATCCTGGATTCTGGCTGCATCTAGCCAGCAGACCTTTTTGCCTAGCCTTCCATGGTTATGTTTAACATCATCTTCTTATAGATATGTATAACTTAAATTACACAACAATTTTCACTTGGGGTCGATTTCCACCTCAAACGATGCACTTTCAACACATTTAACAGGTGACGAGCACTCTTCTCAAAATGGCAATGGCCACTGTGTTCACAAGATTCTGCTCCCTCTCTCCCTACTAAGGGCCAGGTGTTCCAGCAGATAAGAAACCAGACCTCGCAGCCAACTTCCAGACTTCTCTTTAACAAATATTAGATGCACACACTGAATACAGGGAGAAACTTAGTTACTTACTCACCCAAATATCTAAACCTTCAAAGTTCCCATTAGCGGCAGCTCAGAAAATTTCGATCATCTTCTACTTTAACATTATATTTGAACCATAGACACCAATATGTAATAAGTTATTTGGAGAACAGATCTCCGCACTTTCCTGCTGACGAGTGACATGAGCTTCGCCGTTCCGACAACCAGACGGAGAGGGGAAGGGGGGATTTCTTTTATACCCTATGGGAGGACGCTACCCACACCATGAAGCTTGGTTGTGTAATATGCTAATTCCGCATCCAATAGACCAATTTTCCTGAAATTTGTTCCAAAACTTCGGAAAGGCAAACTCTTCTCTAGGCTTAACTGCATTTATATTTACCCTGGGGGTTCTATCTTCACATATGGTTTATGAATAATTTAGATTCTTTATTTCTGGATTTACTATGTCGCCAAAATCTCTCGTTATGAAGAATTTCTTGAATTTGATAAATTGTTCAGTATTCGAAGTCCACCGAAGTGTCCCGGTATTTCACAAGCTTACGGCTTGCTCGACACGGGGGAGCTCGTTCCCACGAGACAGCCAGACTCTTGAAATAAAACATGGCTGCTTTCAAAAAGTAGTTTGTAGCTGAAATAAATATTTGAAATTAAAAAATAATTTTCTCATCGTAGAATTATGGGTTCAACGTTATTACTCTACTGCTTGAAGTATATTTTCGTGATATATAAACGGTTAAGTAAGGATGGATAATACTGTTCGAGTACGAAAACTGGAGCCTGTAGAGTGATGCTACTGTAGTACAGTTTTTAAGAATGAAATTGAACATGCATGTTCACATAGTATCGGAATTAGAAAAATAACTAATGAGTAAGCCGCAGTATGGAAACCATCCACAAAAATGGAAGTTTTGAACAAACTGATAGCCATTTCATACTGATTTAAATTTTTTTGGGTTTATTCTCCTGACTTTTGCAAAAAATCTGATATAACGACAATCCGCCTTAGCAAGTAAATTTTTCATTTTCATTTTCAAGAATTCTCCCTATAACAGACTTTTACTGTACTGAGGTTGCAGAGTTTGTAAGAAAGATGTAAATGGGTGTTAACAGTGGTAATGTAATTGATAATTTGAATGTAACATTGCCTGAATTTGGTAGCAAGTATGAAACTTACATTTTTGTAAATGAGCTGTTAGTTTTATGGAAAACTACTGCCAATGATAGGCAGTATTTTGGCTTCACAATCATACCTTCTGGGTTCTCTTTTCCTTCATTCAATAGCTCCATATATTTCATTGTACATGCACGATATCTGGTGCAATTTTAAATTGTAAAGATGTGACAATTGTACCAGTTAATCACATGACAGCTTTGCAACTGTATGGTTTAGTTAAAAATAGGATTTAATCCACCTTATTGTGTATTGAACAAGGAACTAATCAATATGGACCAAAAGATGATTTTCATCACTTGTAATGACAGTATGGTTTGTTGTTGAAGGTTATACAAGAAATTGAGAAAATACGATTTAGGGTAATAATAATAATGATGATGATGATAATAATAATAATAATAATAATAATAATAATAATAATAATAATTGCATCAATGGAAAGGCTGTTCTAGCAATCTAGAATTTGTTGTTCTCCATCCCTGTGATAGTGACAGGAAACGTTCTTCGTATTTGATGCAGTGCACATAATAAAATGTATTTACTAGGAGCAACTGGATAAATAAGAGAAATGTAATTGCCTAACATTTCCAGATTTCAATGATTTTAATGTAATTTCTAATGCACATTTCCAACAATTGGAAACACTATATCAAAATGAAAAGAATTCACTTGTGAAGTATAGACCTACAAGGCTCTGTATCCAACCTTGATTGAGAAATATAATGTAAACCTAGCTTGTGGCCATTTTCATTGAGAGAAAGAGAAAAAAGGTAGGCACTTAAGTGTGTGTCGGAAGAAATTGACAGTTTTTCGGGATTTGAGGGCACCTGCCAGTTTTTAATATAACTAATGCAGAAAGTGCAATTGAAGGGAAAAGCTTCAGTGACAGTGTGAGAGAACCATTTACACTGCATAGGCATGATCAGCTGCACTTTTTACAGAAACAGTCTTCTTGGATAAAGATCTGGAGAATTGGTATGTGTAAGAATGAATCTCTCTCTGCAAAAATTTTAGGCATTCATTATAACCGTTGATTGATTGATTGATTGATTGATTGATTGATTGATTGATTGATTCATTCATTCATTCATTCATTCATTCATCTCATATAGGATAGGTTTTCTGTTTACAGAGTGGATTACTTGCTTCTTGGCAAGTTTTAGAATGATGTGTTAGAGGGGAGGTTTGAATGCTACAGACAGTTAAATGGAGCTAACTGCCACATGTTCTCATTCTTACAGTTAACTGAGAGTGAGAGAAAGCTCAGGTTCAAGTCTGTAGTGGTGTTAGCAGGCAGAAATGAAAATCGTCCATTTTCATGCTGCAATGAATCCTAGACCCCAGTAGAAATGACACCATTTTGTTGTCTTCATACATGAATTTATAATGCATTCTATAGTACTCCCAATTTTGAGTTACATTGCAGGATATATAGTCAGGCGTGAAATAAGACAACATAATTATGAATTGTGTCCTTCATGACTGCAAAGTAATACGGTTGTGGATGTTGAAATACTATCAGAGTTAAAGTTGCTTGAAGCATTAGACAGAGGTAAGCTTATGTTATCCTTAGAAACCGTCTTGAAAATTGCAATTGGTGTTGTAAAGGTTTGTAACGCAGGTCATTTTGAGAGTATATTTTCAGCTTGCACAAATCAGATGGGACTTCTGAAGAAACTGACTTCACAGATACCGACCAGTTATCTGAAGGCTGAAGTGTTATAATGATGATAGATTGTGAAGAATCTTATTTTGTGTTTATGTAAAGTTTCAGTATAACTTGTGAATATTAGTAACTATGGTTGTAAAATTATGCTGAATACATATATATATATTTTTAATGAGAATGGTCAGAAAAGATGTAATGTTGACAGAAAACTTAAGACATTTTAAACAGCTTTGTATATTTGCCTCAGATGTAAATAAATATATGTACAGTTATGGCAAATTACACTGTTTTATTTCAACATGAATTCCTGACTCTTTTTATGTTCATATTATAATGAAATTTAAAATATTTGTTTCATATCAAAGCTAGTAAAAGTTTTTCATAACATATGCCCATGTTTCACGCTTTAAGAGTATGATTTTGGTTCCCAACTTTGTTTTGTTTCCTTTATTTTAGGTGCACCTTTCTCCTTTATTAATGCCTTTCAGAAATGATCATTGGCAGCAATTTTTTTAACCATATTTACACATTCATTTATTACCGTCTTCAAACCTCTCACACCCCTCGCAGGGCACACAAAATGCACTAAATTTAAATTACTTTACTCATGGATATATCAATAAACAACGACAGCAAAATAATGCTATTTCACGATGGGAATATTCTCCAATAACGGAAGAGACAAGTGGGACAGTGGAAATCTGGGGTGAGTAGGTAAGTTATCTTTTGTTTTATCATGTGGTATAAAGGTCTACTAAATGAATTTCAATTTAATTTTTCAAATCAGTATGTTATATGTAATTAATAAAAATTAAAGTTTGTTATTGTGTAAAATTGAAGAACTGTAGTAATCGGTTATTTGATTAAAATAAAAATAATATTTAAACGTCTTATAAGATGGAATAGGAATAATTGCACTGCTCAATTCTTATTTACCCTGCATTTCTCTTGACAGTTTTTTTTATTGGCACGCTTTCTTTTTTCTTTTTGGAAAATCATATTTTAGAGAGACAAGATAGCATTCGAATTTTGAGGAAATACTGTCTAATGATCATTTGTGAAATCTATATGAATTCAAAATAAAATAAAGGTTATCTCTAGCAATAATTTAGTTTAGTTATATCTGAGAAACATGTCTAACCAGATCACAACTTCAGATTTTTCATTGTGTGGTACTGTTTGTAGCTGTTCCTCACTTGAAGTCCAGGTTTACGTTCCCATGTTTCAAAAATGTAGGTTGTCTCTCGTCTTCCCCCTGGAACATTTCACTTGGAACACACAATACAGTCTTCGTGCTTTCCTTCTGGGTGTGGAATGATGTGGAATGATGTGCAGCTTTCCATCTGGTCTTTGCTCTTCATCTGAAGTGAAATGCCACCCTCTTCTTGAGTTACCACCCCCTGTACGGAAGTCTCTAACAAGTTCCTTGACCAGCTGTCTCCTAAAATGTACATGTTTCATGGATGTAGTGTGATTTGCTTTTGCATTCTTGGCGTAAAGTATGTAGGCATTTATAACTGAAACCTCTGAAAAATAATTTTCTCCACCATTTTTGTGTCTTACGGAGGAAGCAATGTGTTGCATTCAAATAATCAGCTGTATCGACGCCACACACATTACTGTTGTAATTCACAGCTACACTTGGTTTATTTACAACTTCATCATCTGCTTGTCCCTTTACTTTCCCTCTGATATTCTCTGATGAGGGTGTACACCATGTACTGGACATAGTTACAACTCTGTCACACCAGGGAAGGATTAGTACATTTTCAATATTGCAGCATGCTATCCTTTCTCCTTCTTTTTAGGGTTGGATTCTTGATAGAAGCAGGAACATCTTTTCTATTAGGAAGTAAAGTTCCAGTAAGGTGACATTTCAATGCTAGAAGTTCAGTGGCAAGTGTTAGGCTTGTGTAGAAATGGTCAGTGAACATATGGTATCCAGAAATATCAGGCGATAAGCTGCATTTACACTAAGCGCAATTTCTTCGTGAAATAATTTCACCTAGTGTAGACGCTCCCTCACCCCTGAGTAATTGCGGAGTGAAGGTCCTTGCTGTGAGCCGGAGTCCAGTCAGTTTTTGTCCGCGCATCAAAGGGTTTCGCTCATCGAATTTCTCTCAGTGTAAACGTGGTCCCCATAGTTGCGTGAGGGATGAATCAAGGACAGTGCTTGCAGCTCATTGAGCTCTACAAAAATAGAGATTTTACGTGGAATCTGGAAAACAAAAACTATTTCAATCGCAATAAAAGAGAAAATGCGTGGAAAGATATTAGTTCTCAACTAAACTTTCCTATTTCTATAAATACTGCAAATGGTCGGCCAAAACATATGTATTCCCCATTTTGTAGGTTTTTTTTGGTTATAAGTGATGAGATTCTTCCCTTGTGAATCCCACATCAGATTCATCTACTGACACATTCTGTCCTGGTATCAACAGTTCTCAGCATTGTATTTGAGAAAATTGCTGACTTTTTGTGTTCTGGTTTTCAAAGTGTGATCTAAGTAGATGCAACATCCAGAATATTTGAAGAAATCATTTCCGTGTCATCACTGAAAAACTGTACTCTTGATATAAAGTTGTTTTTCCAGTAATTCTTTGTATTAGGTAAATGAATTAATCCTAAATTGACAATGATGCTGAGGAATGCCAACATTTTGTCCTGTTCCACATCTGCCCTATCGTGCCAGGTGGAGAACTTTGACAAAGTTTTGTTGCCTGTTTGTTCCTTTGCATATGTATTAGTTTCAGTAATCATTTTTTATATCAGTGCTGAGTAGCGAAAATCATAAAATACATCAGTAGGGTGATGCAGCTTGCAGGGATCTGTGGTCTACGAATTTTTTGCCCTGTTGAATACTTCAATGGTAGCTCACAGTTTTACTGTCTTTGGATGTAGCTGTGATGGGCCTAGTATCACCAGCACCATTATAATCTATATCACTATCACTCACCTCAGATTTCACAGGAGCATTAGTAAAATCACCTGTAGCTCCACATCCAACATCAGAACTTGGCTGCTCTTCTTCAGTGTCAGTGTCGGCGCTTGCTGATTTTCATGCTCTCACTATTCGTTCATCCTCTGATTCTGAAGAATATGTATATGATGTGCTGGGTTCAATTCTGTGTTACTTACATTTACATTTTCCATCGCTTTCACTCGACAATCACAAAATTTGTCATTTAATTTGCATAAATAAAAATAATCATTGCCACTCTGTTCATCTGTGAGCCTCTTTATATCTTTTCATTTGTGATTACAGGATAAAATTCTCGAAAATCACAAATATAACATAAGAAATACACATATATTGTTAAACAGGGATTGGTAACTATGGAATGTTAACACAGCTGTTGTTATGATCACGTGGTCAACATGTTCATCATTTTTTACGAATATTTCCATGGAATACCTAAGGTGCATTCTTTTGACAACAGGAAATTCTTCTTTAAGTGCTACAGAGTTCATGTATTAGCCAGTAGATGGCAGGTGCATAAATAAGTACAAACGAAGCAAGGTCAGTGCCGAGTTGAACTCTACGTTGACCTCGGCGCAACGGGCAGCGATGTCGAGTCAGCCTCGATGTTGGAGCTATAGGAGTTAAAGAGTAAAAATGTAACTGAACACATAAAACACAGGGGTTACTATTGCAGTGTACGAAGGTTCATATTTTTAACAAAAAATAAGGCTATGGTATTCAGGTGAGTGCTGATGATAGTGACAATTGATTGAAGCATAGTTGTTCAACCTTGCTAAGCTGATCACCTGACTTCACTTGATCGCACGCCAAGGTCTGTCTTTCTCATTGGCTGTGGGTGCATCAGTTGCCTTGATAGAGAATACTGCAAAACATTGGCATCTATTCATTGGGGTACTTAGAAAGATGACAGGGTCCAACATTGAAAGATACCGTAATTAGCAAGTACGGTTTGACTGCAGTGCCAAGACGCAGTAGAGTAGGTGAAGTGTGATCAGAAATCTTGAAATATGGAGGCTAGACGGAAATAAAGTGACATTGCCAAGTAATGGGATTAGCACAGGATATAGAGAAGATATATTAACAAAACGAAAGATGCTGACCATTCTGAATAATAGTGAGTTTTATGTTTTCAACCAGGCTGAAATATGAGGCACTGAGCTCGATAGCTGCAGTCGCTTAAGTGCGGCCAGTGTCCAGTAATCGGGAGATAGTGGGTTTGAGCCCCACTGTCGGCAGTCCTGAAGATGGTTTTCCGTGGTTTCCCATTTTCACACCAGGCTGTACCTTAATTAAGGCCACGGCCGCTTCCTTCCAATTCGTAGGCCTTTCCTATCCCACCGTCACCATAAGACCTATCTGTGTCAGTGCGACGTAAAGCACATAGCAATAACGAAATATGAGGTGAATGATAGAATGATTGAAGTAGCTGCAAGGTTTAGGGAAGGCTGTAATTCCCCCTTCTACTTCTCGTCCTCCTCCCCACCCTTCCCCCTTTCATTGTATCATTTACGGTTTGCTATAACTTAGCAGAATGGGATTGAGCTGGATGATGATATTTATAGCTGTTTGACTTCAATGACTTTGTCTTAGTTACAGATTGTGTTAATATATTTCAGTTGTGCTGCTAGTTGCTTTGCGTCGCACCGACACAGTTAGGTTTTATGGTGACGATGGGATAGGAAAGGGCTAGCAGTGGGAAGGAAGTGGCCGTGGCCTTAATTAAGGTACAGCCCCAGCATTTGCCTGGTGTGAAAATGGGAAACCACGGGAAACCATTTTCAGGGCTGCCGACAGTGGGGTTCGAAATATATTTCAGTTCAATATCTGGGAAATTGAAAAGTAAAGTTTAAAAAAAATGCAGCGAATATTACGAGGGCCATCCAGAAAGTAGTACCCGTTAGCGCCGCATGAAGCACTGACAACTCGGGTAGCCGCTGGGCAAGGTCACACCGCATCAGTGGCTTGTCTGCCTGCTCTGTGCGAGGTTGCGTGATGCTTGTATTGCCTGTGTTGTGTCTGTGATCATTTAAAATGTTTAAATAAATTGAGAACCCTGCCAGTTGTGAAGTGAGGGCCGTGATTAAATTTCTTAATGCACGAAACGTTCGACCTTGTGATATTCATCGCCAATTAACGGAGGTATATGGAGACAATGTGATGGACGAGTCGTCTGTTCGACGCTGGTGTCGCAACTTCAACCTGGGGAAGGGGAATACACATGACGAGGAGCATTCAGGGAGACCATCTATCATTACAGACCAGCTGCTGAGCGCAGTAGACGAATGCATGAGGAACGATCGGCGTGTCACAATTGATGAACTCTGTGAACATTTTCCTAATGTGTCTCGAACAATTGTTCATGAAATTGTCAAAGACCATCTGCATTATTCAAAAATCTGTGCAAGGTGGGTCCTTCGCATGCTTACAGAGGAGCACAAAACCAAGCGTATGGCTGCAGCACTGACGTTTCTGGGATGTTATTCCAATGAAGGAGACTCTTTCCTGACTCGCATCATTACTGGGGACGAAACATGGGTTTGTTATGCATCACCTGAGAGTAAACGACAGTCAATGGAGTGGCATCATGCTCATTCACCAACCAAACCAAAAAAATTCAAGACAGTTCTGTCCACCAGGAAACTTATGGCAACCGTTTTTTGGGATCGCCGAGGTGTACTGCTCATTGATTTTATGGCCCGTGGAAACACAATTAATGCTAATGCGTATTGTGTAACATTAAAAAAATAACAGTGGGCAATACAAAATCGACGGTGAGGTCTATTGTCTACAGGGGTCATTCTCCTTCGTGACAATGCCAGGCCTCATGCAGCTGCGATAACACAACTTTTGCAGCCATTCAAGTGGGAAACCTTCGACCATCCCCCGTACAGCCCGGATTGGCCTTTTCGGATTTTCATCTCTTTACGAAGCTTAGACTTTCTGGCGCGAAAAAGATTTGACAGCGATGAAGAACTTAAATGAGCCGTGACTACGTATCTCAATACGCTGGCGGCGGAGGACTATGACGCTGGAATACAAAAACTCGTCCCACGTTATGACAAATGCCTAAATTTGCTTGAAGGTTATGTGGAGAAGTAGTGTCAAGTATGCTCTTTCCAATAAAAATGTGTATATTTGTTAATGGCTGCAGTGAATCAGTGGTTCCAAAACTGAACACAATTTTAGACAATTTTAATGAGGTTATATTATGGTAGGAACAGTGCACAAGACAAAGTACCTTCTTTGTTTGTTACACCTACCATCAATTGTTTCTAAATATACTCTTAAGGTTCTGACAATGTCAAATGACTGCAAACTTCAGGAAAACAGAAAAACTGTACTATACTGTAATGTGGCATGTATGGTAAATAAACACACAACACTGGTAGCATTAAAATTCAAAGACTAATTGTTTAAATTACTACTAACCGCTTACACACTACCCAGTACACCAATTACACCAGTCGACGCTCTCTCTGCTCTCACTACTCAGTCACTAGTTGTTCACACTATCGCTTATGAACTAAAACAATCACATGACACACACTTCCACACCTGGTTAACACACCCATCCGGAGAGTGAGGGATTCATGTTAATGTCCCGATAGCTGTCACAGTTTCAGCTCTTATGTGTCAGGATCACTTGAAGTATTGTCCCTTCTCAACATTCTGGATAGAAAGGCTTCTCTGTGTTGCCATGGAATTTGAATTGTACTGTCATTGGAAATGTTTGTGTTATGGAAAATACCTAGAGTCCCACTTAACTGACATTCTGTTTTATCTGATGTGTTTGCAAAAGAAAGACCGATAAAACGCACAAGAATTGTTAAATCGTAAGAAAATATTATTAAGTGAGGAGTCAGAGAAAAATTTTGACAATGAAACAATTAGCACAGAAAATATGGTCAATATGTTGCCTGTGCTGAAACAAATGCCTGAATGTGCAGATGCAACTGATGGAGAACTCAACAAATGGTCTGCCTTTGATGACCAGTTTGAAGTGACTGATGAGAGCATTGTTGGCGTTGTTCACAATGGTGATAAAAGAAGCAGAAAAGGAAGAAAACTTAGTTGAAAGGGGTGTCAAAATAACACTTAAAGGAAAAAACTCTTGAAGCGGCACTGAAATACGTAGAGCAACAAGAAACCTCCAGCACCAATGTGATAGCGTGTGACATGGCGGCGAAGAAATGGTAGCCAGCAGGCAAGCAAAAGTCTGTTACAAATACTAATAAACTTGTCAACATCAATTTTATGCTCAAATTTTAATTGTATTGTAGAGTGAATGTAAATATAATCTGTATCAATAATAAGTCATCTGTAAGCATTCAAGATATTGTTTCCTTCTCTTTCTCGGTTAACAGACATTCCTGTTAATCCGACGTCCTGTCGACCCATTTACGTTGGATAAGTGGGACTTGACTGTAGTTTGTATATTTCAAATTGTACTGAAGTATTAAGGGTGTGCCCTTTAGGGCTGATGTTGGGATTTTCCACAGCTGTGTTGATAACAGAGACCTCATGTCTTGTGTCTGTTAAGTGGTTGACAGATGCTGATTGTGTGTTTTGTTGCAAGTGTAAATAGGAGCCAGAGAGAAGAGGTGGAAGAGAGATACAGCTGTGATTGTCTGGTACTAGGAGCCGCTCCCTCACACCTCACTGTCCTTTGTTCACAAGCTTGTGTACATACCAGTGTTTCTGAGAACATTGTGCTTCGCTTTAGCAGTATCCTCTGGTGTGTCTAACTTCATGACCCTGAGTGTCACTTGCAAACTGCACCACAGGTAGATAGGATTTGTCTACTACTGGACAAGAACTAACTGATGAAATATTAAGATATAGTTTACAAAAAGTAGCTTTGTAAGCTATAAATGCTTGTATTCTCGAGACATGCTTTTATTTCTTAGATTTCAAATGTTGTAAGATACAGAAAGGGAGTTTCAGGCAGGTTGATTTCGTGCATCTGTGTCAGCTGATGATCACCATCTGGCCGATAGGCTCACATGCCTCAGCATTTTCTTTGTCTGTGGCCAGCTGTTAATGGATAGTTGTGTTATGCAGAGTAGAGCTTCGGTAGATGATATCAGTAGATCATCTTTCTTTCTCTCCTCCTAACGGAACAAAATAATCTGCCAGTATTTTGCATTACGTGTTACGTACCAAACATGAACCAAAACTGCTGATATCTCTGGATCAGTTCCCTATGGAGACTCACACTTTTTCCACTTAAATCCCCATCTCTTTCCTCAAGGTGCGATTGCCACATGGAAATATTGTTGTTTTTTTTCCTTGATGGCATTCAGAATATTGAGGCATGTAGGCACTTTTATCTGGACTAAATAAAAGTATTGAATTACATCTCTTATTACTCTCCTGTCAAAATTATCACAGTGCTTTTTTGGGGGCAGTGAGCAATGCTTCCCTGGTGTTGATAGTGATGTTTGACCAACTGCTGTACTTTCCTTTGAGGACCCTACTCACTGTGCTAACTGAAATTCCAATGTAATTAGATACATGCAAATTTGTTTGCTTCAGTGTTTCAGTTGCTCTTCTTGTGCCTCCTCATCACATCTTTGAATTGCATATCTGATAACTTCTCTAGCTTTGCTGTGGATAGTTTTTCCTTTTTTCCAGAAAGGTTCCATAATACTACTCTGAATTTATCTGAGTCTTGTTCTGGTGTTATGGTAAATCCCAATTTGTAAAACACAATTCAGTGCTTAACACATGATTAATGCTACCAAATTGCTGGACTGGTTACTCATATTATCATGGAAAGACTGGCTGCTGGGGGGCAGATACTTTTAGGAAGTACTCAAGCTATGGCAACAGAGAGATACCTGCTCCCTGATGCCCCACCCCATGTCCCACTGCAAGTTTTCACTGTCTTATAACCAAGGCAGCCACAATTTGAATCTTGGCCAGTGCATGTGGAAGTTTATGACTGGGAAAATCACTTCTCCCTGACTTTACTGAAAAATTATAAGCTTATCTCTTCTTTCTTGAGTGTTCTAATGTGTTCCATGTGCAGAGTTTTGAAAGGTGGTAACACTCACTGAAACTAATGATAATAAAATTCTAAAACTTAAGATAGAGATCAAAAGACCTTCTTTGCTTTGAATGATGACCATGAAGGAAGATTTATATTTGGACACAGTTGGGAGTTTAATGCTCACCTCGCCGGGCTGAGTGGCTCAGACGGTTGAGGCTCTGGCCTTCTGACTCCAGTTTGGCAGGTTCGATCCTGGCTCACTCTGGTGGTATTTGAAGGTGCTCAAATACGTCAGCCTCGTGTCAGTAGATTTACTGGCACATAAAAGAACTCCTGCGGGACTAAATTCCTGCACCTCATCATCTCCAAAACCGTAAAAGTAGTTAGTAGAATGTAAAGCCAGTAACATTGTTAATGCTCACCTCAAGTGGCTCATAACCTCATATCTTACGTTCGATAGTGTACCTCCTATTATCAATTGCTCACCGTGCTCATCAAATTTCTGTGTTAAGCATGAGTTAATTGTACTAGTGATCATTTGTTCTGTTTTTCTTTTGCATTCTTAAGATCAGGTCTTACACTGTAGGGCATATTGGGCTACATTCTTGAATCAAATTTTGTATGCTCTGCTTTTATTGATACAATCTACTTTAAAATCAACCTGGAGCCTGGAATAAAATAATTCTGTAGTGAAAATTAGTTTAGCTCAAAACACAAGCACGCAATCAGAGTGGAAATTTTGAAGATGATACATTTTGAACTTATTTGAGTGAAGTATTTCCCTTAATATATTTTTTCTACAGGAAGTATTAATGATTACATGGGACATTTTTAGTGTTTTATAAGAAATTTTAAGTTTTCATTAATATGAAAAATCTTGTCTTTTTCACTGTTATTCTGTTAATTACAGCATTTTAATATTAAGTCAAGAACAACAAAATAAAGTCTGAACCGAGTATTACATGGTATGGTTCAAGAGTACGTACACAAATATCTTCAAACCTTCGTGCCAGGCCGAATGGCTCAGACGGCCTTTCGAGCCCAACTTGACAGGTTTGATCCTGGCTCAGTCTGGTGGTATTTGAAGGGGCTCAAAGAAATACGTCAGCCTCATATCGGTAGATTTACTTGCACGTAAAAGAACTCCTGCGGGACTAAACTCCAGCACCTCGGCGTCTCTCAGAATTGCAAAAGTAGTTAGTAGAACGTAAAGCCAATAATATTATTATCAAACTTTCATTCCATGTATAATAACATATTTTGTTAGTGTTCACGGAGAATCCCATTTAAAACAATTTTAAATGGAAGAAGAAATGCATACTAATATTTAAGTGCTGTGTAGAGTATAAAGCAAGTTACGAAATATTCACAAAACAGAGTAGAAATTGTAGTAATATTTCATTTCCAGATAATTGTCGTTCATAACCTCTTCATCGAGATGATGAGTAATAAATCAGTGTTGTGCAGTTCAAAGTTAGCACAGATAGTAATGAAAAAGTAGATATTTTGGTACACTTTTCAATTTTTGGATATTGAAATTAAAGGAATGCACCAGTCATGATGAACTATCTAAACTTCAACATGCAAACTGCAATGCTGCTTTAGCTAACCCCTGCTTAAGTGCCATTTTGACTGAAACGTGGTACCATAAACGAAGCAGAAATATTAAAATACAGGAGAACACAAATGCTGTGCTGATTGGGTCAGTACATTTACCTTTTGTCAGTATAAGCATTTAAAATTGTTCTGCCAACCCGATCAGGCACTGGGCTATTGCGTTAGATTCTTTTTCTCTTATTTGTCATAGTGTTGCTGTTTGACAGGAAAACTTCAGTCCTCATCAAAGATCATTATTAGTTTATTTTCACTATGCCATTGTCATACATAATGGAAGGTGTCCAATTTTCATTCATCAGTTTACTTAATTTTCATCTTTCTGTGTAGGTGAGTGATGCTTGTATGGTTTTCAACTGAAATGTTTTGATATGTCAGATAATTCCTTCAAATTCTCCTTTATCACCTTGGTCATTACTGTGTAAAATTATATGACATTGTCATCATTGGCTTACCGCAGAATATCTTGAGATATCGTGGTTCATCATTTCCTTGCTGGAATGCATGCAATTAATATAGGAGTTCTATCTGTAATTACTTAGCAACCATCTTCATAAATACCTATGCTACCGGTCCAGTCAGACGCCTGTGGCATCTAACGTGTTGAATAAGAAAAGGTTGCAGCTTATAAATCTCATATTTTGTCCCGTATTGGCTCAACACAACTAAGGTTAAGTTATAAGGAGATTCCCACCTTCCAATACTTGTCATTTTCTATATAATGGTTTTATTAATTACATGATATAATCCGGCTTAATCTCTAGGACATGTTTCGCTCCGATTATGGAACATCTTCAGCTAAAAGATTTGACAAAATGGCAAGACAATTAAAATACATGTGTCTTGCCACTTTGCCAAATCTTTTAGCTGAAGATGTTCCATAATCGGAACGAAACAGTCCTAGAGATTAAGCTGGCTTATATCATGTAATTAATAAAACCATTATATAGAAATTGACAAGTATTGGAAGGTGGGAATCTCCTTATAAACTTAACCTTAGTTAAGAAAAGTTCTCAGGTCTTGTGTAGTCACTAGTTCATGAAGAAAGGAAATTTCCTCATGGAGTTACAGTCTTGATCAATCAAGGAATAACTTCATTGTACAGTAAAATAAATGTCAGTATAACAAACTCATGTGCGTACCATAATTATTTTTGTTACAGTGGAATGTTGTTAGACCAAAAATTTATTACATTTGCCTAGAAATTCTGTCTCTTAATAAGGAACAGCAGATATCGCATCAGGGTTAGGTACACTGTATATCCATACACTTAGATATCCCTATTGCAACCATATTGCAACTTCAATAAGAATTGGTACCATAATGTTAGTGATGCATATTAAAAAACTAAGATTATTCTTACATTTTTCATTCATCATGCCCATTTTTAGAACTGGAAATGAAGTATTTTGAACAGGGTTATACAGGTGTAACAGTAAGATACGGCCAAACATTCAGGACACATTCCTCATATAGAAGAAGAAAGCATGTTGTATGGACATGGGTCTGGAAACTATTTCCATGTTAGATCTCATTTTCTAAAACTCTGCGTAGTATATTAATCATGGTAAACACACAGGAACAGAACTTGCCAGTGTAACTCATGAAACTCTTTTTTTAACACAGAATATTCAAAATGCCCTCAGTATAAAAACTTGCATCAACCCCACCATAGCATTGTATCGTGGATACACGGATGTATTCCCGTGACAGCAGATTGGTGCATGTATCAATGTTAATGGAGGGCATTTGTAAATTACATGTAAGAAATAGTTTCACGTGGTAGGCTGGTACATTCCCTCATGTTTCTCATGATTAATGTACTATGTACAGTTTTTTTTAAATGAGCTCTAACATGGAAATAAAGCATTTCTGAACCCATGTCCATTTAACAAATTTTCTTCTTCTACATGTAAGGAATGTCTCCTGAATGTTTGGCCGTTTCTTATTGTTACACCCTCTATAGATTAGATTAGCTGTTACATTTACAGCAGTCTTGTAAAACTGATTATCTTTTTCAATGGTAGATACATACATACATACATACATAGATACATACATACATACATACATACATACACTCAGCTCTTGATTTATCGTAATCGGATCAACCGCGGTGCGACTTAACTGTGATATCAAAAACACTAAAAATGCACAAGTGTTAGAAGTAAGAGTAATACAGAATTACAAAGGATTGGGATAATATTGCCAAGTCGTAATAGTAGCAGAGGTGGCGTGACCTTGAAGTTAGGTAGTCCGAATATTTTTCTTTGCCTTATTAACGTCAACGAAAAGTGCTGCTTATTTTTTCATTTATTAATTAGGCTAACTACTTTTACTGCAATGTATTGGGTAAGTTAATAAACAATACAGCAGTATATTTTATTATCATTTTAACTGTACTTTCAGTATGCCTGTTCTACTTTTAACTTTCTGTGGGTTAACCACGTTTTTTGCTTATCCGGGAAGCCTGAACTCTACAGTATCTTCGTTAATCGAGAGTTCAGTGTACATACATACATACATACATACATACATACATACATACATATTAATAATAGACAGTTATGTCTTTCAGTGTTCAGTATGTGAGCCTCTGTGAATTTAGTAAATGCCACCACAATCCTCCATTTGTAACTAGCTCTGTGGCCTCTTTTGGGTCTATACCTTTTATCTTTAAATCATTAGAAACTAAGTCTGTTGTCATCTTGGTCTCCTCCTACTTTTCTTAACCTGCATGGCTGAGTCCACTATTCTGCTAAGTAACCTATCCTCCTCCTTTTGCCTTACATGATCCCACCACCAAAGTCAGTTTATGCATACAGCTTCAGCCACCCATTTCATTCCTAACTTAGCCTTTACCTCCTCATTCCAAGTACCATTGTTCCCACCTGTGTGTACCAGTGATCATTCTCACTACTTTCATGTCTGTTACTTCTAAGTTATGAATAAGATATCCTGACTCCACCTAGCTTTCACTCCTGTAAAGCAAAGTTGGCCTGAAAACGGGCCTGTCTAAAGATAGTTTTGTCTGGGACCTGACTTCTTTCTTACTACAGAATACTATTGATCGCAACTGTAAGCTCACTAGCTTTACTGCACCTTGATTCAGTCTTGCTTTCTATATTACCATCCTGGGAGAATACACATCCTAAATACCTGAAATGGTCTGCGTGTTCCAGCTTTGTTTTGCTACCCAGACATTCAGTTCTCTTACCTACTAACATCAATTTAGTTTAGGAAAGGCATAATTATAATATCATGCTCATTGCACCTAAATACAAGTTATATATATTAGATTACAGGCTTTCTGAACAATCTGCCATTAAGGCTAAGTCATTGACATAGGCCAAATTACTGCTTTCATCCAATCAGAAGGTACGTTTCTATCATTCCATGCTAATCTTATTGCACTATGAAGCAATTTTGTCCATTCCTTCCCATTATATTCCACCATTTCAGGACTAGTTTCATCTTTTCCTTCTGCTTTATAACAATGGAGTTTGTTTACCATCCTTGCCACTTCAAGTGTAATTTCGCCAACACCATTGTCCTCCTCCCCATGAGCTTGGTTGTTCGTGATGTCACCAGAAAGATTTCATTTTATGTTGAGATCTTCAAAATATTCCTCCCATCTCTCCAGTGATTCCATGGAATCTATTGTGAGTTTACCTGATTTACCCAAAACGCTTCATTTCCTTTTATCCCCTCCCTTTCTAAAATTATTACCATCCAGAAAGGTTTCCCTGCCTCTTGATCTAGCCTTTCAGTGTTACTGCATTACTGAAATCATTGTATGGCTTCTTCTTGGATTCAGCAGTTTGTTTCGCTTTGTTTCTTTCATCGACATACAATTTCCTGTATGCATCAGTCCTAGTTTGGTGCTATTTCTGATGCACCTTCCATTTGCATTTACAAGCTGCCTCACTGCATCATTCCACCACCTTTTCCCATCATTACACACAGCTGTTCCTTAGCATTCCCTTGCTATTTCTACTACAGCATCCCTGTATGCCAACCATTCTCTTTCACATATCCTGAAGCTGTTTGCTGTCTATTGTTTGGAACTTTTTGCTAATTATATCCACATACTGCTGCGTAATTCCCTCGTCCTGGAGATGTTCTTTCTTATTCATCTGCAGACAGATTTTACTGTCTCTGTTCTAGGTCTAGAGATACTTAGTTCTGTACAGATCGGATAGTGGTCTGTATCCTGAAAAAGTCCCCTTAATATCCAGACATTCCCAACAGATTTCCTGAATTCAAAGTTATTACATAGTCTATTATGGATCTGATGCCCGTAGCCTCTCGTGTAGTGATGAATAGTCTTATGCTTGAAGAATGTATTCTAACTGCTAATCCCATACTATCACAGAAGTCCAGTAAACACTTCCTATTCCTACTGGCTTCCATGTCTTCCCCATATTACCCATCACCTTTTCGTATCCTTCTGTTCACATTGAAATCACCTATTCAGTATCATATCCCTGCTGTTGACCCTGACTACGGTGTTGCTCAGTGCTTCATGAAACTTGTCAACTTAATCTTAATTTGCATCCTAATATGGTGAGTAGGGTGAGACAATTCTGGTCCCAATTCCTCCAACTGATAAATCTACCCACTTTCTTTGCTCATTTACGTGCCTAACAAAAATTATGCTGCGTGCAATAGTATTCCCGGTGAACAGTCCTGCTCTTACCTTTTTAACACCTGTTAAGAATACTTTATAATATCCTATCCCTAACTCATTACCTCTTCTTAACCCAAATATCATTAATTCCTAACTGATCTACATGCATCCTCTTTGCTAATTCAGCCAGTTCTTACCTTCTTTATTCTATCAGCCACATTAATATTGATAGCTTCCCATAGAATTCCATTTTGTTTGCCAAGTTGTTTCCACAGAGTCCCTCATTTGTTGTATGGAAGTGGGACCCCATTACTCCTATAATAGGTCCAAGGCTTGCTTAAAATGTTCCAAGCTCTGTAAATTCTATGAAGCAGAATGCTACCGTACTTACACATAGTCCCAGTGGGGATCTCCTCTTAACGGGTTAGGGACCACAAGTGGATTGTATCGTCCTAGCTGCCTGAGCACAAGGAGGGCCATGATTCAGAATATGTCTGAGATGTCCACCCCTATTCCATAACTACTGATATCCTGACTTTCAGTACCAATTAATTATTAAGCCACTTAGCATTTGCCCATGGTACACAAACTAGGACACGACTATAGTAACCCATGCATGAATCATTACTATATTATTGTATTGTATTACTATGTTATTTTAAAAAGTAACTATGATCAGTGGAAAATGGTAAATAAAAATGTAAACAGACTCTGGGATGGGTTTAAAAGCAATTGTTGAGTAATGTGAAAACAGGTTTGTACCTCTAAAGGTGGTAAGGAATGGTAAAGACCCACCCTATTATAATAGAGAAATAAAGAGACTAAGGAGGTGCAGATTGGAAAGAAATAGAGGGAGAAATGGCTGTGGAAGTAAGTTGAAATTGAAGGAACTTACTAGGAAATTCAATCTAGCAAAGGAGGCAGCTAAAGATAACATGATAGCAATCATAATTGGCAGTCATACAAATGTTAGTGAAAAGTGGAAGACTATGTATAGGTACATTAAGGCAGAAGCAGGTTCCAAGGAGGACATTCCAGGAATCATTAATGAACAAGGGGAGCGTGTATGTGAGGATCTTCAAACGGCAGAAGTATTCAGTCTGCAGTATATAAAGATTGTTGGTTACAAAGATAATGTCCAGATAGAGGAGGTGATTAATGCTAAAGAAGTATTAAAGTTTACATAACAGTGACATTTTACAGTAAGGTACAAAAGTTGAAAACTAGAAAAGCGGCTGGAATTGATAAGATTTCTGGGGATATACTAAAGACAATGGGTTGGGATATAGTACCATATCTGAAGTACTTACTTGATTATGGTTTGGTTGAAGGAGCTGTACCAAATGAATGGGAAGTTGCTATAGTAGCCCCTCTGTATAAAGGAAAGGGTGATAGACATAAAGCTGAAAATTACAGGCCAGTAAGTTTGACATGCGTTGCATGTAAGCTTTGGGAAGACATTCCTTCTGACCATATACCATGTGGCTCACGGACGCCGTACTTTCTACTTATAAATGTCCCGCATGTATAAGTGATGTGTGGGGTGTCTACCAACTGATTTTAACAGGGGAACTACTGCCAGCGGGCAGGTTACGTCAGAATATGAAGAGATAAGAAACAGAGTCACACTCACAGAATGTTACTCAGCGTTGCCGGTCGAATGCACCCCTTGCATCAGTAAACATCGTTTTCGACCGCATAGCTCTAGGCTGGTGTATGATACAGCCGCACTGTATTTGCTGTCTGCATATCGGCAGAAACTAGTGTGATCAGCAGCGGTGAATACACAGACATTATTTTAATCTGGACAATCTGGTAAGAATGCAACAGAAGCTCCAAACAGACGTATGCATTCTACATACGTACTTCACCGAACAGTATTAATTTTTGTTTCATACATGCAACTCTTCCATAGAGTGGAATGTCTACACTTGTATAAATAAATAAGTTATTAGATTTCCTTTTCTACACCTTTGGCGTGTCTACAAACAGTAGCGGCGATTAGGAGGTGCGACGAGGAGGGACAGTCACTCCCCCCCCACCCTCCACTTTGTGGAGTACACATTACATTTTCATTCCACTTTAGCCAGCTGGAACTAGGAATTATTTTAAAAAGCTGTTTGTACAAACCTTGTTATCTTATCTGCTAATTCCTTTGTTTATTTTCTTTAAGTATTAACATAATTATTGACGGAAATACGCACAAAATGCTGTTCGTCGCTGCTAACCAATTTGTATAGCACTACGGCAAGTATGATTAGCTGCCACCCCCGGACCGGGTTCGAATCCCGGCTCTGCCACGAAATTTGAAAAGTGGTACGACGGCTGGAACGGGGTCCACTCAGCCTCGGGAGTTCAACTGAGTAGAGGTGGGTTCGATTCCCACCTCAGCCATCCTGGAAGTGGTTTTCCGTGGTTTCCCACTTCTCCTCCAGGCGAATGCTGGGATGGTACCTAACTTAAGGGCACGGCCGCTTCCTTCCCTCTTCCTTGCCTGTCCCTTCTAATCTTCCCATCCCTCCACAAGGCCCCTGTCCAGCATAGCAGGTGAGGCCGCCTGGGTGAGGTATTGGTCATTCTCCCCAGTTGTATCCCCCGACCAAGAGTCTGAAGCTCCGGGACACTGCCCTTGAGGCGGTAGAGATAGTAGTTTCGAATCCCAATGTCAGCAGCCCTGAAGATGGTTGTCTGTGGTTTCCCATTTTCACACCAGGCAAGTGCTGGGTCTATACCTTATTTAAGGCCACGGTCGCTTCCTTTCCACCCGTAGCCCTTTCTGTCTCATCGTCGCCATAAATCCTATCATGTCGGTGCGACGTGAAGCCAATTGTAAAAAAAAAAAAATATTCAGTTGTAATCGTATTTCAACAGGAGTTAATACCAACGTTCCTAAGTTATTTCTTTGTGTTATGTTATTTATTAAGTAAATGCCCCGTAGTAGGTTTGTGAGACCTGGTGAAAATTTTATTATACAGCATTGAATAAAAATCTCAAAAAACTATTATTATGAATAGGCCTAATCCATGGGGCTGATTAATTACATATAAAAAAGCATAATACAAATGAAATAATTTAGTCCGGTGAACGTTCGTTTGTTCGTTCGTTCGTTCGTAA
This sequence comes from Anabrus simplex, assembly GCF_040414725.1. NCBI lineage: Eukaryota > Metazoa > Arthropoda > Insecta > Orthoptera > Tettigoniidae > Anabrus > Anabrus simplex. Next base: position 970,917,806 of record NC_090266.1, on the reverse strand, counting down.
TCTGTTTACCCTCCAGGGTTGGTTTTTCCCTCGGACTCAGCGAGGGATCCCACCTCTACCGCCTCAAGGGCAGTGTCCTGGAGCTCCAGACTCTGGGTCTGGGGATACAACTGGGGAGAATGACCAGTACCTCGCCCAGGCGGCCTCGCCTGCTATGCTGAACAGGGGCCTTGTGGAGGGATGGGAAGTTTGGATGGGACAGGCAAGGAAGAGGGAAGGAAGCGGCCGTGGCCTTAAGTTAGGTACCATCCCGGCATTTACCTGGAGGAGAAGTGAGAAACCACAGAAAACCACTTCCAGGATGGCTGAGGTGGGAATCGAACCCACCTCTACTCAGTTGACCTCCCGAGGCTGAGTGGACCCCGTTCCAGCCCTCGTACCACTTTTCAAATTTCGTGGCAGAGCCGGGAATCGAACCCGGACCTCCGGGGGTGGCAGCTAATCACGCTAACCACTACACCACAGAGGCGGACCCGGTGAATGTAAAGTTGGTATTCTCTTGCGTTGAAATTACAATTACAATTAAATAGACATATATCTGTTTTTACAATTGACTTTATGTCGCACCGACACAGATAGAACTTATGGGAAGGAAGCAACCGTGGCCTTAATTAAGGTACAGCCTCAGCGTTTGCCTGGTATGAAAATGGGATACTGCGGAAAACCATCTTCAGTGGTGCCGACAATGGGATTCGAAACCACTATCTCCCGAGTGTAAGATCACAACTGCGCGCCCGTAACCCCACGGCCAGATCGTCCTGTACAATTACATAGATGTACGGCATGATTATGCAATTAATAATCATTTAGTATTTGAATACACACTAAGAAACTAACAGACAATAAAGAGACTGCCAGACTGACGAATGAGCGCGGCAAGTGGGTGAATTATAACTCAGTGGCCACGATCTCGGCAAAATATTTGTACCGAGCTCGATAACTTAAGTCGCTTAAGTGCGGCCAGTATCCAGTATTCGGGAGATAGTAGGTTCGAACCCCACTGTTGGCAGCCCTGAAAATGGTTTTCCGTGGTTTCCCATTTTCACACCAGGCAAATGCTGGGGCTGTACCTTAATTAAGGCCACGGCCGCTTCCTTTCCACTCCTAGCCTTTTCCCGTCTCATCGTCGCCATAAGACCTATCTGTGTCGTTGCGACGTAAAGCAACTAGCAAAAAAATATATATATATATATTTGTACCCCTGCTACCCTTCCTCACAGCACATGTAACATCTCCACTACTTGCTGTAGCGCTATACAATAAAGGAAAGATTTAGCATATAAGACAACACGGCTTGTACAAATAGCCTTTTTAAAATAATTCCTAGTTCCAGCTGGCTAAAATGGAATAAATGTCATATTTTCTCTACAAAGTGCGGGTGGGAGCGACTGTCCCTCCTCACCCCACCCCCTAACCGCCACTACTGTTTGTAGACATGCCAAAGATGCAGTAAATGAAATCTAATAACTTATTAATTTATACACGTTTAGACATTCAACTCGATAAAAGAGATGATTGCATGGAACAAAAACGAATACTGTTCGGCGAAATATGTGTGTAGAAGGCGTACGTCTGTTTGGAGCTTCTGTTGCATTCCGACCAGGTTGTCCAGATTAAAATAATGTCTATGTATTCACCGCTGCTGATCACACTAGCTACTGCCGATATGCAGACAACAAATACAGTGCGGCTGTAGCATACACCAGCCTAGAGCTATGCAGTTGAAAACGATGTTTACTAATGCAAGGGGTGCATTCGACCGGCAACGCTGAGTAACATTCTGTGAGTGTGACTCTGTTTCTTATCTCTTCATATTCTGACGTAACCTGCCCGCTGGCAGTATTTCCCCTGTTAAAATCAGTTGGTAGACACCCCACACATCACTTATACATGCGGGACATTTATAAGTAGAAAGTATGTCGTCCGTGAGCCACCTGGTGTATATATATATCTCGCTCTCTCTCTCTCCTGGGAAGTTCAGCACAAACGTCAAGGTTGTATTTTTTTCTAGTTTTTAATGGTGCCTCAGGTCAAGTCTTGCATGATTGTGCTTAATCTTGTTATGCTTCAGTTTTTATGTCTGTCTCCGAATCGGCGGTTGCCGTATCATCTCCTGATTCATTGCTGCTGTTGTCGAATCGGGTTAATCATTATGCAGTTGATTTTTTTCTTCTAGCAGTGCATCCCGTTTCCAGTATATTTCTTGTATTTCTTTCATCTTCAGAACTGTTTCCAGTCATCCACTGTTACAGCTTCAGTCATTTCTCTTGTCAATGTTTTCAGTGTTGACAGAGAAATGTGTTAGACATTTTTAGCAGCAATTTTACCTTTTATCCTGTTCCAGATTAGTTTGAAGGGATTTAGGCTTAGATGATAAGCTGGTAATCTTAGGGGTGTGAAGCTAGTTTTCTTGATTATCTTGCCAATGCAGTATGTTATTTTCGGTCTACATTGCTTCGCACGAATGTGAAGTTCTGCTTTTGTCTTTTCTTGGTAAAATATGAATATCTGATTTTGAGTTGTTAGATGAAGGCATTTTTTGTCTTGTTTGTTGTGGTATGGAACATTGTCAAGGACAGCAGTGCTTCTTTGCGGTAATCCAGGTATCAGTTTGGTTTTAATCCATTTACTGCAGTTTTCATAGTTCAATTTTTATGATAGATGTGTTCAGTTTTGAATCATACACGAGACAAGTACCGGGAATATATCTGATCTCCCCACCGGTATGGACAATAATAAGGTGCTGTCCAAGACTGTTATTTGCATACACTCCTGCCAGATCGCATTGCCAACACTTGGAGACAGTATAGTGCATGTGAATCTGTGTTTCGTCCCTGTATACAAATGGTTTATTTTCTTCTTTTCTTTTCCTTGTAGTCTTCTAAAAAAGAATGTCCTTTTCATTTCCTTTTGGTCTTCTAAGAAAGAATGCCCTTTGAGCAACTATATCAGTGCGTTCACAAAATAAATATATTTTATTCTTACACTTTTTAAATTTAAATCTATTTGACTTCACTATATTTTCTAAGTGTTTCTCTGCCTCCTGTAAAATTAATTTCTTGCTTGCTGATAATAGTTTCTGTATTGTTGTAACTTCTTTTTTAATCTCAAAATATTCCTGAAATTCCCTGCAAATAATACTTATCCATATCATCTAGTATGATTTTATTTGTAGGCAGTTTTCCCTTTTTATGAGGTGACCTAATTTCACTCCTTTTTGTATTTTACATATTGTTTTCTTACCACAGACAGTAGAGTCAATACGACATACAGTGGCATTTCCATACCTTCCTTCTTCTCTCGATCACAAAACTTAATGACATTGTAAATAACTCGAATTGAGACAAATTTTCATTTATAGGGAAAGGAGTTAGGGATTGGAATAATTTACCAAGGGAGATTATCAGTAAATTTCCAAATTCTTTGAGCTATTAGAGAGAAGACTAGGTAAACAACAGATAGGGAATCTGCCACCTGGGCGACTGTCCTGAATGCATTTCAGTGGTGATTGATTGATTGGATTGATTGATTGATTGATTGATTGATTGATTGATTGATTGATTGATTGATTGATTGATTGATTGATTGATTGATTGATTGATTGATTGATTGATTGATTGATTGATTGGTTTGAACATGCCAAGTTTGTTCATGTATAATTTTGTTCCTTTTACGCTCCATTACTAGTACTGTAGAAGCAACGTGATCTAGCCAACAACTGAACTGAACCGGAATATACGGTATTTCCTTGCATTGAACTTGCGTCGCCGCGCTAGTTCACATACCTTCCTTGGATCCGCTCACCTCAGTAGGATTATACTACATAATTATTTCTTTATTCTGAAAAATGTTTCATTTCAGTGTTCATAATAGTAGCTGTAGTAAGTTTCTTATATGCTGTATCATGGATATATCATCCTAAGAAAGATATTACCTATGTGACTTGCTTGTATTCTCGGAGTGTAATTGAGAGTTAAGCGTCGATATTGATGTATTAGCAAATTTTATTTACTGTGATCCACAGAATGGGTCATCAGTATGTATCTCTCCTTCTGGACTGTTTACTTCAATCTCTAGAGTACTGTTCAATAATACTGACTTTGCAACACACATTATTTGTGAAACGGTACCTTTGATGGGACTTCACAACCCTTTTTTTTTAGACAGTACCTTTGATGGGACTTCACAACCTTTATTTGTGAATCAGTACCTTTGATGGGACACTTACTACCATGCAAATGGCTATCATCAATGACTACTTTCCAAATAGGATATCTCAATGTTCTGTTTGTGTTACTGCCTACTCTGTGGTTGGGATTTGAATCAAGTTTATTTATTAAGAAAGTTCATACTTCTGGAATTAGTGTTTTTTTTCTTTCTTTTTTTTTTTCTTTTCCTATTAAGATGGTGTAATGTGTGTCCTTTGGAGCTGATTTGGAGAATTTCCATGCTTGGTGATGTGTCTTGCTCTTAGGGTCAGATAATCTTACTGTTCTATCCCTTGAAATAAGTCACCACTACTACCTCCATTGTTTCTCTTGGTTCATATGTGAAATAACTTTAAACTTATTTATTTTGTGTGTACTGATATTACAATATTATTTTTCCATGGTATTATATGTCCTGCATTGTTGAGAACTAATTGAAAGATCATTTTCTGTTCCGCAGTGAAGCAAGTAAACAGATGCATCCACCAGGAACACCCATTGTTGTGTTCCGTCCAGATAAAGCTCGTTCAAATGAACAAGATGAAACCTTCTTAGGAAATCTTAGTGTATATGACGAGCTAAATGTTTGGGCGTCGGAGAAGTGTGTTCCACTAGTACGAGAAATTACGTTTGAGAATGCAGAAGAACTAACTGAAGAAGGCCTGCCTTTCCTCATTCTTTTCCACAAACCAGATGATGATGATATCATCAAGAAATATAATGATGTTGTTCACAGAGAACTCATTACAGAAAAGCGTAAGTAGTTTCTGCATTCTTGTATATGGTGGTTGTAGTAAAATTATATATGTTCCTGTTAAATGTGATAAGTAGATTGCCTGTGATTGCAGATTATTACAGTAGATAAAGTCTCATATAGAGACAGGAATATGAAAATGAGCACATAATAAGTTAAACACAATGAGAGGTCGCTGCAGGTAGAGGGGGAGCAATAGAAAGAGGAGACAAAGACAATACGAAAACACGAAGAGTGAAGGACAATGTCCACATTTTCATACACTGCTGTCTTCAAATAGATCCATCCATCCCAGTCTTTCTGAATCCATGGGAAACCACAGAAAACCATTTTCAGAGCTGCTGACAGTGGAGTTCGAACCCACTATCGCCCGAATGCAAGCTCACAGCTACGTGACCCAAAGCACGTGGCCACTTGCTTGTTCCTTATGCCTGTTACTTTTGTCAGTGTCCCCTTAATGAGTGTTGATGCCTGCCCTCCTTATGAAGCTAGGAAGCAGAAATGAGCCCACTGGAGGCTGAGAATAAATGGATTTAGATGAACTCAGTTTGCTGAGGAGAGTACCTATCTATTTGAGGACAACATTATGTGAAGATGTGGAAATTTTCCTTGACCATTTGGGTTTTCAAGTTTTTCCTTGTCTCCTCTTTCCATACTGCGACTATTCATTGTGTTTATCCTATTATCTGTTCCTTTTCATGTTCCCCTCTATATATCACCTGATTTGAAACATTCGTTCCTTTCCATCATGGATATTGTAATGCAGGTGAATTTGGTAGCTGAATGAGTTGACGCCTGGAAAAGCTAGAACATTATACAATAAATCTTCGTTTATGTGTTTTTCAGGGGCCTGAACAAAAAGACATAAAAGTGTGAAAAGTGTGTACCTGAAAGTGCGCCTACAGTACACAGGAAAATACAACAAAAGAACAGATCAGAAGTGTATTGCAATGAAAATTATATATTTGGGGCAATATATACTCAAAATGTACTTCGTATAAAATTCTGTACTGTACACAGGAAAAATCTGTTATTTTAGATTGTTTGTTATAGCTGCTGCTACTGAGCTCGATAGCTGCAGTCGCTTAAGTGCGGCCAGTATGCAGTATTCGGGATATAGTAGGTTCAAATCCCACTGTCAGCAGCCCTGAAGATGGTTTTCCGTGGTTTCCCATTTTCACACCAGGCAAATGCTGGGGCTGTACCTTAATTGAGGCCATGGCCGCTTCCTTCCCAGTCCTAGCCCTTTCCTGTCCCATCGTCGCCATAAGACATATCTGTATTGGTGCGAAGTAAAATAAATAAAAATAAATAAATAGAGCTGCTGCTGCTGCAGCATAAATACACCTTCAAATTAACTCTTTGATTATTTTATCAGACACATGATTCATCATAAAACATTCAATAGTTTGTGGGGGACTAACAGCTTTATTATAACACATGGGCGTGTTGGACGTCTGACCATCACGGTCATCGTCATATTCCTCGCCCAACTCCTTCTGAATGCCTTCAACAGTTTTGCTGATGGCCATGGATTCCATAGTTATGATGTTCTTGTCAATGTTTATGTATTCATCAAACAATGGCCTCGTTCTCCCAAACTGTCCGGTTCTTCATTGTCACCGAGAATATAGTCATCATCTTCATCGCCCGAGTCTTCTCAGTCGTCAAATCCCGCTTTATAAAAACAGTTGCATATGTTTAATTACAACACTCATTACTACGAAGCTGTGATGTAATGCATTCCCTTTGGAGCAGGTTCTTGTGTAATATATTTGTACGTCCGACTCATTAGCTGAATGGTCAGCGTTGAGGCCTTCGGTTCAGAGGGTCCCGGGTTCGATTCCCGGCCGGGTCGGGGATTTTAATTGCCTGTGGTTAAGTTTTGTGGCCCAGGGACTGGGTGTTTGTGTTTGTTCAACACTTTCCTCTTCATATTCAGACAACACTCTACACTACCAACCACCACAGAAATACGCAATAGTGATTACATCCCTCCATATAGGGTTGGCGTCAGGAAGGGCATCCGGCCGTAAAACATGGTCAAATTCTCTTATGCGACACAGTTCGCACCCGCGACCCCACAAGTGTGGGGAAAAGGGGTAGAAAAAGACGATGATGTGTAATATATTTGTACAATTTTGAAACTACAGTTACCAATGTCAGAAAAAAGGGACAAAAATACAGCGTGTGGAAACATCTGATATGTTTGTGACTACCACTTTGTTGATTGCACATAGTTATACTACAACATTTTTATTATTATGAAGGTACCGGTTTCGATATGTTTTCAATGTCATCGTCAGCCTTTTGTAAAACCAGGCAAGAGAATAAATTCACATATAGCAGCAATATACACACACTAGGTAAAATTTGTAAAACGACACACATTTAAAATAGTTCATATACAATGTATGAGGATTGCTATGTGTTGGCGGCATAATAGTCGTATGTTGTTTTGGTACATAAGTTGAGGCACTTTCTGTAAAGTTGGGCTTAAGTATGATAAAGTTTAATGAACACATTAAAATCTTGATACATGTCCTATTCATAGTGAAATGCAGTCCGGTTCCGTGGCTAAATGGTTAGCGTGCTGGCCTTTGGTCCGGAGGGTCCCGGGTTCGATTCCCGGCCGGGTTGGGGATTTTAATCTTAATTGGTTAATTCCGATGGCTCGGGGACTGGGGAGGTGCCGTCTTCATCATTAGAATTCATTACAGGTAGGGCCCCATCCTCATAGATGTACAGGTCGCCTATTCGGCATCAACTTGAAAGACCTGCACCTGACCTCTTTGGAGGCCACACGCCATTTAATTTAGTGAAATGCGGCACTGAGGAATAATCTGAGCGCTGTTGGTGACAAAGCTTAATGAACATGTTAAAATCTTGATAAGTGTCCTATTCAGTGTCCTTTACAGAAAGTGCCTCAACTTATGTACCAAGACAACATAAGACTATTATGCCGCCAACGCTTAGCTGTCCTCATACATTTTATATAAACTATTTTAAATGTGTGACGTTACACAAATTTTACCTAGGGTGTGTATATTGCTGCTATATGTGAATTTATTCTCTTGCTTGGTTTTACGAAAGGCTGATGATGACATTGAAAACTTGTCGAAACCATTACCTTCATAATAATAAAAATGTTGTAATATAACTTATCTGCAACAGTTTTGTATGTATTGAAAAGGTGGATTTCCGTACATTAAAATTACTTGTGAGATTCTCAGTTCAATATGGAACAACCATGAAGTTTTTAACTTTAGACCTCATTGATTACTACCTAGAAAAGAAGCGAAAAATCTTACCGGTAAAATGTGAATCTTCATTGAATCCTTCTTTCCTATATTTATGCAGCAGATGGTGTGTTCCGCCAACATCTTGCAATAGTGCGACTTACAAAATGGCGTATGATCTCATGGTCCAGTGGTTGTAGTTCACTTGTTGAACATTATCATCATTTCTTTGCTCCAGCAAGCCGGGTGCAGTTGTGTAACGAGCCTCCTCCAGTTTGTCCTGTCCATCCACAGATGTCCTTGAAAATTTCCCAAACATCACGAGGTCTTCCTCTTGGTCTCTTTCCAGGAACACTGTGATCAACGTATGCTCGAGGAGTCCATCCTTTTCATGTGACCATACCATTGCAGTCTCTTCACTTTGAGGATCTCCAGCAAACTTCTTTCCAATCCAGGCTGTTGTCCGATATCCACATTCCTTATTTTATCCATTTTTGTTTTTTGTAGACAAGAACGGAGGAACTTCATTTCTGTTGCCTGAAGACGACTCTTGGTTGATCCAGTACGTATTGTTGCTTCCAGACTATACATCAGTATAGGTACCAGATATATTTTGTATAAGCTGATCTTGAAAATTAACGGAAATGTTTTATCCTGAAGTATTTGACGTACAGTGTGATAGAATGTGCAAGCTTTCTGTATTCTGTTGCTAATCTCTTGATGTAGGATATTGTCTGAAGACAGAACACTGGCTAAGTACTAGAAGTTGTCTACAATATCCATCTCCTCATCTGCAATTCTTAGATGAACAGTTCGAGAGTTTCTACTCATCACCAAGCCAACTGTCTTTGTTCCGCTGATTTTAAGACCTAAGGTTGTAAAAACTTCATGGCAAAGATATAGTCTAGCTTGTACTTCTGCTCCTGTCTCACCCCATACCATTACATCATCAGCAAAAACCAGGGCAGTAGTTGCAGGATCCTTTCTTTTAACTGCTTTTAAAACTTCATCCATTATGATTATGAAGAGGAGTGGTGAAAGACAACTTCCTTGCTGGACTCCACTCTTCATTTCAAACCAACCTTACCTTCCATCCTGGACCTGGACACAATTCTTGGTTTCATCATATAGTCGTTTTATTCATGCTATGAAATCGTCTTGCATTTTCTTATGTCTCAAACATTCCCATATATGCCTGCATGAAACATGGTCAAATACTTTCTTGATGTCCAGAAAAATAGTTACAAGTGTTTTACCTTTCTCCCACTACATCTCATAGAGCATTCTGGTGGCAAAAGTGAGGTCTGTAGTTGATCTATGAGGTCTAAATCCATGCTGTTCCTCAGGTGTAGGTTCAACATATTTTCTAAGCCTTCTCTCAAGGATGGGTTCGTAGATTTTGAGGCCATGTGAGAGTAGAGTTACACCTCTGTAGTTGGTACATTTCTTCCTATTAACTTTTTTCAGCAATGGTATGACAACTCCCTACTTCCGGTCATTGGGTATTATATTCTCTTTCGAAATTTTTTTCAGTACTCTGTACATCCAATTTTGTCCAACCTCTCAGAGTGCTTTGATTATCCCAACACTAAATTCATCTGATCCAGTTGTTTTTCTGTTTAGGTACTGCTGTCTCTACTTCCAACCATGTCAAACTGTTGGTATTTGTGCTGCACATTTCTATCACAGTTCAGTAAAGTTTCAAAGTGCCTTTGGAACTCCTGTAATATTTTGTTCTTATCGCTAGTCACTTCACCATTTGGAAGTTACAGACTGAATAGATTCAGTTTCAGTTCTTCTACTCTTAACTATTCTGTATAACAGTTTCTTATTCCCATCCTGTGTTATTCTGGTATCCAGATCTTGCTTGCATTTCTGCTTTTCAGCTATAACTCTTTTATATGTAATTTTTTCTCTCTGTAAACTGACAGCTTCTCCTCTATTACATGATAATCTCCCCATATTCTTGCTTGATATAGGGCTCTTCTTGCACAGTTTCTGTCATTGATTGCTTTTTTAATATCATTATTTCACCAGGCAGTTTCTTTAGGTTTTCATATTTGGCTCTATCGGCCACATACTTCCTCTGCTGTACCTACCACAACCTTCTTTAGTGTGTCCCATTCTTCATCTACCAATTTCAGTTCTTCTCTCGGCAACAGTTTGCGGACACCTTCCTTGAATTATTCCTTTACACTTGGCTCGGAAAGCTAAGTTTTTATTTTTGGGACTTTACAGATTGTGGGAGGTCTTTTCTCTGCAATAACTGCAACCAGCAGTCTATGGTCTCCACCAAGGGCTTCACTTGGAATGACTTTGACATCATTCACATTCTTCCATACATTTTGATCTATCAAAATATAATCTATTACTATGCCCTTTTTATCACCCCAGCTGTGTATCATGTGATTTTATGAGAGTCTCTTTTCTTGAACGAAGTGTTACTCACTATCGGGTTGTTTGTCGTTCATAGATCTAGCATATATTCTCCCTCTTCATTTCTATTTCCCATTCAATGAAGCCCCAGTGTGGATTCATATCCTATTCGTTGTGAGCCAACTTGTGAATTAAAATAACCCATTACAATTAGATTTTCATACTCTGTGTGTTCTTTCAAGTTACTGTATTAAGGAAGTTGTCCTTTTCCTCTTTTTAGCATCCTACCTGTGGGGCATAGACTTGGATAACATTGTATTTTTTTCCTCCTAAGTTCACAGATAACTTAATTTCCGTATCCTTTCAATGACAAACTCAACTTGACTGCAAACATCTATGTCTTTATGAATTAAAAATCCCACTCCGTTCTTAGACTCTACTTCAATTCCAGATCGGTAGAGACTATAGTCCATTCTGATATTTATTTTCCTGGTTTTCTTCCACTTTGTTTCACTCAACCCTATGATCAGAAATTTCCTCCTTTCCATGAGGTTGACCAGCTCTTCAGTTTTGTTTGTCAATGTCAGGATATTTAATGTTCCCACTCTGATACTTTCTCTTTGTTTAGTTTTGGGTAGCTGGTGTAACATCAGGTTGTAAGCCGTCATTTGCACCAAATTGATGTTGCTGTCGTGAATTTCTACATCCAAGGCTCATATTATTCTTGAAAGACACTTCCTCAATAATCCCTCTGACTTCTGAGCCTAACACAGAGGGAGTTCTTTTTTCAGGGTTTTCTCCCCTAGCCTTTGATGTCCAATCACCTCAACCTACAAGGCAGCAGGTTGTACTCATATTAATCCCTGAATGCAGGGCTGCCTCCCCGCCATCACTACCGTACCGAAGTCCACCTTCTCCGCTGCAGATGTCATTGAGGTCTTCGCTCGTAACCCTGAGCTGAGACCCTTGCCAGATGTTACACACCAGGCCAATGTGCTCTGGTAGGCAGGGGTGCCACTCTCTGGGTAGGACTGCCTCTGAAATGGGTCCCTACCTGCTACATGCTGGGAAAAATTGTAGTCTACATTCTCAGGTACATTGTGTTAGCAGGGAGTTAATTCCTCTCCACCAATCCTTCCATGACTCACGCGGCAGTGCGCCGGCATCTCACTGCTGAGTTCTGTGGTTCAATCCTGGTCACTCCATGTGAGATTTGTGCTGGACGAAGTAGAGGTGGAACAGGTTTTTCTTTGAGTACTCCAGTTTTCCCTGTCATGTTTCATTCCAGCAACTCTCTCCAATATCATTTCATTTCATTTGCCCTAGAGGAGTGCGACAGGCTTCAGCAGCCAGCACATTTCCTATCCTCGCTGCTAGATGGGGGCTTCATTCATTTCATTCCTGACCCGGTCAAATGACTTTGATCTAGGTTGCTTTCACCACAGTTGAATTTAGGGTGGATGGAGCAATACCTAATTCCTTGCCAATATCTACTCTTCTTATTGTTGCTTTCCTTCAAAAATGTTAATATATTCATCTTCATTGCAATCATAACAAATTTTCTTCTCTTACCACTCATGTTGTCACGATGCACTGTAAGTAATGATGCGTTAATTATACCAGTGGTAATGTCTTACTGAGCAGTGAATACATTCCATAAATATCTTTAAGGTTGCTGCTTGGGTGCTCAAGAGATAGTTACCTGAAGAAGTAATCTATAGCAAATATTTCTTCCAGCATACATTTTTGGAGCAAATGTAGTGTAAATCAAAGTGAATATTTAAACATATTAATGATGTTCTGTATCTCCAAGGACTTATCAGATTATGGCATAAGTACAAAAAAAAAACTAAAAACGTATATCCAAAGGAAGTTAATCTGGGAAAGATAGGAATTTAGTTGGGATCTCAGAAAAAAATTAGTAAGCATAAGAAATGTGTACTGTGCATATGAAAATCCCCACACCCTACCTTGGGGTGGGAAAATTATGCTTTTTGTTCTGGTATTTGCATAGCTTTCTTAAATACTGTATTTATATTGAAAACTTCCACAGTACATAAAATCACCAAATCATGAAACAACTCGTTGCAGTAATCTTCAAAATACCGGTATACTGACATCTGGTCTGCATTACCAGTTTGTGAGAATAAATATGAATTTCTCTATTGGAAACTGATATCAAATCTGTTAAAATTCACGGTCTTTCTGCATAATTGGCTGGGAGATGTTGGCGTTCAAAACCATGGTCGGAGGAATCATTCATGGCTAGCCTTAAATCTTGTCATTTGTAACTCTCTTGCTATTGCTTTCAACAGGCACATTTCACTCGTGACCCCACATTCAAACTCTCTCTTTTCAGTCGCAAATTCATATATCCTACTTTCGATTTCTGGAAAATTTGCTTTTTGTCTGCTAAATGCCTGGTGGTTACTGTATGTTCAAGACAGGCTTGGCTTTTTTTTTTTTTTCCAATCATGTACTGCAGCTTTTGCCCACATTGTACTTTCTTCCCACAGCACGGTCACCAATTTGCTTTGCCTCTTCAATAATGTGGTGCTTTTCTTTAGCTGTGAAAGACTTATAATGAGAACTCATGCCAGCTGTCCTGAACATGTGCTACTGTTTAAACTGCTGTTACGCAAATGACTTGATATGTATGTGATGTGCTCCTTGCTTGGGGCAGGAATAGAGTTGCCAACAGACTGGGCGGAAAAATACCACCTTCCAGATTTCTTATGTCAGGAGCACTGTAGAAACATTGACGCAAATAATACCTACACCCCAACTTTTTGCCACCAAATTTTGCCAAAAATATGCAGGCATTATTCACACACATAGACACGGTAAGTACAAAACATATATTATAAAGGAAGTTTTATTGTAAGTACAGTACTTGGGAAAGAATATGTTATATGCTGGAGCATATTTCAGTAGCTTTCGTCTTTCATAGATTTGTGTGTCACGACATGTACTCTGGAAAGATCAGGAAGCCTAAGTTTAGTATTTTGATCATAGTTCATAGTACCTCTGTGAAGTTACCTTTATCGTGATTTTTCTCTGTTGTTTTTCCAGAGTCAGTGTGATAAATTTTCAGAATGTAGTGTATATGAACAACAGACCCTGACATTTATTCATTATTTATTTATTTATTTATTTATTTATTTATTTATTTATTTATTTATATATCATAATCATATCACAAATAACACTCATCATCCACTTCCCTTTTCTAGCTCCAGCTGTCAGGATGTTAATGGCATCTTTCTATCTGCCTCTGTGCAATCACCATTGCTGCTGCTGCTGCTCAACTGTGCTCCTGTCCAGGTTCCTTCGGCTGTTCTTGTTTGTCTGTACCTCTTGGTTTCATTCCTTCAGTCTTAGCTAGGGTATCCTTCGATTTTCTATCCCAATTTCCTTCTTGACATCTTCATTTTTTACGCTGTCCTTTCTTGTCTTTCGTTTCATACTTTTTACAGATTTCAGCTCACCCTGCTGTCTTTTAGTCAGTGTCCTGGTCTCTGCTGCATATCTCAATATGGACCAATATATACATCATCTCTTTACACTTCCTTCTTCCAGATCAAGTTCCCCACACTCTGGTAAAATGTATTTCCCTGTTGTATCCTTTTTCTAATCTCCATGTCCAGTCCTGCATCAGTTAGCTTCCCGAGTACTTGAAGCTTCCTACAATTTCAAGGTATTGTCACAGAATTTTTTACAGTAACTTTCCCTTTTCTTTGTCCTCTAGTCACTGCCATATTCTTGCTTTTGTTCATCCATATTTTCATTCCATACTTACCAATATACTTGCTCAGTATATCCAGTTGACATTGTACTTCCTCTCCATTTGCTGCCCATACCACCATGTCACCTTCAGCTCCATTCCCCGTATTTTTTCTTTGTCTCCTTTACAATTTCAACCATTATCATTATGAGCAACAGTGGCAACAGCACACATCCCTATCTTAGTCCATTTTCATTTCAGACCCATTCTATCCCATGCACAGGTGTCTAAACATTGCTGCTACAATTGTTATACATAGCTTGCACGTATTCAATCATTCATTATCCAAATCCTTTCTGCTTCATGACCTTCCATACGTTTGCTCTAGGAATGCTGTTGTATGCCCTTTTTAAATCTAGGAATGTCATAATGATTTCTCTTCCACATTCGATTCCTTTTGCCATCTGTCTCATACTCCATACTCATCATCCATTCCTTTTTTTTTTTTTTTGCTAGGGGCTTTATGTCGCACCGACACAGATAGGTCTTATGGTGACGATGGGATAGGAAAGGCCTAGGAGTTGGAAGGAAGCGGCCGTGGCCTTAATTAAGGTACAGCCCCAGCATTTGCCTGGTGTGAAAATGGGAAACCACGGAAAACCATCTACAGGGCTGCCGATAGTGGGATTCGAACCTACTATCTCCCGGATGCAAGCTCACAGCCGCGCGCCTCTACGCGCACGGCCAACTCGCCCGGTCATCCATTTCTAAAGCTACCCTACTGTTCTTGCAATTGTCCTTCCACCTTTCTTTTCGTTCTCCTTTCTAGTATACCTGCAAAGATTTTTGCTACTTGTGATATGAGAACAATTTGTCAATAATTATCACATATGTTTTTTCTAAAATTCTTAAGTTTAAGTGTTATTACAGTATTCCCTGTCTTATACTTTTCAAACCGAGCAAGTGGCTGTGCGGTTTGGGTCATGTAGCTATCAGCTTGCATTCGAGAGATAGTGGGTTCAAACACCACTGTTGGCAGCGCTGAGGATGGTTTTCTGTGGTTTCCCATTTTCACACCAGGCAAATGCAGGGGCTGTACCTTAATTAAGGCCATGGTCACTTCCTTCCCACTCCTAGTCCGGCTCCATGGCTAAATGGTTAGCATAATGGCTTCTGGCCACAGGGGTCCCGGGTTCGATTCCCGGCAGGGTCGGGAATTTTAACCATCATTTGTTAATTTTGTTGGCCCAGGGGCTGGGTGTATGTGTCGTCTTCATCATCATTTCACCTTTATCACCGATCACTATATTTTTGTAATCATTTTTCAGCCTATCATAGGCTTCTTGATGGTTTTTGGGTGTAACTTTTTGATTCTGCCAATAAAATTGAGAAGGTGTGTCCAGATTAGTCCAGAACCCTCTAGAACCGTCCCCTCGCGTATATAAGCTGCGGCTTTTCTGACTACCTTGTCTTTGAATCACCGTATTTCTGAGAGTGTGTCCATCAGCCAAGGTAATGACCATCAGTCTTATTTTTCTGTAGCTACCTCCGCAGACTTACACGAGGGGAAGGTTCAAATTTCTAATTATGTAACCTCCTGTCTTCTAAAATGTAAAACCTTCTTTTGGCTTATGTAAAATTTCATAAACACTTAAAACTGTAAATCGGGGATGGAGAGTGCGTTACCCTCTTGAGTTCCCCTTCAACTTGGTTTGAGGTGTCTGCGACTTTGTAACTGTTTTTCATTCCTGTAATGCATTTAATTAACCTTCATTAGAGTCACCTCAGTAGGTTGGGATTAGCGCCTGTATCATCGGGCCGAGAGCCCCGTTAGGATTTTATACTTCATTATCTAGGAGAGCAAGGGTACGCCTCCATTGAGTTTATGTTCGGGCCATTAATTTAACCTGTTCTTTTTCCACGAAGGCCCAGTGTGTTGGGTAATAGATACCCCTGTGTAAAAGAAAATTTAAATTGTAAATTGTGCCTAGAGAGGCCAGAGATTGTAAGGTTTCTGTAATGTCACCTTAAGCGGCATGTAAGAAATTCGTTAATGTTGGAGAGCATGTAAGCTCTTTTCTGTGATTGTGAATTCCCTGTAATAGGGAGGGGTACCTCTGAAAGGCTATAGTATTGTAACCTTTGGAGCAAAGTGCTCTTGAATTGGGGGATTTCTGTCCTTGTCTAAATAATACCTCATTTGCAAAATTGTAAATTTGTAAAGTAGGGGCTTGAAGCCCAGAAATTGTTAAAGTTCCGAGTCTTGGGTTTTCCAATTCTTGAAATTGTCACTGTACCTGTAACCTTATTTCACTAAGTGAAAAATCAAAAGATCTGCACCTGGTGAGCCGACCATGTCCTCGGGTACTCCTGGCACTAAAAGCTATACGTCATTTCATTTTTTTCCCCACTCCTAGCCCTTTCCTATCGTCGTCATAGGACTGTTGGTGCGAAGTAAACCGTTTAAAAAAAAAAAAAAACTTCTCAAGGGATACTGATGTAAACAGCGAGGGGAGTGTAAATCATGGGGAACAATTTATATATGTAAAAATGTTCGGGAAGAGAAGTTAGTTGCATAAATGCATACTGTTAATTTATAGAGTAGTTCAGTCTTAATCCTATTACCTCAAATAAAGATCCACTGTAAATTGACTATTGATACTGTAACTGTATTTTGGCTGATTACACAAATAATAATAATAATAATAATAATAATAATAATAATAATAATAATAATAAAGATCACCAGTCTCCAGAAAATTGCATTAAAAATAGGATTACAAATATCCTTTCCAAAAACTGAGCTCATGCCAATGAAACCCCTTGACCAGTAGCGTGCATTGTGGGTATGCAGGCTAAGCTGGGCTTACCCGTTGGACTTGAGAAGCAAAGTAAGCAGTAATCCAACTGTAAGTGCAACAAATAATTTTATCTTGTCAGTTGGCAATACTATTTTTTTTAACTAAGAGGATTTGCTGCAGTATGGTTTTCTGCAGTATGCAGCAAGGTTATTCTGCAGTATGAATTTCTTCATTAGCGAGGGTACGCGACACACCTACCGCTTGGCTCACCCAGAGTTGAGTTCAAAGTGACGCTCGCATAGTAACCGCATCAGTAAGTGAGCTTGTAAGCCGACAACTCAGTGCTGCCCGGCTTGATTGTATTGTGTAGCAGTGTGAAGCAACTTTGTGCTGGTTTATGTTATGTTTATTTATTGTGATTTGGCTTATTGCCGAAACAGCTCTTGGAGTGATAACTGACTGCAGTGAAGAACGTTTTAAAAGTACGAATACCCAGTTCATTTTAGAATTGAAAATTATTGTTTCTTAAATGTAACAGTCTGAGGAAAACTTGCCTACTATATAGTAGGTACCGGCGTTGTTGTGGACCATGTAGCGTGATTGTAGGGGCGTACGTTCTAATGATTTTCATAATAATAACATGTAACATGGACAGTGCTGCGTCATGAGTGCATAATTGTGTATTTATGTAGAAGTATTAGTGAAATATACGGTACGGTAATTTCTTATTAGTTTCAACTATCGTAATATTTGCGATTACATGGGATAAGCTTTAACAGCTTCATTTCATTATTTGAGATGGCGGAATCTATTTGTGTGACTGAACATCTGTTGGACAAACCGTTTCATTTTAGAAGCTTATGTGAGAAACTAGAAATTGTTCAATCTGGAAAACCTTCTCCAGTTATGCCCAATCTTAAAGGGACGCATAAAAACAAAAGTCAAGAGTACGTTCGTCATTTCCAAACTTCACAGTACAGTAAAACAGAATGGATTGCTGGAAGTTCCGAATTTAATAAACTGTTTTGCTGGCCATGTTTACTCTTTGCAAGAGACCGAACTGTTTGGTCTGACACTGGTTATGATAATCCGAGTAACTTGCACAATGCCATTCAAAAGCATGAGAAATCGCAGTCACACATTTCTGCACTATTACAGCTGAGAACGTTTGGAAAATCTAGAATTGATATTCAGCTTGATGCTCAATTGAGTGCAAGCACTGTACAATATAATGAGACCATTCGGAAAAACAGAGGTGCTCGAGCGATTGATTGATGCTGTGTGTTTTTTAGCTACTCACGAATTATCATTCCGTGGACATTCTGAGGGTGAAGATTCTTTGAACAGGGGTGCTTATTTGTGTGCATTGAAGTTACTCGCCACTTACGATGCGACGTTAAGTACACACCTAGAAACATCGACCGTGTTCCGCGGGACTTCAAACAGGACACAAAATGACTTAATAAGGGCAGTCAGTGATGTAGTTTTGGAAAAAGTGAAGTCAGAAATAAAACACTATTTTCATTGCCCTTCTTCTTGACGAGACTTCAGACATTATGAATTTGTCTCAACTATCAACCACTCTGAGATACGTTGATTCTGAAAGTGGTAAAGTTCACGAAAGGTTCATTTCTTTCACTGATGTCAGCGCAGATCGAACAGCCAGTGGTTTGTTTGTAGGCTACATGTGAAAAACATTGTTACCGAGTTTGACTTAAACTACAGGTTGGTTGCACGAACGTTCGACGGAGCAGTTGCGATGGCTGGCCACACAGGTGGACTAAGAACCAAAGTACAAAAACTCTTTCCGAAGGGCATATTTATCCATTGCTTTAGTCACAAGCTTAATCTGATTTTGTCACAGTCATTTTCCTGTATCAAGGAATGTAGAATAATTTTTCAGACCTTAACGGGATTAGGATAATTTTTTCACAAGTCCTCTAAACGATCTCATGAAATGAAAGAATTTACCGCAAAGAGGATGCATAGAAATGCTCCAACACGGTGGAATTTTTCAGCTCATCTTGTTCAGACAGTGAAAGAACATCGCACTCCATTCCTTGAATTCTTTCAGAATGTTTTAGATGAAAGCTCAAACTGGGACAGTGAAACAGTTGTAGCGGCACAAGGTTTTATGAAATTTCTAACCAGCACTGAAACTTCCTTTTTGTTACTGATTTTTAGCAACATTTTCACCTTCACTGATATCCTTTTTCAGTATCCTTCAATCCAAGCATTTAGACATCCTATACTGCTCCCAAAAAGTTCAGGAAATCAAAAGAGAGATACTAAACCTTCGGAAAAAATTGCGACATAATTTGGGCCGAGACTCTGGTCTATCAATGGTGTCGAAGACTCTCTACCAACTAAACGACAATGTCAGGAAGAAGATCCAATAATATCAAGGAAATGCCTTTACCACTCTATTTTTGACAACATTATTGTACAATTTGATAAACGATTTGGGTCATTAAATCAATTACAGTTTACTTCCCTGTTGGATCCTCTGAAGTATGAAGCGTACAAAGCTACTTTTCCTCATTCTGCTTTTGAAAATCTTAAACTGTCCTATAAAGACTTGTTTGATTTTATCCGATTGAAGAATGAACTTACTGTGCTGTGTTCGTTTGATGAATTTTATGGTCAACACACTCATCAGTTAGTGTGTTCCATGAAAAGCAAACAATTAGATACAGCCCTGCCTGAAGTGTACAAATTGGGTGTAACTGTTCCAAGCACAACAGCGTCAGTTGAAAGATCGTTTTCAGCCCTCAGGAGGATTAAGACTTATCAGAGGTCAACACAGAGTCAAGAGCGGCTATCAGGCTTGGCAGTTCTGTCCATAGAAAAGGAAGTTCTGCACTAACTGAAAAGCAGACACATTTTATGATAATGTCATCAACAACATTCACAAAACAAGAGAGGCGACTAGATTTCACCTTCAAGTAGACTCCAACCAAAAATCTTGTGGAGGGACTTAATGCATAGTTTTGTTAGTAGTAGAGCATACAGTGGACAATAGAAGAACTTCTCACAAAACAGGAGCAAATAAGTTACTATCAATTTTTGATAGGCCTATGTGGACAATGTAATATGCATGATGCTGTTGCATTAGTGTCAGAGGTATTTCAATTTGGCTTCTATGCTGAAGGGTGAAAAGTGTAATAGGACAGAGTTTTCTGATGCATACATAAGAGATCGAAGAGTTTTTTAACTGAATAGTGAGGGGTGATAGATGAAATAGACGTGATTTCTACTAATCTATGCACTTTGATGTAGGAAACTGAATAAAATAATTTTTAGACAAAAACACAACAATGACATGTTTGTCTTCCTTTTTTAACTGATTATGCACTGTCATTGGGCATAAATAAACTATTTCTATACGTCTCAAAAAGTTAATTGCAGCTTTAAAAATTATATCGATTTTTTAAATCTATCGATGTGATGTTACTTGTTATTTTGTGTTTCCTGAAGAGCCAAGAATTTGACATGATACCATACGCTCTGGTTAGAAGTCCTTCAATTTTCATGAGATTACACATAGGTAAGTCTATATGGTTACAGCTTGGTTACATTTCTTTACATAATGATGCACGTTATATTATACTTCCTACGCCCGGTAATTAGTATGTCCTACCTTGGACAGCATACTCACTTTTCAAAACCACCGCACACCACTGCCCTTGACATAAACGAAGTAATCATAAATGATCAAAAAATTAACATAGTCCTACAATTTAAATACCTTGGAGAAATCATTATGCACAACTTAAGAGAGAAAGCAACATGGATAAATAGAACCAACAAAATGAAAATAGCACAATTTCTAACCTGGTCAACTTACAACAAAAAATGCTTGTCAATAGACACCAAGATCCAACACTACAAAACTGTAACTTTGCCTGAAGCCACTTACGCTCGTGAAACCTTGTTCCAAATTAAAAATGAAAGAACTGATCAGCCCCTCAAAACTGAAAGAAGAATTATTAGAACTTGCATGAATAAAAAGTACCAGATTGAAGGAGTCTGGAGAATCCTCCCCAATGAAACTCTCTATCGAGAGATTGATCCATTTACCAGCACGATGAAGAAGAAAAGAATCTTTTATTCTTTCACATCTTCTGATTACCAGAAAACAGGATTTATGACAACTGGGAAAGAAGACAGAAGGGCATTGGATCAAAGAAATTCAAGAGGATCTCAAAACAGTTGGACTTGAAATTACAGTTGCAGAGAACAAGAATGAAATTACCACCCTTCTTAAGAAACACAAATTTTCAATGGAAATGATGCACAGAAGGCCTGTAGAGATTTCAGACGAATTAAGAACACTGCGATCAGTACGAACGAAGTACTGGGCAGATAAGAAGAATCGAACAGTACAGCCTTCAAAAAAGAAGTGTGCATGGGAGACTCAAGTGGTTCAATATGATCAATAAAGTTAATGATGATGATGATGATAATAATAATATTAAGAATGAAATTTTAACCTTAGTAAAAAACTTATATTCACCAAAAGCATCGCAGCGCAAAATGTAAACAAACAGGTTAGGAAACATGACAACTATGGAATGGATGTGGAAAACAACATGGAGCCCTGAGACACAATGGAATGTAACCTTTTACTATGAAAGAAAACGGAGAGGGTAATTGCCCTTAGATTACAACTTTTTTATTTTTTTATTTTATTTTAAGAAACAAAATCAGAGACTCAAAATTGAAAGAGCTAAAACACTTAGTGCAAGGGAAATTACGTTTTATAAGATACAATTCCAGACATGCACAACACGCTTAAAAAGTATATCTCTGTAAATTGTTCACTGCTGCGGTTGCCTTAGCATTGGTAGGCATCGCTTCACTACGCTAATGTTATTGGCTTTACATCCCACGAACTACGTTTACGGTTTTTGGAAACTTCACTATATTCTTCTGAGATGAAGTTACGTCGTTTTTACGTCTATGAATATCTTAAAAAACGACGTAACTTCATCTCAGTTCTTCAAATATACAGCAGCAAATTTAAGAAGCCAGCATAGGTTGAATTCCTTGCCAATAACTGAAAAATTTCCATCCCTATCAACTTTTTAATGCTACACGGTGCACTGGTCTTTAATCGTAAATAAACGACGTGACTTCGGCTCAGTGGTTCTTCAGTTGGATACCAATATCTTAAAGGAGCCAGCATATTCTAATCTCCTTATCCAGCAACTCAAGAATTCTTTCTTTAACAACTTTTTAGTGCGCACTGGACTTTTTAATGCTATACGGCGCACTGGACTTTATTCATAAATAAACGACGTAACTTTGGCTCATTGGTTCTTCAATTGGATACCTGCATCTTAAAGGAGCCAGCATATTCCAGCAATTCAAGGATTCCTTTCTATAACATCTTCTCAATATGCACTGGACTTATTATGAATCTCTTTCACCGGGCGAGTTGGCCGTGCGCGTAGAGGCGCGTGGCTGTGAGCTTGCATCCGGGAGATAGTAGGTTCGAATCCCACTATCGGCAGCCCTGAAAATGGTTTTCCGTGGTTTCCCATTTTCACACCAGGCAAATGCTGGGGCTGTACCTTAATTAAGGCCATGGCCACTTCCTTCCAACTCCTAAGCCTTTCCTATCCCATCGTCGCCATAAGACCTATCTATGTCGGTGCGACGAAAAAACCCCTAGAAAAAAAAACTCTTTCAGAGAGTTATTTTTTAACATAATGCTGCACAATATCTCACATGGTATGTAATTTTACAAGACCGAACGTGCCTTTACATCGTATAATTTCTTCGATATTTTGTGTTTTAATTTTGCTTTAGGCTGACGATGACCTAGTACTAGGTCGAAACTAGTCCATAATCATTTACGTAATTTAAACTATTCACATTTTGTATTGAAAAGGTGGACCCAAATAATACATTAATTTACTCTGTTGTAGTAGAAGCATTGGTAACAAGCTCAAGATGAATAGCTCCAGTGACCATGCAAACGAACAAAACAACATAAGCCTTACCTAAAGTCTTAGAAGAAAGCCTTAGAGGATTGGTTTTATAAGAAAATGGTCCAGCAAAATCCACACCGGTAAACCCAAAAGGGCGACAGGATTGAGATCTAAATGATGGCAGATCACTCATAAGCTGAGATGAAGGGATAGGATTGGCACGAAAACATTTTACACAATTACGTATGACAGAATTGACCTCATGAATCCTGTTAATGATCCAGTAATGTTCACGAATAAGATACAACAAGGTGCGGGCACCGGCATGTAAATGCTGATAATGAATTTGTCTTATCAACTTGGTAACATGATGTTTAGAAGGTAAGATGATGGGATGCTTCTTATCCTCTGATAGAATGGAAGAAGACAACCGACCACCTACTCGTAAAAGATCATCGTGATCAAGATAAGGAGACGACAAAAGTTTACTATCCCTTTTCAAGGGAATGCCCTTACTAAGCAATCGAAACTCCTCCAAAAATACTTCTTGTTGCACTAAAAACAAGATTTTATTAGTAGCTGTTCTCAATTCCAAGGCAGTTAGAAACTCTCGAGGCCTGAAAGGTTGATCTAGCACAAAAAACTTCAATCTGAGAACATAAGCCATAACTCGTACGAGCATGTGAAAAGTGGAAAATTTGTGAAGCAATGGATAGGTTGCAATAGCAACATGCGCAGAAATTAAAGTTCTGCGAACTTCAGTTTGCTCAACAGACTCTAAATTAGGATAGCTAGGCCATAGAGAGGTAGATTGAATAAGCCAAGTAGGACCGTGCCAATATAAGGCAAGGTTGGCTAAACGCTTAGGACTACAACCTCTAGAAATCACATCAGCAGGATTCTCGCGAGTGGGAACGTAACGCCAGGAATCCACTGAAGTTTGTTCCTGAATTTTAGCAACTCTGTGAGACATGAAAGACTGCCAATGATATGAAGGCTTAGCAAGCCAAGACAAAACGATAGTCGAATCAGTCCAGAAAAAAGTTTGAGAAATGTGGACCTTTAAATTTTGAAGTAGTTTATCAGACAATTCTACAGTGAGTAGCGCGGCACAAAGTTCTAACCGAGGCAATGAAACGACCTTCAAAGGAGCTACCTTGGATTTCGAAGATACAAGATTGGAAAAAAGTGGTTCGTTTCTAGAGACAAGGTAAGCGCAGCACCCGTATGCTTTTTCAGAACTGTCAGAAAACAAATGAAGTTCCAAATATCAGCGGGGGATGCTTAATGAGAACTCTAGGTATGAGAATATTAGAAAGTTCATGAAGGCTGTCTCTATATTTAATCCATTTTTGAAGAAAACTAGAGGGGCACAATGTCAACCCAAGTAGTTTTCAATGTCCACAACTCCTGCATAAAAAGTTTAGCCAAGACAATAATGGGAGCTAAATATTGCAAAGGGTCAAAAAATTTCGCAATTTCCGAAAGGATTTGACGTTTAGTGTTAGGTGACTCTGCGGAGAGTGTCGATTTATAAGTAAATATGTCCTGCTTAGGACTCCAATATACACCAAGGGCTTTGATGGTAGTTTCTTCCTTAAACAATTCTAGGCAACCATTATTCAGATCTCTATCCTTAAAGACGTTTAGAAATTGGTCGTGTTTGGAACACCACTTGTGTAATACGAATCCATCCCCATCAAGTAATTGAACCAAACCCTTAGCAACCTGGGTAGCTTCTGAGATTGAAGAAAAAGAAGATAAAAAATCGTCCACGTAAAAGGACGTAGTTAGCGCCTGACTTACCTCAGGAGGAAAGAGATGACCATCCAATTCGACAAGATGGTGAAGAGTCCTGATCGCCAAAAAAGCAGAAGGTTTTAATCCATAAGTTAGAGTTTTTAACCTGAAGACCTTTAGTGGTTTCTTACGATCATCACGCCAGAGAATCCTTTGCAGGTCACGTTGAGCGGGGTCAATCAGAATTTGTACATCTGCTGAATGTCGGCCATCACCATGAAAGGAAATAATCTAAAATTCAACAAGATAATATAGAAAGACCAGTGAAAAGAGTATCATTTAAAGAAATTCCTTGATCATCCAGGGCTGAACCATAGAATACTACTCAAATTTTCTTAGATATTTCGTTTTCACTCTTCCAAACAGGATGATTAAGATAGGCAGAATCTACAATGCTAGTGTCTTCAATTTTCTTCACAATTTCCATGTGGTCTAAAGCTTCATACTCTTTCATAAATTGAGTATATTGAAGTTTGAGACAGGGATCATTTTTAAATTTTGATTCAATAGCCATCAAGGCCTTAAGAGCACGAGGCTTAGTATTAATTAAGACAGGGGGATTGGAGACATGAGGAAGATGAACCACGAATCTACCATCACAATTACGAAAAGTAGTTTGTTTATAAAGTTGTTCACAAAATTGCTCCTGCTCAGAGATTTGAAGGCAATCTGAAGAACATTCTTCCAATTTCCAAAACCTTTCCAAATTGTGTTGATCCTGAGCGGAAATAAAATGACATTGGGGTTTAATAGTCATAGAATTCTTAGGAAGACACCCAGTAAGAATCCAACCCAGCTTAGTTTTACGGGCAAACACATTAGGCATAATTTGTACCTTCTCAGGTAATAATACTTGCCAAAAAATATCAGCACTCAATAAAAGATCTATAGGTGCACTCTCAAAGAAGTTAGGGTCTGCTAATTTAACTTAAGTCTTTAATATCAAAGGAAAGATGAGGTGTGTTACTACTGATAACTTTCATAGTTAAACAATTCAAATTAAACAGTACATTGCACCGGGCGAGTTGGCCGTGCGCGTAGAGGCGCGCAGCTGTGAGCTTGCATCCGGGAGATAGTAGGTTCGAATCCCACTATCGGCAGCCCTGAAGATGGTTTTCCGTGGTTTCCCATTTTCACACCAGGCAAATGCTGGGGCTGTACCTTAATTAAGGCCACGGCCGCTTCCTTCCAACTCCTAGGCCTTTCCTATCCCATCGTCGCCATAAGACCTATCTGTGTCGGTGCGACGTACAGCCCCTAGCAAAAAAACAGTACATTGCCTTGAACAGAATCTCTAATACAGATCCTCACAAAACTAGTGGAAGATTTTCTGTTGTTATTTATGCCTGTAACTTCCACATCAGTAGGAATTTTTTGTAATCCTAGCCTCTCTATCAGATTTTCGCTAATAAAATCGTGAGTGGCGGCATTATCCAACAGACATCGAACTGAGTTCCATTGACCTCCCGAGTCCTTTATTTGAACAACAGCTGTGGAAAGCAATACTTGAGAACCTCTCAAAGAGGATGAACCCTGAGTAAAAGTTTTTGCACTAGCAGATGGAATATTATCTTGAGCAGAGTCCGTCAATGATGTATTAACTCCTGTTTTGTTGTGGCCATGTATTAAAGAGTGATGTTTATAGCCACAGTGCTTACAAGAATTAGTAGAGTTGCATTTGTTTAACAAGTGATTGCTGGATAAGCAATTAAAGCAACGCTTATTTGCTTGTAGAAATAACCTCCTGTCATCTATAGACAGCGATTTAAATTTAGGGCACAAATACAACAAATGTCTCTCTAAACCACATCCACATTTTGAGAGCTCGGTCTGAACATTCAACACCTGAGGTTTTGAAAATGATTTGAACTTGGAAACCTTTGACGGCAGCGAAATTTTGTTCGTCGATTTTACAGGCTGGCCATTCATTCGAAAATCAACAACTGAAAGAATCTGACATCTCTGCTTTAAAAATTGAATTATAGTTTTATAAGTAACTGTTTGAGAATTGGAAATCTCAGACTCCCAGATTTTTTAAGTATCCTGATCAAATTGGGAAGAAATCAAATACACTAAAAAGGTATCCCAGTGTTCAACCGGTTGATTCAAAATCGCCTGAGCCTTAACATGCAATTCGACAAAATCCAATAATGCACTGAATGTTTGAACCTTATCTACTCTAGTAGCAGGTAAATTAAATAGGGCTTGCATATGTCGATGTATCCTCAGATGGGGGTTAGCATAACGTTCCTTCAATAACCCTAGAGCAACTTTATAATTATCACCAGTAAGGGAAAGAGACTCTATGAGTTTCAACGCTGAACCTTGTACCGAAGATAATGAAATTTTTGAATGTCAGGAAGAACCTCATTCTGGTTAACTAAAGAGTCAAATAATTCAAAAAAGGAATCCCATTCATCTTCATTACCGCAAAATTGTGGAAGCTGAATTTTAGGCAAAGAGGCTTGAGCAGACCTATCAGGAGTTTTCAGCAATCCTGAACAGGGTGTGGAATTTGAAAGCTCTTCCTGCTTCAAGGAATGAGTAAGCCGTCTAATGATTTGAACTGCTTGAGCGTGCCCTTCATAATAAAGATTCTCAACCTCCTCCCGATCTACAGACTGCTCCTGGCATCGAATTTCTAAATTTGTTTGGGCTTCATCATAACGACTATACGCCACTTCATAATTTTTCAACCTTTGGAGAAGATTGTCAACATTGCAAGTTTCGTCTTCCCAACTGGAAAGGCAGCGCGAGCTCATATCAGCTTGTCCTTGGGCAGCATGCTGGCATCCGGGTTAACTGGGGCAACTGCAGTCTGCATCAGGAACCAGTGGAAAGTAACTTGAAAACAATCTTCTGAAACAGTAAGGAATGAAAATTAGTACAAAATAGAAAAAAAAAAAAAAAGGGAAATCTGCTGATCCTGGTCACGGCACCATATGGAGAAAACAGTGGAAAAGCCGGAGGGGGTTTCCAAGATTTCTCGGGAAATAAGAAAGGAGATCAGCAGTTACAAAATTTGTTATATAAATGATGTAGAAATAACAAGAAGTAGGAAAATTTTAACAATAATTAATGTTTTAACATTATATTTCAGCACTTGGTCTTGAGCGAAAAAGTTGCCACAGGCTGTGCGAATAAAAGGTAAATAAGTAAGACTGTTGTCTTACGACAGCTGCAAAAATCAGAGTACAATATTTGAATAATTGAATTACTTTGAAGGCTGTTAAAAACCAGACCGAATTAAGTTGAATAATTATGAGCAATTAATAAGATTAACGCTATCAAAATAACAAGGTTAAATATAAGAAATTTTGATGAGAAATTTTACGCTGTAGCACAACAGTTCCTGAATTGAATTTTAGTACCCAATTCTCCGCCAGGGAGTAATAAGTTCAAAGAAAAAGGGACCTTTTGTCCAGTAACTTCATCATTCATTAAAGAGCTGCAGTTAATAAGTTTTGTAGACGAACCAGCCGACATCTAGATGAAACGTGTCCATAGACACAATTAGCTAAAATGGTCATTAAAAAATTCAGTAGATCTTGATGCAAACCCTAGGCTGGTGTTGTTTTCATATCCAAGTGAAAAACAAGGCCGACAGGGGCCACGTCAGTGCAGCTAGCTGGTTGGCAGTCATGCTTGGAGCGCACCGCACCTGAGCGAAGAAGGCGAGGTAAATGACCTCCAGTGGACTGCAGCGAGGTGCACGCTAACGAAAAGTCGCTAATCCATTATGCGTGCAGCGAATATGTTGCTCATGAAAGTACAGCATAGGAGCTGTTGTAGAACACCAGCGTCGATTCCGGCCAAACCCGGAATGAGAAGGCAAAACATTCCCGTGGGCTTGTCCCTTAAATAGCACTAAGGAAGATTCCAGATGGGATGCAACATAGTGCTGTTAAACTGTGCATGGAAATCTTAACAAAAAATAACAAAATACTAAGAAAAAGGGAGCCCAGAAAGAATATCCTTAAAAATTTACAATTAATAAATATAACAAATAGTAAATACAAATAACGAAAGGAACCAATGATAGGACAAGAAAGCGCGGAAGGATACACTTTCGGTACCAATCAAGAGAAAAGTTGCCAGTGACGTAAGCAGTCATGTTAAGGTGCTGCAACCAATCAAAAACCAAAAACGAATGATGTAGGGCAGCGAAGAAGAGAAGGAAAATATACGATCAGAGTTTGTTTAACCTGTGACATGATTGCACATCGAAGGAAACTTGTAATCAATTAACGAAAAGTAGCCAGACCGAAAAAAGTAATTAAGGTAAGAACAACATGTATCATAGATTTAGAAAAATAGGAAAGGTACCGAAAACAGCGAAAGTTATCAACAAATGGTACGTTCATGAACGCATGAACCATCTGTGATTCTATACCCTCGTACTATCGAACTCAAATGCGAACTTAAGATTGAGGAATTAAAATTGCATGCAGTCCATTTGATGTTAAAATGTTCATTTCATGTATATAATAACCACTTTGTTGGATTAATAGTTTGTTATATACAATATGATTGTTAAAACTGAGCCGTCTTCTTAAATTTATTAAGTACAAAAACTTCGTTCATGGAATTCTGTCTATAAATTTGCACGCTCAAGTGTTTACAGACTGAAATGTTCCACCTGTAAAGGCACGTTCATTGGTCAAATAGGAGGATCTTCTAACATCTGGTATATGGAACATGTAAATGCTGTTAAATATAATAAATATTCCGCTTCAGGTTTACACATTAAAGAAGCTAAGCATCACTTCTCCACAATACAACAGGACATAGACATTCCTTGTTTTAATCAAAGGGTGATAGACATAAAGCTGAAAATTATAGGCCAGTCAGTTTGACATGCATTGCATGTAAGCTTTGGGAAAGCATTCTTTCTGATTATATTAGACATGTTTGCAAAATTAATAACTGGTTTGACAGAAGGCAGTTTGGGTTTAGGAAAGGTTATTCCACTGAAGCTCAGCTTGTAGGATTTCAACAAGATATAGCAGATATTCTGGATTCAGGAGGTCAGATTGACTGTATTGCGATTGACCTATCTAAAGCACTTGATAGGGTGGATCATGGAAGACTACTGGCAAAAATGAGTGCTATTGGACTAGGAAAAAAGTGTGACTGAATGGGTGGCTATATTTCTAGAAAATAGAACTCATAGAATTAGAGTAGGTGAAGCTTTATCTGACCCTGTAATAATTAAGAGGGGAATTCCTCAAGCCAATATTATTGGACCTTTGTGTTTCTTATATATATATCAATGATATGTGTAAAGAAGTGGAATCAGAGATTAGGCTGTTTGCAGATGATGTTATTCTGTACAAAGTAATAAACAAGTTACAAGATTGTGAGCGGCTGCAGGGTGACCTCGATAGTGTTGTGAGATGGACGGTGGGCAATGGTATGATGATAAACGGTGTTAAAAGTCAGGTTGTGAGCTTCACAAATAGGAAAAGTCCTCTCAGTTTTAATTACTGCGTTGATGAGGTAAAAGTTCTTTTTGGGGATCATTGT
Source organism: Anabrus simplex (assembly GCF_040414725.1). Lineage (NCBI taxonomy): Eukaryota > Metazoa > Arthropoda > Insecta > Orthoptera > Tettigoniidae > Anabrus > Anabrus simplex. Next base: position 970,887,442 of record NC_090266.1, on the reverse strand, counting down.
AAGTACCTAGGTGTTAATATAAGAAAACACCTTCATTGGGGTAATCGCATAAATATGATTGTTAATAAAGGGTGCAGATCTCTGCGGATGGTTATGAGGGTATTTGGGGGTTGTAGTAAGGATCTAAAGGAGAGGGCATATAAGTCTCTGGTAAGACCCCAACTAGAGTATGGTTCCATTGTATGGGACCCTCACCAGGATTACTTGATTCAAGAACTGGAAAAAATCGAAAGAAAAGCTGCTCGATTTGTTCTGGGTGATTTCTGACAAAAGAGTAGCGTTACAAAAATGTTGCAAAGTTTGGGCTGGGAAGACTTGGGAGAAAGGAGACGAGCTGCTCGATTAAGTGGTATGTTAAAGAAGAAACAATGAAACTTTAGCTGACTTTGTGGATCAGTGGTAGAGTGTCGGCCTCCGGATTCCCAGATAGCGGGTTCAAACCCGGCAGAGGTAGTCGGATTTTTGAAGGGCGGAAAAAAGTCCATTCGACACTCCATGTCGTACGATGTCGGCATGTAAAAGATCTCTGGTGACACATTTGGTGTTTACTCGACAAAATTCATTAAATCTCAGCCATAGACGCCCAAGAGAGTTTCGGTTTACTCGGTCTGCCATCTAGTGGGCCTAGAATAAAACGGAACATCGAAATTGACGAGCAGACAGCCAGATGGCGTCAAATTGAAATGTCTGCACACGATAGCTGAGGCCATACGATTAATAATAATAAAATCCACCTATTCAATACATTCCAGGTGGATACAAAAATTTTATTGTTTCTTCTTTAGTAGACTTTCAATACGGAAAAATGAGGATAGTCTCTTGCAATAAGTGGTATGATCCGAGCTGTCAGTGGAGAGATGTTGTGGGAGGGCATCAGTGGACGAATAAGTTTGAGTGGTGTCTTTAAAGGTAGGAAAGATCACAATATGAAGATAGTTGGAATTCAAGAGGACAAATTGGGGCAAATATTCGTTTATGGGAAGGAGAGTTTTAGGGATTGGAATAACTTACCAAGGGAGATGTTCAATAATTTTCCAATTTCTTTGTGATCATTTAAGAAAAGGCTAGGAAAACAACAGATATGGAATCTGCCACCTGGGCAACTGCCCTAAATGCAGATCAGTAGTGATTGATTGAAAAGGCCTTCTCAATGCCCTAGAAGAATATTTTATATCGTTAGATCAATATTATTCCAACCCTGCATTCAGTTTGAATGAAATTCCTGAGAAGACCAATGTATTTATGGATACAATTATCCCCACAATTTCCAAGTATTATGCCACAATATTTAAGTACAGACACATAAGTGACCCTCCAATTGTCTCCCCTTATCCTCTACCTGTAATTCTCTGTCCGTCCATTTCCATTCCCCTTTTCCCTCAAATACCCCTCCCCTCCCTACCGCTTCATCCTTCGCCACACCGCTACTAGCTCTAACTTAGTGTATCTTCAAAAGCTGGGCCAGGTGTTACACAGTGACCTCGAAGGGTAAAGCTGACTTCCCGTTATGTGTTTACAAAGTTTTTCCCATGCCTCTCTCAACATCGATCAGTAAACATTTTACCTATTCTTTTTCCTTTGAAATTTAATGCCCTTAAGGACGGATGCAAACTTGCTTTAAGAACATTGGGATAGTCTCCAAATATTCCATTTTTGATTATAGATCATTTTGGCTACTTGATTGTCTATAAACTACATACATGAGATTCATAGTATGGATCATCAATAGACAGTGATATACATATTACTCTCATAGGACTCAATGCAGAGATGCCAACTGTTACAACTCAGTCATAATAATTACGAATTATCCATCATATTTATGCCTTTACAAATGACACACCACAAATTTTTTGTTGATTTTTAAATGTAAGTGTATGAAGTGTTCAAAAGGATACACAAGGAATGCCATTACCGCTTCAATTGTCAGAATATTTCTTTTTGGATTTCTCAGTAATCATTTATACCCCTGCCCTTTCAGTTTCCTGTCCCTTGTTTAAGAATATTTCGAATTTTCACGCGGCGAACACAGTGGAAAAGTAGCCACCTGTGAAGTGATATATCTTGCGGAGTTGTCTTTGTTCGTCACATGATCAGTCTTCCATGCAAGTATTTGAGTTCGTTTGTCTTTGTTTTGGAGGCAAAATGGTCACAAACTCCGTTTCATTGTGAATACTGTGTGCGTGACTGTTTAAGAAGTATATATTACGTTTTGGTTGCCAAATTTACATACAGTGAATCACAAAAGTAATCGGGCACTAGTGTTTTGTGCTATTTTTAGACCTTTATATTAGCAGAAAAATAGAATATAGAAACAATCTTGGCATAAATTGAAATGGGACACATGTAATAAATAACATAACAGCATTGTCATACTTGAAAGTTAAACATAAACAATAATACTTAACGAAACATGCCCAGTATCACAGCCACAGAAGTTTTCGGGCTACATGTGAATCACACACACCACAGTACATTTCAATACTTTGTATGAAGTCCCTTTAGCTTTATCACCTTCTCAAAGCGTTTTAGACATTCCGTGAGTGCATTTTCTCATGTAATCTGGACTTGTTTGTCTTCATTCTTTCATTATTCTATCCTTTAAAGCTTAACATTTCTCTTCAGTTCATCCCATAGATTTTCAATAGGGCTTAAGTTTGGACTCTGAGGAAATGTATCCGAAACTTTAGGGCAGTTATACAGCATCCATAGCCGCACAATATCTGATTCATGTTTCAGGTCATTGTCTTGATATCATTTGAACTTGCCCGAAAGCCCTAAATTTTCAGCACTTTTTGGTAAGTTCTCCTTTAGAATATTCAGGTACTTATGCTTGTCCATTTTACGTTCAGTGAATACTAATTCGCCCATCCCAGATGAAAACATGGTGCCGCAAATCATGACACCTCCAACTCTGTGTTTTACCGTGGGCTGCAGATTCTTCGTTTGAAGCTCTTCATTTGGTTTTCTCCTGATCATAGTTCTTCTGTTTGAAGAGAACATCTGCTCTTGACTTTAATCTACAAAAATTACTTCATCTCACCATCTGACAGGTTTATTTATGTGCTGATTTACGAAGTCCAATCTTTACTTTCTGTTTCTCTCATGTACCATGGGTTTCTTTCTGCTCACTCTGCCTCTATACCCTTCCTCTTCTGATAATTCTCCGCACAGTTTCAGGGTGAACTTCCTTGCCATATTCTTCCAGCACTGCCCCATCTTACTGTAAAACATTTGTTTACAGAACAGGAATGAAGAACCTAATGAGCTTGTTCTGTCTACAACTTACCCCTCACTCCCACCTGTTTCTGCGTGCATGACAAGTGCCTGAATATTTTTGTGGCTGCATATTGTGATGTCTTATAACAAAAGTTAAAATTGAATATAGTTAATTACATTTTACGGTGACTTATGTGTGCTATATTGTACATCAATATTCACATTACTAAATGAACTGGCAATTGCTTTTTTTAGGCTTCAAATGTTGGAAGAGCGTAATATGGTGATTGAATACTTTTGTGATTCAGTGTATATTGCTCTCCTAGGATATGCCAAGTGTGTTTTACGAAATGCGAAAAGTTTAAAATAAACATTGAAGCAGAGGTGCCAGCCTTTGAAGTGGATTATCAGTAATCGCCCTCTGCCCCCGAGAAAAATTTCGAGTCAAGTCCAAAGCATGCACCTCCCTTCTCGATAATGACACCCCCTAGCAATCTGTTCGAAATATATTACACAATAACATTTGCACACAACCTGTTAGTTCTGTGATAAAACATTCCTTGTAGCTTGTTTCTCATGCAGCAGCTTTTCTTGAAGCATCCTTCCCACTGTGATGACATTTTCGTCTCTTGAACCATAAGAGATTCCAGTGCAGATGTGCTTTATGTAGGCCTCACTTCTTTCTCAATCTTTCTGTCAACTGTCGGGTACCCTTACAAGGGGGCATTCCTATTTTGCTCAAATGTATAGAACATGCAGGGCTTGGCTAAAAATGAAAGTACCCGAAGTGGGAACTCCAGATGGCCAAGCATATAGAAAATAAAAATAAAAATGTTGACGGAGCTCTCGCACCGTATAAGCCTCTTACGTTAGTGTGCATGCCGAGCAGTAGCTGGCATAGCGGTAAGAGCTCGGACTAGTAATTCGATGGTTGTGGGTTCGACTCCCCGTGTGAAGACTTTTTCTCAAGTTTTATATTATTCATTTTCCAAAAGGTGAATAATTTATTTTATTTTATTTATTTAAATGCAAAAGGCATATAGGACGTCATTTTTTAATGAGCACATAATTGTAAAAAATTTGGAGTTGCGAATTTTCCCGACGTGTTCAAACAGAAATTCTTCTTTATTCTCCTTTATTGGCTATCTCCCCTTCTTGGGGATGTGCCATAAACGTGAATAGTCATTTCACAATAAGATTCGTTTTCACCTGAAGGTTGCTCCTGGCGGCTGTACACGAACAATAGATTCTTGGCGCAGGTGGAAAACAGGTGTGTCTGACCATTAGAGATGACCCTAGCTAGGGAGCTCATTTTTTTGCTAGCGTGATAACCAAAGAACACATTCAAATGGGAAATAAAATACGCGAGAAAGTAGTGGATGTTTTATCAGAGTATCAGTTTATATGGGATGAAGAGTTGATCTGGCACGAAGAAATCGACCAAGGAGAAGAATATCAAATGATGGAGGGTGCCAGATCGTCGTCAAGTGATGAGTATGAACCCGAAGGGAAAAAAAAAAAAAAGATGAAAGAGGATCCATATTACGTTCCACTCGACTACAGAATAATGATGGTTAATCTAGCCAAAGCACATCCAACGAAAGGAGCATCTCCCTTGAAGCATATGCGAGATTTGAAAATTTGGGAACAACCTATTAAAAATGGTAGAACTTGGAAGGATAAATACAATAGAATTGACTCGTGGACATATGATCGCTTCGTAGAAGTGTGATGTTGTAACCAACAAGTCGCCACAAGAAACTTGCAACAATGGGCACTTGCTGCTGCCAGTCAATTTCCGGAGTTGAAATTCAAAGCCTCCGAATCATGGATCATCGACTTTAAACAAAGGCATAAGATTCGTCAGAGGAAGATTACGAGATTTGTGTCGGAAAAAGAGACTGCTACACAACAGGAAATCCTTGCTGTGGCAGATACATTCCAACTTCAAACTCGTGCTCTCATTCGTCAATACGACAAGGATTTTGTTATCAACACTGATCGAATGGGTAAGTCAAGAATTCTTATTTCTCTACGTCAAATGAAATACTCTGTTTAATGGCGCGTATGATAAATTTACATTCGTATTCTCTTTCCAGGTTGCCAGAACCAGTCGACATTATAACTGAACCCTGGAACTGTTAGGGGTAAAAACGGTTTTCATAAAAAGAAAGAATATGAACAAAGTAACCCACTCATATACAGCGCAATATGCTATGAGCCTTTCCAGAAAGCTATTGCCAAAAGTTTATGAATGCTTACAAGAGAATACTGGCTCTTTTGGACCGAGGATTCAAAAAAAAAGAAAAAAAAACGGTAGATGAATACGGAGCAAAATACAAGAATGTCGTCATCACTTCTTCAAAATCAGGAAAACTTACAACAGCGTTGTGTACAAAATTTTTAACGGATGTGATGAAGCCGTACGTACAAGAGAACGAATTTCGTCTGTTGATTGACTCGTGGGGAGGACAAACAAATCCGCAATTATACGACGAACTCTTCCTAGATGAAGAAGGATTGCCAGCTTGTAGCATCAAAGTAATTCCCCCTAAATGTACTCCACTGGTGCAACCCTGCGATGTATATTTTTATCGTCAGGTCAAAAAGTTGATTAAAAAATACAAAATTGCTCTCATCTCATCAAGCAAGAAAAAGAAATAACTTCCCAAGAAGACTGCATAAAAATACATTTGATTGTTCGTCAATTATCCGCGCCAATATTTGGTAACATGTTACGTTACATGTGGTTCGCTTCTAAACTTTGCGATGAGAGAGAATGCTTTATGAATGTAAATCAAGCATGTTTTTCTACGGAGATGTTGAAACAACGATGTGGTTGTAAAAATGCGGCATTTATAACTTGTGCTAGATGCAGAAATAATTGTTTCCCCTGATTCTACGATAAATATCATCCCGACACATGTAAATCATAGAATGGCAATGAATGAAGTTTTGAATTTTCATATACAAAGTCTTTTCGTACGCGCTTTAATTTACAGTTATGAATTTCATTGGTTCCGTATTGAAGTGGGATTACAATAAAATTAAATTCTTTCAAGGTCCACCTATTCAATACAATGACGTTTTATTGCGATTTAATCACATGTCAAATAGCTTTAATTACAATCCCTTGTTGAATAGTCTGACCATGAAATCCCATTTTTTTACCTTTTCTATGCCTTTTGCATATAAATGAATAAATAAATGAAATGAATTATTCACTTCTTTGCTTACTTGGAAAATTAATAATTATTATAAAAGTTGAGAGAAAAAAAGTCTCCACATGGGGAGTCGAACCCACGGCCATCAAATTACTAGTCCGAGCTTTTACCGCTACGCCAGCTACTGCTCGGCGTGTGCACTAACGTAAGTGGCTTATACGGTGCGAGAGATGCATCAACATTTTTTATTTTCTATATGCGTGGCCATCTGGAGTTCCCACTTTGGGTACTTTTATTTCTAGCTAAGCCCTGCATGTTCTATAAATTTGAGCGAAATCGGTGGTGATGAGTAGGGAATGCCCCCTTGTTAAACACACCAAATACAAAATTACTGAAGGATTTATAGTGGAGAAGAGCAGTGCCTGAGCTCCTTCATTCACAATAAATTTTACAACGCTTATGGATAGCAAAACAAAGTCACGATTGAATAAGTATCATTGCCAACTCACAAGCATTGAAACGAGGACGATTTAGGAGAAATGTTCAATCCTTTTGAGCCTTTTTCCTTTTCTTGTTTCCATAGAAAATTATTTTCTCCTGATAATGTCAGCTTTTCCATATTAATTTCCCCTTTGACTGTAATTCCGTAATCGTGAGGTGAAATCCATAATAATTACGGACAATCCGTAATAGTTGTCACCTCTGTTGAAGCAATTTCTTGTGCAGGAACATTTGTGTGGTGACGTTACCGTGTCCAGTGACGCTAGTAAGAAACCAAAAATAGTTCATAGTTCCTCAAAATTTCCTTCACGCGTGTTTTGTAGTGTGTGTAGCCACGATGTTTTTAGTTGCGCATGGTGGACGAGGCGACTGTCGTAAACACATGGCTAGCAAAATTCATATGGATATAGTCAGCCTGAGGGACACAAACAAGAATTTAACCATTTTTGCTAAATCCTCGGAAGATGAAAGCTCAGTAACAAACACGGAGTTGTTGTTTACGGCTTTTCTTGTTGAACACAACTTGCCTTTAGCCTGCAGTGACCATGCGGGACGTTTGTTCAAAAAAGTGTTTCCCGATTCGAAAATATCTTCAAAGTATGGTTGTGCAAGAACAAAAACTGGAGGGCTAGTTAAAACTTTGGCTTCTACAGTTGAGGGAAAGGTAACAGATTTAATGAGTCCTTTGCCCTGGCAACAGACAGCAGTAACGATATGAATGACAAAATGCTCTATCCATTAATTGGATGCTTTCCGGTGGTGAATCTACACTAATTTCAACGATAATTTTTACAATTTGGGAATCCAACAATACGGGGAAAGGAATATTCAATGTTTTGGATGATGTTTCCAAACGTGTGAGCTCCTTTATTTGTAAAGAAAATCCTAATATTCACATGCAAGGCTGTGCTTGTTATCATGTGCACTTAGCTGCTCGAAAGGGGTGCAGAGCTCATATAATAAATGTTAATATTGAACCAATTTTATTTAATATTTATTACTATTTGCTAAATGGTTTAATAGTATGCCATGAACTCTTCGGTGAAAAGCCTCACAAAATTTTGAAGTATGTTTCTACCAGGTGGTTATCTCTTCTACAGTGTGCATCCAGAGTCTTAGAACAATGGAACCTTTTAAAAATGCTCTTCTGTGAATCATATTCTGACAAGGCCAACTCAGAATTTCTTAAAGTTAAGGAACAGTTTGAAAATCAATCTACTAAGCTTTACCTTTTGTTTCTCAACTCTGTTCTTCCACTTTTCACCTACTTAAATGTATTTCTCGGAGAGACACCACTTATGCATAAACTTCATTCAAAGTTAAATAGATTTTTCAGAGACCTTATCATTCGCTTTGTGAGAGCATAGTAATTTGCTTGATGTGAAATATAGTTCTGCTAAAAAAAGTAACTGAAAAGCGGTAGTGAGTTGGTCCTTGGGGCAAACACAAGGGCTTACATGAGGGCAGTTTCTCTAGATGAAACTACGTTGAAAAAGTTCTATTCCGATGTTAGACATGTTCTATACAAAAACCTGTGAGTACATCGTCAACAAATGGCCAATTAGGAATAAGTTTCTCGAGCATGCTGAAATTGCTGATGTTTTCCAGAAGAAATCCAAGAGCTTTTTAATCAATAGAATTTATGATTGACCAGTTTCCTAAAATCCTGTCATCAGAAGAAATTGGTTCTTTGGAAGCAGAGTTTAGTCTTTTCCAATTTGATGGTTTGTCTTTTGACAAGGATGAAAGGACCGACAGAATTTGGTTCAAAATATCGAAGATCACTGATGCTTCAGGAATATGGAAGTACCCTTCACTTAGTAAGCTAATGATGGCTGTTGTTCTAGTATCCCGTAGCAATGCTCCAGTGTAAAGAGTTTTTAGTTTGGTGAGGGAGAACAAGACTGAATTTCGTGCTAATATGAATACCAAACTGTTCAGTGCTAAGTTAATGCAGAAGATACACATGGAATCTAAAGATAAAGCATTTCATCTGTGTACCTTTACCAGGCAGGAACTACAAGCTGCTAAGAGGGCAACTACAGCACCCAACAAAAAAGATTATCCTTCAATCTCCACTCAGATATGTACTGCAGATCACCTGATACTCTAGCAGGTAAGAATCATGCACTGTTTATATGCCAGACTTCGAATATGTTACATCTGGTTGAATGGTATGTTGTTCGTTGAATTTTCAATAATGTGTAAGTTAGCGAGATCGTGAAAAAAATTACTAATTGCCTTTCTTGAAAGTTGGCATCTCTGCTCAATGTGTTTCAGATGAAATAATTTCTTCACGGCCCAATTTAAACTATTTGTTTTGAACATTTTGACAACCATTATCAGGTTGTTTTACCTGTAATTAGTACATAATTTTTTGAATATTTTAAAACATTGTTAATTTGTATGATGCAACCTGTACACAATTGGAACATTCCTATCAAGTTTTTAAATTAGCCTATTCTCATTTCAGAGGACTAGTGTCAAGTGAAAATTCAAGAATTTTAATGTGGACTAAAGTGTTTTCCTAAGTATTGTAGCTCAGGATTTACGAACCCCATTTTATTTAATGATCATGTCCTTATTTTAGTTTAACTTGTTTAAACGAAAAGCTGAAGATGACAGACAGTCGAAACTAGTCCTATTCGTATAAAATATATGTATTGATTAGGTGGACTAAAACATGAAGTTACAAACTAAGATTGTTAAGTGACCAAAACTACTGGATATAAAGAAAGGAAATTTTGTGGATACATTTATATTACAGTGTAGGTGTTCACTAAGGAAGGATTCTTGGATATTCCATTGCTAAGGCGGTGAGAAAGGAGGAGAATATTTTAAAATGAGTATATCTAAAAAATGTAACAGTTTAAAGAGGTGAAAATTGGTATTTGGAATCTCCTTTAGAAATTAAAGAACATGTATTTCTTTGTTTTCAGAAAATCCATTTAGGTGGGGGTGGAGGACTGATAAAGGCGTTGAATTGTTTTTATGGGGATACTTATATCTCAAAAAACAGAAGATGTTACAGACAGGGAAATAGGTACTCATCTCCTTTAAAAATAAACATGTATTTTTTTGTTTTTGATTTAAGAAAGGACTGTTTCTCACAGTACAGTTCTATGTCGCATGTTCCACAGTTAGCTCTGCCAGTAGCCTGGTCATCTAAGTCCCTAAAGGCAATAGTACAAACGCAGTTTACAAAGAGGTTCTGGGGTAAATGAAACTCAATTTTTCTGTGAGATTTTATATTTGGGGATTTTTAGATAATGTCTTACTGCAGTATTGAGGAATGATTACTTTTATCAAATTACGTAATTCAAGCAAGCAAAGCTGCAGGTAGCAACTAGTATACAAATAAAATTTAAAAGCTCATATCTAGATTCGAACTGTGAATCCCTGGGAAAGATCACATGCTGGCTGCGATTAGTACCATGTAGCCACTCCAGGCATCAAAGAGTAGGCCTCGTAACTCTGTACTAATGGAATAGTCTTGGCTATCGCTTTGAAACTGAACTTGTATGTTACAAGTTCCGAACTTGAATGTACAGATGGGTTTGTTTACCTTGCTGCAAACACTGCAGTGTGCTAAAGGATCATGTCTCCCTTTAAGCCCAGATAGATGCAACCATTCCTTACGTGTAGAGTATGTAACTATTACTTGGTTAAACGAGTCCAGCATAAATTTTCAGGTGGTATTCACAATGCATTTCTCCATAGTCGGTGTTTACATGGCTATATTTATTATAACTTCCTTAGAAGAATATTTGAGACTTAAGAAAAGTCAAGTCTTCGTAAAGGATTCCTAGGCGAGTATGAAATGAAAATTAAAACAGGCATGACTCCAGAAGTGTTTGAACCCTTGCTGCTCCAAGTAGCCTACCCAGGTACATCTACCATTCATAAATCTGCGCAGCTACTTCCATTGTGAAAGTTTAACTCTTATAGGTCTAACTCTGTATTCATGAGGAGAGCTCGATTTCATGTACAATGGGGTGTCAACGTGTGGTGTAGGATAATAGGTGACAGTATCATTGGACCATATTTCTTTGATGGAAACCTCACGGGACGACGCTATCTACAGTTTTGTAGTTAATACCTCCCGTTCTCATTGGAGGATATGTCCATTATGACTGGTTAAGGAAGTGGTTCCAGCAGGATGGAGCTCCTCCACACTGGTCATTGACATTACAGAACCACGTGCATAGGATATATCCTATACTCCGTACGGCTCTACTTCTAAATTGACGTTTTAGCAGATTTTGGCTCTGTCTGGTGGTTATGCGCTGAAGCATAGACATCCAACCAATCCCAAGCTGCCATTCATATGGATTTATATCGGCAGAGCACGATCTCGAAACCTAGTTGCCAACTCTAATATTTACATTCACCACGTGGTTAACCTATCTCGCTCAGCGTGTTTGGTATTCGGTACGGTTCGCGATCTTTTGCATTTTCCTTCAATATTTAGTGTGTTTTTCATATTGTTGGAGGGTTCCAGTGACTCTGAGATCAGTAGTGTGTTCCCTTTGTAGGCCATAACCTCCTTTCTGTGCCAGCCATTAGCCGTTAGTGATGTGTTATTTCCTCATTCTCTTTTATTGTTAATAATATATTCTCTTATAGTGCCAGATATTGTTAGAAAGTATAGTTCTTATGAATTTGTTTTCAATCCAAATTCATTCATTTTTCTGAGTACTGTATTACAATTTGAAAGGGCTGTTTACCGCGGTCATATTGCATCAGCTGTTCTCGCAGGCGTAGCGCGCTGGCAACAGAGGGAAGGCGATGCTCATTTGTTTTGCGAAACTTCAATTTAGAAGTAAGGCCGTGCGGAGTATAGATGATGGATTGCATGAAGGAGTCCTATCACATGGCCAGCTAGATCACCTGAGCTTATTCCACTAGATTTTTTTTCCCTCTGGAGTTATTTAAAGGAAAGAATCTACGAACAGGAGCCAGAGAGCCCGATTCATTTACGGCAGCTCATCACTGAAGCCTGCAGGCACGAATGTCTCTCCTCCATTAATCATTCATCGAAAGGCCATGCACAAGCCTGTTGTAACCCTGTCGGTAACAGCTTACTTTACTGTAAATAGCTCTTTTAAAAGCTCCATAAAAGCAAACATAGCAGAGTACCTGCAATATGACAACTGATTATATTTAGATTTGTCTTCAAAACACAACTCACACCAACGTTAACAACAAAATAAAAATATTCGTCCTACATCCGACTTGAACCTCCGACTAACGAGCACCGGTTTCCTCCTCTAACTTTCAGCACACTTGCCTATATCGAGTTATCATTTACTGCTATTATGTCAATACTACTTTTAGTCATTCAGCCATCATATTCTCTGTACATGATGTTCATGCGTTACAGAATTTTTATTATTCTTTACCATCATTCAGTATTTTATCATTAATGCTGTTTTGGTTGACACGAATAAACTAATTATAGAGAGCATAGTAAGACCAGACGTTGTTGTTGATGTATCCACAAAGACACACACAAAATGCTCTCAATTTGCATACACAGATTTATTCACAATTATTTACAAAATAAATACTCATAACCTTAATCACTGCCATCACAAACAAAATACTTCACTCCGAAAACATCAACAAACCACCATTTTAACAGCTGCCTATCACGGAACTCATGGAGATTGCAACCTTGAAACAGTTGACTGCTGACTGACACAGCATGTCAGCACAACACATGGTCACAAGTACAACTCTTGTTAAACCAGCTAAACAGTAACTTGTCTCTACCATCAATACAACCTCCTTATATATGTGCCTGGCCGGGCTTCTAGAAAGATATGTTACAAAATACCTTCTCATAAATTCTAGAGTGCTTAATACGTAGATATAATGTACAGAATATTCTACCATCATCTAGTGTCAAAGATATGTCATTCTGGATGTTACAGTGTGTTTCACAATACTGTAGTGGATTACACATCATATATACAGCTAATAATAAATTATATACAGGTTCTTACATTAACTGAACTCATATAAATGTCTATATACAGTACATGTTTCTTGACTTAACCTCACAAACAATGCTCTCATCCGACTACGTAAATAATAATAATAATAATAATAATAATAATAATAATAATAAATGGATGTAAACACTTCATAGCCATACATTGCAAGTAGTAATAATAATAATAATAATAATAATAATAATAATAATAATAATAATAATAATAATAATAATAATAATAATAATAATAATAAGAAGAAGAAGAAGAATCGTAAAATACTAATAATAATTCAAGCTCGATATTTGCATTATTTTCCCATGGGTTAAAGGATATTGTTTTCAAGTTATATCAGTCTATTATACTTGCGTCCATATCCCCCCTATAACTTGAAACAGTTTCCACAGTCTGTCACACTCGTCGACTTTGCCTTGATCGTAGATTGTCTCTTCTCTCTTCCTTGACGTCACTGGATGTGCTCTCCTCCTCTTGACCGGATCGTGCCATGTCGGGGGTCAGGGTTGCCTCGCCACCAGCCTCTTCTTCAATGATAGTCGATGCATTTTCCTCATGACCAGGCTGAGCTGTGTCATCAATAGCCTTCCTCCAGGTGGACCCACCAGGCTTACTCTGTATGCACAATGGTTGGGTGACTCGCCACAACTCTGATGCATGGACCTTTAGTAAGTAGACCCCATGGCCCAGCTGCTTATCCACCATGAAGCGACCAACCCACTTAGGTGCAAGACCAGTGTGAAACTCTCCAATCTTATTACTGACTGGATGGTTACGTCGCAGTACTTGTTGGCATGATAGGAAGATCTGGGTCTCTTCGACATCTTGAGCCTTGGCCTGGGTAAGGGATCTCTTCTCGGCCAAAGCTTGCGTCTCCTTGATGTCCTGTTGCTGCTGCCACTCTGCGAGGGAAACAGCTGCATCATCTTGACCAGAAGTGGGTGGTGGACGAATCTCCCAATCCCCGGTGCCATATAGCTGTCGACCAAAGAGCAGCTTTGCTGGGGAATAGCTAGTGACAGTGTTGATGTGTTGTCGCAGGGCAAAGAATGACTGGGGTATCTGACGATCCCACAGTCGATGTTCTTTGTCTATTAGGTGGGCCTGTAGCATCCTTTTTAGCTCCTGGTTCCATCGTTCTGTTAGATTGGCCCTTGGGTTGTAGATAGGGGTTGTCCAGTGCTCCACAACCCATTGTCATCATTTGCTGCCACTTCCTTAATGTGAACTGACTCCCGTTGTCTTGCCAGAATACACCGTGCATAACCGTACCGGCTGAATACCTCATCTTGTAGAAGGCTGGTGATGCATCCTGTCGTGGCTTCTAGTATCGGAAAGGCCTCAATCCACCTTGTGAAGAGGTGGGTGATTACTAGGAGTCCTGCTTTACCCCGTGGTGTTCTAGGGTAAGGACCCACCAAGCCCAGGGCTATGACCTCCCAAGGGCATCGCGGCCATCTTCCTCGCTGACTGGAATCTGCCTTCCTGTTGCTCGCCTTGGTGCAGGTACAGATGTAGCACCCCTTCACATAATCCAGAATGTCTTTCTGCATGTTGAACCAGAAGAATCTTCTTTGGATAGACTGGTATGTCTCTTCGCCTCCTGGATATCCAGCTTCATTGCTGTCGTGGAACTTCTTGAGGATGTCCGTCGTGTGCTGTCTGGGATCACCACTACTGCAGGCGCGTTGGAGAGGTGCGACCTGTACATTAAGAGTCCTCCGTCAGCTCGGAAGTTCTTGCAGCACATCTTGAAATTCCCTCGGAACGAGTCGACTGTCAGTGTTCTGTCTCCTAATCCACTGCGTCATGGTCCTACAGGGCTTGTCTTGTTCTTGGCACTATTGGATTACTCCTAGATCAAGTTCCTTCTTGATGGTCAAAAGGACAGGTTCCTTAGGCTCATACTGGTGTTCTTGTGGGAACTCCCTCTCGACAATGGTGCTCCTAGCTTCAGGTTCCGTTGCTGGGTGCCTAGATAAGCTGTCTGCTCCTATGTTCTTCGGTCCTGGGACATGACACACATTGAAATCAAATTCTGCGATTAACAGAGCCCATTGCATCAATTTAGATCTTGAGCCAGAGACTGAGTTCAACCATTTGAGAGCGAGTGTCAAAGATACGTTATTCTGGATGTTACATTGGGTTTCACAATATTCTAGTGGATCATGCATCATACATACAGGTAATAATAAATTATATACAGGTTCTTGCATTAACTAAACTCCTATAAATGTCTATATACTGTACATGTTTCATGACATAACTTCACAAACAATGCGATCTTCAGACTACATAAATAATAATAATAATAATAACAACAACAACAACAACAACAACAACAACTCGAGCTTGATACTTCCATTATTTACCCATGGGTTAAAGGATATTGTTTTCAAGTTACATCAGTCTATTACACTTGCGTTAATGAGAGTAGCCAAGTCAATATTTGTAGGTTAGGCTATAGTCTGCAGGTTGCATAAAACTGAATGACTAAGGTCAGCTCTATCACCCAGTATATTTGACTGAACTATATATTTTTAAAAAGTAGACAACTTGCCTCACCTTAACAACGTGAATTAATGTGAGCGAGATAGCGGAGAGCGAAAAATATCCAGTGCAGCAAGCCTGGCCAGCTGCCGTAGGCACCTATCCCCAAGGCCTCACATCCACTCTCTCTTCGCTGGAGTGAACAGGTTAATAATGATTTGGTTAGGTGAGGTTAACAATCAGCTGTCAGTCAGTAAGTCACAAAGTGTCTGTCTGAAGAATTGTAATTTGGATTCAGATCAACCTTTTAACTACTTAATCCAGTAGAAGCCAAGCCCATTATCAAAAATTGAGTTAATGGTTGCTAAAGTGAATGCTTCATAGTGTCACAAAAAATACATATATATACACTATGCGATCAAAAGTATCCGGACACCTGGCTGAACATGACGTACAAGTTTGTGGCGCCCTCCATCGGTAATGCTGGAATTCAATATGGTGTTGGCCCACCCTAGCCTTGATGACAGCTTCCACTCTCGCAGGCATACGTTCAATCAGGTGCTGGAAGGTTGCTTGGGGAATGGCAGCCCATACTTCACGGAGCGCTGCACTGAGGAGAGGTAGAGATGTCGGTCGATGAGGCCTGGCATGAAGTCGGCGTTCCAAAACATCCTAAAAGTGTTCTGTAGGATTCAGGTCGGGACTCTGTGCAGGCCAGTCCATGACAGAGAAGTTATTGTCGTGTAACCACTCCGCCACAGGCTGTGCATTATGAACAGGTTCTCGATCGTGTTGAAAGACACAGTCGCCATCCCCGAAGTGCTCTTCAACAGTGGTAAGGAAGAAGGTGCCTAAAACATCAATGTAGGCCTGTGCTGTGATAGTGCTACGCAAAACAACAAGGGGTGGAGGCCGGCTCCATGAAAAGCACGACCACACCATAACACAACCGCCTCCGAATTTTGCTGTTGGCACTACACACGCTGGCAGATGACGTTCACTGGGCGTTTGCCATACCCACACTCTGCCGTCGGATCGCCACATTGTGTACCGTGATTCTTCACTTCACACAACGTTTTTCCACTGTTCAATCATCCAATATTTACGCTCCTTACACCAAGCGAAGCGTTGTTTGGCATTGACCTGCGTGATGTGTGGCTTATGGGTAGCCACTCGACCATGAAATCCAAGTTTTCTCACCTCCCGCTGAACTGTCATAGTACTTGGAGTGGATTCTGATGGAGTTTGGAATTCCTGTGTGATGGTCTGGATAGATGCCTGCCTATTACGCTTGACGACCCTCTTCAACTGTTGGCGGTCTCTGTCAGTCAACAGACGAGGTCGGCCTGTACGCTTTCATGCTGTATGTGTCCCTTCACATTTCCACTTGACTATCACGTCAGAAAAAGTGGACCTAGGGATGTTTAGGAGTGTGGAAATCTCGCGTACAGACTTCTGACACAAGTGACACCCAATCACCTGACCACGTTCGAAGTCCGTGAGTTCCGCGGAGCGCCCCCTTCTGCTCTCATGATGTTTAATGACTACTGAGGTTGCTGCTATGGAGTACCTGGCAGTAGGTGGCAGCACAATGCACCTACGATGAAAAAGTATGTTTTTGGGGGTGTCCAGATACTTTTGATCACATTGCGTATATACACACAGTTTCGGTGAATTTATTACTATAGTAATTTCTGTCCCTGAACTGAGACAAAAATAAATTAATTTTTTTATTAGTATAAGATGATTTTAAATGAAACAGATCCATGATGATAGATTTACTGGCGCAAGAAAGAATTCCCTTTCAGGATAAAATTCCAATGTATTATTATAGATTAGTTTGAAGTCATTATGGTTCCAAATAAATCAAACCATTATGGTTAAAATAATAAACTGAGAGCAAAAGTTCTCGCCTCAAAAAGTTACTGATGTGTTACAGCCGTACAGCCCGGTTTTATGCTTTTATTGACCACTCTGACAGTAGTAATTGCATGGCGTAAGCATTTACATCTGTTGTACATTATTTGCATGCCATAGAGTATAAAATTGAATAATGTGTTTTTGTCAATTTCAGTGTGATGGGACTATACAATGTGGCAGTGAATTGGCATGTCTGTAGTTGGTTGTCACCTATCACGTTTTCTATGATACCGCGACCACCCCTTTCTATCAAAATAAAAATGTCCTCTTGGATCAATCAGGTGTGCAATTCTCTACCAACAGCTATAGAAGTGGCTATGGTTTGTACAGGATAGTAACATTTTGTAAAAATGACGACAGTATTGGGCTCCGCTGTATATAAAATGGTAGTGTTTTTGAGATGGGCCTCACTTACTGTCTCTTGTACCGTTTTTGCATTTTGCAGAGAAGTCTGTACCGGGCTAACTGCACGTAAAATTGCTGCAAGATGTTGGCGTAAGATAGGACTAAGAGTCTTTTAATTCCTAGCTGGTTGCATATGTTTGAAAAGAAATAAGGGCAGCTGTACCACCTGGTACTTGTGCATGTATTAGTAATTTTCATTCATGCAAAGCTCCCCATCGTTTTTCGAGATCCATGGCTTTGGACAGAACATTGGAAGGGATAAATCTTTCAGACTTTATTTTCTACAAAATCATTACCAGATGTGAGTGTAAGCGTTTCGTCCAACGTATATTGTTTCTCATGCATCATGAAATACAGTACCACAATGCGCTTGAGCTATATATAGAAGCGTTAATACATTGGCAGTGAACAGCAATTATTACGTGTTAAATCATGAGAGTGAAGATTACTCAAACTCGTATATTCTTACTGATTGCCCGTGACATCTGGTGACTATGAGTAACTGTAGACTCGCAAGACACCTGCTAGATATCATGAAGGTTGAAAGCACAGAAAAGCCAAACAACTCATGACTGCTGCAGTAGACCACTGGCCATGTGGCACCGCTAACAGTCCACAGAAGTGAAAAGGTTGAAATTTATATTTTCACCTTCATTCAATAGTTTGACCAATGCTATATTTTAAGCCCTCTCTGTACAGGCCTCAGAAAGCCCTATGTAGGGGTACTGGTACTAATTTCTGATGTAGACCTAGTGAGCCACAGAACCACATACTTCTCCAGATGTGGAAGCCTCGGTTCCTTCTGAATGAACCGAGCACATATTAATGTCTCTGGTTAGGCTGCCCCATGATCTATTCTTCTCCTTCCTGGTCGTTTCTCAAATTTATCAGGGTCGGCACTTGAAGGGGGGTTTGGCCCAGTTTTACGTCCAGACGCCCTTCCTGATGCCAACCTTATATGGATGGATGTATTGACTATTGCATGTTTTTGTGCTAATCTGTAGTGTGATATGCTGTATGTAATGAAAGAGATGTGCGTTATGATAACACAAATGCCCAGTCCCCGACCCAGAAAAATTAACCATTCGCTTTTAAAATCGCCAACCCAGGCAGGAATCAAACCCAGGGCCCACTGAACCAAAGGTCAGTACACTGACCTTTCATGTAAGGGTTCATTTCCCTTATAATCTGTTAAAACACTAAAAATTTATTGATACAAGGCCAACAATCTGAATTTGTATTAAAAAATATTTTCTAAAACCACTGTCAATAATGAGAATGCCACAGAATGGTAACCACTGGCATAGGTTATTATTTGGAAAATTACTGTAGTGTGATTTGTTTGTACAATTGAATTAGAGAGTTTGTAGTAACTGAACTAGTTTCAGAAATACTTTTTGTTAATGAGAGCATATAATGGTTCACGTTGATGATGGTTCCCTAATTGTCTGATTCTCAATGATGTGAAAAAATTTAATAATGTGCTTGAAATGTATAAAGAGTTCATTTTTTCTGTTTCTCTTTTCCCAGAATCAGTGAATTTCCTGACAGCTGATGGTGTACGATTTGCTCACCCCCTCCATCACTTGGGAAAGAGTCAGAGTGATCTACCCCTCATAGCTATTGACAGCTTTCGACACATGTACCTCTTTCCTGATATTAAGGATATGGAAGTTCCGGGGAAGTTAAAGAACTTCTTGAATGATCTTCACACAGGAAAATTACATCGTGAATTCCACTATGGGCCGGACCCAGTGGAAAATGTGCCACAGATTGATGGTAACAAAAAGCCCACTACACCTCCAGAATCAACTTTCAAAAAGCTTGCACCTTCGAAAAATCGCTATACTTTACTTAGAGATGAGCTCTAATTCCAGTGAATGCTTTGTTAAAAAAGACTGTTGTGAATTTTTGACTTAAAGTGATCATTGTTGCAGAAGTACACAAAAGTGATAGAGCCGAGTGAGAAGACATTTCATGTTCGTTCTTTTTGTATGTGCACATCTTGTGATTTTTTTTTTTTTTTAACCAGTTCTTTTTCATAGAACTGCAGATGGCAGTGGAACTCTTGTGATTATTCAACTCATTTGAATACCTGTATTTGATGTCATCAACAAAATTCTACCTCACTCTGGCACTCCATATTTCATGTTAATGAGTAATGTTGATACACAATAACGTCCCTTTAACTGCTAAAGATCCTTAGCTGTTAAAGAATAATTCAATTCTTGTATATTTGATGCTGAAGTGTACACACTTCCAGAGAATTGTAAGCTGTAATGTGGTATGGGAGATACATGGAAAGCAGCAACTTAGCTATCCTGTTCTAAGGAATTTATTTAGGTGTGATGGGTGCACACTAATGATAAAAACATCAGTAAAGAAAGAGCCATTGAAGTTGTTCTTCCACCACTGATAAAATGACTGTGATAACTCATGTAATCATGTTTTTCCACATTTGTCATCTGTTTTTCACATGAGATGCTGCTTTTAATTGATCTCTTCCATAATCTTAAGAATGTGTGCTTGTACTGTGATGGCTTTTTGGCTTGGATATGTATTTAGAAAATAAAATTCGGAAAGGTTTTTTTTATCCAGACCAAATTTATAGTATATGATACCTAGTGTTGTGTATCCAAGATGTTCCCTCCTCAGATTTGTTTTAGTCGGTTATTAATTATATCTGTTATTTAGTTTTCTTTTTTCCAACTTATATCCCTACCTGAAAATATACTTTTTAACTTTATTACTTAATTTTTGGTTCCAGTATTGTTTCTTTTCTTGTTCTTGTTTGGTTATATGAGGAGGAAAAAGACATGAATGAAATGTGTGTACAAAATGTGTTATCCTTGAGTGAGTGTTCATACCGTCTTCATCCTTCTTTTTCTTGTTTTTAATCCTGTTATAATTCAAAATGAAGTTGTAGATCTTATATTTTTAAAATATGTGGAAAGGAATATTTGATCAAAATTATGCATTCGGTTTTTGGAGTGATTATTGAACTTATATCATGCATGAATCCCCTCGAAAGAATGTCCAATACAACTTTTGAGGAATGTTCAAGTTGAAATAGTGTGTGCATTTTTTGAGAGAGTACTCCTTTGAACCTTTTTGCACATTAATGAAATCCAATGAAATTTGTTATACATCTAAAAACCACTTGTTGTAATATGTCTGCGTAAGTTTCCAAACAGAACACTTTTTGGCCAGATTGAATGCACAGTGTAACTGTGTTTGAATATTCATTGTAATCCTAAAATGGTATTCTTCACTTGCATTTGGGCCATTCTTGTTTTCTTTGAGCTACAATGTTCTAATAAATAGACTGTTCTAAGTTATTTTTCCATGGTTTGTTTCAAATAGACAAATTAAATGTGTTGTGTATGATATATTCAAATTAAAACATTTCCTTAACATTTTTACTGCATTTTAAAATAAGATTCCTTTTGTTGAAATTGCCTTCCTGATTTCCTGTATTTCAGAGTTTAGGAGCAAGATTCTTGAACATAATGAGATAGTATTGATAGAAAGCAGTGACCAGCGAGGTAGTTTGGGCTGAAAATGCACAAATAGTTCATTTAAAAGTTTATGAATGATCCTTGATTTACAGATAACTTTAAAGGATCGGCAATTAAATGAAGTGATATCATCATAGGATTTTTACTGCATAATTTTCATGTATTGATCTTAGACTAGTTCCACCTTCCCCTTTAGGTGATACTGAGACATTAGTCCTTATGTAAAAAGATTGTTCTTTCTTCTCCATGATAGAACTGGAAAGTATCATTATCCTACTGATGACGGTAGCTATTTTGTATATATTTCTCCCTCCTATGGCTCTTAGAATGTGCTGGAATTGTATCTATTTTGCCAGGTTAAGTGGCTCAGACGGTTAAGGTGCTGGCTTTCTGAGCCCAAGTTTGCAAATTCGATACTGGCTCAGTCCATCTTGTGTGAATACTCCGAGAAAGAAAAGGAGAAAGGTACTACATTACTGTCTTTACTACAAGTCTTACAAAGAACTGCTTGTCACGACAACGTGTCGCGACGCGCCCCCTTTCATGTCTCAGTGCCGAGTGAACGGAATCGAGCGAGTCTTGAATCCGTGACCTCAGAGATCAAGGATATTGAGTATTGATCTAGAGTTTTTATGATCATGTAACAGTGGCAAGAAGTTATAGTGTTTCAAATGTTGAGTGATAATTTTGTTGAGTGGAAGAGAGTTATAAGTATTCAAAGCATAAGACTTCATACAAGTTCTACTTGAAGCAAGCTGGTGCAACTCAAGTCAGTATGTGTAATGTTGTGCAATAGTCAGCTACACGGCATCATGGTAAAACAGAAAACACGAAAGTTTTGTAAGTGTGTCTAGAAGCGAATAGAAGCAGATATCGCATAGATTGTTGACGCAGTAAGAACAAATTGTTCGAGTGAATTCCACAACACTCCCCATCAGTTAGTGGGAGGAACTCGTGAACCAATCAGACTTAAAAAAGTCTTTACTTCTACAGAAGTAGAGGGGAAAAGCTTTGACAAACGTCGAACGTAAGATATAAGGAATGATACTTTAACAGATTGGAGAGAATCTGTCCGACTACCATGCGAACGTGTGTGGCTGTACGCCACCAAGGGAGAGAAACTGTCCAGCTTCCGTACAAGTAACGTGTGTTGTCGGTGCGACGTAAAGCCCCTAGCAAAAAAAAAAAAAAAAGTAACGTGTGTGGCTGTGAGCCAGAATAGTACAGAATTTGTAGGTTATGTACATAGCAGTGAGCTGCAGAACAAGTTAAATGTGTCTAGGCAAAACGATCTAGAAGTTGTAAAGGGTTACGCAAAACAGTGAAGGAATCACTGTGTACAGCATTGTTAGCAGGTTGCTAGTGCAAAGACTTAGCGCTGCAATGACTAAGACACTTTGTCATAGCTGTGAGCCTAAAGATTGGAAACGAACATCGAACTGTTTGTCAGGAAGGCCGAGTGTCACAGCGAACCTATCCTATCAGTAAACATAACCTTGTCAGAGCTGTTGGAAGATG
This sequence comes from Anabrus simplex, assembly GCF_040414725.1. Taxonomy (NCBI): domain Eukaryota; kingdom Metazoa; phylum Arthropoda; class Insecta; order Orthoptera; family Tettigoniidae; genus Anabrus; species Anabrus simplex. The sequence continues at coordinate 970,864,696 of NC_090266.1, read as the reverse complement.
GACTATTCACCGGGCGAGTTGGCCATGCGGTTAGTGTTGCGCAGCTGTGAACTTGCATCCGGGAGGTAGTGGGTTCGAACCCTACTGTCGGCAGCCCTGAAGATGGTTTTCTGTGGTTTCCCATTTTCACACCAGGCAAATGCTGGGGCTATACCTTAATTAAGGCCATGGCCGCTTCCGTCCCACTCCTAGGCTTTTCTGTCCCATTGTCGCCATAAGACCTATCTGTGTCAGTGCGACGTAAAGCAAATTGGCAAAGATGGACTATTCTGATCGACAACAGAGTTTGAGCGTTGTGTTCGAATCCCGGAGTTACACATCCATTTATCGCAACTGCGGTAGCGTGGACACAGAGAAGGTCAAGAGGGAAGGCCGACGCAGATGGAAGAAGAAATCTTCAATCAAAACCTAAGTAATTACCAAGTTTTGTAGGGTTTGATCCTATTTTGTTACAGAGTGTAAATGAACTGGATAGTCAAGGACTATGAGAGAGACTATTGTAATCTATGAGCTTCATATCCGAATTGATGATTCACACAAATGCAAAGAGGAGAAGAATTCCACCTAATCAGTACTTGTTTATTGTTATTATTAAAAATACGGGACCTGCTTCGACCCTAGCGGGTCATACTCAGCTGAACACACACATACATATAATGCATTGTGCTATTGCAAACATTATTACCATATCTAAAAAGGAATATCATGTGACGATAACATGTCAGGTTGTACTCATAAGTAGGGCATTCATCAAATTGGAGATAAAGTATATGTTATCATTTATCTATGTGACATGCGTGAATGCACATCTATGAGAAGTGAATATTCCTGAACTTAAAACTAATAAGTATGACTAAATTAAAAACAACGTATACATAAAACACTTTCATGCTTGTGAATGTTTGAGTTTATGGCTTACACTGTTTCTTCATTCTTCAGTTTGACTACTATAATTAAGTCTTATTGTCCGTAACTGTACATTATGTTAAAAACTCAATGGCTTGAATTGTGATATTAGTTACACTTTAAAATATAAATTTCTCGTTTAAAATATTTTTGTCACCATATGTACACGAAGGATAAGAAACACTTTACATCTCTAAAAGGCAAAACATTGAAGTAGTGTAGATTCAGTTGAGGCTTGGAAGGAAGTGTAGAGATTAGAGCTTGCCACATATAAAATCCTGTTGTTTACATTAAAAGATGAGACATGATGTCCTGTGCCGTATTAAGTAAAGTTGTATGGCATTTAACCAGAGTGGTGGCTCCTTCCCTTTTTGTAGTTGTGTGAGAGTATCTTTGTACAGATACACTTATAGCTCTTCGTTAGATAGTCTCTCTCATACAAACGCAAAGAGGAGAATTCCACCTAACCAATACTTGTTTATTGTTATTATTAAAAATACAGTAAATATATGTGTGCTTATCTTTTCAATACAGGTGAAGGGAGAAGTGTGTGTGTAAAGGTGATCTTGTTATTTCTAAGACTAAGCTCTCACAAGATCCGAACCCAAGTCCCCAGCCTGTCCAGTCCTTACGATACGACATGCTGTTATCAAAATATGCAAATACACAGTAGTAGCAGTTGGAAAGGAGAAATACCAGGCTTAGAGCAATCTCCTGGATCCTGGACACTGGGCAAGAAAAGGAATCTGACCAAACAAGTGACGAACTGGACGGTTTCTTGCCATTCATCGATGTATGATTATTATCAGAGAAAAGACCACCCTACTCTTGCAAAACTGCTTTTCTCTACATGAATGCAATCTATTTCATGGAAGCAAGGCTCCACTGAATGTAGTAGTGAAGAAACTAGGATTAGACTACAAAAAATGAAATGGCTGGCAAATATTAATGAAGAAAAGTGATACCATAATGTGGTGCTGCAGGTTTTTGAGGGACATTATGAAAAAAAAATTGTAATTTGATTGTGTGGTTTGATGAAATGAGGATCATTGCTAACCATACCCTAGGAAAAGGCTGAAGAGACGATTCCATGGGAGGTATGGTACAATGGCAGTACCCATTGGAAAGGTGGGAAGTATTGTGCTACATGCTGGTACTGCAAATGGTTTTGTATTTAACTGTTATAAATGTATTGATGTCTAAGAAAACTAGTGATCACAATGAGGAGATGAATAGTGTTAATTTTCCAAACTGGTGTGAATACACCTTAATGAACAACCTGCCTCAGAATTGTATGATAATAATGGACAACACTACCTACCATTCCAACCAACCGTGGCAGCAAAGAAGTCGGTTCTTGCCGACTGGTTTAGGAGTCACAATATATCTGTGCAGGATGACAGCAGGAAAGGAACTGTTGCAGTTCGTGAAAGTAAATAAGCTACAATTTCCAACGTATGTTGTGAATGAAATTGTGAGATGTCATACCCGCAAAGTTCCACCTTATGAATGGCATTTGAATGCTATAGAGAAAATCTGAGCTCAGATCAACCTTCAGATAGGCACACGTATGCAGCAGATATGTGAATATTTTTCATAACCTGCATGCATACCTCCCCAACCACCTAAAAACCTAAGGCAATGGAGGTTTCCATGCTCGGCCTTTCTCCCCTTACTTCTAGACGAGCCCAGTTTCAAACTTTCAAGTCTGTAGTGAACAGGTTGTTGGCACTAGAACCTCTACCGAATGTGGCAGATACGTGCGACCATTCTAGTAAGTTTTTCAAACTTCTCATTTAGATTTTGATATAGCATAAAATATATTCCTTATACATCAGAAGTTTTGTGGTATGTTTGTATATCATGATTTTTATAAAACATCTTTGAAAAGTGGTGGTGGTGCATTTGGTTTATCATGATTTTTATAAAAGAGCTTTGAAAACTGGGTATCGTATGTACGAGGTACACACGACTACTGGTGTAACTTAATAGAAGGAAATTATGCATTGTTGTCATTGCAGTGTTCAGTATTTGTAACAATGATCATTTGTTGGTGCTCATTAGCACCAATTTCCTTATTTAATAAAATTGCAGTGATAACTAGGTATTACAATTTTTAGACATTTGTCAATTTTTGCTCTTGTTATCTGCTTCTTGTATTATTGATAATTTCCCCCCTTGAAAATATAAATATGTAGCACTTCAAAAACATTAAATGCATGTTGTGTGTAAACTTGTAGTCTGAAATCTTAGACCTCACATTTGTATGGTTGGAGAGATAAATCTAGGTAGTATCTCTCACTTATGTGCGACTGTTCGTGAACTTTAGAGGGTGCACCTATCGGAAGATTAAGGATTATGTTGCCACAAAAAGTAAACAGTTCACTATTTCTGAAGTGGAAAACCTGTTAGTTGAAGCTGTGGTGAAAGATAGTGCCGATAATTGAAAGAAAGTTGTGCATGATATGCAAACGGTAAAACATGAGGGATGGGAAAATTAAAGTATAGTGGAGAAATGCATCAAAAATTTAGTTAATCTCTTTGGGAGATAGTGACAGTGATACATCATTGATACATCATCATTGAAGAGTTCCAGTGACTCTGAGATTAGTGGAGTGTTCCTTTTAGGCCACATATGATGTCGCTTGAATGTTTCAAGCTATACATTCTTGTGCTAGCCATTAGCAATGAGTAATTTGTTGTTTCCTTATTCCCTTGTAATCTTAACAATTTACTTTCCTCATTTTAGCATCTAATGTTGTTAGCTAAACGAGAATTTATCAGGTGTGCCACTGAAGAGGATGCTAAGTTACATTTATTTATTGTATTCCTGACTTACATTTGTGGCGAAGTTAGGGCTCACAGCCCTCTCTTACACTTAACCGCTACAGCTGCAGTGTTCACTTTGTGATTGCCAATATTTTCTGGGGTACTGTAATCTCTGTGAAAATGTTTTCCACCATTCTCAACAGATGTCAGAAGTGTTTCCAGCAGCATTCACGAAATTTTTGGCCTAAAATTTATCTTGTCTCCTCTCCTTTACATACAATCTCTGATCACCTGACGAAGCAAACAGAAATGGTGAGCACAAATCAGAAGAGATGTTTGAAAATAAAACAAGGGACTACATTTTACAATTTAGAGGCATGATTGTTTTATAAATATACTTGGTGGTGGTGGTGTAAACCCCCACATTTCTGCATGAAGAATAGATAATCAATTGCTGGAGGTAGGTCAGTGTTCACAGATCCCTCTGGCACGTTTACCTGTGACAATTACTCACCACCTGTCTCTTGTCTCGTCTTTTCTCTACCACACTTCCGACTGTAAACTGAGGTTACAACACTGGAACTGAAAGAAACAGACTGATTCAGTGGGCTAGTCATATGGTAAGGATGCACATTAGTTGTATGTAATTGTAACCGAGCTCGATAGCTGCAGTCGCTTAAGTGCGGCCAGTATCCAGTATTCGGCAGATAGTAGGTTCGAACCCCTCTATTGGCAGCCCTGAAAATGGTTTTCCATGGTTTCCCATTTTCACACCAGGCATTTGCTGGGGCTGTACCTTAAGGCCATGGCCGCTTCCTTCCCACTCCTAGCCATTCCTTGTCCCATCGTCGCCATAAGACCTATCTGTGTCAGTGCGACGTAAAGCAACTAGCAAAAGAAAAAAAAAATGTAATTGTAAATGTATGTGCAGGGTTTCCCATATAAACTAAGACTGTCCAAGCGGCATTTTTACTCTCCGATACGTACGCTGCAGTATTGGAGGCACGTGCATAGTTCTTAACTTTGCAAGCAGCATGCACGTGATCGACTTCGCAAGCATTAGTTGCCAGTCTGAATCTCAGCTGTTAACATGGTGAGACAGTTATCATTGCAATACAGTGTTTTTGTATGTAAAAGTTATTTTAAGTACGAGTCTGCTCGACGGGTACACACTTAATTCGTTCAGCAATTTTCAGATTCACATAATTGTAAATAAGTTTGAAACTACTAGCTCAGTGCTCAGTGCACATGAACAGTTTAACAGAGGAAAAGCTAGATAACATTGGTGCAAATCTTGAATGGTCACCGAATAAATTGCTTACAGAATTAGCACAACAAATAGGGTGTTTCAGTTTCTTCAGCCCACAGAGCTACAAAGCTGTTTACACGGGCCTATTGTGTAAAACCAGCTGATCCAGCCACAAGAGTGAGATATTGTGAGTAGAATCTTGCATCATGGAATGATCGTTTATTCCACCCACAGCTTGTGTTTTGTGTGGATGAGGCATAGTTTGATCTTAATGGTTGTGTGAACAGTCAAAACTCTCGATGTTGGTGTGCAGAAAATCTTAATGGTGTTTATGAAGTCCCTCGTTATGATAGGAAGATTTGTGTTTGGTGTGCTGTTAGTGCAACATGAATAATTGGGCCTATTTTTTTCGATACGATGGTAAATGCAGAGAGGTACCAAGATGACATTTTGACACCATTCTTCCATCAATTAACAGAAGAAGAAAACTTGTGTGGATGGTTTCAACAAGATTCAGTCCCTGATCATATAGCAGAAGATTCCCTTCTTACAATCTCGGAAGTGTTTGCGGACAGAGTGATCAGTGCTGGTCTATTTCCCCTTCATTCTTCAGATATAACCATGTAATTCTTACTTGTGGGGTAAACTGAAAGAGAAAGTGTATCGAACAAATCCTCACACATTGGAGGAACTGAAAGAAAACATTACGAATGAAATCAGAAACATTACAGTGGCAGAGATCACTCTTATCACCTGGAATTTAATTACCAGATACAATGCCTGTATAACCCAGGATAGGCAGCACTTCCAACATGTTTTATAAGGTAAGATTTCATATGAGATTTTATACTCGCTTAAAGCAGGGCGGCCGCACGTGACATAAGTTTGGCTGGGGCAACTGCCATAATGCAGAGTACAAACCTTGTGCGTTCAGCCTTAGTTTATACGGGAGACCCTGTATTAAGTCTTCAGCCCAGAGGCTGGTTGGATTAGAAAAAGGGCACCACCAAAGGTTATGCGGTTATAAGGAAACAGCAAAAATCAATAGCAGTGCTATAATGAAGCGTACAGGACTTGGTGAGTGTGGTAGTTTGCCATTGCTTTCTTCACTGGGCCAGAAAGTGCAATTGCAGCACAACCTGCCCAATGAATATATCCCCTAGTAAAGTAAATACAAAGTCTAATTACTTCCAACCCATGTTTTGCAGAATTTAATTCATCAAGAGTACATGTGGATTGTTGGAATTGGGGGTGGGACTATTTTTTAAAACAGTTTTTTTTTATAGTAAGGCCACTGTATCTTCATTCATTCTGCCTAGTAATTACTTGGAGACATTCTTCTCTCACCTCTATTTCTTTTTGTCTAAACTTAACGTTAAAATGAAATCTTTCTTTGACATAGGTATGATGTTGAGCAGATCGTTGTTGTACTAATATCATTCATCCAATCGGAAGGTATTTAAATATTAAGAGTTAAATTTCTTATTTTCTCTGATACAAAAGTCCTGGTCTCAGACTATGTATGAATGACTGCTGATTAAGAATTTGTAGTGGATTTCTTCAGGTATGAAATCTGGATCAACCATCATATATTGATACAATAATGCTATTGTAATTGTTATGGGAATACCCGTGGAGCAGAAAGAGGTTCAAGTAGGTGCCGGGGTGAATGGGTCTATCTACAATATCAAAATTAATTTAAAACTTGAACTAAAGGTTATCTTTCTTCAAAAACACAACAACTGAACAAATAACATGTCAGGTACAAAAGCAATCTTGAAACAAGACTAGGAAAGTCCAAGATTTGTGATTTTTACAGATTCTGGGCATTAAGCCCCTAGTTTTACAATTTTACAAATGGAAGTGGTATTATTTAGTTAAGGGCAGAAATCCCCTAATTCAAGAGCACTTGCTCCCAAAATACAATGTCTAGCCTTCCAGAAGCACTCGTTAATCTTACAAAAACTTTGAAAAAGAGCAAACAGGCTCTAAGTATCTCACTGCCCACTCAAGGCAACATTACATCAAAATTTACAATCTCTGGCTTCTCAAGCCACCATTTACAAATTGAACTTCATGGAAAAATAACAGGTTAGATAACTGGCCCAAACACAAAATGAATGGAGGCGTACACTGTGCTCCAAGATGATGAACACTTAAAAACCTACAGGGTTCTAGGCCGATTAAACAGGGGCTATTCCCGAACTACTGAGGTGGCTCGCATAGAATTTACTGTAATCCATTACAAAAAGGTTGCAAAATCGCAGACAGCTCAAACGAAGATGAAGGGGAGCTTGAGAGGGTAACTCGCTCTCTATCCCCAATTTACAATTAAAGATTTTATGAAATTTTTACATTAGCCAAAAACAAAGTTACGTTTTAGAAAAGTACTGTTACATAGTTAAAGATTCGGACCTTCCCCTCGAATAAAGCTGCGGAGGTAGCAAGAAAGAATGAAGTTATGTGGCCATTACCTTATAGATGTTCTGCTGACCGAAGAAAGAGGCCACCTGCCTCCTGCTTAAACACACACACTCAGAAAGACGAAGAGCATTTGGCAAGGGAGCATGAAAAGCTGCAGTTTATATACCCTCAGGGAAGGTTCGAGATCATTCAAGACTAATCAGGACACACCCTCTTAATTTTTATTGGCAGATTCAAAGTGAACAAGAAATGCGGGATTGGTTGAAAATTAATTACAAAAGTTCGTGATTGGCTAGATTCAAAACTGGCGGAAAGAAAAGGAAGTATTGTCAACCCAAAAATAAATGAACACAGATCAGTTATGGAAAACCTAGGAATATGAAACTTCTTTACGTTATAAGTTCTTCCACCATGAACCAGAGTACATGATCATTGTTTTTAGTAGTGTCATCTGTAGAAAAATGTCCAAACTTCTTGATGTATATCAAAACAAAACAAGGAGAAATTCAGCCAGTTTAGGAAACTTCACAACAAAACAATTACTTAATATTTCAGTGGTGACATCTTCTGATTAAAGTTCCAACTTGTTATGTTATCAGTTTCAGTTTTTGATTGATAGAGGAGTTCATTAAGGGGCTTGTTTTGAATGCGCGGCGTTGAGGTGTACCTCCTGGTACAGTAATATTTTGTTTTTCACCACCATACATAATCGAGGATTGTGGCGACGTTTAGTAAATTCACAGAGGCTTGCAGACTGAACGCTGAAAGGCATAACAGTCTATAATGATAATGTATGTATGTATGTACACATCTGACTATGCCGGCCTTGCAGTCTAGGGCTAGCTTGCCTCTGTTTTACCCAGACACCCTGGGTTCAATTCCTGGCTAAGTCAGGGAGTTTTACCTTGATCTGAGGGCTGGTTTAAGGTTTACTCGGCCAGTGTGATTACAATTGAGGAGCTATCTGATGGTAAGACGGTGGCCCCAGTCTGGAAAGTCAAGAATAACGGCCAAGAGGATTGGTTGTGTTGACCACACAGCACCTCACATTGTGCAGGGTTTTGGGCTGAGCCATGGTTACTTGGTAGGCCAAGGCTCATCAGGGCTGTTGTGCCATGGGGTTTATATGTTTGTATTGATCTGATTACATAATTGATGTTATTTTTAATGTAATGTAGAAAGCAAGACCCAATCTCTTGTGGTCCATTGGTTGCATAGTATTCACTCCACATATACGTGGAGGCTTGGTTAACCCTGCAGAAGGCGGGTGTAAAAATTCCACATGACCAGACGCATGGTATACTTTATACATTTTAAACATAACATAATAATGGGAAATAACTCACTTTCACCACATTTTATTTAGCCACATCACTAATAATAGCAAATGTTACCTTATCATACATACCCTGTAGCAAGTAAAAATACAACAATAAAAAAATATTTGCGTGCTTGAAATCTTTTGACGAAGATGATCTGTTTCACACAAGCAACTGCTAATATAAATATGTACAGCACAAGTTATAATGTTCTCTGTTCGGTTTATCAAATGCATAAACTAACTTTAGTATGAGTATTTATCTTTTACACTCTTGCAAGAATCAGATGTTAACTTTTACATGCCTCTTGCAACAAATTGTTTGCAGGAAATGCACTGAATGCACTGAATAGTAGTACAGTTGTATTTTGCTTCACCACATCAGCAACATCTTCCACATGAGGAGCATATTTCCAAAACGTCCTCTCTCCAGCAGCTTCTAGTTTACAGAACGGAGAAAAAACGAATAGAAAATGTAATTTTGAGTTTGACTCACCCATACATTCTTCTAGCTAATTGTTATACATTCCATAATTCCCCACAATCAAAGAATGCATTTAATACCATACCGTTAATTAGATATTAATACAAATGAGTTGGAGAAGGGACATTTTGGAAATATAAAAAGGATAAGAGACGTTTTAGAAATACATTTGAACATCCTGCATAGATAACTCTGTACACTGCTGACATGCGTACACTTCGGCATTTGTGGTAGTCTCTTCTGAGCAGAGAGTTTTCGTTTCTTAACATTTTTCCTCCACTCCTCATTCCTAGTACGTTTTCTCCCTTTTCTCAAGGGAGCAGGAACTACTCCACTGTTTTTCACACTATCTTCATTTGACTGTTTTCCTGCCATTATTTTGCATGGAAACTAATGTAACACCTGATAAAAAGTATGTACAAACTTATTAAATATACCAAACAACTTGCGTAAAAGCACACTAACTTAGCAAAAAACGCACACGAAGTACAAGGACTTGAATGTATTATTACACCATAACCTGTAGTTCAATTGTTTTCCAAAATCTCATAGTCATGCAACAATGTTACCACTACACAATTATTACCATATTTACACAAGAAATTGCATAAAATGCTCGTTTTGCATTGGCTTTATATCTAGTTGTATTGGAGGATAAGGGACAGCTTTGAAACAATAATGGCAGTCCTTGTTATACAGTATAGAGGAGAAGAGACATTTTGTAAACATAATTGTGATGCACTCCAGTCAGCCATATTGCTGTGGAGAAGAGACTCTTTGGAAATATAGCTCATATTTAACCGTGTTTTGTGCTTATAAAAAGGACATTCTGCCTAAAAAAAAAACTTGTCACCATTCCACGGAGAAACAGATGGACATTATCAATGTACCCATACGTCAGTTTCCTCAAAATGTGGAGAAAGGACGTTTTGGAAATATGCTCCTCACATTTCTTCTCCACTGGTCCATCAGGGTTTATTTCATCTACTGCAGGTCTACGATATTTGTCGAGGAGTAGTCTGACATTGGATGACAGTGATTTTATGGTTGCTCATTTGATAAAGTGGGGTTTCATAGCAGATGAAGACCATCATTCTGGAAAATTCCTCCTGGTTACCTTAGTATTTTCAGGATTTGAACAGTAGAGAACTTGAGCTTTTATACAAGCTATGTTCAACGGTGAGTAAGACACTACCTTAGGCCATCACCTTGTAATGCATGACACATTGCTCATTTGGTCAACTATGTGCATGCCTCCCTTGGTCATATAATAATCCATTATTATCACAGTTTTCCCCAGTCTCAGAATATATTTCTGGTGTACTATGCCTTGTAGATATCAGAATTACTGCTCTGTTATTTTAATGAAGTGAGACCTTCTTCCTCAGATTCAGTCTCATGATCACTTCTAGTGATGACTTCATATTTTTAATCTGATCTGCACTGCCTAAGTTGTCTTCCTCTGACAGTTTTTGAAGTAATTTGGCTATTTCCTCAAGTGCCAATGTCTTAAATAAGCAGAAAGATATTGTAACTGAGGAAATAGTTGTTAATAGTGTTAAAAAATATTCAGAAATTCACATAGTCAAAACATTCCATCAGGCATGTGGGGTACATTGTAGCCTGCCTGTGATTCATTCCGAATTGAAGCAACAGTAGTCACTCATGTTCACTCACAGTGATTCCAGCTATCACATTCAACAACCAAGGTCACACTGCAAGAACAGCAGATGAGCGAAGAGCAGTAGGAAGAGTACAATGTAGCCAAGTTGAAAAAGTTAACAGTGGTGTGTTTTATACCCCAGCACGCCTGCTGGAGGGTTAATATGTACTGTAAGTAATGGATTTCTAGGCATTATATCATCTTGTAACAAATGCATATAGTCAGTACTGGCATTGGTTTAAGTTTTCATCAAATCAAACTCAATAACAGACATATCCACGCCTACAAGCTTCCTTCCTTCTGAATCCTGTTGCATTTCCATCTACACACCATCGGTCTTTGGTAACGATTTCTTTCTTGTCTCTAGTCTGCTGTTTGTGGGTATCAGATGATTCAAGTTTTATCTTGCAGAAGTCACATTTTTGGCAGGAATCAGTTACTGGCGAGTGTAAAGAGAGATTACATTGTATATTAAGTTATTTTTTGTTAAATTTGTTAAACTAGTAAGAAGCCAGGTCAGTGTGTTAGTCTCTTTACAAACTGTATAACTTCCCTATGCAGTACTCGGTTACAAGTATGTATGATCCACAGTTTTTATTTTTTGTTGCATAATGAGAGCAATATAATGAAAAATTCACGGTTGCATTTTCCAACCATATTCAACCGTATTTTGTTTGTAGCAGGAAATCTGCTTCATTTATCCACATTCAGGGTTGGTTGGTTGATTTTGATTTTGCCAGTACTCTTGAAATCCTGACATCTGATACAGTAAAAGTCCGCTATAGCTAGTACAGCATATAACGAGAACCCTGTTACAACAACAATTTTTACTGTCCCTTCTAAATTCCTATATTAAACTGTGTATTATCCTTCAGTTACAGCAAGAGCCATATCACCGACGCATCCATTATTATGAGTGATTAAGCGTGCGTGATTTTTCTGTTACTGATAGTTTTGCACCCCAGCGATTATCTTGTGTGCGATCGATCATCTTTGGTATCATTTCCTTGCTATGTCCACTAGCGAGCTTTCTCATCATTCAAAGGCAATGTCAAAGTCAATTAGTAATACCCGTGGAATATTGTTGTGTAAAGAAAATTCGAAATGAAAGAGGAGAATATGTTTTCGTAAAAAAAGCATAAATAACTTGCCCGATAGCAATTATTAACTCGTTAAAAATAAAGGTTGAATAAAAGAACACTTCACATACCCAACTTCCAGTCTCTCTTCATTATGAAAGTGTTAAGACGTCAATCACTTGTGGCAGATTTCAGTTGTAATCGTGCAAGCGAAGAGGGAGGTAGTTCATTGAGTGAGTGCTGACATGGGGATTTCGATTGAACAATACCGGGCGGCAGTAGGTCGTTGGCATGGTAGAGGCAGGCCTGCAAGGCATAATGTGGAATACAGTGCCGGACAGCAAATGGGACTTGCTTCAATTCTGATGGCAGTGCTGCTGGTCATTGGAGGGGTGGAGCCAGTGAACTGAAAGAAATAAAGGACTGTATGAAAGAGGTAACAGAACTGGTGGTCCAAAGCAATAAGGAAATAGCAAGTTTGAGGGATAAGATGAAGAGAATGGAAGAGGAGATCAAGGAATTGAGATGGCAGTAGAAAAAGCTCCAGCAGGAATCCCATAAGAAAAAAATCTTTTTTTATATGGGTTACCGGAGAATGCCAAAGAAGATCTAGTAGCTAAAGTACTAGATATAATAAATGGAAGTCTGAAGATCAACAGCAGGGAAGCTGATATAGACGAAGTTCAGTGGCTGATGAAGAGAATTGGTAAGCATCCAGGGAGAGTGAGGCTTGTATCAATCATTATGGCGAAGAAGATCTTGGACAGAAGACAGCATTTGAAAGGTGGGAGAATATGTATAAAACAGGGTATTACCGGGCGAGTTGGCCATGCGGTTAGAGGCGCGCGGCTGTGAGCTTGCATCCGGGAGATAGTGGGATCGAATCCCACTGTTGGCAGCCTTGAAGATGGTTTTCCGTGGTTTCCCATTTTCACACCAGGCAAATGCTTGTAAATATAAACACATAATATGACCCATTGTTCATGTAGAAATGAACAAAACCATATTTACTTCTTTAGAACCCATATAAACACATGGGTCATTAACGACCCGCTAAGCACATGCTCGGGGAACAGGGAGAGACGATATTCTGAACATCAGCCCTAGCAACAATTTATTTCTACAGACTTACAGTTCACGTACCTTTAGAAATGAGTATTATAATGACACAAAAAGCAATAATTGTCATTGTTCTGTTTAATTATAATAATATTTAGTACCCAAAACCCATAACTTCAGATTCCATAACTGACAGTGGAACTGAGACTCACTCATGGTAATTTACAAAACACCTGTCATGAAGGGGAACATTACACCTCGCACAGGCCTTCAGTGTTTTATTGTGACAAATCTTGCATCGGCGCCTAGGTTGTTGACTTATCAGCAGGTGCCCTCAATGATCCTTCCTCTGGTATTCCTTGATAATGTCAAGCGATGTAAGTCGACCTCTTCCCTTAGGAGCTGTCCCATATTTGTAGAGAATTGCCTTGGTTGCTTCCTGACGGGAGTTAGGGCATCAAGAGACATACCATAGCTTCTGCTAAGAATCCAGGAATTGTTCATGCATAAATCGAGCAACCAAAACAAAATAGGAATGTAACATTTTTTGCCACTAATTGAAATTTGTATATATGACACGTTATGGTTCATGAGATCAACTTCACCCGTGCTTTGGTTGTATTTACAGATAACATCTGGCTGTTTGACTTTTATTTTCCCCTGTTGGCTGACTTGTGTCTTCTTGAAGGGGAACTACACCAAACTGATTTGACATAATGTTCACTACACCATTGTCTTTGCAAGATACAACTATCGCACCATGCTCTTTATCAAAACAAGATTCAAAGTAATCGCACTCTTTCTTTTCAATGACAGGCTTCTGAGAGGTCCTGTAGCATGGTGGTCTTTTTCAGTGATCCTACATAGAAGCTTAGCTGACATGAAAAAGTTGTCAAAATAGAAAGAAAAGCAGTCCCAGGAAATACTTCAGAAAGAATATATACAAATGTCACCACTACTGCTTCACCTAATCCTACTCCTTTCTCCCTCCTTTCTCCTTTATATCCTTGGTAAATGGCAGCCTGGAGACAGTAGCCTGTCCGCTGAGTGGCTACCCAGCCTTTGAAGCCGAAACAAATTGGTTTGCCGGGGATGAATTGCTTACACCCTTGGCGCCCGAAATACGGGATCATAGACTCGTCAATAGATACCTGGTCTTCATTGGGAGAATTTATGACTTGTTTCTCAATTTACCCATTTTCTCACCTGCTGGGAGATCCAAATTGTCACAAACATGAAGAAATCGGAATATTTCCTCAAACCTAACCCTACGCATGCTGTTCTGAACAAGTTTGTTTCTAACATCATCTGAGTTCTCCCAAAACATCCTTCTTCATGGTAGGGGTACATATCCACTCAGAAAAAGTATGCCAAGGTAAGAGGCATAACCAAGAACTGTATCTGTATCTGCATCTGCTTCGAAAAATGCATCCAAAAAGTCTATAGGGTATGATCGGATCGTGAAATTTATTTTACCTGGATGGCGAACATAGGACGAAGAAGAGGGGTGGGAATATCACCTATTTTCCAATTGAAAGAGTAAGATTTAGCTGTGCTATTAGTACAATTTGTGTCCAAGTCACCACCATCAAGTTGTTCATTTTTCGGAAGTGGTTCAGGTTCATCACTGAATTCAGGAGGGAGTTATGAATTGAAGTTACTGTTTATTGGTTCCTGCATCACTAACTCTGCTGGAGTTTGAAGCTGAGCATGATTTAGTCTGTCAGGATGTGAACAATCTTCATCACCAGAGTCAGCATGTGTTTCTTCTTCATCTTCAGTGCAGCCCAGTAAAGGTATCAACACCTGAGTCAGGCAATTCTGAAGGATCGGCCGCTTCAAGCTCATCCTGAATTTCTGCAACTGTTAGTTGCTGTACTCTGCAATATATTACAGAGCAGTTAGGGATACTAAGACTAATTACGTAAGGATTAAGCTAAATATATGGTAATTATTGAGCGAATGTGAAAGTCAGTGATAGTTCTTGGGTAACTGCCCAGCGGGTCATTAGCAACCCTCACTAGGTTCTATTGCAAATACCAGAAATTCTGAGCAAGTTATGCGGATATCAAATTATGTATGTATATTATTGAAGTTTTAAATAGTAAATACTGCAGTGAATAACCTGCCGATGAGAATAGTTGTCAATTCTACTTACATTCTTCAACCGTGTGCAGAGGGCTGAAAATCCATCTTTCTTCTATTGACTCCAGATCAAGAATAACGTCAACAGTGAATGAAATTCCTGCCCAAATGTATGATGAAATATATAATGGTTGATTTAATTGATCTTACAGGTGTCAAGAATGTGATAGCTTAAAGAAAGATAGCATAATTTGATGGGTCAAAAAAGACCCACCTGGGCATAAATGGGTTAAGGCCATGGTTGCTTCTTTCCAACTCCTAGGCCTTTCCTATCCCATTGTCACCATAAGGCCTATCTGTGTCGGTGCGACGTAAAGCCATTAGCAAAACAAAAAAGAGGGTATGGAGAGAGAAGTATTTAGGAACCAAAAACTGCTCCGATTTCATATGGGTCAAGCTAAGCATTCTGGTCTCCTTGCCTACACAAGAGGAAATCAGTTAGTAGTGGGTAATGGAAAGAGGAGTCGTACATGGTCAGTGGATCAGCTAAAGGAGATGGTCAGCAACACCGAGAGGACGATGGCAGAGGAAGAATGCGAACGTAGTGGACGGCTGAGCTCAGCGAATACAGCAGCGGGACATGCGTCAAATGAGGGAGCGAATCAAACTGCTGACTCAGAGGACACCAGGATGAAGAACAGCTGTTTTGAACTTCAGCGGGAGGAGAGGACGGAAACTGGAAGGAGGACTCATCGCCCAAATGTAGACAGGCGAGCCTGAAAGACTTCTGGCCAAAGAAAGGTAATTCAAATGAGGAAGTTTGTGGCAGGAGAAGTGTTAGTGCACTAGAGGATTGTTCTAGTAAACTAGGTGTAACTAGGGTTATGCGGAGTAAGTGAGTGAAATGCAGGGGAGAAAAAAATAACTAGAACTGAAAATAGGGAGTGTAAATATTGAAGGTTTTGTGACTAAATTAGGGAATGAATCTTTTAGAGAATTTATAGGAGGATGTGTAGAAAGCTGGATGGCTCAGGGAATAAAATAGAAGTAGAAGAATTTACAGTCCATTCAAAGGAAAAACAAAAGAGGGTTTGAAAAGACAGATATCCTGGGAGTATAATGGCTATGGTGAGGGAGGAGTTAAACGATAAAATAGAACACATTGAATCGGAAATAGAAAAAATGATTTGGTTAAAAACAACATTTTCTGAAGAGATTGAGCGAGATTTGTACATTGGTTTCATGTATAACCCACCTGAAGCTGCTCCATTTGCGAAAAAATAAATTTTTTGATGAATTAGCATTTGAAATTAATAGGGTACAAAATCTTTTCGAGGACTTAGGCATTGCACTGATGGGAGACTTCAATGCCAGGGTTGCAGATCAGAGGCCGTTGTATGACAAAGATGCAGAGTAAATATATATATATTCATCAAAGAGTAAGTCAGAATAAGGGATTTAATAAAAATGGTGGAAAATTATTGGAGTTGTGGGTTATTGAAGAACTATGTATTTTAAATGGGTGGTGGTGTGGTGATGAAACAGAGAACCAGACATGTATAACAGGGACGGGGGGGGGGGGGGGCAGTGTGATTGATATGGTAGTATGTTCAAGGAATAAGTTTAAGGGTCACACCATTTACCAATTATTATCAGAATAGAATATTTAGAGAATATTTAACGAATTGCACAAGGAATTTTAAGGAAAGATCAATTGCAAAATACAGGTGGAAAGATGAGTTAGGGAAAGAGTTAATGAATTATTATGAAGGAGAAACATGTAAAACAGTGAAAATAGGAATTGACATAATGATTGAGAATAATCAGACGGGTAGGGCAGTAAAATTATTAGAGCACAATATTAAGGTGGCGGGAGAGAAGATGCGGGTAATGGAGGTGAAGAGGAAAATAGGGAAGGGGTGGTACAATCATGACTGTAGGTATAAAACGTTCGAAGTAATGAAAGCACTAAAGGCGTACAAGAAACAGGGAGGAGACAACGGAGAATGGAATTCTGCATTAAGAGGAAAGAATATATAGAATTGTTGTATATAGCAAAATTTGAATGGCAGAGGCAAAGGGTTGCTGAGCTGAATAGGTATTCTAAACATAATGAAAGTAGGAAAGTGTGGAAGACAGTATTAGGTGGATATGTGGCAAGCAGGAAGCTGCTCGGCAAACTGAAATAAGTCATGCTGACTGGGCGGAGTACCATAAGAAATTATTAGGAGGTGAAGACAGGTGGAGACCAAAAATAGAAGGGAGTGGATTATTAGGAGGTTTGGGATGTACAGTACTGTGCCTTCATTAGATAAGGAAATACTGGTAGAAGAAGTAAGAGAGGTCTTAGAGAAAGCTAAGAAAGGGAAAGCACGAGTTATTTCAGGGGTATCAAACGAATTTTGGAAGCATGTTATGAAGAACAGACGTATGCTAGAAAGCGGTGTTATTATTTAATAAAATATTTGAAGGGGGAGAATTTCCTAAATCTTGGCAAGAGGGAGTGATTTGCCCAATTTACAAGAAAAAAGGAGAGAAATCGAACCCAAATAGTTATAGAGGCGTAACATTGCTGAGTACTTTAATAAATAATGTTATTTGCTTTACGTCCCACTAACTATTTTTACGGCTTTTGGAGATGCCGAGGTGCTGGAATTTAGTCCCACAGAAGTTCTATTACGTGCCATTAAATCTACTGACATGAGGCTGACGTATATGAGCACCTTCAAATACCACCGAACTGAGCCAGGATCGAACCTGCCAAGTTGGGGACAGAAGGCCAGCGCCTCTACTGTCTGAGCCACTCAGCCCGGCACTAAGTACTTTAAGTAAAATATGCATGGGGGTGCTGGCAAAAAGGAGTATGAATTGGGTGGAGGGGGGCTCAACCTTGGGGAGACTCCAGTCGGCCTTCAGAGAACGGATGAGAACAGCTGACAATATATTTGTGGTGTGAACAATAATGGATACGTGAAGAAGAAAAGGAGAAAAATTGTACATCACTACTACTGATTTGGAAAAAGCTTTTGATTCTGTGAGTTGAAGGGGCTGTTGTGGCAAAGATGGCAGTAGGAATGTCGCACAAGATGATCAGAGTGGTGGAAAGCATATACTCAAAAGTGCTCACTTAAAGTTAAGGAGGGTGAAGTAATTGGGGAAATACTCTTCGAAGTAGTGCTGAAACAGGGATGTAAGTTGTCCTATACTGTTTTTATCTTCATAAATGATATATTTCAGTCGAAAAGTTTTGCGTCGGGGGTTTACTCAAGTCTATCAGGATCCTCATGCGTACACTGACTCCTGCGAGTATGCAGGGTTGTATAAATGAAGTGAAAAATTACTGCAAAAATTGGAATTTAAAAATTAATACACAGAAAACAAGGGTAATGGTGTGTAAAAAAAGCTATAAGTTATCAAAGAATGAAAATTGGATGGGTGAGGCAAAATTAGAAGTTGTTAACAAAATAGAGTACCTGGGTATGATTAATTAATTAATTTCATGTGGCTATTTCTAGCCGAGTGCAGCCCTTGTAAGGTAGACCCTCCGATGAGGGTAGGCGGCATCTGCCATGTGTAGGTAACTGCGTGTTATTGTGATGGAGGATAGTGTTATGTGTGGTGTGTGAGTTGCAGGGATGCTGGGGACAGCATAAACACCCAGCCTCCGGGCCATTAGAATTAACCAATGAAGGTTAAAATCCCGAACCCGGGACCCTCTGAACCGAAGGCCAGTACGCTGACCATTCAGCCAACGAGTTGGACCTGGGTATGATAATAAGTGGAAATAGGAAATGGTAGAACAAATAAAAAAGAGCAAAACAAAAGGGTATGGATTCACTGTCGGCTATTAACATGTTGGACAAAAAGATGCCAAACACTGATTACAGGGTGTATAAAAATGTATTTAATGCAGTAGTTAAATCGAAGGTATTGTACGGAGCAGAGATTTGGGGAATAGAAGAAAAAGTTTCTACTCGTGAGGTATTCACAAGTAAATTTGCCAAATTAATAATGTGTCTGCCCAATTTTAGTGCCAACTGTGGAGTAAGAATGATGTGCAACAATGTAAGTCTGCGGGGAGGTAGTGTTAAAAAAATAATTAAGAATTGGTTAAGACTAAAGTTGGGATCAGGTGGTGAAGTGTTACAGATAGCCTACCAACACCAAATGAAATATCAGAACCAAGGATACTGGGTGGATGGGGTAAGGAATATTTTGGAAACAGTAGGAATGGGGTACTACTGGGAAAGGGATTGCGTAGAGCACCAAAAGACAAAGACAAAGTCTCCTCCGTACAGGCCATGAAGGCCCTTGGAGTAGTGGAAGGTAAAGGCTTCCTCCATTGTTAACCGCGGCACGTGATGGGGTAGAGTGGTTAGCTCTACGCCCGGCCGCCTCTGCCCCCAGGAATTAACCTGGTACTCATTTTTGGTGTAGGCTGAGTGAACCTCAGGGCCATATGCACCTCCAGAAGTGGAAATCTCGTTTCTTAAATTTTACGACTTTCTGATGGGGATTCGAACCCATGTCCTTCCGGGCGAACCGAGTACGCCTTTACCACCTCGGCCAGGCAGCCCCTCATAGAGCAGCAAAGAATAGTGAAAAATAAAATAGTCTTAAGAGTTAAGGATATTGAAAAGCAACAAATTGCTTCACAGTGTAAAAATAAGAGGTCCCTAGTGGAATTTTGTAATATACTTGGGAAAATGAGGACAAATGTAGATAACAAAAATGGAAATGAGGGGGATAATATGGTGGTTAATGGGAGTACACAAAAATAAAGCATACAGACAGAATAGGGATGATACCACATGTTTAGTATGTTCTAAAGAAATGGGATGGCACATCTTATAACAGATTGTCTAGAGATGAGGGAATTAAGAGAGAAATTTATGGATGAGGAAGACAGGAAGAAAACTGATAATGAAACTCAATTGTATACCATTGTAAAGTTATTGAACAGAGTGTGGATGCACCTGGGAAGAATTGCTAAATTATTCAACATTGTTAAGAGAATGTGGATAAATAAATTGATGGAGGTAAGAATTGATACATGCTAGTTAGTGACTGAATTGTGCCTATGGTAACCTACACAATAAGCTTTGTTGAATTCTAGAGCTATTAGCTGCCTAGATTATATAGCCGGGCTGGCCTACAGCAAGGCTCGTGAGCCGCATGCAGCTCCTGAGTCAGGCTTGTGCGGCTCTCGACACCAAGCTTAGAGTAAAATTAATTGATATAATTAATGGAAACTACCGACATCTCGCTACCAGCAGCAATCAGTAGCAGCGATGTGCAGCTTAACATTACTAGCGCTGTAAGTCGGTAGTGAGAGATGCGAGGTGAAGATAGTTCCGGAGCCTTCCATTAGATAGTGCTTTGAGTGCGAAAGTGTGTCAGTGAGTCTGTCGTGAGGTGAAGCCAGTCGCGTTCATGTGTAGGCAGCAGCGTGTGCCGATGCTTTTCTGTATGCTGTTTGAGTACAGTTGTAGTCTGGTCTCTGAAAATTATGATGCTCTTAGAAGCGTAAATATGAAGAGGAGAATCAAGCTTTTAATACCGAATGGGGGGAAGAATTTGTTTTTGTAGAAAGAAACGGTAAGCCAGTGTGTATTTTGTATAAAATAACTTTGTCACAGTTCAAGGCCAGTAATCTAAAATGCCATCATGACACTAACCACAGCGGTTTCAATAAAGATTTTTCTGTTGGCTCTCAGTTAAGTAAAACCAAACTGAAATCACTAAAGGATAAACTTCATGGTCAGAGTAGGGTTATGTCAATTTTCACCAAAGTATGCAGATTTGACCACCGAAGCTGGATTAATTTTAGCTTTTAATATAGCAAAAGCAAAAGAGCCTGACACAGAGGGGGAGTTATTTCTGTTTTAGAACCTGAAAATAAACTGCAGAAACTGATCAACGAAATGCCCACTGCTAGACACACAATAGAGAGGCAAGTTTCTGTTATTAGTGTGGATATTTTAAATAATTTTGTAAAAAAATCTAAGCGAGTGCTCATCAGTAAGTCTGGCTCTGGACGAGTCTACTGATATCAAAGAAAAACTGCAAGTAGCCATATTTGTGAGGTACATGTCAAAGGACTTGAGGGTGGTGAAAAAACTTTTAGACCTGGTTATTTTGAAGGATACTACTCATTAAAGAAGCCCTGGATGGTGTTTTATAGAAAAACTCAGTGCCTATCAGTAACATTGTTAGCATTGCTACCAATGGTGCACCATCTATGGCTGGCACGATACAAGGGCTTATTGGGCTTTTAAATGCTGACACATCATTTCCTGATTTCCTACCTGTACATTGTATTATTCACAGAGAACATTTAGCAGCAAAATATTTTCATTATCCACATATTATGCAGGTAGTTGTAAAAATTGTGAACTCCATTCATTCAAGTGCCAAAACACACCGACAGTTCAAATCTTTTATAGAAGATGTGAACAATGATGAGCTTCCTGATGATGTATCATAGTACTGCTTAGGAAGATGGCTATCAGTAAGCAATGTTCTTGGTAGATTTTGGAATTACTTGATTCAATCAAACAGTTTATGGAATTAAAAGGAAAATCTTTCCCTGAACTTTGACTTTGGCTTTATGTACAGATATGGTCCAGCATTTAAAAATGCTAAATATATCTTAACAAGGAAGAGAAAAACTTATTTCTGATTTGGCCCAGACTGTATTTAGCTTTCATAGCAACTTAAAGCTTTTTGGGAATGACCTTCAGACTAAAACATTTGCTCATTGAAGAAAATTACTGAAAGCCTTCCTGACGTTAGGTGGAAACTGAAGATCACATGAGTAAAATGTCTGGCCTTGCTGAAGAACTCAGTGGCAGATTAAATGATTTGAGATCACTTAAACCTTCATTTTTCATTTCTGGAAAATCCTTTTACTGTTGATGTTGTGGGCGATGGCTGTCCTGTTTCATCACCAACAACAAAGGATACAGCAGCTGTAGAGTTGAAGCTACCAGAACTGCAATCAATCACTAATGATCTGCATTTAGGGCAGTCGCCCAGGTGGCAGATTCCCTATCTGTTGTTTTCCTAGCCTTTTCTTAAATGATTGCAAAGAAATTGGAAATTTATTGGGAAGTTATTCCAATCCCTAACTCCCCTTCCTATAAACGCATATTTGCCCTAATTTGTCCTCTTGAATAGGGAACATGCATGATCCGGGATTTTAATTAAAAATATGCTAATCTGATTCAAAATTTCATGCAGAATTCAAAAATGTGATCAGAATGTACAAATAATAACTCCAAACGTGATAAAAATCTACGAAAATGTCACGTCACGCAAGCACGCGATCTCATTGGTCTGACGTCATCGTACAGGTTGACTGAATTAGCAGACGAAGTAACACACAGTGTGCTGTGAGAAGCAGGATACACCTCGCGTATTTCTATTTACGTTAGTGTCTAGTATGGTTAAATTCGAGGTCTATACATTGGATAATAATCTGAGTGGTATATTTTAGACTTAAAATGAATCCTGCGCAGACAGTGAGGCAGAAAACTTATAAATGGTGTAGAGTTCCGATGTGCAATAGCACATCGCATACCATACCAAACAAATTGTTTATAAATGTTCCAAAGACGCTAAAACTAGGGAGAAATGGATTTTGGCGAGCCGGAGAAATGCTGGTGATATATCGGAAAAGTCTACAGTTTATTTTTTTTGAAGATTTTATCGTAAGATGAATTTGTTTGAATTTTCAAATCACTTTTCCATGTCAGTTGTTCTAGTGGTAAAACTTTAAATGTTAATGTATGATGCTTTATTTAAATGCTTCAATTACATCTTGGAATATGAAAGTAAAAAACAGTGCATTAAATAATGCTTATTATTAAAGTATTCTCCAAACCTAACCTATGTTTTGGGTGATCCATGTCAAGATAATAAATCAAAGGGGTTATGAACCATTTTGACAGCTCTAATTCTACCAATATATCTTGGCATGGGACAGTTATGTATGTCTTTATTGAAGAGCTTAATTGGTAAAGAAATTTAGGCTATATCTAAATACTCTATAACAAAGAATAGGCGTGTATATCATGAAAGGAAACAACGTGAATTTAACAAATGTATAACTCTACACAAAACCAATGCTTGTCTGTTGGGGTCTTATAAGTTAACAATGCTCAATTATAATAATTATCATAATATTAATGAAATAAATAACATAATTGCACACAGGTGAAAATAGTGATGTAGGTGTTTAAAATATTATCCAACTTAGCCTAAGTTTTAGGTTATACAAACCAAGTCAATAAACCGAAGGGTAAAAATACCGCGCGAGTTGGCCGTGCGGTTAGGAGCGCGCAGCTGTGAGCTCGCATCCGGGAGATAGTGGGTTTTGAACCCCACTGCCGGCAGCCCTGAAGATGGTTTTCCGTGGTTTCCCATTTTCACACCAGGCAAGTGCTGAGGCTGTACCTAAGGCCACGGCCGCTTTGTTCCCATTCCTAGGCCTTTCCTGTCCCATCGTCGCCATAAGACCTATATGTGACGGTGTGACGTTAAAAAAAAAAAGTAAAAGTCACAGCACCCAAAGACATTCCTGTATTGAGCGACTAAAATGTCACCGGGACACTTTTCTTTCCTGATATGCTCAGCTTGTTAAAAGCCAAATGTAATTAATGTTATTGGCTTCACGCCCCGCTAACTACTTCTACGATTTTCGGAGACGCCGATGTGCAGGAATTTAGTCCTGCAGGAGTTCTTTTACGTGCCAGTAAATCTACCGACACGAGGCTGACGTATTTGAGCACCTTCAACTACCACCGGACTGAACCAGGATCGAACCTGCCAAGTTGGGGTCAGAAGGCCAGCACCTCAACAGTCTGAACTACTCAGCCCGACTTGTGAAAACTAGATGAAGTCATATTTATCTTTATCATGTTTAACTTTTTCCCTCCACAAAGATATTTAATTCTCTTTCATGGGCCCTGGAAGTGGGTAGGCCAGTTGTCCCAACCATAAATATATATTTTTTTGGGAATGATAGATTATAGCCCTATAGTACTATGATCTTTCTTTCCTTCTTTCTTTCTTTCTTTCTTTCTTTCTTTCTTTCTTTCTTTCTTTCTTTCTTGCTTTCTTTCTTAAGCAGTGTATCCTTCAGGGTTGGTTTTCTCTCGGACTCAGCGAGGGATTTCACCTCTACCACTTCAAGGGCAGTGTCCTGGAACGTGAGACTTTGAGTATGGGATGAAACTGGTGAGGAGGGCCATTACCTCGCCCAGGCGGCCTCACCTGTTATGCTCAACAGGGGCCTTGTTGGAGGATGGAAGGATCGGAAGGGATAGACAAGGAAGAGGGAAGGAAACGGCCGTGGCCTTAGGTGCCTGGAGGAGAAGTAGGAAAATACGAAAAACCACTTCGAGGATGGCTGAGGTGGGATTCGAAACCTTTCTACTCAGTTGACCTCCCGAGGCTGAGTAGACCCCGTTCCAGTCCTCGTACTATTTGTTTTCAACTTTCATGGCAGAGCCGGGAATCGAAACCGGGCCTCCGGGAGTGGCACACATTAACCACTACACCACAGAAGCGGACTAGTACTATAATGCTACCTATATGTTTATGTTAGTGCTAAAATCCGATTTCTTACTTTACTAATGCTGAAAGCCCGAAAATGTAATGTTCTTCTTTAATAGGGGAATCAGTCTAGAAGGAAATGTTGAAAGTGATGTGATATCTATCCAGGTTCGTTGTTATCCTAATACTATGGGTTACAGTACATTGCACGTATATAAAAGACGCCACTTACAAACTTGCTTGTTATCCGCGAATTTCTGCGGCCACAAAAGTCACATTTTTCAAGAATGATGACATCTACACATGGTAGATTGTCTGACTGTGCTGTTTCGAACCTTTCTTCTGTCATTTCGAAGTTATTCGCGATCGTGAATAATAAACAATCGGCTTTTAGCAACGGCTGATGCACAACGGCTGATAGAGCTCCATGCGGTACTGGATCGTGACGTCACAGCGCGCCGCTTACGTCAGAGGCCGTTTCACTCGCCTTGCGGAAAGGCACTATTAAATATTTTTTTAATGGTAGAAAAGAAGGCAACATACCACAATGTAATACGTTTACGTACTATTTCATTGGTGTACTTTTCAAAAAAAATATTTTTGAAAATGATGCATGTTCCCAATTCCAACTTTAGATCTTTCCTACTTTTAAAGACACCATCCAAACTTATTCGTCTACTGATGTCCTCCCATGCCATCTCTCCACTGACAGCTCGGAGCATACCACTTACTCGAGCAGCTCGTCTCCTTTCTCCCAAGTCTTCCCAGCCCAAACTTTGCAACATTTTTATAACGCTACTCTTTTGTCGGAATTCTCCCAGAACAAATCAAGCTGGTTTTCTTTGGATTTTTTCCAGTTCCTGAATCAAGTAATCCTGGTAAGGGTCCCATACACTGGAACCATACTCTAGTTGGGGTATCACCAGAGACAAATATGCTGTCTCCTTTACATCCTTACTACAACCCCTAAATACTCTCATAACCATGTGTAGAGAACTGTACCCTTTATTTACAATTCCATTTATGTGATTACCCCAATGAATATATTTCCTTATATTAAGTCACCTCCGTACAGGCCATGAAGGCCCTTGGAGGAGTGGAAGGTAAAGGCTTACACCATTGTTAACCTCGGCATGTGATGGGGTAGAGTGGTTAGCTCTACGCCCGGCCGCCTTTGCCCCCAGGAATTAACCTGGTGCTCATTTTTGTTGTAGGCTGAGTGAAACTCAAATCTCGTTTCTTAAATTTTACGACTTCCTGACGTGGATTCGAACCCACATCCTTCCGGGCGAACCGAGCACGCCTTTACCGCCTCGGCCAGGCAGCCCCTCCTTATATTAATACCTAGGTATTTACAATGATCCCCAAAGGGAACTTTCACCCTATCAATGCAGTAATTAAAACTGAGAGGACTTTTCCTATTTGTGAAACTCACAACCTTACTTTTATCCCCGTTTATCATCATACCATTGCCTACTGTCCATCACACAACATTTTTAAGTTGCTCACAATCTTGTAACTTATTTATTACTCTGTACAGAATAACATCTTCTGCGAAAAGCCTTATCTCTGATTCAACTTCTTTACACATATCATTGATATATATAAGAAAACGTAAAGGTCCAATAATACTCAATTGAGGAAATCCCCTCTTAATTTTTACAGGGACAGATAAAGCTTCACCTACTCTAATTCACTGAGTTCTATTTTCTAGAAACAGAGCAACCCATTCAGTCACTCTTTTGTCAAGTCCAATTGCACTCATTTTTGCCAGTAGTCTCCCATGATCTACCCTATCGAATGCCTTAGACAGGTCAATCACGATACAGTTCAATTGACCTCCTGAATCCAGGATATCTGCTATATCTTGCTGGAATCCTACAAGTTGTGCTTCAGTGGAATAACCTTTCCTAAACAGGCATGAAAACTGGTATTTGAATATCCTTTAAAAACAACGAAACACGTATTTCTTTTTGCTTTCGGAAAATCCAATTGAGGGGCTGAAAAGAATTGGAAAAGCAGGTGAATTTCTGAAATGAGTACCGGTATATCTACATTATATGTCGTCCGGCTCCATGGCTAAATGATTATCGTGCTGGCCTTTGGTCACTGCAGTCCCGAGTTCGATTCCCTGATGGGTCGGGAATTTTAACCATCATTGGTTAATTTCCCTGGCACGCGGGCTGGGTGTATGTGTTGTCTTCATCATTATTTCAGCCTCATCACTACGCGTAGGTCGCCTACGGGCGCCAAGTCAAAAGACCTGCACCTGGCGAGCCGAACCCGTCCTGGGATCTCCAGGCACTAAAAGCCATACGCCATTTCATTTTACATTATATGTCAAAAACTTAACATGCTAGAGACAAGAAACTTGGTATTTGGAAAGTCCTTTAAAAATACAGGAACCTGTACCTTTTTCTTTTCGGAGAGGGCACTTAACAGGGGGTGAAAAGTAGTGAAAAATATTTGAATTATTTTTTATGAGGATACTCATATCTTAAAGACTGAAAATGTTACAGATGGGAAAATTGATATTTGGAATCTCCTTTAAAAATATTGAAACATGTATTTTTGTTTTCGGAAAATACACTTAGATGGGGGTAGGGGAAGGAGTGATCAAGGGGTTGAATTCTTTTTATGAGGATACTTCTGCATATCTCAAAAACTGAATATGTTACAGATGTGGGAATAGGTATTTGGAATCTCCTTTAAAAATATAGAAACATGTATTTATTTTTGACTTGAGAGAAGACTGTTTCTCTCATGTACAGTTCTATGTCGCATGGTCGTCTTAGCCCCAGAAGGTAATATCACAAACATGGTTTAACTTACAAAGAATTTCTGGGGTAAATGAAACTCAATTTTTGGGTGAGTTTTTATACTTTAGGAATTTTCAAATAGTCTTTTAGTACAATGCCGAGGAACAATTACGCTGATCAAATTACGAAATCCACGCGAGCGAAGCCGCGGGTAATTGCTAGTCTAAATATATAAAATAACTTGTCCTGACTGACTGACTGACTGACTGACTGACTGACTGACTGATTCATCATCGCCGAGCCAAAACTACTGGACATGAAATTGTGGGGATACATTCATAGTCTATTAACATGTAGATGCTCGCTAAGGGAGGATTTTTGGATATTCCGTCGCTAAGGGGGTGAAGGGGGGTGAATTTTTAAAATGAGGATATCTATATCTCAAAAACTTAAAAGTTTACAGACGAAAAAATTGGCATTTGGAATCTCCTTTAAAAATAAATAAACACGTATTTTTTGTTTTCAGAAAATTCCATTAAGGGGGGGTTGAAAAAAGGGGAAAAAGGGGTTGAACACCTTTAATGAGGAGGCTTATATCTCAAAACTGAACGTGTTACAGACATGAAAATTGAAATTTGGAATCTCCTTTGAAAATAAAGAGACACGTATATTTTTGTTTTTGGATAATCCGATCAATAGGGGTTTAACAGGTGTGACAAACGGGGTGAATTTAAAAAAAGTCTATATCTGCAAATTATCTCAGACACGTAACATATTACAGATTTTAAAACTGGTATTTGGAATTTCCTGTAAAGGTAAAGAAACATAAATATTTTTTTCAGAAAATCCACTTAAGGGGAAATGAAAAAGGGGGTGAATTTTGAAAATTAGCGTATCTACAGTATATCTCAAAAACTTAACATGTTGCAGACGCGAAAATTGGTATTTGGAATATCCTCTAAAAATAAGGAAACGCGTATTCTTTGGTTTTCGGAAAAAACACTTAACGGCGAGGGGGGGGGTGAAAGACTTGAAAAATTAGTTGAATTATTTTATGAGAATGTATATATATATATATATATATATATACAAAAAATCTAAATATGTTACAAACGTGAAAACTGGTATTCGGAATCTACTTTAAAAACAAAGAAACACGCATTTGGTGCGGGAATCAACTTGGTAGGTGGGGGGGAATGAAAACGGAGATGTATTCCTTTTACGAGGATACATATACCCTAAAAACTGAAGATGTTGCAGAAGTGATAATTGGCATTTGGAAGCTCTTTTTAAAAAAATGAGTACGGTACTGTTTGTTTTTGGAAAATTCACTTGAGTGGGGAGTGTGAAAGGAAGTAGAAAAATTGAATACTTTTTCTGGAGAATCTTATATCTCAAAACTGAAGGTTCCGGACGTTGAAATAGGTATTTGGAATCTCCCTTAAAAATAAAGAAACGCGCATTTTTGGGTGGGGGAAACCAACTTAACGGGCGGGGGTGGAGTGTTAAAGGAGTTGAATTATTTTCATGAGGATACTTATATCTCAGAAACTGAAGATGTTACAAACAATGAACATTTGCATTTGGAATTTTCTTTCAAACTAATGAAACACGTAATCTTTTGTCTTTGGAAAATCCACTTAAGGGGGGGGGGTGAATTAATTGAAAAATTAGTAGAATACGTTGTATGAGGATACTTGGGGGAGCGGGGGCGGTGAAAAAGGAGTTTAATTCTTTTTTATGAGGATACATATATCTCAAAACTCAAGATATTACAGTCGTGATAATTGGCATTTGGAAGCTCCTTTTATAAATGAAGAAACATTTTTTCTTGGTTTTCGGAAAACACATATTTTTTGTTTTCGGAAAATCCCAATAGGAGGGGTGAAAAAGGGTGTAAAAGGGGTTGAATGCCTTAAATGAGGATACTTATATCTCAGAAACAGAAGATATTACAGACCTGAAAATTGGTATTTGGTATCTCCTTTGAAATAAAGAAACACCTTTTTTTTTTTTTTTGGAAAATCCAATTAATGGGGGTTAAGCAGGAGTGGCAAATTGGAGTGAATTTTTAGAAAGACTATATCTACAGTATATCTCAGAAACGTAAAATGTTACAGACGTAAAAATTGGTATTTGGAATCTCCTGCAAAAGTAAAGAAACATAGGTGATTTGTTTCTGGAAACTCCACTTAAGGGGAACTAAAAACGGGGTGACATTTTAAAATGAGTAATCCTACAGTATATCTCAATAACTTAACATGTTACCGAAGTGAAGAATAGTATTTTTATCTCCATTAAAAATAAAGAAACATGTATTTTTTGTTTTCTGAAAAACCCCTTGGTAGGAGGGGTAAAAGTGACTGAAAATGGGGCCGAATTCTTTTAATTAGGACATTGATATCTCAAAAGCTGAAGATGTTACAGACGTGAATTTTGGTATTTGGAATCTTCTTCAAAAACAAAGGAATACGTACTTTCTGTTTTCGGAAATCCACCTAAAGGGGGGAGGGAAATTGAAAAATTATTTGAATTATTTGTATGAGGATACTATTATCTCAAAAACGAAAGATTTTTCAGACGTGAAAATTGGTATTTGGAATCTGCTTTAAAATTAAAGAAACACGTATTCTAGGAAAATCCAATGAAGGGGGTGGTGAAAGAATTGAAAAATAAAAAATGAGCATTCCTACAGTATATCTAAAAAACTTAACATGTTACCGAAGTTAAAAATGTGGATACTTACATCTAATAAAAACTAAAGTTGTTACAGACGAGCAAATTGGTATTTGGGTCTCCTTAAAAACAAAGAAAAAAGCGTTTTGGGGGGCGGGGGTGAAAAGGAATTGAATTCCTTTTATGAGAACACATATCTCAAAAACTGAAGATGTTAGAGTCGCGATAATTGGTATTTGGAATCTGCTTTAAAGAAACAAGTATTTTTGGAAGGGCTTGGAGTGGGAAGGAAGCGGCCGTGGCCGTAATTAAGGTACAGCCCAAGCATTTGCCTGTGTGAAAATGGGAAACCACGGAAAACAATTTTCAGGGCTGCCGACAGTGGGGTTCGAACCTACTATCTCCCGAATACTGGATACTGGCCGCACTTAAGCGACTGCAGCTATCGAGCTCGGTAGATACAAGTATTTTTAATGGGAAATTCACTTGGGGGGGGGGGCGGGAGTGCGAAAGGAAGTGAAAAAAGTGAATCCTTTTGATAGGGATACTTATATCTCAGAACTGAAGGTAACAGACGTGAACGTTGGTATTTGGAATCTCCTTTAAACATAAGGAAACACGCCTTCTTTTTTTTGGGGGGGGGGGGGGAGAGGGATGAATCAACATAACGGCGGTAGGGTGAAAAAGGAGTTGAGACCAATTGATTTTACTGTTCATAATGTACTTATTCTGATCATAAACTGATCACTTTTAACCTTTCCTGGGTTCGTTTTCAAGAACCATCTTTTCCATTGGAGAGCATAAAGTTAGGTTACAGTAGATTCTCCTGACATATAATTAAAAATTTAAACACAATTGAAATAAACAATAGGAATGATATTGACCGTGCAAAAGTTCACCTCTATAGTAAGGTCAGTAACGCATGGAAGTACACTGACTGACAGAGCAAATGCAACACCAAGGAGGAGTGGTTCGAAAGGGATGAAAGTTGGGGAAAAAACAGAGACGGCACGGATGAATAATTGATGTTTATTTCAAACCGATATGCAGGTTACACAATGCGCACGGCATCGACTCAGTAGGATGTAGGACCACCGCGAGCGGCGATGCACGCAGAAACACGTCGAGGTACAGAGTCAATAAGAGTGCGGATGGTGTCCTGAGGGATGGTTCTCCATTCTCTGTCAACCATTTGCCACAGTTGGTCGTCCGTACGAAGCTGGGGCAGAGTTTGCAAACGGCGTCCAATGAGATCCCACACGTGT
Source organism: Anabrus simplex (assembly GCF_040414725.1). Classification (NCBI taxonomy): domain Eukaryota; kingdom Metazoa; phylum Arthropoda; class Insecta; order Orthoptera; family Tettigoniidae; genus Anabrus; species Anabrus simplex. The sequence continues at coordinate 970,833,402 of NC_090266.1, read as the reverse complement.
TCGATTGGTGAGAGATCCGGAGAGTACGCTGGCCACGGAAGCATCTGTACACCTCGTAGAGCCTGTTGGGAGATGCGAGCAGTGTGTGGGCGGGCATTATCCTGCTGAAACAGAGCATTGGGCAGCCCCTGAAGGTACGGGAGTGCCACCGGCCGCAGCACATGCTGCACGTAGCGGTGGGCATTTAACGTGCCTTGAATACGCACTAGAGGTGACGTGGAATCATACGCAATAGCGCCCCAAACCATGATGCCACGTTGTCTAGCGGTAGGGCGCTCCACAGTTACTGCCGGATTTGACCTTTCTCCACGCCGACGCCACACTCGTCTGCGGTGACTATCACTGACAGAACAGAAGCGTGACTCATCGGAGAACACGACGTTCAGCCATTCCCTCATCCAAGTCGCTCTAGCCCGGCACCATGACAGGCGTGCACGTCTATGCTGTGGAGTCAATGGTAGTCTTCTGAGCGGGCGCCGGGAGTGCAGGCCTCCTTCAACCAATCGACGGGAAATTGTTCTGGTCGATATTGGAACAGCCAGGGTGTCTTGCACATGCTGAAGAATGGCGGTTGACGTGGCGTGCGGGGCTGCCACCGCTTGGCGGCGGATGCGCCGATCCTCGCGTGCTGACGTCACTCGGGCTGCGCCTGGACCCCTCGCACGTGCCACATGTCCCTGCGCCAACCATCTTCGCCACAGGCGCTCAACCGTGGACACATCCCTATGGGTATCGGCTGCGATTTGACGAAGCGACCAACCTGCCCTTCTCAGCCCGATCACCATACCCCTCGTAAAGTCGTCTGTCTGCTGGAAATGCCTCCGTTGACGGCGGCCTGGCATTCTTAGCTATACACGTGTCCTGTGGCACACGACAACACGTTCTACAATTACTGTCGGCTGAGAAATCACGGTACGAAGTGGGCCATTCGCCAACGCCGTGTCCCATTTATCGTTCGCTACGTGCGCAGCACAGCGGCGCATTTCACATCATGAGCATACCTGAGTGACGTCAGTCTACCCTGCAATTGGCATAAAGTTCTGACCACTCCTTCTTGGTGTTGCATTTGCTCTGTCAGTCAGTGTATATCATTCGTTTCGCCAGAAATTTCGCGCACTTGCCTACGCGCGACAATGGTGCTGGTCACATTGTCAGCAATGACAACGGCGGCAGATGTAATTTACCGCCAAGTAGCGTTCTTGAATCTTGCTGTGGGTTCCAGACCATCAATAATAATAATAATAATAATAATAATAATAATAATAATAATAATAATAATAATAATAATAATAATAATAATAATAATAATGTTCTGGACCGTCGTCAAAATGTGCGGACCGCGCTGGAAACGGGTCCTGATCGAGTAATGACTACGATTGTAGTCCGGCCGCGGGTTTAATACCGCCAAGGCACCCAAGAGGACACCGCGCCGGATCTCCTCAAGGATTTGATCCATATTAATAATGCTTTTAGGAAAAGATGGCAAAGATTTAGGGATTTAGGTGTGGAATACCTGGACCTAGCCCGGAAAGTACTAAATCGATTGCTGAAAAGAAAGAATGAAAAATGGGAGGAACTTTGTCGTCATCTCTCAGAAAACGACTCAGATCACAAATTTTGCGGATTCTCTCCGAAAACGAGTTCGATCGCGAATTTCGGCGGATTATATATAAAACATTAAGCATTCAATTATAAATTTCATTATAATACTGTAGCGAAGCACAGGTATCTTGCTAGTGTCTAATATAATCAGAAAGAAAGCTTTCCCAAAACTTACATACAATGCATGTCAAACTGACTGGCCTGTAATTTTCAGCTTTATGTCTTATCACCCTCTCCTTTATACACAAGGGCTACTATAGCAACTCTCCATTCATTTGGTAAAGTTCCTGCATGCAAACAATAATCAAATAAGTAGGCCTACTTCAGATATGGTACTATATCCCAACCCATTGTCTTTAGTATATCCCTGGAAACCTTACCAATTCCAGCTGCTTTTCTAGTTTTCAACTTTTATATCTTACTGTAAATGTCATTGCTGTCATAGGTAAATTTTAATACTTCTTTAGTATTAGTCACCTCCTCTATCTGGGCATTATCCTTGTAACCAACAATCTTTACATACTGCTGGCTGAATACTTCTGCCTTTTAAAAGTCCTCGCATACACACTCCCCTTGTTCATTAATGATTCCTGGAATGTCCTTCTTGGAACTTGTTTCTGCCTTAAAGTACCTATACATACTCTTCCATTTTTCACTAAAATTAGTATGGCCACCAGTTATGCTTGCCATCATATTATCCTTAGCTGACTTCTTTGCTAGATTCAATTTCCTAGTAAGTTCCTCCAATTTCCCCTTACTTCCACAGCCATTTCTAACTCTATTTCTTTCCAACCTGCACCTCCTTCTTAGTCTCTTTACTTCTCTGTTATAATATAGTGGATCTTTACCATTCCTTACCACCTTTAAAGGTGCAAACCTATTTTCAAATTCTCAACAATTGCTTTAAACCCATCCCATAGTCTGTTTACATTTTTATTTACCGTTTTCCACCAATCATATTTACTTATTAAAAACTCCCTCATGCCTGTTTTATTAGCCATACGGTACTGCCTAATAGTCCTAATTTGAATATCTTCCTTTCTTTCACATTTACTTTTAATTACCACAAAACAGTTTTGTGATCACTAATACCATCTATTACTTCCGTTTCTCTATAGAGCTCATCTGGTTTTACCAGCACCACATCCAGAATATTCTTCCCTCTAGTTGGTTCCATCACTTTCTGAATCAGATGCCCTTCCCATAGTAACTTATTTGCCATTTGTTGGTCATGCTTCCTGTCGTTTGCATTACGTTCCCAGTTGACATTTGGTAAATTGAGATCACCCGCTACAATCACGTCCCTTTCCTTGTCGTTTCCCACATAGCTGATTATCTTATCAAATAATCAGCATATGCGCTACCCTTTCCTGGTCTGTACACTCCAAAGACATCAAGTTGCCTATTATCTTTACAGATGAGCCTTACCCCTAGAATTTCGTGTTTGTCAGCTTTAACTTTTTCGTAGCTTACAAATTGTTCTTTCACGATACACCCTCCAGTTCCGTAAGAAAATTTCTGCATCCATTATGTCATTTCTCAGCCATGATTCAACTCCTATTACAATATCTGGTAAGTATATATCTATTAAATTACTTATTTCTTTTCCTTTCTTTACAATACTTCTACAGTTGAGCACTAACAGTTTTATGTTATCCCTACTTGATTTACAGCTCCCTGTTCCCTTAACACCGCTCCCTAGGCCACCCTGTTTCCCTGAATGTACCTCCCTATAACCTTTCTAACAAATTTCCTAACTTATATGTACCACTGTGGTTTAAGTGAAGGCCATCTGAGCGCAGATCCCTATCTCTTTTCCACCCATTAGGACGTAGAAATTTCACTCCCAGTTTCCCACATACCCACTCCATGGTCTCATTTAAATCCCCAATCACCTTCCAGTCAGTATCCCTCCTACACAGTATTCCACTGATAACAATCTCTGCTACCTTAAACTGCACCCGTGCTGCATTTACCAGATCCCACACATCCCCAACTATGTTGGTACTTATACCTGCTTGTCTTACGTTGTTAGTACCAACGTGAAACACTACCACCTTCTCCTTTCCCTCCTCCTTCTCTTCTACTTTCCTCAACATCTGGCTTAACCTAATTCCTGGATAACACTCTACCCTGGTACCCTTTCCTCCACACACTTTCCCGACATATCTAACGATAGAATCCCCCATGACCAGAGCCTCAACCCTACCCATTTCATTTGAACCCCTCCTCTCCTGGTCAGTCCTATCTTTCCTGACAGCTGCAGAAGCTACTTCCTCCTCCCTTTTCTCCATCCCATAACCCTGTTCCACCTGTATTTTCCTGTCCACTACTCCACATTTCCCATTCCTACCTCTTCCCTTTCTCCTACTTCCACACTTCTCGGCAACAGTTCCCTGTTCCTCATCTTCTCTCGGTTGTTCTACCTGCAGTGACTCGTACCGATTTCTCACTGACACCTGTCCTGAATTTTGATCCTGAATGGAGCCCTTAGCCTGCAATCTCCTTTCCCTTAAAACATTAGACCACCTGTCTTCCACAATTCTCCCCTTTCCTTCCCATCCCTCTATTACACCTACTGTATCCTGTACATTGTTTGGAGGTCTACTTTCCTTCCTGTCCTCTGAGAGAATCCTAATTATTTCCCTCAAACTCTCCATTTCCTCCCTCATACTCCTTAATGCCTGGCCACACCCACAGTTCCTACACTCGCACTCCTTAGCCATTCTTTACTGAATAATGAAAAGGAAAAAATAAGATAAATTATTCTGTGCAAAATAAAAATGAAAGGAAAGAAATATTGTCTAGGTTAGTTCACGAAGATCACACGACAGTAAGTTAATTAATATAGGCTACTACTACACTACAATACTACTTAATTGTACTATTTTTTATTCCTACAACACGCTAACACAATGAAAATTGCTGTTAATTACTGGAAACAGAGAATAATACACAAGAATTACATAATTCTTAACTGCAGTTAAGTCTACCCTAATTACAACAGAATTTTAATAAGAGAGTTACTGCAGGTACCACAGAAACGGTACTATACTACACAAATATTTCACAGTAATAGAATAAACACACTACTTTCTAATAAGATGCTATAATACACTACAATAATTTTAAACTACGTTCAGACTAAGTACAGGTACTCCAATACACTACAGTGGACGAAGAACTAAAAGGACCCAAACGAAGTGGTATTTCTACCATAGAATTTTGGAAGAATGTTCCAGAAGAAAAATACCCACTAACAAAAGAGTGTGCTAAGATACTTATCTCAATCTTTGGGACTACTTATGTGCGTGAATCACTGTACTCAACGCTTAAATTCATTAAATCTAAATATCGATCTGAACTAACTGATGAACATTTGAGTGAGCTTGTGCGAACTGCGCTTACCAATTATCAGCCAGATTTCAAAAAACTAACAGCAAAAATGAACACTAGGTTAGGTATGTAAACCTCCACAAAAATTAAAGCAATGAATTGTTTCAAATTTTCACACCTTAGTTGGCTTTGCAAGTTAAATTATTAAATCCTTCTGGTAGTTTTCTAAAGAAAAAGTATGACATTGGTATGTCAAAATCAGCTGATAAGTTGAAACCTAGCATTGTACATCAACAGACGTGGTGGGGACAAACTTTGCTCTCGGCATGTATTGAACTGTAATGTTGAAATCGGCTACACCAGATTTCCCGTCAATATTTGCTGCTGTGTAAGGTTCATTCAGGCCCTGTTCTTTCATAAAATGCTTTCCACTTTTGCATGCACTTTTTCTGCCACATCTTCTGGTGCTTCCTTGTTTTGAACTCGGCCAGTAAAGGCATGCTTTCATTGATAGGTTTTCCTGAACCTTCCAATTCTGAAGTTATTGCCACAAGAAATGTGTAGTGAAACCTAATGGAAGCCAAATCAACAGGGGACAAAAGGTTCTTCAAGTACTGTTTTGCCAAACTGACACCAGTCTCATCCTCAGGATTTTTTGTGTCTTTCTGGAACTTAAGAAATGTGTACAGTACTATTCTGCTGCTTTTAGCTATTCACCCTTTTGGGTAAGAACTTTTTGAGGTGATAGAGGACCATCTGGGAACTCTTCTCTGAAGGACAGTATGCTTGACTGTAGTGATGGGCAACGCTATCGCTCGAGACTTTCGAAACGAACGTCACAAATCTCAAGACTCTTGCGAGAATCTTGAGACCAATTCTCCTGTACTGCAATCTGTGCGACATTCCAGTAACTATGAGTGTAAGCTTTATAGCATATTAGCAGTTATTGCACGAAATAATGTTCTCATGAGTGTGTCGATAAATTTTGTCAAAAGCCTGCATGTTCAACTATGAACCCCTTTATACCATTAACGAAAGTGAAAACAGAATGTCAGTATCTTAAACTGTTCATGACTTATTTGAGGTGAACATCTTATCTGAATAACCTCGTATAATTTGTGAATAACTGTAGACAGGATGTACACCTACCTGAATACTAGCAGTGTGCATTACTCGTACGTGAGATGGGGAAAATGTGCCTTGCTGCATATACAACCACCATTATGCAGGAGTGGAATGTGTAATGTAAAATGCCTGAGTTTGGTCCAATTCTTTTAACGGTAGTGATGGGCACTGCTCTCGAGACCGATTCTCCAGTGCTGCAATCTGTGTGACGTCCCAGTAACTACAATCGTAAGCTTTACAGTATATCATCAGCGTTCTGTGTGCTGATAAATTTTGTCGAAAGCCCCAAAAAGTACAGCACGTTCAACTATGTGTCCCTTAATACCATTAACGTATGTGAAAACACAATGTCAACGTCTTAAACAGTTCGCGAGTTATTTGAGGTGCACATCTTAGCTGAATAACCCTGCCTCATTTGTGAATAACTGTAGATAGTATTTATACCTACCTGGATACCTCGCAGTTGTTGTCGATACGATATCTTCTAGTGATGCAGACTGGGCCGGAGGTGTTCCCTTTGATAATTCCCCTTCAGCGATATTATGTGTTTTTAAGTGCCGGATCATCCCAGAAGTATTTCTGCTGACGTATTTTATTTCTTTTGAATAAACAACACAGCGGGCAGTGCTATGTGGTATCTCTTCAAAATAACGTACATCCACGACTTATGTTGGGTGTTGGACATCGTCTAATAGTTGTGTACATTAGACACAATTACACATTGCACTGTCATATACCGAAGTACCTAATTATGACGCGAATAATCTATAACATTTTAAGGAATTATTTCCTTCGTAACCAAAATATCAGTAAACACAAGCAGCAGTCTTATGGTATTGACTATGGGGTCTGATAACGATATTTGCCTATTTGTCGAAAGAATTGGAGCAAACTCGGGCATTTTAGATTGTACGTTCTACTCATGTGGACCACTAATGGTAGTTGCATATGCAGCAAGGCGCATCTTGCACCGTCTCGAGTTTGAATAATGCACGCTTTTAGTATCCAGGTAGGTGTACCTACAGTAGTAGTCAGTTTCTGTATTTAGCCTACTCATTCGGGTACTTAACACTGCATTCATTGCCAGAATGCGTATCTTTTACAATGATGTTATACTGCATCAAAATAGACCTCGGTAGAAATGAAAGAAATAAACTTCCTAGTTGCTTGTTGACACGTATTTACGGAATGGAGAAGGCCCGTGGTTGTCTATTCGCATACTGAGAACAAATAACGTTCAGCTCTGGCTACCTGTAGGCCTACAACACACTGCTCGCGAGGACAACGCTCTCGAGATCTCTTGAAATTTATTTCAAGAAACAGTGCTTGGGCTAGTCTTCGAGAAATCTCGAGACCCTGTCTCAGACTGCCCGTCACTACATGACTGTGCCTTAACAGAGACTTTATTCACTGCAGAGATTAATATATTGACCCTAGGAAATTCTGCTCTTACTTGTTCTGCTGTGCAAGATATGTCACATGTAACATAAAAGTATAGTTACACCCTAAGCAATGCCATTGCAGCAACCACATTTGTGTAGGAGAGAAGTACTGTGTTTTCTTCAACATTATTGAGATTTAGTGCCTTTTGTCCATTGTTGACAAAATGTGCATTTGTTTGCTGGTTTGTCTTATAAAGTTGCTTTGTTCATAACAGGTAAGCTCTAGATGCCGCATCTGGGCTCAGTTCCTGACAATCAATTTTGCAATTAGCACCAAGATCATCAATTGTTCTGCTAACTGATGTCCAGTATGTGAGTCTCCAATATCTTGTGGGATTTTGTTCATTGTGTTCTTGTAGGATATAGATTTAATCCATGTAATTTCTACTTAACATTGGCTCAGAAAGGACTGATTGGTGGCAATACTTTTCAACAAAGGCTTTGAATGTTGGATTTTCTACTTTCTGGAATATAATTTTAACTGCCGCAAGAGCATACATAAGTTTCTATGAAACCAATTCTTTTTGCTGGATTCTTCAGATGATTGTGCCAAAAGAGTTGCTTCAGTTTAAATTTGCGTTTATCATTTGCTTCTTCAGTATGTGGAATTAAATAGTCTTTTTATCATTCGAAACCTAATAGGAAAGAAAGATCATAAATAGAGTGCAGATAGTGAATTATTAAATAATTATACAGATAATTTGAAATTAATATCGTCTACTGTGTAGAGATGAGAAGAATGCATGAATGAGGAATGTGGTCTGCAAGCACGAACTTCCCGTTCTGCCCGGAGAGATCGGCTCTTATCTGCTCTTATCTCCTACACGAAAAAATTGACTCACACTTTGCAGTTTGCTGGATTACAACTGACAAGAGCGAAGAGCTGCCAGTACAAGATAATATAAAGTCGCCTGGGTAGTAGCGGAGTTGCTATGGTGACCACTGCGTCACTGGCTCTACTGGTGAAAACCCCTTCACCCCGTGCCTCACCTGGCATGTGCATTCTTCTGATCTCCCAACAATACTTGATATTTGCTTACTTTAATTTTCAGCCTAATGCATTCACCTAATAATGCAGTGAAAAGAAAATCATAGCGTAACTCTGAAATAAACTGTGAAGAAATAAAACATTACTCTCCTTTTTGTTACATGCTTGGTCATTTTCCCTCTGTTGTAAAGTTCAGAAATTCTTTGAGGCCACTGCCTTTAGATTTGGAACGTGCTGCCCCTTTGGCGTTGTCACCAGTCTCCACTGCAATGATGTGAAAATGTTTTATTTTATCTTTATGACAATTGCAACAAAATACGCATTCCACCATATATTGTGCACAGTGTTGCCAATTTGGCTATCTTCTTACAGCTCAAATGGCTCGAGGTCTTGCCTCTGTTGATTTTTGCAGGAATTTCCAACCCTTTGAAGAACAGTACAGTATTTTTTTTAAAAGATAAAAAGAAAAGAGCTGTGAATTTTGTATTTTATTGTACAAAATAGGCTCTCTTTATGTTTTAACCTTAACAAAATATGCTCTCTTTATGTTTTACCTTAAAAATAGGAATGTAAAGGTAGTAACATTAAAACAGGCATTTTTAGACACTATTTAGAACTAGGCACTCAAGAATAAAATAGGCATTTACCTAAAGATATGCAGTCTAGTTATTAGATCCAAATGTTTCTAAAGCGAGAGGCAGCAAAAAGTTACTGGCACTAGTCAATGGTGCTGCACAGGTGGACTGGGAAAATGCTTGCTTTTTTCCCACATGACTGGGATAGAGTGGACGGTCAGGCAGTACAGTGAGTATGGTTAGCAGAAAGCGTCCAGAATGAAAGTTTAGCTCGCAAGTGGAGTCCTTGTTGAGTGCATGTTCCAGCATTATTCGTGTTGCATTCCTACACATGTTGAACATTATTTGCTAGCTGTCAGTATGGTGACATAAAGTATTGAACAACATATACGTATAGTTAAGGTATTTCTCCTAAAGAAGAAATTGTATGACAGAACCTTTCGCAAATTTCTACTGTTTGTCATTTCCGAGACGCTGCAATGCCTTTGAGACAATACATAACCAAGTTATTCTTGAAATGGCAAGAAACAGGGTCTGTTTTAAACAAAAAGAGAGAACCACACAAGAAGATTTTAACACAGGAGAAGCTTGCAGATATTCAAGCAAGAATGGAAATCTTCATGCCGATTAGTGCAGGTGTGTGGTATTTCACAAAGATTTGCATTATGGGGACTGAAAATGCTACACTTCACTTTTATCATTATAAAGTGTCAGTGATTAATCAATTAACACCACGGGATCTAGCAACCTGCGTAAATTTCTGTTGGTGGATGCTGCAGTCTGTCCATAATGGTATTGTCGATCATTCTCTTTTAATTATAATGGACAAAGCTTATTTCTTTTTGAGTGGGTATGTGAATTCTCAGAATTCAAGGTATTGAGACATTGACAATCCTCATGTAGTTCAAGGTATGGTATTACTGCACGTAGAATAATTGGCCCTATTTTCTTTTATGATACAGTTAACTTGGAATGTTATGTGCAAAACATATTACAGCCATTTTTTGAAATGTTGACTGAGGAAGTAAAACAGTGTGCCTACTTCCAGCAGGATAACACCACTGCCCATACAGTTCATCAGAGAGTGCATGCATTAGAACAGGTGTTCGATTAGTGAATTATTAGTCATAGATGTTGACCCCCTTGTTCCCCTGATTTAAGTGTCTGTGATTTCTATTTGTGGGGAACTTTAAAACAAAAGGTATACCAGAATGATCCACATACTCTTGAAGGCATGGAGAATGAAATCACACAACTGATATGTGAAATTTCTGAAGCGGCGATAAGTGTTTCAGATTTTTTACGCCAGTGCAATGTTTGTATCAAGAATGGTAGCGTATAAACGTAGCTAAGAAGGCTAACTATGCTCTCGCTAGCAATATGCTGTAAAATACAACAGATCAAGAGAGATGGAACACATGGAAAGGAAGCAACCAAAGGATAAGGACAGAGGGTAGACACAGAATAATTTACTCCAAGAAGTACCCTCAAATGTTAGATTAAGTCAAATGAATAAAATGTAAATGTAAGATTAGTAACACTGACAATTTTCGAGGTATAGTTTTAATAATAGTAAATACTATAAATTCATTTCAAAATGTTAAAAACAAATTATTAAATCACATTTAACGTTAATTTTAAATGATATTAAACTTATTTTTAATTTTAAGTAGTTATAATGTTCTGTTTACACAGGTGTACAATTATATGGTTTGGCATAATAGCAGGCTTCATAGCCTGAGCCCCGCCATGTACAGAAAGACATTAATAAATAAATAAATATAAATAAATAGCAACTTCACTGGAAATAACAATGAGCAACGTACAGAATAATCATAAGAAATAAATTGATAAGTAAATAACATTACATCAGTCTTGGGACTATATATTGATATATTGTATTGAATTTATTGTCAATTTATTTCTTATAATTGCACTTCAATATGGAAAAAAATATAGCTTATAAAAATAAATACAGAATAAATCAATCAAAATACATAATCATTTCATAAGTTTGGGTGTTGGGATAATTCATTATAGATAAAAATCTTCAAATAAGTAAATTAAGAAAGAAATAATTGGGGGAATAGAAACATCAGGAGCCTCCGTGGCTCAGACGGCAGCGCGTCGGCCTCTCACCGCTGGATACCGGGGTTCAAATCCCGGTGACTCCATGTGAGATTTGTGCTGGACAAAGCAGTGGCGGGACAGGTTTTTCTCTGGGTACTCCTGTTTTCCCTGTCATCTTTCATTCCAGCAACACTCTCCATTATCATTTCATAGCATTTATCACTCATTATTCACCTTGGGAGTGGCAAGCCCATTGTAATAACAGCCTATATATGTTTCATTCATTAAATCCGTGACCCTGCCAATGACTGGCAAACAGGTTGTAGGTTTTCATTTTCATTTTCAGAAACATCAGATAGTAACACCAATAAAATTTTGGGTAGGCAGAAATTTTAACACCACGAACCTACTACGCTGGCGTAGCAGGGGGAGAGGCGATACTCCCACCGGCTTGCCGGCGGACTTGAGGGAAATAAAATACCTCTCGCGGACCAAACACACTACCCGCTGTGGGAGGGGGACACAGACGAAGAATACGCCCACGGTATCTCCTGCCTGTCGTAAGAGGTGATTAAAAGGGGCAACCAAGGGATGATTATATTAGAACCATGAAACTCCTTGTGATTAGTACCACCACGCGGGGAACACCATGGGTCGCTTTCCCTTGCGCGTAGTACCACTAGGTTAGGTACCAAATAGGTTTGTGATTAGTAGCAAACGAGAGCTCAATGGCTTTTACAGTACCTGTGATTAGTAGCACTATATGAGCGACACCATGGGATGATGGAACCCATGGTTCTGGCTTGCCTATGATTAGTACCCACTATATGAGGAACACCATGAAATAGTATGAGTCCCTGTGATTAGTACACTTATGTGATGAATACCATAGGTTTGCGTTGCCTGTCAATGGCACCGCAATGTGCGAAACACAGTAGGTCTGTAATGCATGTGCGAATTTCATTACCTGTGAGTAGTACCAAAATGTGTGGAATACCGCGAGACTACGCCACTCTTGATTAGTACAGCAACATGACAAATACCATGGTTCTACTTTTCTGGCGATAAGTACCATTATGAGGGGCCGATGACTTGGATTTTGGACTCCTCTCCACTACAAGCATCACCGATCTATAGAAGCAGTCCCTTCGTCAGTAATACTATTGTTTTACGCCAGCTTCTGTGCATGTGAGGCACTGTGGGTCGGTTCCACTGATCGTTTTAAATTTGTATCCATCCAACCATTCATTCTTCGTCCTCACGTTTTGAATTGTGGTCAGTGGAGGATTTTTGGTTTTTAATTTGTTATTTCATTTCGTCTCATTTCGTACCATTAGGGGCCGATGATCTAGATGTTAGTCCCCTTTAAACAACAAGCATCAATAATCAATCAGCAAAATGTTAACACTGAAAAACGCTAATGATCTGAGCTCGCTCAAATATATCATAGGTACTGCAGTGACCTATTCTCAGTTAGTTTTGAATAATCTTTACCATAGAAATAAATCCTTGCCTTAATGAATTTAAAATAATGAATGCTAGTACTTGTACCATAATTTACTAATAATAGTATTATACTGAAAGCCTTCATGGCTCAGGTGGCAGCGCACCGGCCTCTCACTGCTGGGTTCCATGGTTCAAATCCTTGTCACCCCATGTGAGATTTGTGCTGAACACAGCAGAGGCGGGACAGGTTTTTCTCCGAGTACTCCGGTTTTACCTGTCATCTTTCATTCCAGCAACACTCTCCAATATCATTTCATTTCATCTGTCATTCATTAACCATTGCTCCAGAGGTATGCGACAGGCTTCGGCAGCCAGTACAATTCCTATCCTTGCCGCTAGATGGGGGCTTCATTCATTCCATTTCTGACCCGGTAGAATGACTGGAAATAGGCTGTAGATTTTCATTTTCGTTCAGTATTATACCTTTGGGTAGTGATGAGCAGTCTGAGAGGGGGCCTCGAGTTTTCTTGAGACTAGCGCAAGCACCTCGCAAGAAATGTCAAGAGATCTTGAGAACATTGTCCCCGTATTGCGCGGCGAGCAGCATGTCGTAGGCCTACTGGTAGTCGGAACTGAATGTTGTTTGTGCCGAGTATCCATTCCATAAATACGTGTCAGCAAGCGACTAGGCCATTTATTTCTACAGAGGTCTATTATTGATGCAGTATAACATGTAGGATACGCATTCTGGCATTGTATGCAGCGGTAGATACGCGAATGAGTAGGCTAAGCACAGAAACTGACAGCTAGTGTAGGTACATCATTACCACCTATCATTTATTCAGTATCCCACATTCAATATCCATTTGAACAGTGCTTGTGTTTACTGACATTATGGTGACAAAGGAAATCATTCTCTACAATGTTATAGAGTATTCGCATCATAATTAGTATCTTCAGTATATGACTGTGCAGTGTGTAATTGTGTCTAATTGTACTCGACAACTTTAAGATGATGTCCGAAACACAATATAAGCCATGATGCAACAGCGCGCGCCGCGTGGGATGGATGAGCCTCTGCACTCAGGGTCTTGATGGGTTCTTCTCGTTGCGGGAGGTATTTCAGAGAGTCGCAGAGCCACAGCTAGCTAAGGTGTCTGGACTGGTGTGTAACTTTGATGGTTCGAGTTTCTGAACTCTAGTGGTGGTGAATCGCGCCGGGTGCGGGAGGTTGAGTTGGAAATCCTATCGGGCGACCAGGTTTCTCGAGTCTAATTTGTGGAGTAGGCCTATCTCTCCGATTTCATGACGTGCTTGCGTAATATGGTTTCCAATTCGTTGATATTTTGCCTATACTCCCTATTATCATGACTCGTAAAATGCATACAACAACACTGACCTTGTTTCTAAGGTTACAACTATCTTATAATTCATTGTGACCATGAGGTTGGAATTTAATTTACAGGTAAGATTGTTCACAGCTAATTACTAATGAATGAATGGAGATTGAAGTGTTGTGAGATGGACGGTGGGCAATGGTATGATGATAAACGCGGTTTAAAAGTCAGGTTGTGAGTTTCACAAATAGGAAAAATCCTCTCAGTTTTAATTACTGCGTTGATGGGGTGGAAGTTCCTTTTGGGGCTCATTGTAAGTACCCAGGTGTTAATATAAGAAAAGACCTTCATTGGGGTAATCACATAAATATGACTGTTAATAAAGGGTACAGATCTCTGCACATGGTTATAAGGGTATTTAGGGGTTGTAGTAAGGATGTAAAGGAGAGGGCATATAAGTCTCTGGTAAGACCCCAACTAGAGTATGGTTCCAGTGTATGGGACCCTCATCAGGATTACTTGATTCAAGAACTGGAAAAAATCCAAAGAAAAGCAGCTCGATTTGTTCTGGGTGATTTCCGACAAAAGAGTAGCGTTACAAAAATGTTGCAAATTTTGGGCTGGGAAGATTTGGGAGAAAGGAGACGAGCTGCTCGATTAAGTTTTATGTTCCGAGCTGTCAGTGGAGAGATGGCGTGGGAGGACATCCGTAGACGAATAAGTTTGAGTGGTGTCTTTAAAAGTAGGAAAGATCACAATATAAAGATAAAGTTGAAATTCAGGAGGACAAATTGGGGCAAATATTCGTTTATAGGAAGGGGAGTTAGGGATTGGAATAACTTACCAAGGGAAACGTTCAATAATTTTCCAATTTCTTTGCGATCATTTAAGAAAAAGCTAGGAAAACAACAGATAGAGAATCTGCCACCTGGGCGACTGCCATAAATGCAGATCAGTAGTGATTGATATTCTGGATTGGATTCCGTTTATTCATTGAAATATCCCTATCTAAACTAAGACGAAACCAAAGCGTGTGTTTAACCTTCGAACACATGAAATCATTGCAATCGAAACCAATCGTTGACCTGTCTCTACACCAACATAATGCAGTGATACTGGTTTAAGTGATTCTTACTTTCCAAAAGCTAGTTATGAATACGGACACCAGTTCACAATGCCCATTTAATATTGACCTTGAGATTGATAACCATTTTTGAGATCTCATTGTACATGTTCTATCTGGATGAAGCAACCTATTTGATAATAGCCTATTCCTTGCTTAATTGCATTGTCTTTGATACCTTTGTGTCATATTTTATACCATGCATGGCGTACATTATAAGAAGTTTTGCATTTAGGCTATTTACGTCAGCCAATAATGCCTTTTCATGGGTTGATTAACCTAAACTGAAATCAAATGATCACTACTATATCCTAATCGAAGTACGTTGTCCTGAGGAAGCTCGCCTTAACGTAACGTAACAATAACTGCACACCTATCCTCACACATACCTTCGAGGATCATTTTTGACCTAGCACTAATGGATGATATGAATGATGGGGAAACAACACATATATCAACAAGAAATAATTACACTCATATATCAAATCAAAGCATCACATGATATCTACATTACCGGTACCTATAATTACACTGACTGACAGAGCAAATGCAACACCAAGAAGGAGTGGTTCGAAAGGGATGAAAGTTGGGGAAAAAACAGAGACGGCACGGACGAATAATTGATGTTTATTTCAAACCGATATGCAGGTTACACAATGCGCACGGCATCGACTCAGTAGGATGTAGGACCACCGCGAGCGGCGATGCACGCAGAAACACGTCGAGGTACAGAGTCAATAAGAGTGCGGATGGTGTCCTGAGGGATGGTTCTCCATTCTCTGTCAACCATTTGCCACAGTTGGTCGTCCGTACGAGGCTGGGGCAGAGTTTGCAAACGGCGTCCAATGAGATCCCACACGTGTTCGATTGGTGAGAGATCCGGAGAGTACGCTGGCCACGGAAGCATCTGTACACCTCGTAGAGCCTGTTGGGAGATGCAAGCAGTGTGTGGGCGGGCATTATCCTGCTGAAACAGAGCATTGGGCAGCCCCTGAAGGTACGGGAGTGCCACCGGCCGCAGCACATGCTGCACGTAGCGGTGGGCATTTAACGTGCCTTGAATACGCACTAGAGGTGACGTGGAATCATACGCAATGGCGCCCCAAACCATGATGCCGCGTTGTTTAGCGGTAGGGCGCTCCACAGTTACTGCCGGATTTGACCTTTCTCCACGCCGACGCCACACTCGTCTGCGGTGACTATCACTGACAGAACAGAAGCGTGACTCATCGGAGAACACGACGTTCCGCCATTCCCTCATCCAAGTCGCTGTAGCCTGGCACCATGCCAGGCGTGCACGTCTATGCTGTGGAGTCAATGGTAGTCTTCTGAGCGGACGCCGGGAGTGCAGGCCTCCTTAAACCAATCGACGGGAAATTGTTCTGGTCGATATTGGAACAGCCAGGGTGTCTTGCACATGCTGAAGAATGGCGGTTGACGTGGCGTGCGGGGCTGCCACCGCTTGGCGGCGGATGCGCCGATCCTCGCGTGCTGACGTCACTCGGGTTGCGCCTGGACCCCTCGCACGTGCCACATGTCCCTGCGCCAACCATCTTCGCCACAGGCGCTGCACCGTGGACACATCCCTATGGGTATCGGCTGCGATTTGACGAAGCGACCAACCTGCCCTTCTCAGCCCGATCACTATCGCTACCGCACCGACTAAAAATCATAATAACGGAACGTGAATCTCTAATACGGTATTCATAATGTCGTGCCAATAGATTGAATCATAATAGTCGACATAGCCTCGCAGTTAATAATCATCAACAATACAATCTCAACATACACTTATATATGTAACATGCATATCCATTAACAATGTTTGATCCCACAGTAAACACAACACATTTGAATGGCACGCTCTTCGTGACGAATTACACGGTGAACTTTCACTACCACATCTCAGATTAATTTCATGACTTTCATTACACAGCACATTTCACTATAAAAATAATTTAAATACACGTGAGCTCACCACAAGCTTCGTTAGCATACACGATATTACACCGTAGTGAATTATTAATTACCACCATAACTATCAACATTGCAGGCACTTAATATTCATTTGGCACTCACATCATTATTAATATATTCTTATCACGTCGTCTCATATTATTATTATCACTCGTAGCTTCACACTAATTGTATTCCTTACCCGCGCAATATCTTCTCTAATACCACGATATGCCGTAGTTTCTTGCTCATAATAATAATAATAATAATAATAATAATAATAATAATAATAAAAAACATGCTGCCATCAATTACTCGAAGAATAATTTGCCCTTGAATTCACGAAGTTCACTATCTCACTACTCGCAACAAAATCACATCTCCATTACCCGTGCGTTACCAGCGTTCACATCACAATAGATATGCCTAGATTATACTTTAACACATGTCACATATGCTCGCATAAGCCCGTAAACCTTTCAGTAATTACGATACAACATAATGTAAACAACGCCGAAGTCGACTTCCTTCCATAAATAATCACTCACGCACATGATACCGTGAAATTTATAACACCATGTCGCCAAACACGTATGTAAATTGCTACATGCCAAATAATTCAATATCAAATCGCTTATTGTGCACTTATTCTCACGTCTCAACGAACTACTTCAGGACACGTCTTAACACTATTATCTTACATTATAGCTACTAAGAAATGTGACAAAATTAACCATGAAAGAGTATTATGAATATGTGGATGATTACTAACTTGCAGACCTGGTTGTAGGCAGCGCATGGTCTAGGTAATCCTTCCCCGTAACCACGCCATTGTCTCGGCTGGAACCCGCTCTCACATTTTAGCTCTCCATGTTATTATTATTAATTGGATTCATTTTTGGAACCATTATTATTCTCATGTTGATCATACCTGAAAC
Organism: Anabrus simplex; assembly: GCF_040414725.1. NCBI lineage: Eukaryota > Metazoa > Arthropoda > Insecta > Orthoptera > Tettigoniidae > Anabrus > Anabrus simplex. The sequence continues at coordinate 970,815,464 of NC_090266.1, read as the reverse complement.
AAGCTAGCATTAGTTTACCATTAATTTATTATTATATTCAACAATGCATACACTCCTTGATATACGTAACTATTCACAAGATACCGACATTAACTTGTCACGTACAGCATTGGTTTCCATGTAATGGCTTGGCTCTGTATAACTGCTAGTATTTCATTACTATTTGTCACTATTGACACTCATTTATAATATACGTCGCATGTTTCGACTCCTTTTTACGACTCAGATTGTATACACTTCAACTTCAATCAATATATTCTCACAATCTGCTTGCTTTAACAACGACCTTTTTTCAAGCGTCACATACATCGACTGCACGCCAACAGCAAGCCAACAACAATGACAAAGGTCTGTATTCCGCCTTTCACATTAGAACAAAGACATGGAACAGAAGTATATTACCTTAGATGTGCAAGTTCATACCAATGCCTATCGATACATAGGTGTCGCCACCGTCACTCTTACCAACTCTCGATATTTTACTTTACATGACCTTACCCTGTTTGCATTCCCTTTGGTTTCGCCTTGTATAATACGCTTTATAATCTACACACAGCTTAAATTTAACATTATACACATAAATTACACATCTTCGCGCTCAAAAGTGCGTGTAAAGTCTCTGTCTTCACGTTCACTTTCTAGCGTTCGCGACGTATATAGATGAATGCATGTCCAGACTGTTCCGGCGCCATGTTTCCGGGCCTCGTGTTCTCCGTCGTCACTCGTGCTGTCGCCCTCGTTCCACATGGAAACGGCACAATGAATGTGGGATTATTTCGAAGAGATGCCACATAGCACAGTCCACTGTGTTGTTTGTTCAAAAGGAGTAAAAATACGTCAGCAGATATACCTCTGGGATGATCCCACATTTAGAAACACACATCACTAAAGGGAAATCATCACAGACAACACCTCCAGCCCAGTCTACATCACAAGAAGCTACCCTGTCGACAAAAGTTGCGAGGTATCCAGGTAGGTGTTCGTCCTACCTGCAATTATGAACAAATCATACAGGGTTATTCAGCTAGGATGTCATATCTCAAATAACTTGTGAACCATTTAAGGTACTGACATACTGTTTCACTTTCGTTAATGGTATTAAGGAGCTCATAGTTGAACATGCAGTACAAGAACTGGCTTTTCTAAAATTTATCGGCACACGCTTCCACATGAGAACGTTATTGCACGGAGTAACTACTGATGGTAAATTTTCAAGCGTACGGTACGCTCTTATTTACTGGGATATTGCGTTGCTCTTGCAAGAGCTTCAAGATCTGTGACATCAGTCTCGAGTGAGAGCATTGCCCATCAATGGCGCCCATACACGGGGGCAAGGTAGGGCCCCCCTCTAGCTCTCAGGGAAAGGCAAAAATCTAGTGAAGTCACATGTTTTCCTTTCAAGAAAATGATTTAAAAGTCAGTATTACGTAAAAACGGTAGTACCGTTCCCCACCAACAGGCAGGGGATACCGTGGGTTATTCTACCGCAGAATACAAATCGCCATTTATCTTCCAAAATATTAAAATTACTACGTACCCTCAGGTCTGGGCCCCCCTCTAGAAACTGTCATATGGGTGCCCACGTTGCCCATCACTACCTTTGGGTACCCATTAAATAATGAAACTCCTAGTGAACACTGAAGAGTATAGGAAAAATCTAGTAAAATATAAAATTTACTTAATATAGAAATAAAATAAAATTTAACAATAATGAAAATAAATTTGAGATAAAATATAATATTTTAATAATAATTACTTTCTGATGGTTTACAGAGATGCCAAGGTGCTAGAATTTTGTCCCGCGCGAGTTCGTTTACGTGTCAGTAAATTTACCAACACGAGGCTGACTTAATTTAGCACCTTCAAATACCACCGGACTGAGCCAGGATCGAACACGCCAAGTTGGGGTCAGAAGGCCAACGCCTCAACTATCTGAACTACCCAGCCCGGCTATCGAAGTTTTAACAAGAGGAAAAACGCCAACGAATAATTAGGAAAAGCGCAAGACAACTACGTAATAATGGAGCAGCCTGTTTCGAAGAAAGCAAAGGACTTCCGAAAGTCCATTTCAATCGAACTGGGAACTTTCGTATTTTTTTCTCAGCCGTGACGATAAAGCCAAATGCTTAATCGGTGGGACAATAATTACGTTATCATCAAAAGATCTTTTTTCAATACAAAGGCTTTACGCGAATCCTACGAAGACTTGTCGAAGGAAGATTTTCCTAAACTGCATCGAGAAGCAGCTACGATTATTTCTATGTTTCGTTCCACGTGCATGTGTGAAAGTCATTTTTCTGTTTTGACTTGTACGAAAACTAGATTGGATGCGAGTATTTCTGATTGTAATTTAAAGAACGCTCTCAGAATATTGCTGTCAGGCGATCCCTTGTTCCAGACATTACCGGTATAATTCCAAAGAAATAGGAAAAGAAGAGCTAGAGAATATAAATTGTGTGCTCAAACCAAACTGAAAAAAGAGATTTTTAACACCGGTAACATTGTCCCATACAACAGACTGTCTCCAGTCACTGCACATAAACATTTCGCAGTAAGGGTAGAATCAGCGGGGAACGTGAAGAAGGCAGAGACAGGCCGAACGGGTGAGACAGATGTAGGGAAAAAGGATTGGGGGTTTGCACTCTGGTCAACCTAGTGAAGTCGTGTCCTGAACATTGCGCCGTGCAGTGCACTCGCGTATGCACCTTGAGAGGCCCTGTAGTCTTAATATATTGGTGAAAAATTCAAGTAAAATGGGAAAGCTGAAGCGACGGTAAATCCTACTGTAAAGGAAGCATTATTAACGTATAAATAACTTAATTACTGTCGTTTATCAAACAATCCTCTTCCTATCCATTAATTTCGTTAAGATTGGTCACTGCTCCCAGCCACGTAAGGATATGCAGTACATGAGAATAATTTCCCTCGTGTTCATTTTTCTATGTTTATGTTTCTATGTTTTCTATGTTATGGTTTGGGTTACTGTAATCACATCCTAGTTCGTAAACCATGCGCAACGGCTGAATGGCTTAGTAAGTGGTCCTGAGAGTCGGGATACCAGTTGCTGTTTAATGGGAGTGGGCATCTCGGACATATTCTGAATCATGACCCCCCTTGTGCTCAGGCGGCTAGGACTATGCAATCCACCGGTGGTCCTTAACCCGTTAGAGAATAGATCCTCACTTGGACCATGTGTAAGTAAGGATAGCATCCTGCTTCACAGAAATTTTCATCGAGCACGCTCAGAACGTTTTAAGCAAGCCTCGGAACTGTGGGATTAACGGATTCCCACTCCCATTTGACAGGCGAGGGACTCCTTGGAAACAACTTGGCGAACGAAATGGAATTCAATGGAGAACTATCAATATTATTGGGGTTTATGGAAGAAAGAAAGTAGAATTGGCTGAGTCAGCAAAGGAGATGCGAATGTATGTGTTAGGAGTAAATGATATTCGGGTAAGGGGAGATAACGAAGAAGAGATTATAAAGTATACTTGGCGGGTGTTAAAAAGGGAAGGGCTGAGTGTGGGGTAGGACTGTTCATCAGGAATACTATTATCCGCAACATAGTTTCTGGTAAGCACGTAAATAGAGTGAATGATGGGGTAGATTTGGCAGTTTGAGGAATTAGAACGAGAATTGTCTCAGTTTATTCACTATGTGAGGGTGCAGATGAGGATGAAGTTGACAAGTTTTATGAAGCACCGAGTGACTTAGTAGTCAGGGTCAACAGCAAGGATAGAATAGTGCTAATGGGCGATTTCAATGCGAGAGTTGAAAATCGGACTGAAGGATACGAAAGAGTGATTGGTAAATGTGAAAAGAAGTGTAAGCTAATAGGAATAGCCAAGCGTTTGCTGGACTTCTGTGCTAGTATGGGATTAGCAGTTACAAACACATTTTTCAAGCATAAGGCTATTCTCCGCTACACATGGGAGAGTGGGGCCACCAGCTCCAGAATAGTATATATCGTAACAGACTTTGAATTCAGGAAATCTGTCAGGGATGTGAGGGTACGCCGGGGATTTTTTGATGATACAGACCTCAATCTGATATGCAGTGAACTAAGTATCTCTAGGCCTAGGATAGAGAACGTGAAATCTGTCTGTAGACCGATAAGGGTAGAAAATGTCCAGAACGAGGAAATTAGACAGAAATACAAGGATATGATTAGTAAAAGTTCCAAACAGTGGACAGTAAGCAGGTTCAGGATACAGAAAGAGAATGTGGGTGGCATGCAGAGATTCTGCAGTAGAAACAGCAAAGGAATGTCTAGGAACAACTGTGTGTAAGGAGGGGAAAAAGCGAAACTCTTGATGGAATGATAAAGTGACAGCAGCTTGTAAATATGAAAAGAAGGCGTATCAGAAATGGCTCCAAACAACGGCTGATGCAGACAGGTACTGATGCCGACGGGGATTGTACGTAAATTAAAGGAACAAAGCGAAACAAATGGCTGTTAAATCCAAAAAGAATTCGTGGGAAGATTTTGGTAATAACTTGGAAAGGGTAGGTCAAGCAGTAGGGAAACCTTTCTGGACAGTAGTAAAGAAGCTTAGGAAGGGACAAAGGAAATGAATAGTGTTTTGGGTAAATCAGGCAAATTCTTAATATATCCCAGGGAATCTCTGGACAGGTGGAAGGAATATTTTGAAAATCTTCTCAGTGTAAAAGGGTATCTTCCTTGTGATGTCGCATACAACAGAGCTCATTGGGAGGAGGACAATGATGTTGGTGAAATTACACTTGATGAAGTGGAAAGGATGGAAAATATACTCCATCGTCGTGAAGCAGCAGGCATAGACGAAATTATACATGAAATGGTGAAGTATACCGTAGTGGGAAGGCAGGAATAAAAATGGCTTCTATTAGAATGGAGTGTTAATAAGCTACGTTTAGATTGGACAAAAGCTGTAATTGCACCTATATATCAGCAAGGGAACAGGAAGGATTGCAATAACTGTCGAGGTATCTCATTAATCAGTATACCAGGCAAAGTGTTCACTGGCATCTTGGAAGGGAGAGTGTGGTCACTGGTTGAGAGAAAGTTGGATGAAACCCTGTGTGGTTTCAGACCACAGAGGGGTTGTCAGGATCAGATTTTCAGTATACACAGGTATCTGAAAATTTCTACGAGAGGAATAGACATTTATCTTTGTGTTTCGTAGATCTGGAGAAGGCATAGACAGAGTACTGAGGAAAAAGATGTTCGCAATATTGGAGGACTATGGAATTAGGAGTAGATTATTAAAATCGATCAAAGGCATTTATGTTGGCAATTGGGCTGAAGTGAGAATTGATAGTAGAATGAGTTCTTGGTTCATAGTACTTTATAATAATAATAATAATAATAATAATAATAATAATAATAATAATAATAATAATAATAATTGTTCCGAGTTATCTGTGGAACAGCAGATGTGAAAGAAGGTGCGGGCTGGAATGGGTCTAACTACAAGTCCGAAAGATGAATTAAAAATTTAATTAAAGGTTATATTTTCAATAGACAACAAAATTTAACACATTTTTTTTTACATAGAATTTGAAAACTTTACGAGTACAACAAGTCAACAGCTATCCAATAATCAGGTACAAGATCAGAGAAGCAAGGATTTAGAGACAAATTAATGATCTGGGCTTCAAGCCCCACCTTTTACAACCTCTGAGCTCTCAGCTCACAACCACAAATTACCAAAGGGCAGAAAACCCCTAATTACATGGAGCCCTTGCTCCCACCTCGTAATGTCAAGCCTCCTAGAGGCACCTTTCAAAATACCGGAAAGAGCTGACCTGCTCTCAATCGTCCAAGCCTATTAAAGGCAATAAGTGACTATTACACTTAACTGCCATCAAGGCACAACTTATAATGGAACAGGGGTATCTCGTACTCAATCTACTAGGCCTTCGCAGGAAGGAAAACAAAGCGGGTTAAGTTAATGGCCCAAAATACAAAGCTGAATGGAGGCGAGAACTTGCACTCCTACATGAAACTTGTTAAAACCTAAGTGGCGCTAGGCCGATTCAACAGGGGCTATTCCCACAATAGGGAGGTGTGACTCGTATAAGAAAATTTTAATACATTAGGAAAGAGAAGAAAATAGGTTATGGAAACGTAGTCACCTCAGATCAAAATGCAGGGGAGCTCGAGAGGGTAAAGCACTCTCTATCCCCGATTTACAGTTAAAGTAACATGAAAATTTTACATCGAAATGGTATAGGTTACAACAAAACGGTTTAGGACCTTGCCCGAGGATTAAACTGCTGAGCTAGCAAGAAAATAAAGATGTTAAACGGCCATTACCTTTTTGAAGGGCTGCTGACTGATGAAAGAGGCGCTTCCTGCCTCCTGCTATTCTTCCATACACTAAGCTAGATGTTGTACGAGTGGCCGAGAGACCAGAAAATCAGCAGTTTTTATACACTCGTGGAAGATTCGAGACCTTTCATGAATAATTAAGATACACCCATGTGCGTTTATTGGTCGGCTAAAAGTTACCAGTCAAAAATGAAGAAGAAACCTGTGATTGGAGGGAAATTAATTACAGAAATTACTGATTCGGTAAATTCAAAACAGGCGGAAAGAAAGGATTAATATTGCCAACCCACCAACGAAAGAACGAAATTTAGTAAAGACAACAACTTATGAATACAAAATATCTTCAAGAAAAGTTCCTTCACTTCGCACCAGGGTGCATGATCATAGTTTTTGGTAGAGACATCTGTGAGAGAATGTCCACACTTCTTGATAATTAGTAAACAAAAGCAATTCGAAATTAACACAGTGACATCTTCAGATAAACGGTTGAATTAATTCAGTTTTAAAGTTCAGAGTTTCAGCTGTAGAGGAGTACTTTAAGGCGGAAAATTCAAATGTGCGGCGTATAGGTGTACCAACCGGTACAGACCTCCCCCCCCCCAAAGTCCTTCCAAGGGGTGACATAGAAGAATATTGAATAAAATTATTTTCCAAAACAAAAGTCCAAGTTTTGTTTAACCCAACTTGAAGAAAATTTTTGCTTCCCTGGTGATAGATTTGTTGAAGTACATGGAAGAAACATTAATAGATGAAACAGTTACTTAATGTTGAATAGAAGAAGAATTTTAAAGAAAGAAAACATTGTTTTTTCAAAGTCCATTTGGTGGATGACTAGATAAATTCCAGACATAGAGTGTCTTTCTTGTTGTATGCTGCCAAGTACATGTTGCTAATTTTGACGGCCAGACCAGTCGCCGCTGCCAATGTCCAATCGAGGTCGCCCGGACCCCTCAAGTACCCTGAGATACCTCTCTCCCGCACTATGAGAGGGGTAGTCGTGGTGAAGGACGCCTCAGTGTTTACAGTCCCCAGATAAGCTTGCGGTTGGTGCGCCGCATTTCAGCCTGTGCCGGGAGATAGACTCCGGCGCGCCGTACACAGGTCATCACGGTAGTGGAGTGGGCCCTTACCCCACCACTGTGGCGGTAAGGCGCCGAAGGGCTGCGGGGCGCTGAAAGAATAAAATATCGGCGGCAGAATTGTTGTTGGAACTAGTGCTTTAGGGTACTACCTTCGAGGAAAGGCTGAGGGGCCAGCGGCGTAGAAATTTTTTTTAAATTCTTACAGCCACTGGTATGGTTTAGCAGGAGACGGGAGCATGGTAATGGCCACAAGGAAGAGACAGCAGAGTGACCCTAGGAGAAGGTTTTACATATTTATACAGAGCATATGAGAAAGCAAATGGCAGAAGGCCTAACATTAATAGAATATATAACCTTTACACCATTGCAAGACACAGATGGCAAGTTAACAATTACATTACACCGGTTTCACCTGAGACAGGTGAACCCTAAAGATCCTCTCGGTGGCTGGATTGCTCACTAATAATGTCACCGGGGTTAAGAAATCCCAAACGGTGCACGGCCCATGAAATCTGGGGGCAAGCTTGCCCGGGGGAACAAAGTTTTTGACCATAACTTGGTCTCCTACCTCTAAATTGGTGGGCCTCCGTCCACGATCATATCTTTCCCTAACCTTTTCATGAGAAACTTTAAGATTGGCCTTAGCCTTCTTCCATAGATCTCTAATATTATCTGGATCTGTTGTCTCAGGTAGAATATCGCTAAGAGACCAAAGGTTAGAGAGCGGCGTGTTGGGTACAAACTTAAACATCAAGGAAGCTGGAGTAAACTTATGAGATTCATGAACCGCCGAATTAAAAGCGAAAGCTAACCAATGCAAGGACGTGTCCCACCTAGAATGATCATCATGATGATAGGCAATTAGAGCCGACCTAGGATTACGATTGACCCGTTCAGCTAGAGATGGTTGAGGATAGTATGCAGAAGTAGTCACATGAGAGATGGACAGATCAAAACAGAATTTACGGAAGAGATTGGAGGTGAAAGCTTTAGCATTGTCGGGAACAATATATTGACACGGACCAAAAGAAGCGAAAATGGAATTTAAGCACGAAATGGTGGACTGAGCGGTAGCCAGCTTAGTCGGAAATAACTAGGAAAATCTTATGAAACCATCTAGACACACAAGGATGAATTTGTTGGCGTTCCCCTTAGATTGGGGGAAGGGTCCTACGTAGTCGATGTAAAGACGTTCCATGGGGCGCGACGCTTGGTGAGAAGACAATAAACCTAGTTTAGTGGACATGGTAGGTTTACTCAGCCAACAAGTTTTACAAGCTTTTACCAATTCACGAATTTCACCGTCCATACCTTTCCAAATGAACATTTCTCGGATCTTTTCTCGAGTTTTGAAGATGCCTAAATGCCCCCCTAATGGGGTCTCATGGTAATACTTGAAGATCATAGGTACAAGAACAGCTGGGCACTGCGACACCATCGGGCGACACAATATGCCCTAGAAATGACATGGAAGGCTTAGCGAAAGCAACCTTGGATAACTTCACCGTTAACCCTGCCTTACGAAGGCGACTCAGGACCTCTTTCAGATGAAATGTCGTATGGCTTTTAGTGCCGGGATATCCCAGGACGGGTTCGGCTCGCCAAGTGCAGGTCTTTCTATTTGACACCCGTAGGTGACCTGCGCGTCGTGATGAGGATGAAATGATGATGAAGACAACACATACACCCAGCCCCCGTGCCATTAGAATTAACCAATTAAGGTTAAAATCCGCGACCCGGCCGGGAATCGAACCCGGAACCCTCTGAACCGAAGGCCAGTACGCTGACCGTTCAGCCAACGAGTCGGTCCTCTTTCAGATGATCAAGATATTCTTCAAAGGTCTCAGAAACTACGACATCATCAAGATAATGGTATAAGTACTCGAACTTGATGTCGGAGAAGACCCTGTATAGCAGTCTCCTAAGCACAGCTGCTCAAGTGGGGAGCCCGAAAGGCACGCGGTTGTACTCATACAGGTTCCAATCCGTGGCAAAAGCTGTCAGATGTTTGGATTCTTCGGCTAGAGGGATCTGATTATATGCTTGATTAAGGTCTAAGATGGTGAAGAACTTAGCTTTTCGAAACCATGAAAAACAAGGGTGAAGGTCGGGAAGGGGCAGAAATTGTAATACCACCTTCTGATTTAAAGCCCTATAGTCAATCACAGGCCTGAAGCCACCTTGGGGTTTCGGAACTAGAAAAATAGGCGATGAATACGCCCACTTAGAGGGTAGAATAATACCATCTTTCAGCATCTGATCTATGATCTCCTTCAGAGCCTTCATTTTAGGTGGAGATAACCTATAAGTTGGAAATCGAACAGGAATCGAATCCGTAACTTCAATCTTGTATTCAATAAGGTCAGTAACACCAAGAGTATCGGAGAAAACATCTGGAAACGACTGACACAGCTTACGAATACTCTCAGCCTGCTCCTCAGGTAGATGTCTAAGGTCTAACAACATCTCATCCTGGGTAGGCGAAATAGATGAACATGGCACAGAATTACATTTTAACAAAGGAATTTTGCAATTACCAGCAAATTTGATAATGCACGACTTGTTCTGAATGTCGAGCACGAGACGGGTCTGAGACATGAAATCAGCTCCCAGTATAATAGGGCAAGACAAATGCCTAGCCACAAACAGTTTCACTTTCCAAGTGAATTTCGAAATGCGAATTTTGGCATATAGGGAACCTAACATTTCCAATGGAGAGGAGTTTGCCGAAATGCATTGAACCGAAGACGAACAATAATCAGAAAATGTACAGGCAGATTTTAATTTAGAGTACCATTCAGCCGAAATAATGGAACAAACACTGCCTCAGTCTAATAGAGTGGTGACGGGTTCATTATTTAATTCAATTTTGAGAAATGGTACAGGTGCGGGGGAATCCGCCGCGATCCTAAGACATTCTTTTGGGCATTCAAATGTGGGGTTGGAAGACTTCCTACCATGTTCCGAGCCTGAGATTTCAGCTGGTTTACTTGGGGCTGAGCCTTGTAAAGATGAGTTAGCCGACTCAGCCGAAGCCAATAGTCACTTTTGATTATTGGTGGACGTTGCACCAGAAGTTAAGCAGGAGGGGGTGCTATTAGTATTAGGGCAATTCTTGGTAATATGGGAAAAAGCACCGCATTTAAAACAGCCTCGAGATGACCCTGCTCCATTCTTTGCCCCGTTGGATTTGATCAAAGGGCATTTGTTCCGGAGATGATCTGCGGACACACAAGCATAACATTTGCGGGTTGCGATGGTTCGGCGAGGTGGAGGCCGAAGATTACTTGAAGAAGGAGGGGGCTCCCTCGCGACACGTAGTGTGTCCGCATACCTAACTCCCTCGGCTGAGACAGCCATAGCCTCTAACTCGGCAAAATTTTGCGGACGCGCCGCGAAACACAAATATGACCTGTAGGATGGTGAAATTCCTTCCACAATGGCCTGTACAATTTGATTTTCAGGGAAATGTAGAGCAAATACCCTAGTGTAAAATTTAATGTCTTGGATGAAGTCGGCAAGATTTTCATCCAGTCGCTGCACTCTATAATGATACTTTTGTATTAGAGATGACCTAGCCCTAGCCGGAATGAAGTTTGCCAGAAGGTGTGCATGGAAGTCTTCTATAGAGGATTGATCAGCTATGGCTCTTACTATTTTGTCTGAAAGGACACCGATGGCATAGGGATAAATAATCTGAAGAATTTGACATGAGGAAAGAGAAAAGACAAGGGCGTGATCCTGGAACTCGACTAAAAATCTTAAAAATGAAATGACATCACTGGTAGAGTTAACGGAAAACTTGGAAATACCCCTCAGCAACATCGCTAATGGATGAGGCAAACTACTGAGCCCGGGTGACATGGTAGGTAAAGGCCTAAGGGGCGCAGAAGCTGTTTCAGGGAGTGCATTATTCAACACAAATGGAGGAATGGATGTACGTCGACCAGACTCAGTTTCTAATGGGGCTGATGTTTGCTGGACTCCTACGGATTTTCTACTTTCTTCCCACTTAGAAGAATCCTCCTCATTAGCAATGTTTGCAACCGTGGACCGATCAAGAGACAATAGATCGCTCACCCTATTTAAAAATGATACAGTCTAGCCTGCACTCTCTTAAGTTGATTTGGGGATGGATCACCTACTTCAAAAAAACCAACTACGGGTGCTAGCTCAGTAGTATTGTATGAGAGAATGTCCACACTTCTTGATCAATAGAAAACATATCTTTAACTGTAAAACGGGGATAGAGAGTGCTTTACCCTCTTGAGCTCCCCTTCATTTTTGGTTTGAGTTGACTACGTTTTGTAACTGTTTCTTCCCTTCTGTAATGTCTTAAAGTTTTCTCATACGAGTCACCTCCATAGTTTTGGATTAGCCCCTGTTTATTCGGCCTAGTGCCTCTTAGGTTTTAAAAAGGTTTCGTGTAGGAGTGCAAATTTACGCCTCCATTAAGTTTTGCATTTTGGGCCAATTACTTCACCTATTCTTTTTCAACGAAGGCCCAATAGGTTGGGTACAAGATACCCCTGTTTCATTGTAAGTTGTGCCTTGATGGCAATCATGTGTAAAAGTCTGGTATTACCTTTATAAGCTTGAGAAATTGAGAGCGCGTTAGCTCTTTTATTTGTGGTAAAAGTGCCTCAGAGAGGCTGATATTCGAAGGTGGGAGCAAGTGCTCCATGTTATTAGGGGTTTTCTGCCCTTTGGTAAAGATGTGTTTGGGAGCTGAGAGCTCAGGAAATGTAAAGTGAAGGCTTGAAGCCTAAGTTCTGTTATACGACCAAATCTTGTCGTTCCTAGACTTAAATTTTGTTACTGGTACCTTATTACCTGTTGTTATTGGTTAAAGTTGGAAATTCTATATCAAAACTGTTAACTTTGGCTGTTTTGAAAATATAACCTTTATTGAATTTTTAATTAATATCTCAGCTTTGTAGCTAGACCCATTCCAGCCCGCACCTTCTTTCACCTCTGCTGTTCCACGGGTAACCCCGTAACAAGTGGTAGCAGAGCGTGGTTGAATGGGTCTCAGTTTAGCCCCTTTTGACGGCTAAACATTGAATTTAATTTGAACTCTAACAATTTTCTCAGTTGCTGGAATTTTCTTTTCCAAATTTCTAAATTTGTCAAGTTTTGGTCATCATGTCCGGCCCTCGCGAAGTCCTCCATCCCGGCTATTTGCGCAAGGAGGAATTGATTTATGAATTAACCATTAGAAATGTTCAATCTGGAGGCACGGTTGCGGTAGACACAAACAAACTGAAGGAGTCATTAGAGTTACCAATTTGTATCCCAACATTGGAAATTTTTTGGGACAATTGAATATAAATTAACCTACAAATTAAAGCTCGTTTCTCTAAGTGAATGATGGCCTTCCAAGGCTGAGAAAGTCTTTGAGAGAAAAGCTACAGGTTCGTACTATCACAAGAGTGCAGCAGCGATAGTAGAATCTTGTGCTTCATTCACGGACTAGAAAGGAGCATCATTGTCTGTGCTACCAAGAGTAACATTAGCAACAACTGACTTGAGATCCTTTACAGCCTTGGCTGACAGGAAATGAGGATTGAATCCAAGGTTAATTTTTGCTAGGAAATTGTGAATGAAACTAGAATAATTAGAGAACATAACCAGAGCTCCTTTTCAGAGAACTAGAATTCAACTATCAGATCTGAACCAAGGTTGGACAGGACTGACAATACTACTCCAGAATAGTAGTAGCCCAGTACTGTCATGTCTATAATACAATGACAAATTATTTTTGCCTTGTCTGTTGAAGAAAAACACAAGATTTCAAGCAACGTGGCTGTCTATGTGGTTCAGATCACTGCCAGAGTGAAGCATGCCGGAGATACAACAGCCTTCTATTATCATGTCGACCTTGACTTAGATTAAATACGGGGATACGGAGGAAGAAACATTAGGTTTTACATCCACTAAGTTTCGCAATTTAGACAGGAGTCCAATGGGCATAGGAATAAAATTACAAGATTAATCTTTAGCAAAGCAACTGTTGGGATGATGATTATACATTTCCCAGAATCTAACCTAGAATGAATAAGAGCGGCTGAGGTACTCAGGGAGAAATAATTCACTTCATCTGTAGCCTGTAGGGATACTCAGATCGCTTCTTAGAGTATATTCACAGGGCGCCGAGTTCGCTTCCCGGCCAGGTCAGCGATTTTATCCGTAAATGGTCAATTCCTTTGGCGAGGGACTGCTTGGAAACAACTTGGTGAACAACATGGTATTCGATGGGGGGCTATCAATTTTAATGGGGCTTATGGAAGAAAGATAGTAGAACTGGCAGAGTCAACAAAGAGGATGCATCTGGATATGTTAGGAGTTATTGATATTCGGGTAAGGGGAGATAACGAGGAAGAGATGGATTATAATGCGTACTTGGAATGTGTTAAAAAGGGAAGGGCAGCCAGTGGAGGAGGACTGTTCATCAGGAATACTATTACACGCGGCATAGTTTCTGCAAGCCATGTAAATTTGAGAATGATGTGGGTAGATTTGGCAGTTGGGAGAATTAGGATGTATTCACCATAAAGGTGCAGGTGAGGATGAAGTTGACAAGTTTTTATAAAGCACTGAGTGACATTATAGTCAAGGTCATCAGCAAGGAAAAGATAGTGTCAATGGACGATTTCAATGCCAGGGTTGGAAAATGGAACTGAAGGATACGAAAGGGTGTTTGGTAAGATATGGAAGATGTGGGGAAGATATGGAAGGTAATAGGAACGGGAAATATCAGCTGGACTTCTGTGCTAGTATGAGATTAACACAGATGAATACATTCTTCAAGCATAAGGCTATTCGCCACTACACATGAGAGGGTAGGGGCAGCAGATCCATAATAGAGTATATCTTAACCGACTTTGAATTCAGGAAATTTGTTGGGAATATGTAGTTTTTCCGGAGATTTTTCGACAATACGAACCACTATCTGATCTGTAGTGGACTGAGTATAAAGAAAATTAAATCTATCTTCAGACGAATGAGGGCAGAAAATCTCCGTGACGTGGATATTAGACAGAAGTACATGGGTATGATTAGTAAAGAGTTCCAAACAGTGGATAGTAAGCAGGTTCAGGATGTAGAAAGAGAATGGGGGCATACAAGGATTCTGTAGTAGAAACGGCAAGGGAATGTCTATGAACAACTGTGTGTAAAGATGGGAAAAAGCGAACATTATGGTCGAATGGCAAAGTGAGAGCAGCTTGTAAACGTAAAAACAGGGCGTATCAGAAATGGCTGCAAACTAGGACTGATGCAGACAGGGATTGTACGTAAATGAAAGAAACCGAAACAAATACTTGTTGAATCCAAGAAGAAGTGGGAGGATTTTGGTAATAACCTGGAAAGACTACATCAAGCAGCATGGAAATATTTTTGGATAGTTATCTTAGTCTTAGGACGGAAGGAAGGAAGGAAAGAAGGAAGAAAGGAAGGAAAAAAAGAAATGGCGTATGGCTTTTAGTGCCGGGAGTGTCCGAGGACATGTTCGGCTCTCCAGGTGCAGGTCTTTTGATTTGACTCCCGTAGGCGACCTGCGAGTCGTGATGAGGATGAAATGATGATGAAAACGACACATATACCCAGCCCCTGTGCCAGAGAAATTAAGCAATGATGGTTAAAATTCCCGACGCTGCCGGGAATCGAACCCGGGTCCCCTGTGACCAAAGGCCAGCACGCTAACCATTTAGCCATGGAGCGGAAAGAAGAAAGGAAGGAAGGAAGGAAGGAAGGAAAGGAAAGGAAAGGAAAAAGGAAATGAACAGTGTTTTGAGCAAATCAGGCGTACTTATCCCAGGGAATCACTGGGCAAGTGGAAGGGATATTTTGAAAATCTTTTAAACGTAAAAGGAAATCATGCTGGTGACGTTGCGAGCAACCGAGCTCATAATGAGGAGGACAATGATGTTGGTGCAATTGCGCTGGTGGAAGTGGAAAGAATGATAAATAAACTCCGTTTTCATAAAGCAGTATTAATAGATTAAATTAGACCTCAAATGGTGAAATATAGAGGGAAAGCAGAGATGAAATGGCTTTATAGAGTAATAATATTGGTATGGAGTGTTAGCAGGTACCTTCTGATTAGACTGCAACAACTATCGAGGTATCTCATTGATCAGTATACCAAGCAAGGTGTTCACGTGTAGGTGTGGTGCAAGGAGAGGTGTTGCTGGTTGTGTTCGTCTTATACCTGTGAGAGTGCTGGTAGAAATGGGCATGGGTAAAGAGCTTGGCTATAAGCTGAAACAAACGATTGTCAGTCTAGCACTTAGAGGGTACTCCCTGCGAAAAATAGGACTCATGGTGAAGAAAAATCATGCCACTGTTCAAGAAATCGTGACTAAGTTTAAGTACGAAGGGTCAGTGAAGAATGTGCCAAGAAAACCCTAACAACTAAGTCCATAAGCAGAAAGACTTAATTTTCGTACAAGTCATCCTAAACAATATTCTTTTAAATGAGTTCAATCCGCCTGTTCTTCATTTAAGCAAATATATCTATTACTCTCGTCTTGAAGTCAGGCGTCTTGCTAAGATGCCACAGCAGTTCCTTCTCTATAGCTAGTGTTCCCAAGTTAGACAGCCTCTGGTTGGTCATCCAATTCCTTAATAGGTTTAAATTCGTTTGAAGGCACTCATAGCGCATTCACTATAATAATAATAATAATAATAATAATAATAATAATAATAATAATAATAATAATAATAATAATAATAATAATAATAATAATAATAATAATAATAATAATAATAATAATAATAATAATAATAATAATAATAATAATAATAATAATAATAATAATAATAATAATAATAATAATAATAATAATAATAATAATAATAATAATAATAATAATAATAATAATAATAATAATAATAATAATAATAATAATAATAATAATAATAATAATAATAATAATAATAATAATAATAATAATAATAATAATAATAATAATAATAATAATAATAATAATAATAATAATAATAATAATAATAATAATAATAATAATAATAATAATAATAATAATAATAATAATAATAATAATAATAATAATAATAATAATAATAATAATAATAATAATAATAATAATAATAATAATAATAATAATAATAATAATAATAATAATAATAATAATAATAATAATAATAATAATAATAATAATAATAATAATAATAATAATAATAATAATAATAATAATAATAATAATAATAATAATAATAATAATAATAATAATAATAATAATAATAATAATAATAATAATAATAATAATAATTGTACCAAGAGGTACTCTCCTTCGCCGTAATCTCTTGAATCTTCAATTTATACAGATCGATCTGCGTATATTGTATATTTGTAGTTAGTATGTTTTCGCCTTGTATCTGAATAAAATACACATGTTGTCCCGACACCCTTATGGCCCCAGGGAAAAGCGAAAATTATTTCCGCCCTGGTGGCACCTTCCATATTATGTTGGCAAGCCTTCCTCCGCCTTGCGCGCTTGTCGCGTTGTCTCTCCACCTTGCCCCTCCTCTCCCCTGCAGAGGGAGGGCACGGTACTGTGTAGTTCTAAGAGAACTTGGTTCAGTTCTCTTGGTAGTGATGGGTTGCGACTGGAATCGCGAAGAATCGATTCCATATGCCTGGGGAATCGGGTACCCGATTCCGGAATCGATTCCGAGGAACTAGTAGCACCATCTATGATGCAGATACGTCAACACGTGCAGCACGAATGTGTTCTGTAATGTGAGTTCGTTTTGGTTTATAACCAGGTCTGTTTACAAGCCATGTCTGCTTTTATTGTAGTTTCCTGGAGTTATATACTCTAATGCGACTGTAGTTTCATCAGAAACTATGATCTTCTGTTTGAAACTATTCAAATTGTATTAAATAAAAACTTGTACGGGGATTATCTATATATATAAAGTAGCTTGTCCTGACTGACTGACTGACTGACTGACTGATTCATCATCGCCGAGCCAAAACTACTGGACATAAAGAAATGAAATTTTGGGCATAGATTCATATTGGGATGTAGGTGCTCGCTAAGAGAGGATTTTTGGATATTCCGTCGCTAAGGGGGTGAAAAGGGGGGTGAAATTTTAAAATGAGTGTGTCTATATCTCAAAACTTTAAACGTTTACAGATGTGAAAATTGGTATTTAGAATCTTCTTGAAAAATAAGGAAACACGTATTTTTTTGTTTTCAGACAATCCCAATAGGAGGGGTGAAAAAGGGTGAAAAAGGGGTTGAATACCTTTAATCCGGATACGCTACTTATATCTCAGAAACTGAAGATATTACAGACCTCAAAATTGGTACTTTTGATCGCTGTGAAAAATAAAGAAACACAATTTTTTTGTTTTTGGAAAATCCAATTAATGCGAGGGTGAAAGTGGGGGGGGGGGTTAATTTTTAAAATGAGTGCATCTATATCTCAAAAGTTTTAAAGTTTAGAGATGTAAAAATTAGTATTTAGAATCTTCATTAAAAATAAAGGAACACGTACTTTTTTGTTTTCGGAAAATCCCAATAGGAGGGGTGAAAAGGGGTGAAAAATGTGTTGAATGCCTTTAAAGAGAATACATATATCTCAGAAACTGAAGATATTACAGACCTCAAAATTGGTACTTTTGATCGCTTTCAAAAATAAAGAAACACACATTTTTTTGTTTTTGGAAAATCCAACTAATGCGAGGGTGAAAAGGGGGGTGAATTTTTAAAATGAGTGCATCTATATCTCAAAAGTTTTAAAGTTTAGAGATGTAAAAATTAGTATTTAGAATCTTCATTAAAAATAAAGGAACACGTACTTTTTTGTTTTCGGAAAATCCCAATAGGAGGGGTGAAAAGGGGTGAAAAATGTGTTGAATGCCTTTAAAGAGAATACATATATCTCAGAAACTGAAGATATTACAGACCTCAAAATTGGTACTTTTGATCGCTTTCAAAAATAAAGAAACACAAATTTTTTTGTTTTTGGAAAATCCAACTAATGCGAGGGTGAAAAGGGGGGTGAATTTTTAAAATGAGTGCATCTATATCTCAAAAGTTTTAAAGTTTAGAGATGTAAAAAATTGGTATTGAGAATCTTCATTAAAAATAAAGGAACACGTATTTTTTTGTTTTCGGAAAATCCCAATAGGAGGGGTGAAAAGGGGTGAAAAACTGGTTCGCATGCCTTTAAAGAGAATACTTATATCTTAGAAACTGAATATATTACAGACCTGAAAATTGGTATTTGGGATCTACTTTAAAAATAAAGAAACGGGAATTTTTTCGTTTTGGGAAAATCCAAATAATGGGGGGTGAAAAGGGGGATGAAATTTTTAAAATGAGTGTATCTATATCTCAAAACTTTTAAAGTTTATAGATGTAAAATTTGGTATTTAGAAATCTCCTTTAAAAATAAAGAAACACGTCCTTTTTTGTTTTCGGAAAATCCTAATAGGAAGGGTGAAAAAGGGTGAAAAATAGGTTAAATGCCTTTAATGAGGCTACTTATATTTCAGAACCTGAAGATATTACAGACCTGAAAATTGGTATTTGGGATCTACTTTAAAAATAAAGAAACAGGTATTTTTTCGTTTTTGGAAAATCCAAATAATGGGGGGTGAAAAGGGGGGTGAATTTTTAAAATGAGTGTGTCTACATCTTAAAACTTTAAACGTTTACAGATGTAAAAATTGGTGTTTAGAATCTCCCTTAAAAATAAAGGAACACGTATTTCTTTGTTTTCTCTAAATCCCAATAGGAGGGGTGTAAAAGGGTGAATAATTGGTTGAATGCCTTTAATGAGGATACATATATCCCAGAAACTGAAGATATTACAGAACTGAAAATTTGTAAATGGGATCTCCTTTAAAAATATAGAAACACGTATATTTTTGCTTTTGGGAAATTCGATTAATGGCGGTTAAACAGGAGTGGCAAATGGGGGTGAATTTTTGAAAGACTAAATCTACAGAATATCTGAGAAGCGTAAAATGTTACAGACGTAAATAGTGGGTATTTGGAATCTCCTGCAAGTGTAAAGAAACATAGGTGATTTGTCTTTGGGAACTCCACTTAAGGGGAACTAAAATGGGGTGAAATTTTAAAATGAGAATTTCTACAGTATATCTCAAAAAACTTAACATGAACAGAAGTGAAAAATGGTCATTTTTTTATCCTATTAAAAATAAAGAAAAGTGTATTTTTAGTTTTCGGAAATACAACTTGGGTAGTGGGGGGTGGGGGGTAAAAGTGACTGAAAATGGTGTTGAATTCTTTTAAATAGGCTACTGATATCTCAAAAATGAAGATGTTACACACGTGAAATTTTATTTTTGGAATTTGCTTTAAAAGTAAACAAACACGTATTCTCGGAAAATCCAATGAAGGGGATTTGGAGTGTTAAAGGATAGAAAAAATTAATTGACTAAATTGTATGAGAATACATACATCTAATAAAAAATAAAGTTGTTACAGACGTGAAAATTGGTATTTTTATCTCCTTTAAAAACAAAGAAAAGCGCGTTTTGGGGGGAAACAATCTTGGGGGGGGGGGGGGGGCGGGAGTGAAAAGGAGTTGAATTCCTTTCATGAGGACACATAAATCAAAAACTGAAGAGGTTAGAGTGGTGATAATTGGTATTTAGAAGATCCTTTACTATTAAAGGAACAAGTATTTTTTGCTTTAATATCACTTTGTGAGGAAGGGGGGGGGGGGGGGGGAGTGTGGAAGGAAGTTAAAAACGTGAATTATTTTTAAGGGGATACTTATATCTCAAAACTGAAGGTAATAAACGTGAACATTGATATTTGGAATCTCCTTTAAACATAAAGAAACACGCCTTCTTTTAATTTTTTGGAGGGTGGGGGTAAATAAACTTAACGGCGGTGGGGTGTAAAAGGAGGTGAGACCAATTGATTTTACTGTTCGTAATGTACTTATAAGGAGCCTCCGTTGCTCAGTCGGCAGCGCGCCGGCCTCTCACAGCTGGGTTCCGTGTTTCAAATCCCGGTCACTCCATGTGAGATTCGTGCTGGACAAAATGGAGGCGGGACAGGTTTTTCTCCGGATACTCCGGCTTTCCCTGTCATCATTCATTCCAGCAACACTGTCCAATATTTCATTTCATTTGTCACTCACCGATCATTGCCCCAGAGGGGAGCTTCGGCAGCCGGCACAATTCCTATTGTCGCCGCTAGATGGGGCTTTATTCATTCCATCACTGATCCTGTCAAATGATAGGAAACAGGCTGTAGGCTTGCGATGTACTTATTCTGATCATAAACCGATCATTTTTAATCTTTCCTGGGTTCTTTTTCAACAGCCATATTTTCCTTCGGAGAACGTTCTTAGATTAGAGTAGATTCTCCTGGCATATAAATAAAAATTTAAACACATTTGAAATAAACGATAGGAATGAGATTGGCCGTCAAATTGTTCACCTCTATAATAAGGTCAATAATACACGGAGGTATGTCATTCGTATCGCCAGAAATTCCGCACACTTGCCTACGCTCAACAATGGTGCTGGTCACATTGTTAGCAATGACAATGGCAGCAGATGTATTTTACCGCCAAGTAGCGGTCTTGCATATTGCTGTGGGGTGCAGAACATCAATAATAATAATAATAATAATAATAATAATAATAATAATAATAATAATAATAATAATAATAATAATAATAATAATAATACCTAAATTCAATTAATTTCAACCACCCTAATAATAATAATAATAATAATAATAATAATAATAATAATAATAATAATAATAATAATAATATCCTGGACCGTCGTCAACATGTGCGGACCGTGCTGGAAACGGGTCCTGGACGGGTAATGACTACGATTGCAGTCCGGCCGCCGGTTCAGTACCGCCAAGGCACCCAAGAGGACACCACGCCGGATCTCCTCGAGGATTTGATCCACATTAAAAATGCTTATAGGAAAGCATGGCAAAGATTTAGGAACCCAACTGACCGGGTGGAATACCTGGACCTAGCCCGGGAAATACGAAATCGATTGCTGGAAAGAAAGATTGAAAAATGGGAGGAACGTTGCCGTAATCTCTCAGTAAACGAGTCAGATCACGAATATCGGCGTGTTGTATATAAAACGATAAGCATTCAATTATAAATTTCAGTATATTACCGTAGCGAAGCACGGGTATCTTGCTAGTGACATAATATAACAGTACTCTTTCTACAAAATACAATTGTACTAAGGAGACAACCTTAACTAATGTTAATCAGTGATGAAAAGAAAAATAGTAATTCTGAGAGTTTCTCATAATAATATTTAGTAGTAGTATGAAATGTTCTTATTTTTCTACAACTTTTCCCACACCTATGGGGTCGCGGGTGCGAACTGTATCGCGCATGTTGATTTGGCCCTGTTTTTACAACCGGATGCCTTTCGTGACGCCAACCCTATGTGGAGGGATATAATCACTATTGCGTGTTCCTGCGGTGGATGGTAGTGTAGTGTGCTGTCTGAATATGAAGAGGAAAATGTTGGGACAAACACAAACACCCAGACCCTGGACCAAAAGAACTAATTGGAGGCGATTAAAATCCCCCGCCCTGCCGGGAATCGAACCCGCGACCCTCTGAACCGAAGGCCTCAGCGCTGACCATTCAGCCAGTGAGCCCGACAGTGGTACGGTATGTTCATTGCAAATTAAATGCAACGGAAGGCAGTATGTTAGGAAACAAGTTGTATACTTATAAAAAATGTGACTTAATTCCACATATTTTATACGTTTATACTAGCGATAATTGAAAACCACATTAGGAAAATACAGTATGAGCATAATAACAATGCCGATTGCTACACCCAGTGTCGAAATGTGTAATGTGATTTCCAGACTACCAGGGTAAATTGTTATTTCATTATGTGGCATAATTCATTCACGACAACCAGTTACACATTTCACTGTATACAAAATAAATAGTAAATATTACACGTTCGAATTTACTCCACTTATATACGGAAGACTCACTCTATTGAGTGCGACCGGAACACTCTCGTGACGTCATCGGGAACCGATTCCTCGCATGCGACATTGAGTGCGACCGCGGAGTCGTAGGAACCGATTCTCGCGATTCCAGGCGTCATTCGCGCACATCACTATCGCTTGGAGCGAGCAAGCTGTTTAGTCGCCTAGCCGTGAGCGTGGAGGTAGGAGAAATACTTGTCAACCAACTTCAGGCTTAGGGAGGGAGTTGTTTAATATTCAGAATGTAACATATTTGTTCTCTTGTCAGTAGAGGCTAAGGGCCTCAGTAAATAGTAAGAGGGTTTATTTCTGAAAAGGCTAGTGTGTTAACTTGGTTTTTAAGTAATTCAGTATGTTGTCACTAAAGGACATTGTTCCCGAGGCCGAGCCTCGATTTCTAGGTAAAATGAGTGTAGCCCTCATGATAGTTGAATCGGTATGTGGCCTAAGGCCCCTGTAATTGCTAAGAATCGAGAATTGTAGTATTTGAATTGTCGGAGGGCAGGTCCCTCAATAAATACGAACTTTATTCTTGTTCGCACTTACTACTGTAATAAATGTTCAACATTGCACACGACTCGGTTTTCGCTGACTGTGTTATCGCTTCCCTTGCTCGTTACTGGTATTCAGCCTTCGGTCTTAAAGCCCGCACCTTCCTTACTTCCATATCGCTGCCAATCCTTGGTGCAGCAATAATAATAATAATAATAATAATAATAATAATAATAATAATAATAATAATAATAATAATAATAATAATAATAACAATCGCGTGTGGCCTCTGGGGAGGCCTGGTACAGGTTTTTCAATTTAACAGCGTATAGGCGACCTGCGTGTCTGTGATGATGGGGCCCTACGTATGATGAATTCTAATGATGAAGGTGGCACACACACCCAGCCACCGAGGCACTGGAATTAACTACTTAAGGTTAAATCCCCCGACTCGGCCGGGAACCGAACCCGGGACCCTCTGGACCAATGAACAGCGCGCTAACCATTTAGCCATGGAGCCAGACAGCGCGTTCCCTAGAAACTGGCGTTAACGGAATATACAGCATCAAGTTAAGCAATTTTGTTGTTTTCGTATGCACACTCTGGAGTAATAGTTGCCCACCTCTGTGGTGTAGTAGTTAGCGTGACTAGCTGCCACCCCCGGAGGCCCGGGTTTGATTCCCGGCTCTGCCACGAAACTTGAAAAGTCGTACGAGGGCTGGAACGGGGTCCACTCAGCCTTGGGAGGTCAACTGAGTAGAGGTGGGTTCGATTCCCATCTCAGCTATCCTGGAAGTGGTTTTCCGTGGTTTCCCACTTCTCCTCCAGGCAAATGCCGGGATGGTACCTAACCCTAAGTCTCACGCTCCAGGACACTGTCCTTGAGACGGTAGAGGTGGGATCCCTCGCTGAGTTCGAGGGAAAAACCAACCCTGGAGGGTAAACAGATTAAGAAGGAAAAGAAGAAGGCAATAGTTGTTGGGGTTCTAATACCGTAACTAATACTGGCGGGCAATAAAATACGTGTACTTGAAGGGTTTTGAGGCTTTATTAGGTGTAAGTTTGTTATACTTCGTAATTGAATATTATTATTTTATTTTTCGACGTGACCTTTAACAAAGTAAATTCAGATTAATTACATTAAAAGTATGTATGTGATGGTAGCTAATAAGAGCACTGTTATAACCAAGATTCAAATACTAGCCAATGAGAGCAAGAAGAGACGCTGGTAAGTCTGTCTACTGGGCGGAGAAATCTCGCTATAGGAAAGCCATAGTTCCACAGTGAGCACCTACAAATAGCGTTAGTATTTTTCTATCTGAAATTTGAAAATCATAGGGAACACACAGAATGGACAGCGTCTACTTTCGCCTAGGTGCTTCGAGTAACTGACGCAAGCCCTAGCATTGCCGAAGTGAGATGAAAATAAGTAAAGCGGGGAATACCATGATGTCACGAATGTGTAAATAATGTTCTAAAAATAATTGAATTAACTAGACAATATTTCGTTCACAAAATATTAAGGGTACACGCTGTCTACCCTGTCTCCCCTGACGCTTCGCCCCTGTTGCCAACTCATCAAAGAACTTGTTGATATGAGGTTGTCAGGTTTTCCAGGAAATTGCAATTTCCTTTGCTTGCTTTAAAACAGCATTCATGAAATTTAATCCCAATTCTGACATAATATTGTGAACCTGTTTCAACAATGAAGTAGCCGTCAAGATGGCACTGGATTTATGTTGCAAATATTTCGAAACAGTATCAATTGACTGTAATGTTTTGTACTGGAACACAAGCCACGAAGTCAAAACTATTCAGTAAATCTTTTGTTACCACGGCCTCTCTCTTTTCAGATGCTTTCGAAAATATACCGCAATTATATTTTCAAGGCACTTCATTACTTGCGCAGAACCATTTTTCAGTGCGAACAAACTGTAAAACCGCTGAAACTATCTAGTAGGCCAAAGATTTTTAGTGTTTGTTTGAATGTTTCATCACTAAGTACCGGTACATTGTTCAGTTTTTTGTGGAGCGATAAACTTTCACAGAAGAACACACATATTTGCTGCACGTGTGTATAAATGTGTCTAATGTCTGAGAGGTCACTAACAGAATAATTGAATGGGTGAAAACCATAACGGTATAAGTGACATTAAAAAAAAAAAAAAGTTAAGTGCAGGATGTAATTCCGGGAGGATGTATCCTTTCACCAGCAAAGAGATACAAGCGATGGCGGTAATATTCTGCGCTCTAGTGATAGGTGGTATAACTACAAATAGCATGCTTCCACACGACTTCTCACGCCATAGCGGTACAAGTAACAAGATGGCGGAAGGAGCTGGCAAGCATGCATCTGGCTTGCTTTACAAAGAAGAATATGCGTATCAGATCGGGAAATCCGCATTGGAAATGATTCATTGTTATTCTTAAACAAGTGAAGAAGACGTTGCAACACAAGATTCAGCAGTAGATGGCGATTATGTTCCAGATGAAGGTAATATTCACAGCTTTGTTTCGATGAAAGTTCACGTGTTTCAGTGTCTGTCTTTACATATTTTTTGTGTCAAAATCACACGTACAATTACAGAGGGAATGTTTTTTATAGACTGAGATTTCTTCACTGTGTGTTTTGATACTCTTATGACATGTCAGAAAATTCCTAAACACCAGTGGGAGGTTACTTCCTGTTAAATGCTACTTATACCATTCTGACAGTGAAACATATCTCATGTTGACATTCACCTACATTCTCATTATTCACGGTCTGAATTGCTAACAATGCGGTATTTAATTTGTTAATGAGAAAGATACTCGGTGGATGTAATTCATTAGCTCAGTGGCTTAGTTGGTGGCTTCCCACTCGAAAGTCTGAGGTTCGAATCACGGTGGTATCAAATAGGCAACGAACCGTCAGGGTCTCACGGCCGTGAGTATGGGAATGGATAATGTTTCCCTTACTCTTTATTCTTTCCTTCTGCCACCCTTGGCCCTGTCTTTTTCGAATAAGGAAGTCGTAATAATAGTATTAATAATAATAATAATAATAATAATAATAATAATAATAATAATAATAATAATAATAATACTTTTGTGTGTTCTTCACAAGCCCTTATAGTTAGACCTCCAGAGATTCTGAGAAGCGTGGGCGGCATCTGCCGTGTAGAAGCTGTGTATCATTGTAGTGAAGTAATGAAATGAAAATGGTCTATGGCTTTTAGTGCCGGGAGTGTCCGAGGACAAGTTCGGCTCGCCAGGTGCAGGTCTTTTGATTTGACTGCCGTAGGCGACCTGCGTTTCGTGATGAGCATGATAATGTTGATAAAAACGATCACACATACACCCAGCCCCCGTGCCAGCGGAATTAACCAATTATGGTTAACATTTCCGACCCTATCGGGAATCGAACCAGGGACCCCTGTGACCAAAGGCCAGCACGCTAACCATTTAGCCATGGAGCCGGACTTAAGGAAGTTACCTTGCGTTTAACAAACCCCTACGCTTTGATGGCTAAAGAATACTGATGACATTAGCCGTTATTTTCATACGAAATAATGTATTCAGAACTATTGTACTTTAATAACATAACATGTACAATAGCTGCCATTGTTGTCTAGGAGTACTTTTTGAGATCCATATTCCAAGGGTCATGCATTCAATTTCCAGCTCTGCTAAGAATTTCAATTCTGGTCTGAGGTCTGAAAATAATGTCGTACACTCAGCCTCCGAGGATAGCTAAGTAGAGGTGGATTTGAATCCATTCTCTTCCTAGAATGACTTTCCGTGGTATCCCACTTCTTCCGGGCAAATGTGGGGATGGTGTCTAACCCCAAGCCATGATTGCTTCCTTCCGATACCAGCCCCAATTACAAGCGCGTGCACACACACACACACACACACACACACACACACACACACACACACACACACACACACACACACACACACACACACACACACACACACACACACACACACAAACACACACACACACACACACACACACACACACACACACACAGGTATATGGGCCTGATGACCGCAATGCTGCAAACATCTAAATTGAATAACATCATTATTCTACATAAGATAACAAAATCTCAACACCGATATCTATTGCTATTACATATACATTAGTAGATCTATATACAGTACTAGCAAGATACCCGTGCTTCGCTACGGTATTTTACTGAAATTTATAATTGAATGCTTATTGTTTTAGATATATAATCCGCCGAAATTCGCGATCTGACTCGTTTTCAGCGAGAATCCACCAAAATTCCCGATCTGACTCGTTTTCTATTAGAATACGGCACGTTTCCTCACATTTTTCAGTCTTTCTTCCCAGCAATCGAATTCGTACTACCCGGACTACGCTCAGGTATTCCTCCCGGCCAGCTGGGTCCGTAAATCTTTGCCATCTTTTCCTATAATCGTTTTTAATATCGATAAAATCCTTCAGGAGATCCGGCGTTGTGTCATATTGGGTGCCTTGGCGGCACTGAACCCGCGGCCGGACTGCATTCTTAGTCATTACCCGTCCAGGAGCCGTTTCCAGCGCGGTCCGCACATTTGACGACGGTCCGGAACATTATTATTATTATTATTATTATTATTACTATTATATGTTGCTGGGATGAATGATGGCAAGGAAAACCGGAGTATCCGGAGAAAAACCTGTCCCGCCTCCGTTTTGTCCAGCACGAATGTCACATGGAGTGACCGGGATTTGAACCACGGAACCCAGCTGTGAGAGGCCGGCGTGCTGCCGCCTGAGCAACGGAGGATCCTTATAAGTACATTAAGTACAGTAAACTCAATTGGTCTCACCTCCTTCTACACCCCACCGCCGTTAAGTTTATTTACCGCCACCCCCCACCCAAAAAAATAATTAAAAGAAGGCGTGTTTCTTTATGTTTAAAGGAGAATCCAAACACCAATGTTCACGTCTATTACCTTCAGTTTTGAGATATAAGTATCCCTATAAAAGTAATTTACTTTTTTCACTTCATTTCACACTACTCCTCCCCCCCCCCCCACCTAAGTGAATTTTTCCGCAAAAACAATACTTGTTTCTTTAATCGTAAAGGATCTTCTAAATACCAGTTATCACGTCTCTAACTTCTTCAATTTTTGATTTATGTGTCCTCATGAAAGGATTTCAATTCCTTTACACTCCCGCCCCCCAAAATGGTTCCCCCCCCCACCAAACGCGTTTTTCTTTGTTTTTAAAGGAGATCCAAATACGAATTTTCACATCTGTAACAACTTTAGTTTTTATTAGATGTATGTATTCTCATACAATTAAGTCAATTATTTTTTTCAATTCTTTCACCCCCCCCCCCCCATAATGGATTTTCCAAGAATACGTGTTTCTTTACTTTTAAAGCAGATTGCAAATATCCAATTTCACGTCCGTAACATCTTCATTTTTGAGATATCAGTAGCCTAATTAAAAGAATTCAACACCATTTTTAGAAACCTTTACACCCCCCCCCCCTCCAGCCGAGTGGTATTTCCGAAAACTAAAAATACACGTTTCTTTATGTTTAATAGAGATAAAATATCCATTTTTCACTTCAGTAACATGTTACGTTTTTTTAGACATACTGTAAAAATTCTCATTTTAAAATTTTACCCCTTTTGAGTTCCCCTTAAAAGGAGTTTCCAAAAACAAATCACCTATGTTTCTTTACATTTACATGAGATTCCAAACACCCACTTTTTACGACTGTAACATTTTACGTTTCCAAGATATTCTGGAGATATACTTTCAAAAAATTCACCGCAATTTGTCACTTCTGTTTAACCGCCACTAATTGGATTTTCCAAAAACTAAAATATACGTGTTTCTTTGTTTTTAAAGAAGATCCCATATACAAATTTTCAGTTCTGTAATATCTTCCGTTTCTGAGATATATGTATCCTCATTAAAGGCATTCAGCCCATTTTTCACCCTTTTACACCCCTCCTATTGGGATTTTCCGAAAACAAAAGAATACGTGTTGCTTTATTTTTAAAGGAGATTCTAACTACCAATTTTTACATCTGTAAATTTAAAGTTTTAAGATGTAGACACACTAATTTTAAAAAATTCACGCCCCCTTTTCACCCACCAATAGTGGATTTTCCAAAAACGAAAAAATACGTGTTTCTTTACTTTTAAAGTAGACCCCAAATACCAATTTTCAGGTCTGTAATATCTTCAGGTTCTGAAATATAAGTAGCCTCATTAAAGGCATTCAACCAATTTTCCACCCTTTTACACCCTTCCTATTGGGATTTTCCGAAAACAAAAGAATACGTGTTCCTTTATTTTTAAAGGAGATTCTAAATACCAATTTTTACATCTATAAACTTTAACAGTTTTGAGATATAGATACACTCATTTTAAAAAATAACCCCCTTTTCAACCCCCCCATTAATTGGAGTTTCCAAAAACAAAAAATACGTCTTTCTTTATTTTTAAAGGAGATCCCAAATACCAATTTTCAGGTCTGTAATATCTTCAGGTTCTGAAATATAAGTAGACTCATTAAAGGCATTCGACCCATTCTTCAAACTTTTACACCCTTCCTTCCCATTGGGATTTTCCGAAAACAAAATATACGTGTTTCTTCGTTTTTAAAGGAGATTCTAAATACCAATTTTCACATCTATAACCTTTAAAAGTTTTGAGATATAGATACACTCATTTTAAAATATTACCCCCTTTTCACCCCCCCGTTAATTGGATTTTCCAGAAACAAAAAAATACGTGTTTCTTTATTTTTAAAGGAGATCCCAAACGCCAATATTCAGGTCTGTAATATCTTCAGTTTCTGAAACATAAGTAGCCTCATGAAAGGCATTCGACCCTTTCTTCACCCCTTTTCACCCCTCCTATTGCGATTTTCCGAAAACAAAAAAATACGTGTTTCTTTATTTTTAATGAAGATTCTAAATACCATTTTTTACATCTGCAAACTTAAAAATTTTGGTTATATAGATTCACTCATTTTAAAAATTCACCCCCTGTTCACCCTCGTATTAATTGGATTTTCCAAAAACAAAAAAATACGTATTTCTTTATTTCTAAAAGAGATTAAAAGCACCAATTTTCAGGTCTGTAATATCTTCAGTTTCTGATATATAAGTACCGGTATCCTCATTGAAGGCATTCAACCCATTTTTCCCGATTTTCACCCTTTTTCACCCCTCCTAATGTGGTTTTCAGAAAACAAAAAAATACGTGTATCCTTATTTTTAAAGAAGATTCTAAATACCAATTTTCACATCTGTAAACTTTCAAAGTTTTGAGATTTGGACACACACATTTTAAAATTTCACCCCCCTTTTCACCCCCTCAGCGACGGAATATCCAAAAATCCTCTCTTAGCGAGCACCTACATCTTAATATGAATATATCACCAAAATTTCATTTCTTTATGTCCAGTAGTTTTGGCTCGGCGATGATGAATCAGTCAGTCAGTCAGGACAAGCTACTTTATATATATACTAGCAAGATACCCGTGCTTCGCTACGGTATTATACTGAAATGTATAATTGAATGCTTATTGTTTTAGGTATATAATCCGCCGAAATTCGCGATCTGACTCGTTTTCTGCGAGAATCCACCAAAATTCCGGATCTGACTCGTTTTCTATTAGATTACGGCACGTTTCCTCCCATTTATCAATCTTTCTTTCCAGCAATCGATTTCGTACTTCCCGGGCTAGGCTCAGGTATTCCTCCCGGTCAGTTGGGTCCGTAAATCTTTGCCATCTTTTCCTATAATAATTTTTAATATGGATAAAATCCTTCAGGAGATCAGGCGTGGTGTCATATTGGGCGCCTTGGATGCACTGAACCCGCGGCCGGACTGCATTCTTAGTCATTACCCGTCCAGGACCCGTTTCCAGCGCGGTCCGCACATTTGACGACGGTCCGGAACATTATTATTATTATTATTATTATTATTATTATTATTATTATTATGTGTTGCTGGAGTGGCTCATGACAGGGAAACCGGAGTATCCGGAGAAAAACCTGTCCCGCCTCCGTATTGTCCAGCACGAATGTCACATGGAGTGACCGGGATTCGAACCACGGAACCCAGCTGTGAGAGGCCGGCGCTCTGCCGCCTGAGCAACGGAGGATCCTTATAAGTACATTATGAACAGTAATATCAATTGGTCTCACCTCCTCCTACACCGCACCGCCGTTAAGTTTATTTACCGCCACCCTCCCCCACCCAAAAAAAAAATTAAAAGAAGGCTTGTTTCTTTATGTTTAAGGGAGATTCCAAACACCAATGTTCACGTCTATTACCTTCAGTTTTGAGATATAAGTATCCCCATAAAAATAATTTACTTTTTTCACTTCAGGTCACACTATCCCCCCCCCCCCACCTAAGTGAATTTTCCCGCAAAAATACTTGTTTCTTTAATAGTAAAGGATAATCTAAATACCAATTATCACGACTCTAACTTCTTCAGTTTTTGATTTATGTGTCCTCATGAAAGGAATTCAACTCCTTTACACTCCCACCCTCCAAGATGCCCACCCCTCCAAACGCGTTTTTCTTTGTTTTTAAAATAGATCCAAATACGAATTTTCACGTCTGTAACAACTTTAGTTTTTATTAGATGTATGTATTCTCATACAATTAAGTCAATTAATTTTTCAATTCTTTCACCACCCCTCCCTTCATTGGATTTTCCGAGAATACGTGTTTCTTTACTTTTAAAGCAGATTGCAAATATCGATTTTCACGCCTGTAACATCTTCATTTTTGAGATATCAGTAGCCTAATTAAAAGAATTCAACACCATTTTCAGTCACTTTTACCCCCCCCCCTCCACTCAAGTGGTATTTCCGAAAACTAAAAATACACGTTTCTTTATGTTTAATAGAGATAAAAATACCACTTTTCACTTCTGTAACATGTTAAGTTTTTGTAGATATACAGTAAAAATTCTCATTTTAAAATTTCACCCCTTTTGAGTTCCCCTTAAGTGGAGTTTCCAAAAAAAAATCACCTGTGTTTCTTTACATTTACAGGAGATTCCAAACACCCACTTTTTACGTCTGTAACATTTTACGTTTCCAAGAGATTCTGTAGATATAGTCTTTCAAAAAATTCACCCCCTTTTGTCACTCATGTTTAACCGCCATTAATGGATTTTCCAAAAACTAAAAAATACGTGTTTCTTTATTTTTAAAGGAGATCCCATATACAAATTTTCAGTTCTGTAATATATTTCGTTTCTGAGATATATGTATCCTCATTAAAGGCATTCAACCAATTTTTCACCCTTTTAAACCCCTCCTATTGGGATTTACAGGAAACAAAAAATACGTGTTCCTTTATTTTTAGTGGAGATTCTAACTACCGTACCAATTTTTACATCTGTAAAATTTAAACTTTTAAGATGTAGACGCACTCATTTTAAAAAATTCAGCCCCCCCCCTTTTCACTCCCCAATATTTGGATTTTCCAAAAACGAAAAAATACGTGTTTCTTTACTTTCAAGTAGATCCCAAATACCAATTTTCAGGTCTGTAATATCTTCAGGTTCTGAAATATAAGTAGACTCATGAAAGACAATCGACCCCTTTTTCAACCTCTTCCACCCTTCCTATTAGGATTTTCCGAAAAAAATATACGTGTTTCTTTATTTTTAAAGGAGATTCTAAATACCAATTTTCACATCTATAACTTTTAAAAGTTTTGAGATATAGATACACTCATTTTAAAATTTTGCCCCCTTTTCACCCCCCCCCCCTTATTTGGATTTTCCAGAAATAAAAAAATACGTGCTTCTTTATTTTTAAAGGAGATCCCAAACACCAATTTTCAGGTCTGTAATATCTTCAGTTTCTGAGATATAAGTAGCCTCATTAAAGGCATTCAACCGCTTTTTCACCCCTTTCCACTCCTCCTATTGCGATTTTCCGAAAACAAAAAAATACGTGTTTCCTTATTTTTAAAGAAGATTCTAAATACCAATTTTTACATCTGCAAACTTTAAAAGTTTGGCGATATAGATTCACTCATTTTAAAAATTCACCCACTTTTCACCCTCCCATTATTTGATTTTTCCAAAAACAAAAAAATACGTGTTTCTTTATTTTTCACAGCGATCAAAAGTACCAATTTTGAGGTCTGTAATATCTTCAGTTTCTGAGATATACGTAGCGCATCCGGATTAAAGGCATTCAACCTCTTTTTCACCCTTTCTCACCCCTCCTATTGGGATTGTCTGAAAACAAAAAAATACGTGTTTCCTTATTTTTAAAGAAGATTCTAAATACCAATTTTCACATCTGTAAACTTTTAAAGTTTTGAGATATAGACACACTCATTTTAAAATTTCACCCCCCTTTTCACCCCCTTAGCGATGGAATATCAAAAAATCCTCTCTTAGCGAGCACCTACATCTTAATATGAATCTATGCCCAAAATTTCATTTCTTTATGTCCAGTACTTTTGGCTCGGCGATGATGAATCAGTCAGTCAGTCAGGACAAGCTACTTTATATATATATAGATAGATAATAATGGTACTCATGTCATTTATCCTCTCTTAACTGTTCTCAATATTTATCTTTTACAGACATTTTCCTGTGGACGGATATGTGCATCGAACATCCCAATCACTACCTAAGGAGGACTTCAAAGAAGGACCTTCAACTTCAACTCCAGAGAGGAATGCACCAAGGAAAAGGAAACGGAACACAGCGACATGGAAGGCAAATAAAAGAAAAGTCTAAGACATTTGGGACAAGAATACACATCTGTATCTGGAAATATTGTTTCTGCAAAGACCTACGAACCGTTTCAACATAACTGCCGATACCAGTGCAACACATTCACAGAAGAGAGACGAAAAGCAATTCATGAAGAGTATTGGAAAACTGGGTCTTGGCAGTAACAGACCAGCTTCAATGTAAATTGCCTATCTGTTGTGAAACGAAGTCGCCACAAACAAAAAGCGAAGAAAACAAAAAGGAAGAGCACAGTTATTACCTTAGATGGGAAAGGAGTATGCAAGGAGTTTTTTTCTTAAAACTTTGGATATAACCAATCGTCGTTTTACCACAGTTACATTACAATCACCGCAAGTGGAAGGCTTTTCTCCTGTTGACAAGCGTGGTAAGCATGCTCCAGGGAACAAGTTATCAGAAGACCAACTCAACCCTGTTCATAATCATATAAAGAGTTTTCCACATTACTGCAGCCACATTCACGCAAGCATAACCCAAATAGAACTTATCTGTCCCCTGATCTGTCTGTTATCAAAAATGTATGAACTGTATACAGCAAAGTGTGCAGAAGATGGCATCTCACCCGTAAAATCATGTATATATCGCCGGGTGTTTAACTCAGAGTTTAACCTGTCATTCTATAAGTTGAAAAGTGATACGTGTAACACTTGTGACAGACTAGAAAATGCTGTTAAAGCAGAGACTTGCCCTACTAAGAAATAAAGTCTTCTTCTGGAGAAGGAACTGCATCTTAGACGAGCTGATCAAGCAAGAGCCGCCAAGAGAAAGTACATAGAGAAAGCAAAAAGTAGTCAGGTTCATGTCATAACGTTTGATCTTCAGAAGACACTGCCCACTCCACTACTGACCACAAACCTTATTTATTACAAGAAACAGCTGTGGACATACAACTTGGGCATACATGATTGCAAAACAGACGAAGCGTACATGCACATGTGGTCAGAGAATAGTGCATCTCGTGGTGCTTCAGAAACTGGTTCATGCCTACTAAGGTACGTTAAGACGTTGCCAGCCGATACAAAATACCTCATTGCCTATAGTGATAGCTGCGGTGGACAAAACAGAAACCAGATAATTGTTCGCTTTTGGCTCTTCATTGTAGTTAATACTGGCATTGAAGTAGTCGAACATAAATTCCTGATGCCTGGCCACAGCTATCTAGAAAATGATGCAGATTTTGCACATATAGAGAAAAAGAAAACCCAGTATGTGTTTGTGCCTCGTGACTGGATGCAGATAGTCGAGGAAGCATGTTTCATGTTGTTGAAATGGATCAAGAAAATTTTTTCTCGACTGAACCGATAGCAAAAGTTCTTGTAAACAGAAAAGTTGATACAGATAGGCAAAAAGTCAGCTGGTTAAAAATGAGATGGATGCAGTGCAGGAAAAGTGACCCAAAGGCATTGTACTTCAAGGAAACACTGAACGAGGAAATCGAATTTCTCAAAGTAAACTTTGCTCGACCATGCAAACCAGCAAAGATACCAGCCGACCTACCACGTCTTCGAGATTCACCAGTTGAACTGAAAAAAAGCGAAGCTGGACGACTTAATGTCACTGTTGCCTTACATTCCACCAGTGTACCACAACTTTTATAACAATCTAAGGACAAAAGGGAGCCAAACAGACAGATGCGGATCTGAGTCCACTGCCCGTCCTTGTGGTCGCCCTCGAATTCGCAGATGTCGGTCATTGATCACTGACAGAAAGAAACAATTAGAAGGATGTATTGAATCAGAGGAAGAAGAAGAAGAAGTGGTTGAGTGACTGAGAAAGGAGTGAAGGGAGGTCTATGAGATCCCAATGCAATATACATTTGGAGACAAGTGACATTCCAGATATTAATATTATGTGTCATAAGGGTACAAATGAACTAAATTTCCTTGGTATCTGTACCTATATGAATGGAAAAAGTTTATTTTGACTGTCTGCTATGCTAATCACTTGTCCATTAAATGTGCAATATTTATTTTTTTGTTTTATTCCATACCCGACTTTATACGAGCAGGGCCGGATTAAGAGGGGGGCTAAAGGGGCTGCAGCCCCGGGCCCCGCGTGCTAAGGGGCCCCGGCCCTTGGCCGAACCTAAAATTGTATAAAAAGGCCTGCTGTTCCACCTCCGTGCACGTATATGAATATTTACTCTCGCAAAATATCGAACACGCACTCTTCCTTCCTTCTTATCAGCTGTCCGCGTTAGTGTTTCATCACTGCTAGAATCAATTACCGTCCGGAGACACGAATCCTGGATATTTACGCACTGTAATTATTGTAAAAGTTATTGTTGACGAAAGTTTAAATCTGGCAGCTTGCGAGTATGGGCAGAGGGGGGAAGGGGGGAACAGGTCTAGGAAGTGAGCGGGAGGGGACAGGGGAAGCGCGGTGAAATGTGCATGCTATACTATATCTTTGCATCAGGAAGAGAACTTCCAGTTCACCTCTGATTATTGAACCATTCATAAGTTACAGCTGTAATGATTTTGTAAAATTGATAGAAAATATCCTAGTGGTGCCAAAAAACATAAGTTCTGTTTTGTATGTCGATTTGATAGTGACGATGAGACAAATGTAAAATATGTTTTGGCATTATGAAATATTAACATGAAAAATTGAGAAAAATTGTAGTCTGTTTAAACGCTTCCCTATTCATCAATTTAAGTGGAAGTAGTTCTATAACAACTTCAATATGCTAGTCTTACGTGATGTTACGAAGAAGAGGCCCCACATTTTTAAATAGCCCAGGGCCCCCAAACACCTTAATCCGGCACTGTATACGAGTGTTAAGATGTTTAAATGCCTTTTTCTCTGAGTGATCAAAATGCTACTTATACCGTTATGGTTCAATTTAAAACTAAATTTAAGTTGAGAGCGGCGCAATGTGCACAAACTGCTGTCAGTACTCTCTTCTTGATACGCGCTTACAGTCCCTCCATATTGGCCACTCATGTTAGCCGCGACGTCATATCCCTGATCATGGCATTTATTTAGATCCAACTCATTGTTTTCCGGTATATTCCAAATTTTATTTTCCTAAGACTTTCATGTTTGGTATTCCATGTTATGAAACCTAATCAAAGATTCGTGAATAGTTAATGACATCCCCGCATCGAATTCTACGAATCTGAAAACGCAATCAACTGATCAACCATACTTATGTCCTGGGTCGTATCTGGGTTACCAACTGAAAATTTCCAATTGCAGGACATTTCTTAGCAAAAAGCAGGGCATTTAAGAAAAATGCCTGACAATTTCAATCGATAACAAAATTATACATATATTACACACAACTTTTTACAAAAGGAAATACCTTACTTAATGATCAGTCCTTGCTGCAGTTCATTTCCTTGAGGCTGTATTTTTCAACAGAACCTACTTTTGAAAGAAGACGCGAGTTATTTTCTTGAAGTATATATTTATAAAATTCTTCACACGACACATCTTTGAAATTGAACTTCACAAGTAACATTCCTTTCACTGAATCTACCAATAAACGGTTCCTTTCCTTTGTCCATTGAGCATTTATGAATGAAAACACACGTTTAGTGGAGGCATTGCTGCCTGGTATGGCAAAGAAAAACTGGCAAATGTTTAAAAGTTCAGAAAATACCTCAATGTTCTGGCACTTATTAAAAAAAACAGACCATTGTTGGTCTAGTGTTGTATCTTTATCCAAAGTTGAAGTTTTAGAATAAGCCCTTACGTTGCAGAACTGGTCGAATAATTTTGAATCATCTATTTCTACACCTTTTGACTGTAAGTACTGAATACATGGTACAGTATCGTCAAAGCTGAGGTCTTTAATGTTTTGAAGTTTCAACCATTTGAAACACTTGAATTCCTCTATAGGATGCATCCATTTATCCAAGTACTCAGTGCAGGTTTCATAGAAACAAGATACATTCTCCATAAACACTTTGCATTCTTTATCCAAACCATCTTCTGAAAATTTATTTAACATCTGTCTAACTTTAAGGGGAATGAATTGACCTTCAAGTCTGCCTTTCAATGAAGATTGGACAGATTCTAACAGTTCAAGCACTTCTACAACTGAATTATGTTCTTTCTCAAGTGACAACATTTTATTGTGAAAAATGTGCATGGTTGAGGAAAGAAGCAAAATATAGAGCTCTGAAAAGTCATTTTCAAGGAAGTTTCTAATTAATGAAGGCACTGACTTCCTACCCTGAGAAAGAAAGTAGGATTTCAGAGCTGGGAACAATTGCAGGATTATTTCAACTGCTGGATACAATGTTAACCACCTAGTCTTAGAGTGATTTAAAAGCTGCAGATAATTTACATCAACAAATTCACAAAAGTCTTTCAGTTCCTGAGTGCGCACTGCATATATATGAAAGAAGTTGAACATTTTCATCACCACAGACTCAATATCAATAGCACCAGCATCAGCTCCATGTTGCAAACAGTTATGTAGAATGTGAGCAGGACATCCAACACCTACTATGTTTTCATTCAAGTCTTTTTTGAGAGCAGAGAATACATTCTTCCCTTCCCTGCGTGCAAGGCCTCCAAAATTAACATTGGCATTGTCTCCAGAAAATGCAATGCATCTAGAAGTAATTTTATGCTTTTTGAGAGTATCTGAAATATAGGAGGAACAACATTCAGAACTTTCATTTGGACATGCTTGTAAATCAAGAACTTTTATCTGAATGCCATTATTTTTGTAATCAAAGAATTGGATGACAATTGGAAACACTTTAGTGCACCATGATTGCTTGCATCTGTTCCTAGGCCAAAAAATGGAACTTTATTGTTAAGAGTTTCAATTATAATATCTGTTGAGTGAGGAGCAATAACATTACTTATTATGGCTTCTGTTTTAGTTCTTGCACAGGTCAGTTTCTGTGCTACTTCAGAACCTAAGAACATACTCTTATTCAATTTAGCTGTGCAGTCCATTGATTTGTACGACTGGTGATGGAAAACGTATGAAATGACATTGTAGCTTCTGCGGCTTGAACTTTTTTATCATCTGGTGAATATTTGGGAGTGACAAATGATAACATGATATTGACCTAGTTCTCACCGTCTTTTTGTGTTTTTCACTGTTAACGTGTCTTTCCAAGTCACCACCACCTTTGTATCCGACATTAACATAACTATCACACACTGCACATTTCGCTTCACTTTCACTGCGCCCGTGAGTAAAGCAAGGATACCCATGTTTTAGTTTATCCGAAAATTTACACTGTCTTTTTTTAGATTCACTCCTTTCAGGTTGCAAAGATGACATACCGGTACGTAATAGGATGCAATGAGATTAATATTTCACTCTACTCGCTGCATACACGCACTATAATTTACGGCACAACCAGATAATCAAACACGATAGCTGCAAATCATATGGCAAGCACATGTAAACTGTAGCTCTCGACACTTCCGGTTTCTCTCTACATAAACGTGGAAATGAAGCGCGTTGATTGGTTGATCGATGCCTGGACTTCGAGTTCAATATATCGAATATTAGTATTACTTATTTCCACTCTCCGAAGTAGCGCCCTGAGCACATGGAGTTGATGAACGATACAATAACATGCTGTCTTCAGCCTAAAACCTAAGTGAGCAATCTTGTAACGGAAAATACCGGACAGTGTCGATAAATTAGAAATGCCCGCCGGACATAACCAAAATGATTGAAAAGCAGGACATGTCCGGCAAAAGCCGGACGGTTGGTAGCCCTAGTTGTATCCAATAAAATAGAAAATTGCATCAGTTTTAACTTTGTGAACAATTGACCTCAGGACCGTATTTGACAATAGTGATATTTAGTTTGTTTTGCACTTTAGGACTCAAATATTTTGTTCTGCAGTTCTCATTGTACAGGTCATATAGAGCAAGTAACTTAATAACATTTAGAAAATTTCCTCTTTTATGAGAAGTACAGTCATTTTTTCATCATGACCACGCGATGGTATGTTGCAGCGGGCTACTATTAAAATTATATTCAATATCCGGGATAGCATAGCAGTAATTCTTTTATATTCCTCGTTCAAAAAATGTCCGGCTACCGACTTACTTTTCTTCCAGTGCTCACAAGTATGAGAGATGAATCATCGATATTTCATATAACACTACGTTCTTGATAACCCCTGCCAATCTTTAATTGTACCATTGCTACACGCATTATTAAATTTATTCCTCCGGTTGGCGAAAAACCAACAAACATTACAATATACTGCGTTGAGTATTGTTGATTAACACAACCAGAATCTAC
This sequence comes from Anabrus simplex, assembly GCF_040414725.1. Classification (NCBI taxonomy): domain Eukaryota; kingdom Metazoa; phylum Arthropoda; class Insecta; order Orthoptera; family Tettigoniidae; genus Anabrus; species Anabrus simplex. Next base: position 970,775,562 of record NC_090266.1, on the reverse strand, counting down.
GTATTGTTTGTCTTTTATTTGTGTTATAATATTCAGAGTTGAATGATATGTTAATCACAGGGTCTTTCGGAAAAGGTAATTTCGGCAGGTGAGGTTCTAAATTAACAATTTTTATCTAACTCACCACTGTACCACTGTACCGGCCACGACCAGTGTCAATTATACAGAGTGTATCCGTGATGTTGTTTCAAACTTTCAGGGATGATGGAGAACGGCAAATGGATCAATTTGAGATAAGGAACCGTAGTCTGAAAACGTTCGAGTAGCGGCACTAATTTTATTCACCTTGAGTGAAGTGGTAGTTTAGGGGAAAGTCTTAAATATAATTCTCTTATGTCTATGTTGTTTGTGGTCCTATCAAAAATACTAGATAACTAAAGTTATATATAATTAAATTTCCGATCATTTATATCTTATACATTTTTACTGTACCAGCTATGATAACAGAGATATTCACGAATTTCAATTTTTATTGCCAAGTCCATATTAACGCCAAACCATGAGAAAATGGGTGAACATAATTTAATGAAAATTTCATGAAAATCGGTATGTAAAGACAGGGAATAAGGCAATACAGTCTAGGCTCTAAATAATGTTATTCACGTTCGACAAAATTGTAGTTTAGGGGAAGGCACCTAATTTTTTAAAAATACTTCTTGGTCCTACATAAAAGTAATACATAACAAAAAGTTACAGAGAATACAATTTCCGATCATTTATGTCTTATACAGTTTTATCGTACTGATTATGATAATATAATTCATGGATTTAGACTTTTGTTGCTTAGTCCATATCAACGCTGAACTCTGCTAACAAGGAAATAGTGTTCAACCGTGTTAACTGGCGATGGTGTTTGTCATGATTGCCTCAAGGTGTAAAACCGCGTGGTCATCGGTCCATATCGACAAGGAAAATGAGAAAAAGCCGTAAAGGAACGATCGCTTGAAGAAGAAAAGAGGGAGTCTTCAAAAGAAGAAAGGATTCCATTTACATTAGATGGACTAAATGTGAAGACCTACAACGTTGAAATCCCATAAAACTGACTTGCAGTAACATTACATTGACCATTGCTGTGATGTGATTTGTCTCTTCTGTTGCCACTCATCTCCGATAGATGGGATTACTGCTGCGTCCCGAGTAAAATTGCATGCCTGTATATTGGCGGAAAATAGCCGGGGATTTAGGGAACTTTGCACCTGCTATATTGAACCATATCGTCATATGCATAATTTTAATAATTTTATAACACTGTGGGCTTATTGCGTAACGAGCCTTTGTGTGGGAGTCTGTTGGAAGACGGTTAGATACCGGACCGCGCCAGCACAAATGGAGCAGCCAGTACAGTGCTTCATGCAACGATTTTTCTTTTAAATTTGAACGTCGTTGTTGGGAACCGCAGCAGCACTCTTTGTCCAGCAGGTTTCGAACTCAGCCAGTCACAAGCTAGTAGGACTACTCTGCGAGCTGCCGAACCGCGATAGCACGATGACCAACTTTCTAACTGCATGTTTGAACCAGTATTATTTATGAAAATTATCTGTCATTGCGCCGATATTCCACAGTTCTGATATGTCCATAAAGGCAAATCTAATTTTTCTGATGCTTGAGGTTATAATTGGTGCCTACTTAAGGCCAAGGTGTATATTTCGCATTGTCAACGGCTTCTCATTCAAACTGAACCGGCCGCTCAACTGCCACTCTATTCATGAAAGGGGAGTCCCCGTCTTTGAATGAAAGTGGTCCAGTCTTTGTAACCACGAGTAACAGGGAAGCGTCACCTCACTCTTAAGACTGAATCTCGTGCCGGTTGGTCGATCGCTCTCCGAGACAATAATTAGCAAAGAACGCTTTGTTCTGATGTCTGAGAACTGAGCTAGTGTTACTTGTTCGAGACGAGTACAATTAAAACTGTGATTATCTGTGGCACAATGTATGTGCAGTGTTTAAATTTGATCCGGGTGTGATATCAGTATGAGCATAATAAGATAGTTTTACCTCTATCTGTAACGGTCGTTAAAGTAACGCCATGTGCGGTAGTGGCGCATAATTATCTGACGCTATAAGGACGGTAAATGAACCCTGTTATTCGGTGCCGCCTATAACCAGGCAGATAATTCACGTCAAGGCATCAAACGACTATAACGGTTCGCATGCGCGATCGCGAGAACATTCGCATCCGTATATGTTGCAGTACCGCCGCCAAGGACTGATTGCGTCCTGGCCGAGATGCCCTTAAATTAATGGTGAGCGAAACGGAATAATTTTCGCTTACAGGCTGTAGTCAATTAACGGCCAAGCATTAAGGGCGTGATCTTACACACGTGTGTTACTAGCGGTGAAGAAGAAGTGCCTAAACCTACTGTTTTTCAGGAGCAACACCAAGCAGAAGTACGGAGGCAGGGCCAAGGGTCGATGGAGTGACTTCCCACATCCTGGAAACTGACGTAATGATGGCCTAAGTTCGTGGCGACACTGTGGCCATGTAATCATCACGAGTGCTGAGTCCGACGCAAGGTAAGCTTTTGTCATTTTTAGCATTCCTGGGGTGATAGTTATACACTAGTTTAGATGTGTTGTAAATAAATACTTTAAAGTTAATTTTCAGCCAGACGGCACAGATGTTTCAATTCAATTTAAAAGTAAATGTGTCCTGGCTGATGCATGCTTTTATTTTCTTTGTTACTTTTTTCAGTTAGATAGATTTAAGGGAATGCCAGTGTAGATATAGGAGTGTTGTTAGTGAATTCCATTGTGTGGTATTTATGAAAGTTTTGGTCATTATTTACATAGGCTACACGCCGGTAATTACGTGTGGGAAATCAGTTTACAGGTGTAGTTTTTATTTTATATTTTATTTTTTATCATACATGGAAATTTCAGCTGTGGCCATGAAGCAGAGTCGAGGAGAAACTCAACGTTGTTTAGTTAGAGTCTTTACTACTCTAGGGAATCATGACTAACGGGATTAACGAACAGCTGACTGGCCGAATAAGACTCCAGAAGAGTACGTAAAGATAGATGAATTCTAACCTGCGGCCGGTAAATATGAACCGCGAGAAATCATGAGTGTGATTATGTATAATTTAGGGGTTGGCAGACTGAGACATTTGAAGGAGACTAGAATTGCCGTAGTCAAGACCTGAGGAGGGTCGAGAACTGGTATACTGCCAAATGCGAGGTCCGAGTTGGTCTTAGGATTTATTGAAATTGATTTGTGTATTCAAATGAAAGATGCTGAAGCCCTTAGTGACGTGCTATTATTTATGTCAGTATATTGAGATCGCAGGTCATTTTATGTAAGAAGCACTGCGAGTGTTGTGAAATTATCCCTGTCTTTGAATGAAAGTTAGCAGGTAGCGACGAGTGCCCCTCGTGAGAAGTTGAGCGAACCAGCCCAAGGTCATTTCTTTGTAGAGTGTTAGCTGTACCCACTGATCTCTATACATGGATCGGTGATGGCAGGTCTCCGCTGCAGGAGAAAGTACGCCAAGTTGAACGCGCGGTTCGCCATGTTGGCGTACCCAACCTCGAGCTCTCCTTATGGGGAAGCAATGATAATATAGTCAATTTTAAGTCGCAATTAATGGCGCATTGGAATAATTAAAAATATAGAGACATGTTCACTCAAAGCGTAAGGACATTGGGATCACTGACACGTCATTCCGAGGTCAGTAAATCTCCGGGATAGCAATAAAAATGAGTGTATAATAACGGCCGGCAAATATTAACTTAGGTGCTGAATACATGCAATTAGCGATCGGTAACACAATACGAGTGAAAACCAGTTTCTGGAAACATTGCTGTAAATTGTATACATGTTGTAACATGTTCCTGAATCGCTGACTAAATTTACAAACATATAAATCTGTATTTATCTTGAAAAATCTGTATATCTGCATTTAAAATGGAAATTATAAAAATTAACATTCCTTAAATAAAATACACACACGTCGGACCTTGTACTCACACTTACTTGTTACCTGCTTACTTACACATACGTTATTTGAAGGGCGCCAGCTGTCACTCAGTACAGCAATAATAGAATGAGACTCTTGACTATCTCTAGGGTGTGGGGTAATAAGCTTACTTTTGACAACATACCATATAAGTTCTGGGAAAAGGAGATTGGCGTTCGGTTTCCCCATTAATTTTGAGGTTAAGATATTTTACTGTCAATGAAATGAAACTATGAATTCGTTTGATAGAACAATATATATTCTTTAAATAATATATCAAAAAATAGTGAGTCTTGTTGCGACAAAACAGATGAGAATATGAAATTATGACATTGCAACTGAAAGAAACTAGGCATGAATTTGAATTCTTCTTGACCGGACATTTAACAATTTATACGAAATATTTCCCTCATTGATTCACTTGACTGTACCTTCAACACTTTGAGTGTAATTACGACGTAATCCATTGCTCTGGTGTTTACTGTAGATGTGTCACGCCTAACGTGGTGATACATCCTTGCGACTGCTTCTTCTCCATATCATCTGACTTCTTTGTAAGTCAATATGGTATGACCTCTTGGCAGGTCCAGGGTTGCCCTCTCTGACTCCTTGGTAAGCCTTGCGTCCGCGTCTTCCACTAAGTGACGGACCAACCATTTGGTCTCACTCTCTCAATGACCAATAATTAATGGCTCACTGAGTCTTCTCCATCTCTCGTTCACACTCGTTGGCTGACCACCTAAGGCCTCTTGATCTAGTAGACTACTTCACTGTACTGCATCCGTATAAGTAATGACTGACGCTACAATGTGCATCCACCTTATATAGACGTTGGTTGACACAACTACGTAATCTCCAGAAATAACAATGACATACTCCCACCTACGCGACAGATATTACACACAGTGGTGAAATAGCCCCGCGGCGACGAGTCCGTGCGCTCATTGCTAAATAAATACGATGACATAGCCAAGGCGCGGCGATGACTTGGCAGAATCGCCAACAATATTGCAATATAACAACGTCACTTCCAATCTCTGATATATACAACAATTCTCACTGTACAGGTATTGAGTGTTATACTACACATACGTATATATGTATACATCAAAGTGCAATCTTGCAAGCAACAGGCAATTGCAAAATTGAATAAAACGGATAATTACAATAATAGTACAATATCACAGATGACATAATAATAATAATAATAATAATAATAATAATAATAATAATAATAATAATAATAATAATAATAAAATACAGATAAAATCATACAATAATAAAAATACAGATATCATCTTGTAACGGGATTTGAACTGTTACAATTCGCCTCCCTCATAAATAAATCGAAGAACAAAGAATCGATTGATTTATGAACAAAATTATATATATAACACTGACACAGATAAACACTTTAAATGAGTATACAACAATAATTTTCTTTTTCAGCATCCATACATTTTATAATACATCACATATGAGAATTTTTCTCGCACATTGCCATCGTAGATAACTGTTCAGTGTCCCATTCTCATACAATTCACAAGAGCATAGCCCTTAATTTAACACACACAAATAATTTTCAATCAATATACAACATTCTTCTTTTTTTTCTTATTTTTTTAACATATCAAAACTTTTTGTGAAATATCACTTATATGAGAACTGTTCTCGCATATTGTTATCGCAGTTAACTGTCCAATGTCCTGTTCTCCGTTTTTTGTCACACAGTACATGACAATGTAGCACTTATTCTTCCAATACACCAATACGACACTTGGTTCACACGCATATCGCAGATGTTAGTTTTATTTTGCCAGTTTCTCACAAAATTAATCATCTTATTTTAATCTTAACAAATCTCACGTGAAATACTTCTTCACATATACGTATAATACTATAAATAGCGACAATGTCCCCTTCCTGAATTTAAAGAATATGCACACTTCCCGATACGGTTCACAATAGTGAAATACCCCTGATACAAAATAATAACTTCAACATATTTCCCGCCTCTGCAGATGATGAAAATGGAACTCTGAGTAGCACTCTGTCACTCAAACTGAATCAATTTTGCCCTTATTAACTTACATCTCTCAATAGATCACATCCTCCTTGGCAACAATAATTAAAGAATCAATACTATGGCTACAAGATGGTTCAATTATTCCGTAATCCAGCATAATGTTTATTTGTTCTTAGACTTCACTAGCATTTTTAAGTTGAATAGGGTACTTACCTCCCACAAACGATCTATGGTCATTTACTACAAATTTATGTTCATATACGTGTTCTTCCTCACTTACCACTAAATACATCTCGATGCTTACCTAACATCGAGCACAATTACTCCTCCTGTAATTCACTCAAATTACCTCACGTCACTGCCTCATACCGACGATCCCTCGGATACTGGTCGTATAGACACGTAACACACCTTAACATTTCCTCTCACTAGGAACAACTTCACTTACCTCTCATATATTTCAAAGAACACACGTCACCAACACACTTACCTCAGACCATCATAATTAACACGTACTTCTTTGCTAGATTACTCATAGAACAAACACACACTACCTAAATTAAAGTCTATTCTACTTCCATGATTTGCAACCAAGTCAGCTCCTATAATAACTGAATACACAAGTTCTGGTACAACAAGGCATGTCTGAAACTTACAATTATCTTCAATTATGATTGGTACCGCTATCATTTTATTTACTCACTTTGACTCACCCAACGGCTGTTATAAGATCTGATAGTACCTTCACTTACCTTCTTCATATCACAATTTCCATCATTGGAGTTACTACCTCACTACGTACATCACATTCTCGGCATTACAAGTACTTACATCACTTACCAGAACACTTCTTACGTCTAACTTACTGCTACCATTAATTACTTCATTATCTACGACTACGTCATTACTTAAATATCTCACTTAACATTACTTCGGTCACAATCACACTGTACTCTTCAATCTACTTTCACTACATAACTACTTATACTACATACCTGTTCATTTTCTACCTTCAGCCTGTCCACTTACCGGTAACTTACCCGATTCCCTGTGAATCTGAAATACTCTGACTCGATAACGACACTTTGATAACCTTCATATTCGGCTTATCATAATCCCTCTGATAACTCAAATCCGTACGCCTCCCATTTTCCGATTCTCTTCGGTTACTCCTCTGACCCTCTCTGTTATACCTCAAATACATACGCCTCCCATCTTCCGATTCTCTCTGATTACTCCTCTGACCCCTATCACCATCAACACAACTATTAATCCTCTGCGGATCATGATCACCACCTCTTCTCTGATACATGGCTAACATTTCTCCCCTTCTCTCTACTATACTAGTTTCTCCAGACATCATGCGCTCTCTCTCGCGCGCGCGCGTAAACATTCTTCCCAAAGCCTGTTAATGAGCACTTTAATCTCTCCTAAATTAGACATATTATTCCAGTATACTCGAAACCATATTCTACTTTCACCGACAAAAACATTCGACAATATTTCCAACACATATTCCCATTCATTAATATTATTCCTCGACTTACTTGTAAATCTTTTCTCAACTACTTTTACAAATTCTACAGAATTGAACTGTTCTCCAGAAAACCTGGTTAAATCACAATCCCTACTGAACAAACCACTCGCTATTACCACTTCTCTCGCCGTCTCACCTGTACCTTTCTGCCGTATCACTCCCTGGCAGTTTACAACTTCTTCTTCTTCTTCTTCTTCCGCTGCTCTCTCAGAATTCTCTTCCCCTATTCTCACTTCTTCCTTCAATTCTTCCTCTCTTTCTCTTACCTGCTGTGATAGCGTTTCCTGTTCGTTCCGTAGTTCAGTGACCTCCACAAGTTTGCTTTCAATTTGTTCAATTCTACTAATCTGTTCCCTCGTATCTTCCCTAACTGCATTGTAAATTTTGTCCAATCTTTTCTCGACTACCTTATGAATTTCTTCCTGATTACTCGAAATTTTATTACTTAACAGTACGATCTTGTTCGTACATGTTCCTTTGACATGCTCAATTTGATTATGAAGCTCGCTCCGACTCGACTCCATTTCTTCCCTAAGGTCAACACACTTTTCATTTGACTTATTTTCTAACTTGCATATTTGATCAGTTACCTCTACTATCTTAGTATCTATTTTAGAATTAAGTGATTCACTCAACAAATCTATTTTATCATTGATCACATTAAGATTTTCGTTACAACTACCAATCATTTCCTCCATTTTACTACTTAGAGAGTTAATCTGTTTATTACAATTTTCATTATTAGTACTAATTAATTCTTTCATCTCTTTCTTATTATTTTCACTACTACTACTAAATAATTCTTTCATCTCTTTCATCTCTTTCTTATTATTTTCCTCCATTCGTTTCTGACTTTCATTTCTACTAATTATTATGGCCATCAACAAGGAAAATTGATCTTGGTTCTTCCCCCCTGGGACTTCCTTCTGAGTTTCTGTGTGCTTCTCAATTTCTGCACTTTCCTGAATTTCCTCAGAAAGTTCCATCGTATTCACCTGCTCCCTACTCTGAATTTCACCTTGGATGTCCGCAGAAGCAATGACCTCGTCCTCACATGACTTGTTATTGTCTTCCTTGTCCATCTTTGGTTCACTAGTGATAGTACGCGATCTCAAATTAATTTCCCTCTTCAAATCCCTTGACACATCCCCAAAATACAAATATATATCACAAAATTATAGTCCTGAAATTTACCGGTAATAATTCCGTTGGCTTAAATGTGCATACTCTTCCCAAATGAACCTATGATATGCTGTCATTCAGAACAAATTCTGAATTTCTTCGTGCACCACGTTGCGGGGCCAAAATGAGAACTTCCTAACGGTCTGACTAAATTTACAAACATATAAATCTGTATTTATCTTGAAAAATCTGTATATCTGCATTTAAAATGGAAATTATAAAAATTAACATTCCTTAAATAAAATACACACACGTCGGACCTTGTACTCACACTTACTTGTTACCTGCTTACTTACACATACGTTATTTGAAGGGCGCCAGCTGTCACTCAGTACAGCAATAATAGAATGAGACTCTTGACTATCTCTAGGGTGTGGGGTAATAAGCTTACTTTTGACAACATACCATATAAGTTCTGGGAAAAGGAGATTGGCGTTCGGTTTCCCCATTAATTTTGAGGTTAAGATATTTTACTGTCAATGAAATGAAACTATGAATTCGTTTGATAGAACAATATATATTCTTTAAATAATATATCAAAAAATAGTGAGTCTTGTTGCGATAAAACAGATGAGAATATGAAATTATGACATTGCAACTGAAAGAAACTAGGCATGAATTTGAATTCTTCTTGACCGGACATTTAACAATTTATACGAAATATTTCCCTCATTGATTCACTTGACTGTACCTTCAACACTTTGAGTGTAATTACGACGTAATCCATTGCTCTGGTGTTTACTGTAGATGTGTCACGCCTAACGTGGTGATACATCCTTGCGACTGCTTCTTCTCCATATCATCTGACTTCTTTGTAAGTCAATATGGTATGACCTCTTGGCAGGTCCAGGGTTGCCCTCTCTGACTCCTTGGTAAGCCTTGCGTCCACGTCTTCCACTAAGTGACGGACCAACCATTTGGTCTCACTCTCTCAATGACCAATAATTAATGGCTCACTGAGTCTTCTCCATCTCTCGTTCACACTCGTTGGCTGACCACCTAAGGCCTCTTGATCTAGTAGACTACTTCACTGTACTGCATCCGTATAAGTAATGACTGACGCTACAATGTGCATCCACCTTATATAGACGTTGGTTGACACAACTACGTAATCTCCAGAAATAACAATGACATACTCCCACCTACGCGACAGATATTACACACAGTGGTGAAATAGCCCCGCGGCGACGAGTCCGTGCGCTCATTGCTAAATAAATACGATGACATAGCCAAGGCGCGGCGATGACTTGGCAGAATCGCCAACAATATTGCAATATAACAACGTCACTTCCAATCTCTGATATATACAACAATTCTCACTGTACAGGTATTGAGTGTTATACTACACATACGTATATATGTATACATCAAAGTGCAATCTTGCAAGCAACAGGCAATTGCAAAATTGAATAAAACGGATAATTACAATAATAGTACAATATCACAGATGACATAATAATAATAATAATAATAATAATAATAATAATAATAATAATAATAATAATAATAATAATAATGATAATAAAATACAGATAAAATCATACAATAATAAAAATACAGATATCATCTTGTAACGGGATTTGAACTGTTACAATTCGCCTCCCTCATAAATAAATCGAAGAACAAAGAATCGATTGATTTATGAACAAAATTATATATATAACACTGACACAGATAAACACTTTAAATGAGTATACAACAATAATTTTCTTTTTCAGCATCCATACATTTTATAATACATCACATATGAGAATTTTTCTCGCACATTGCCATCGTAGATAACTGTTCAGTGTCCCATTCTCATACAATTCACAAGAGCATAGCCCTTAATTTAACACACACAAATAATTTTCAATCAATATACAACATTCTTCTTTTTTTTTCTTATTTTTTTAACATATCAAAACTTTTTGTGAAATATCACTTATATGAGAACTGTTCTCGCATATTGTTATCGCAGTTAACTGTCCAATGTCCTGTTCTCCGTTTTTTGTCACACAGTACATGACAATGTAGCACTTATTCTTCCAATACACCAATACGACACTTGGTTCACACGCATATCGCAGATGTTAGTTTTATTTTGCCAGTTTCTCACAAAATTAATCATCTTATTTTAATCTTAACAAATCTCACGTGAAATACTTCTTCACATATACGTATAATACTATAAATAGCGACAATGTCCCCTTCCTGAATTTAAAGAATATGCACACTTCCCGATACGGTTCACAATAGTGAAATACCCCTGATACAAAATAATAACTTCAACATATTTCCCGCCTCTGCAGATGATGAAAATGGAACTCTGAGTAGCACTCTGTCACTCAAACTGAATCAATTTTGCCCTTATTAACTTACATCTCTCAATAGATCACATCCTCCTTGGCAACAATAATTAAAGAATCAATACTATGGCTACAAGATGGTTCAATTATTCCGTAATCCAGCATAATGTTTATTTGTTCTTAGACTTCACTAGCATTTTTAAGTTGAATAGGGTACTTACCTCCCACAAACGATCTATGGTCATTTACTACAAATTTATGTTCATATACGTGTTCTTCCTCACTTACCACTAAATACATCTCGATGCTTACCTAACATCGAGCACAATGTATGCCACGAAATTATGCATTCTTAAAATGATGTACCTATATACGTAGCTCAAATAATGTACTATTACAGACCTCTTTAATTAAATTCAGCTAGCAAAGCGGTATTGATAGTCATCATCAGAAATATGTAACACCAGTTAAGAGTCCCAAATACCACGAATAGTATAATGGAATAGCCCCAAACACCCACCGCACTTTCCCTTCTCCCACCACTCCAGTGTCTGAAACCCATAATTATTACTGATGTAAATAAGGTCTAGAATTCCTCCAGACTTCATTTTCTAAGATTGTTATAAGGTCACGTCAATTATTTCATCGAAACCGTCAGTTTAATTATGAGAAAAAAAAAGTAAATCTTTACTTGCAGTTAATGTTCAGCAAAATTGAAAACAGTTGGCTGTACATCACTTCTAAGGTGTACAGTTTGTCCATTTCTATCAAAACAGTCTTCCTCTAAGTGATCCGAGCAGAGAACAGCTGTTTTAGAAGTCTCCCAATTCTCCCGCCTGATACTCCTAATCGATGATCTTAGATGTTCGGGTCTCGAGAAAGGAAACCTACAAAAATTAATTGCCATTTTGCTCCCGGAATATGCGAAATAAGATACAATAAACCTAAAACTCAAAACACTACCCTAGGAAGATTCTTATGTACAGTATAAAACTCTCCGAGCCGGGGTGAGTGGCTCAGACGGTTAAGGCGCTGGCGTTCTAACCCCAACTTGGCAGGTTCGATCCTGGCTCAGTCCGGTGGTATTTGAAGGTGCTCAAATACGACAGCCCCGTGTCGGTAGATTTACTGGCACGTAAAAGAACTCCTGCGGGACTAAATTCCGGCACCTCGGCGTCTCCGAAGACCTTAAAAAAGTAGTTAGTGGGACGTAAAGCAAATAACACTATTATTAAAACTCCCCGATGAAATGATTTCTCCTTCTGCTGATCGGTTCTGTTTGTACATCCATAAGCTGAATACTGCGGTATGTTAATACCCCGTAGAATGTTTCTTCATTCATATTTCAGATAAACACATACATATTTAAATTTAATCTTGTAATTCACAAGCATACTGCAAGCCAACGAACCTAAATTCGTAAAATACACCACTATTTACTTTGCAATAACACAGCACAGAACACTCGTGAAACTACAATCAAGAGGCCTGGCGTCACTGAACTAAGCATAAACAAAGCAAGCGCGCTCCTCGTGGTCTACTTCACCGTGCGCTCGCTGCCATCTTACGACGCCAGTCATCTTCTATTCGGCTTACTGCTACCCAAGCTACCAGCCATCCAGGTATAGAGATCAGTGGCTGTACCGTTATCTGTGCTCTCCCCAGACAATTAGGTATGTTTAGAGGGTTCAGCTGTTTGTGACAGTGATAGTACCCCGGAACAGATATGCCTTGTGTCTTACTTCTGGACGCAAGCCATGTGCCTGCCTGCAGTGGGAGATCCCAATGACCACATGTGGAGATTTCGTGCATATTCATGTTTTTATTTACAGGTCCCATACGTGATATTTTATTTATATGTGTTTTCAAGCCCTTATGGCTGATATTTGTTTGTTTTCTTTCTTTGGTATATATGTCGATGTAATCAGCGTTGTATTAGATTATTTTTGTGTGTTTAATTAGCTCGATAGCTAAGTAGAGGTCGCTGGATATTCATGCCAGTTAATTTGCGTGCGGACGGTCGCACTTTAGAGTCTGTGTAGTTGTAAGTACAGCAAGGACTAGCCTTGTAAATTAATTGTTTTTATTATTAATAATGTAAATATGCATATAGTGGATAGATTACTAGTGTGATTAACTATCCACCGAGGACATGTAGAGACACTTATCCAGGCGCATCCCAATGCGATTATGACATAAAAGCGAAGTTTGCGTCGACTCAATTTAAATAAATGTAATCATCCGAAGTCACTCCCAAGTCGTGTGTTTCTGCATTAGGGCCGAGTCCCATGTGTATAACTCTTTGTGTTAATAATATGGAGATGTGCACGGCACATATTTTTTTTATTTGGCCATCAGGCTTATGCTTTGATATTTCGTGGTGTTAGTGAGTGATGTTAATGTCTCAGATTAATAACATCCATTTTACACAATTTCTTTCTCTTATTCACAAGATTTATGTACCCGTATTCCTGTCAATGTACTTATCGAACGGTAACCATGCGCTCTTCCGCGATTAGCCCGGGATATTTTGAAGACAGGTACGGTACAATATGATTATTTCATCAACGACGGGTACTACAGCTAGTATTTAATAATTTAAAAAATCACGTACCTAGTCAGAAGAAAATTAATTCTTAAATTTCCGGCTCCTCCACAGCAGACTACGAAGTTTGCACAAGACCTGCACCGGGCCGTGTATACGCTTATATATGCCAATTTTACGCCCAACTTAGTTACGAATAACACGTTTTTCCTAAAAGCCCGTAGTGCATTCCTGCAATGTAGAATCGCTGGAACAGTTGAACATTTATGCCAATTCCTTAGCTTCATACACATGATGCCTTCCCCATAATACACATGTTTAATTCACTAAAACTTCTAAGAACAATTTTAAGAACACTGTCACTACAACGACAAACACTTCTGGACTACTACGGTATGTTATAATACTTATTGTCTCAAAATCCGACTGTCACCATACGAGGCTAACTTCACCCGAGTTCCTCGACTTACTGAGTTAAGATTTGATTTCAGAGATTGGCTACTGATGAGAATAACAGACAATGGTGTACTTAATCTATCTACCAGGAGCGCAGTCAACTGGGAGGTGTTCAAACGCTATCAAATAATTTACGATGTATTCGTCTCTATGTGTAATTCTATATACCGAAATAATCCCCCTTAAGGTTTATAACTGCATTGCGAGCTTATAGGTGAATTTGATCTGGTCTGAACATTCAAATGTTGTTATAAACTCGTCAACCTCATCACAGGGAAATTAAAATTACCTACCTCCATTATCTTACAAGGAAGTATATAAGGGGAACGATCGGTCTGTCATAAGCCTTCCGAAAATAATATGTACTCATGCTCCACACGTATGGATAGGTCAAGCGCTCAGATGTATCATCATGTGCAACGCGAATTATATCTGTAAGTAGGTGATTTTTAGATGTTAGCTTAGAATACGCTCGCTGGTTTGTTTCAAATATGTAAAATGAACCTTAAATACATCATACTCTAGGATTGGGTAAAATATCATGCAAACATACATTCCTACATTACGGTACAGTTTTCCTTTACACACGCGCAGAGGAAAATGAACTCAACGGACACTGTTCTGATGGATTGTATATCAATATGTGGCTGGGAGGTGTGGCCAGTCTTAAGGGAAACAATGGATAGGAAGAGCATTGTCACATTCGTGGTTTTGGCATAGGAACAACAATATGAAATATTGTATTCAGGTTTATACTCTAGAGTGGCTTTGTGGGCCTGTTAGTTACGCCCCTGCATGCGCATCTGTCAAGATTTAATTAAATTGTCGAAATGTTGTGCTTTCTCTTACACAAATGGTGTTCAAATTCAAACGAATTATTGACTAGCTTTCATACTAAAGATCAAACCCTAGATCTTGTTGAATTATTTAAGGATGGAACCATTGTTAAGGCTTTAGGCCGACATTGGTGTCCTATGATGCTTTCATTTATTTAACACAAAGCGAAAAATCTTGTCAAAAATTGCTAAGATTTTCGATCTTTTACTATCTTTTACTAGGGGATGTTAAACTTGTTGTTTAGGTAACTACACATTATATTGGCACGGCCCTTCTTGGTTAATGCAATCCTCATCACTCTGCCATCTCTCAATTCGTGAGAAACATGAAGCTCGTCAAGTAGCTTCCGTTCATGTTGTTTTGGAGACTCACCCATAGCTTCATCGGTTCTCTAGCTTTCATAAATTAGTCAGAGTGATGCCTTACATTCTTATATGGAAATATCTTGTTGTTGATCAACCTCTAGTTCCTCAACAATACTTTACTGCTGTTGAACTTTCAAATGCCACTACCAAGGTGTTGTTTTTAACTCAACAGTAAGTCATTCTTGAAGAGTTTAAGTCATTGAGTAAAGGACTTCCTTTAAGCAAAGGTAGTAAGTTGTCATCTTTGTCTCCCTATCTGGAGCATGATGGCCTTATAAGGGTGGGTGGCAGACTTTCTTCTTCCACCTTACCACAGAACAAATGGTATCCTATTATTTTACCTTCGAAATATCATGTCACGATGTCACTAAATTAATTATTAGGCAATTTTACTGTCAAAATCTCCATGCAGGAGTTAGAACTTTATTGTATCTCATTCTAAACCATCACCGGACCATTAATGGTGCACATGAAGTCAATTCTGTTGGGCGAAAATGTATTCGTTGTTTTCGAGCTAAAACTGTACTTGCATCCTAGTGTATGAGAGACCATACATCTTTCCGAACACAGCCCTATCGCCCTTTTGATTTGTCTGGTGTTGATTACGCTCGGTCTTTCTTCTACCAAATTATACTCTCTAAATCAAATTCGCAAGCCCCAGGCAAGACTTACATTGTATTGTTCATTTGTTTGGTTACTAGAGCTATTCACTTGGAATTAGTCACCAGTGCTTCTACTTCCTATTTCTTGGCTGCCATTTTAAGATTTCTTTCACGCAGAGGTGTTCCTTGGAAATGTTTTCATATAACTCTAGGACAATTTTTGGAGCTTCCGAAGAGTTGAAACAATCTCTCACACCTTCTTTAGCGATGGAATCCAAAACTTGGCTTACTTGAACGGATTCAAATGGAATTTCATTCCTCCTTACGGTCCTCACAATGGAGGTCGTTGGGAAGCTTGTGTTAAGCTTACCAGACGAAGCTTAAAAAGAGTCCTATGCTCTACTGCTCTTTCCTAAAGAAGAATGTAATTCTTTACTTATTTCTATTGAAGGTATAATTAACCCAAGACCACTTTCGCCTATTCCTCAAGATCCTTGAGGTATGCTTCCTCTTTATTCAGCCCACTTCCTTATAGGGGAGCCTGAGGCATTTTCTCCTTCACTGACTGATAATCTGGAAACAAAAGGTGAATCGTTACGTAATCAATATTGGTACCGTTGGCGGTTGGAGTACCTGGGGCAGTTGGCGGTTGGAGTACCTGGGGCAGTATCAGACTAAAAACAAGTGGAAGACAGATAAACCTAGTCTTAAGTAGGGCCAGTTCGTTCTCTTGCGAGATCCAAGCCCTCCTCTGGTCTGGCAACTCGAAAGAGTTGTGCATTGTTTTCCTGGGCAAGATAAGCGGGTGGGAGTGATAAAGGTTTGCCCAACTGATGGGATTTTTACTCGACCAATTACTTCTGTGTGTCCTTTACCGCTATAGCTCTCATAACGTTGTTTTGTAAGACTTATCAGAATTCCATGTTGTTTGCTCCCCCTCCCAGTATGTTCGTGCTTGAACTAAGATTCTAGAAGTTTAGTGCTTTTCGCTAAGCTATATTCCTTTTCTAAATTTCCTTCTGATATATATGTGATACATATTTATTACGGTACCTATTATAATCAACAATCAAAATTATTACTTGCTTGTATGAGAATTGCCTTCCCTCACTTTAAATCAACCTTTATGAAGTTGCATGTGACTCTATGTCTCTTGTTTGCGATTTACTCCATACTGTCCCGCTCTTCTGCTTGGCAAATATATCTTCTCCATGTCACAATTATTTCATTTTCCTATTGGTTAAATCTTACCGCGTCACACTGTCTCGTCAATGGCAACTTCATTCGCTATTGGTTGCGGATGACGTCATGTATTTATTTCGTTAGGGCCATCTGTGGACCACGGTGGTTGTGTTTTAGCTGTTTCTTGATGTCATCGTCGTTGTTTGCCACAATTGGTTTTCTTAGCGGTTGGTTTGGCAGCTGTTTTCTTGATGGTACCTCGAGCTTTTCTGATGGCCCAGTAGTCCTTCACTTTCCGGCTAAATTCAATCTTACGTTCCTCAGACCATTTCCTGGTCTCGTCTTTTGGTCTGTGGGTAACTTCTGTGAGGGATGTTACAAAGGATTTAGTTTTAAGAGTTGTATGATAGTTACTGCGATCAGCTATGTCATTTTGATTTATATGGAGTTCCGAAAGGTCCTTCTCCACTTGCTTCATCCACATGAATCCAGTAGCTTTGCCCTTGTTAGCAGCCTTGAAGATCCTATGGGATAACCTATTTGAGTCTATTCTGGATAGGTGTCCGTAAAAAGCCAGTCGCCTTCTTCTGATGGCATCTATGAGATTTTGTTTTGTTTATATAGCTCAGGATTTGGTTGATACCATCGGCTTTCATCTGGTAAAATTCTTGGTCCTACTATCCGTCTCAGGAACTTTCTTTCTTGTACCTCGAGGGCTCTTAGTGGGGTCTTCTTAGTTAAATATAGACACTCTGCTGCATAGAGGAGTGGAGGTCTGATTACTGCATTGTAGTGTCTTAGTTTGACATTCATCGACAGATTTTTTTAAGCATTTAGTTTTCTACAGGCATGGTAAGCCTTATCTAATTTGAGTCTCCTGTGTTCAAGGGCCATTGTTTCGCGGAGGTCCTCTGAGAACCATTCCCCAGGGTACTTTACACTTTTGACTCTCTTGATGTAGATATTATCACTGACTCTCATCATTCCAGGGGCATCTTTGATGTTAGTAACAAACTCGGTCTTCCTTTGTTGATCAAAAGACCCGTTTTAGCCGCTATTGAGTGCAGTGTTTGGAGATGAGTAGTAGCCTCCTGTATGTCATTTGCCAATAAAGACAGATCGTCTGCAAAGGCTAGGCATGGTATCCTTAGGTTGTCGGCTTTAATCCCCATCCGTAATCCAGTGTTCTCTGGAAGGAATCCCATCCATTCTCTAATGATCTTTTCCAGAACGCAATTGAATAATATGCATGAGATGCCATCTCCTTGTCTCACCCCTGTTTTAATGGCGAAACTCTTCCGAGAGTTGTTCTCTAAACTTTACTCTGGCTGTGGTATTGTGCAAGGTGACTTGCACCAGCCTATTTATCTTGTATTAAGCCCTAGTTCACTTAATGTCTTATAAAGAGTAATTCTGTCTACTGAGTCGTATGCTTTCTGGAAGTCGACAAATATATCTACCCATTGTCGGGCTCTTGACTTGCTGTATTGAAGGATGGTCTTCAGATTTTGTATCTGCTCGGTACAGGACCTCAATGCTCTGAACCTCTAACTCTTTATCCAACTGTCTTGTTACACGGCGTTCCAGAATCTTGGAAAGTATCTTATAGGTAACAGCAAGGAGTGATATTCCTCTGTAGTTACTGGGATCTGTTTTGCTTCCCTTCTTGTGGATTGGATGGATAATGGCTGACGTCCAATCACCTGGGAGCCTCTCACTAGTCCATATGTCCAGAATTACTTTACGTATGCTCTTGAAGGTGTGTTCTCCGGCCTGTTTTTGCATTTCTGATACTATCCCGTCTTCCCCAGAAGCTTTATTATTCTTGAGTAGTTTAATTATATCTCTGACTTCTTCATAGGTTGGAGGAGGGATAAACTCAGTATTCGTGTTAGTTGGTTCTGTAACTTGGAGACGTTCAATAGGTTCTTCTGCATTTAAGAGTCCTTTGAAGTAGTTAGCTAGGGTCTTGGTACAATCGCTGTCATTAAGACACAGGGATCCATCTTGTCTCTGGATATGTAAGGCAGGGGAGGCGAAGTGGGTTGTTTGCTGCTTGAGGCCCTTGTGTAGATCTCTAGAGTTATTCCTTACAAAACCCTCCTCTGCTTGCTTAATAAGTTCCTGGTTGTGCTTCCTCTTGGCCCCTCTTATGATGCTCGACGTAGTTTTCCTTTGTGCAATAAAGGCTTGTAAATTAGCTTCGTTCTTATGAACATTCCATTTGATCCACGCTAGCCGCCTAGCTTCTATAGCTTTATCACATTCGCTGGACCACCACGGATGCTTGTTCCCTCTAGGTCTATTGGGGATTGTTTCCTGAGCCGCTACTGTTATGGCAACCCTAAGTTGATCCCATTTTGTAGACGTATTAATCCTGTTGGTATTATGAATCAGTCTCTCTTGGTAACTAGTGCTGTCTTCTTTGGGTTAGGTGATATCAAACCTAGCGATCTTCGTATTTTTTGCTAACATACCCGTGGTCTTTATTAGTGGTTTCAGGTTCGTTTTAACCAGAGACAGGTAGTGATCAGAGTCAATGTTGGCTCCTCGTATCACCTTGACATTCATAATATCCCTGTGGTGCAGCTTGTCTATTGCTACGTGGTCGATTTGGAATTTACCCATCATGCTATTTGGGCATCGCCAGGTCATTGCCTTTCTGGGAAGGCTGTAGACATCAAAAGCAATCCATACTTGGTGCAGACACTGATTAAGCGTTCCCCATTGATATTGGTTCTCTTATGGGCAGGATATCTTCCTACAATCTTCCGGTATCTCTGTTTTCTACCGATCTGGGCATTGAAATCTCCGAACAATATAGTCGTATGGTTATTTGGTACCTTGTCTAAGGTTTCCACAAGGGCATCCCAGTACTGGTTTGTCATTTCTGGGTTTTTCCTGTTAGAGTTATTGGTAGGAGCGTGGAAGTTAATCATAGAGTATCCCCTATTCTTGCATCTGAAGGAAAGCACCGATGTTCTATCGTTTGGTGATGAAAACTCAAGTATGCTTGTAACCAGTCGATGGTGTACTGCAAACCCAGTCCCAGGCAGTCGTACATTTTCCATTACTCTATTACCAGGTTTCCCTTTGAGACTCTATTGCTTCTTCGTCCGGAAACCTAGTCTCTTGGAGAGCTGCTATACTGATGTTCTTGTCGTTCAGTACATCAAGTGTATGCTTAAGCTTTCCGGTCTTCATTTCATTATCTTGATCAGATGAATCTGGTAGTTACTCCATTAAATCTTGATGGTTCGAACATTTTTAAAAGGATTTTACTGAAATCCTTTTCTAATTAGTTATGCTACTTTGCCTTTTTCTGACTCTTCTACATGTATAAATTATAAAGATGTGTCTGCTCATTGCGGCGTAATTAATATTAATCAACTTGGAGTTGATCTGCTAGTGAAAGTTGCTTTCTTGTCAGACCTCTGTCTTCTGTAATTTAATCACCAACGTGTGGCCTATAATTCAGACTTCGGTCTGTTGCAAATATTTAATCGCCAAGCTGTGGCTTATAATCCATGTTAATCGTTTTCGTCTTTTGTTTGATAGCCAACTTGTGGCTTATATTTAATGTTAATTTTTGCAATCTAATTTTGCTTTTCAGTTTTGATTTCGGTTTTATAATTAAAATCTTCGAAACGCTGATCAGTGGCCTTCAGCTCAAGAGCAAGCGTATTTATAAAACTCTCCTTTCTAGTAAATATGTACGGTACTTCTAAATCATTAATACAGTGAACATTTGTTATGATGTCTGTTGTTCCGACATTCCCCGGGCTTCGTAATCTTGTTATCCACTACTTGACTCCTACCCGATGGACCTTCTATTCTATTGCCTTAAGGCTTTTTGTGCCGGTAGTGTCCGAGGACATGTTCGGCTCGTCATGTGCAGGCCTTTTGATTTGACCTTCGTAGGCGACCTGCGCGTCGTGATGAGAATGAAATGATGATGAAGACGACACATACACCCAGCCCCCGTGTCAGCGAAATTAACCAATCATAGTTAAAATTCTCGACCCCGCCGGGAATTGAACCCGGGACCCCTGTGACCAATGGTCAGCACGCGAACCATTGAGCCATGGAGCCGGACTATGCCTCAAGGGATTTTGGTCCAAAAGTACCCAAGACCCCTTCACATATGATAAGGGTATCTTAGAGGCCGTGTTGCAGTGAATACAAGGAAAAGAAAAGAAACGGAATACATTTCATTGAGGCTAAAAATCAGTCTATAATCAGTCTATTAGTTAACATTATTTAAAACATATCGGCAGTATTCTTTGTGTGTAACACTCCCCTGTATATATTTTTATGAAAGTAAGTTCAACTGTGTTCTATATGGAATCATTGCTCACAGGTTAATATACTGTGTTATCAATCCTTATATCTAATGACAGTGAAGAATTTGTTCCTCTTAGCATTATTACAACGCAGTGGCGACGCGTGACGTTTTGAAATGCGTTACCATACTCCTTCTGACGAGGGAACGGTACTAAGTCGGACGGCGAATTTCGATTTGATTTTTACATATTTGTGAAGGTCTTTTTAAGCTGAAACAGGTAGTGGAAGTCTAATTTTTCGCTGGTCCTTTTTAAGGGGCCATTTGGAAGCTCAAAGTTGGCGGTGCGCGCAATGAATTGTACAGTACATGCCGGCACACGTCAGCGCTCACAGCCAGCGGCTGTCTTGCCTCGCCTTCCCTCTCCACTCCTTCGGTTCTCCTCTCTCCCCCACCACACACGGCTGCCTATAGTTGTGTACAGAGGATTGCGGGTGAAGACCGACATTAGTTGGGACATTTTATTTACAAAGATGAATTCATTATGGAATAAATAAACAATAACAATTGTTTACAAATCACTACTTAACCTACAAATAATACATAATCAAATATCATCTGCATCATCATGACATTCAAAGTGTTCAATAAATGACTTTATTCTAACACAGTCTGGCATTGGTTCATTGTTCATGGCATGATAGTGAAAATCTAACATAAAATGTGAATAACAAAACACAAGACAGCTATGTGCCCACCTTATAAACGAAAAATTGGTGCAATAATTTCCAGAACACCTTTTATCAGTTAAATCATGAAAATTCGTTTGTGAGACAGTATGAAATTGTGGTATAGTGAATCACCTTAATATTCGGACACCGGATGGCATGTGACAATCTGAACATTATATTTGTATTTTCTTGAGCATACAGAAAGGAAAGTTTGACAATACAAAACACCAATGTTTCCAATATGATTACATAATAATACAAGTGTATCCGAACAAAAATTACTTGTAGATAAAAAATCAGTCGTCACCTTATCACATAACAAAACCACTTTAATATTCGGACACAAGGATGATAATGACCGAAACTGTAGCGTAACATGGAACTCAAATCAATCTAGTACTTGGTGGCACTGCCACGTTGTTTTATGACGGCTTTCAGTCATTGTGGCATAGAAAAAACTAACTTTCCCGTGTCCTTAGGACTAATATTAGCCCATTCTCGTATCAGTCTTCGTTGCAGTTCCTTCTTTGACATTATTTTGGACTTCCTCGCTCTCTTGCCAAGTTCACTCCATAAATTCTCAATGAGATTAAGATCCGGGCTCTGGGGTGGATTTTCAAGCACCTTTGGGCAGTTGAACAATAGCCACATTCGGACATTCCACGCTTTATGCTTAGGATCATTATCTTGATATAAATGAAATGTGTCCCTGATCCCAAGCTTTGTAGCTCTTTGGTGTAAATTCTGCTTCAGGATGGCTAGATACTGTTTATGGTCAATAAACGACATTTCACCTACTCCAGCAGACGAAAAGCACGCCCATACCATTGCATTCCTGCCTCCATGTTTGACAGCTGGTTGCAAATGTTTCGGTTTTTCATTCGTCATTTGGTTTGCACCAAGCCATTCTCCTCCCATCCGATCCATAAATATTAAATTTGCTCTCATCACAAAATAACACATGTTTCCACCATTCTGTGTCCTTACGTACACATTGCAATGCAAACTTCAATCTTTTCCTTCGGTTCACTTCACTGATAAATGGCTTTTTCCTCGACACCCTCCCGTAAAATATGGCCTTTCGAAGAGTCCTGTGCACAGTTTCAGGGTGCACTGATTTACCAGCTTCCTCGTCTAACTCCCGTGCAAGTTGTGGCGCATTCGGTTTAGGATCGTTTCCTATTTTTCTTAAGAGAAGTCTTTCTTCACGATCAGTTAGCTTTTTCGGTTGACTCGTTTGCGATATAGACTCAATCCTGTCCTCTTCTTTAAATCGCCGTACAATGTCATTGACAGTACTCTTACTCATACACAACATTCGCGCAATATCTTTGCAAATGCGTCCCTTTGCATTGTGGAAAATAACCAGTTGGCGCTGTTCAAACGTTGCGTTTCTGCCTTTGCGCCCCATTATACGTACAGACTAATCCCTGTCTTCTGTACAGCGCTGCTTACTGCAGTGAAGTTCAGGGAAACGTATCCTACTCCTTACATTTCTCACTTGCCGCAATTGGGTCAGGTAGTCACGTGCAAATGGAGTAACGATGACGTGTCCGAATATTAAAATGATGTGTAGTATCTCATTCTTTCCTTTTCTATCACTATGAGAACACTTCACCAATTCGCCAGACATTTAATCTTGTTGTGATACATGCGCTAAATACTCACGAATTGTTGGACGTATGTTTGTTGTATACACATTTGTTTGCGAACAAATTATGTCAGGAAACATTCCATTATCTGTGTTGTCCGAATATTAAAGTGACTCACTGTATATTGTCAGTAATGGAATAACCACCCGCTTTCCAAGCATATTTCAGTATTGGTACAAAACAATCAGCTTGTAATTGGTTATGCGCTAGTATTTGACTAGTTATAATGAAAAGTCTGTTTTTGGGTATTAATTTTGACTGGCCGTGTAAATTCCTTTCCCGGCAAATGTTTTCCATTCGACGGACTAAACATTTTAGTTGTCGGAAGAGTCCAAGATCACACGGCTGGCAAAGATCCGTAGTTCCTTTCGGTATGTATTCAATTTGTACATGTTTGTTCGTCAGGGATTCAAGTTGTGCATTTTTGCACTGGCCACTGAATGAATCTATGAGAAGAAGATTTCTTCCGTCTTCCTGTAATTGAGGATGGAAAACGTTTTGAAACCAGTCACGTACATGCCCTTTCCCCATTTTACCGGAAGATGAACAATCAATTACGACATATTTAAAGGCATCCATGAAGCCTTTGATACTTTCTTGTACTCTAGGTCCAAACTTTCCATTAATTTCTTGGAAAACGATCAAGAACAAATGTCCCATTTATCCAGCTTTAGAAATGTGATATTGCACTGTGTGGGAGTGCATAAAACTATTTCGGCAAACAAGCGTAGCACGAACGTCTTTCACACCACGAAAATCATAACTTCTCTGTGTTGCCATTTCGTACTCAAATCGAGACTGGTCCGAATTCCAGATATTGGCATCCGGGATCTCTTTCTTTTCTTGCAATTCAGTAATGAATGTTACAAACTTTTTAGCCACTTCGTGTCGTACTTCTTCGTCTATTTTAAATGTTTTACTGACTTTGGTTACTTTTCGGAACCGAATTTTCAAACGCCTTTTAAGGTTTGTCAAGTATGACTCGCTTTGGAGAGAATGTTTCGGGCAATACAACTCTCTACCCTCACCAATCCAACACTCAATGTCCGATTTTGTGACATATAAATAACGCATCCTTGCCTTGGTGAACTTTTCTTTCACATAAGTTCGAACCATCGCACGTTTCCTAATTTCTCCATTGTGTTCAACGTGGTTGACGATTCCATAAATTTGTCTCCGAGTCTTCTTATACTTCCGTACGGCATACATAGGTCCTCGTTCCTTTATTTTTTGATACATGTCCAACAATGATTCGGAATCATAATCTTCCACTGACTTACAGGGTCTTCCTCGGCCATCACAAGACTTGTTATCTTCGTTGAACTCATCTTCGTGTTTGCGTTTTTTCGGTGTTGTTGTCCCCTCCCCAACGCCATCTTGGTCTTCTGAATCAACGTAAACGGCTTCTTCCTCCTCAATAAATTCGCATTTTCCCTCCAAAATTGCATCAAACGTTGTCTTTATTTGTATATACATGATTTGCTCTTCATCAGAAAGCTCTGCAGCTTCCTGAATTTTAACACCGTAGGCATTAATAAGAGCTGCAGTAATGTTGCAAGCGGCCATAACAAAGTAAAGAATCCAATGCGATATCCTGTATGTGGAATAGTCATCAGGCGTGGAGAACTTGACCGAATATAATAGGACTCGCCGTCTCATATACAGAACTGTTGGCAGCCGTATGTGGTGGGGAACAGAGGAGAACCGAAGGAGTGGAGAGGGAAGGCGAGGCAGGGCAGCCGCTGGCCGTGAGCGCTGACGTGTGCCAGCATGTACTGTACAATTCAGGGCACATACCGCCAACTTTGAGCCCCCAAATGTCTCCTTAAAAAGACCAGCGAAAAATTGGAATTCCACTACCTGTTTCAGCTTAAAAAGACCTTCACGAATATGTAAAAATCAGATCGAAATACGCCGTCCGACTTCGTACCGTTCCTCGTGAGAGTATATTGTCGCTCGCACGGCAGCATTTTTATGAGCAGTACAGATGTCATTTCATAAAAGTGAAGGACTTGATAATTGGTATTACTTTTGTATAAGAACATATCATTTGAAAATGATAAAATGGCACATAATATATTGAACACTAGTGAGCATGAAAATCATAGAGACTAGCAGTCTCGATTATGCACTAATTGAAAATAGTTCACATACCGGGTAATGGAAAACGTATGGCAGGCTACTCATGCACTCAGAAACATCTATTAAAGTGCTGACAATATATCTGTTATTTTTTCTTTGTTTCTTCCTTAATCTGTTTACCATTCAGGGTTGGTTTTTTCCTCGGAATCAGCGAGGGATCCCACCTCTACCGCTTCAAGGGCAGTGTCTTGGAGCGTGAGACAATGGGTCGGAGGATACAACTGGGGAGGATGATCAGTACCTCGCCCAGGTGGCCTCACCTGCTTTGCTGAACAGGGGCCTTAGTGGGGGATGGAAAGATTGGAAGGGATAGGCAAGGAAGAGGGAAGGAGGCGGCCGTGGCCTTAAGTTAAGTACCATCCCGGCATTTGCCTAAAGGAGAAGTGGGAAACCACGGAAAACCACTTTCAGGATGGCTGAGGTGGGAATCGAACCCACCTCTACTCTGTTGACCTCCCGAGGCTGAGTGGACCCCGTTCCAGCCCTCTTACCACTTTTCAAATTTTGTGGCAGAGCCGGGAATGGAACTCGGGCCTCCGGGGGTGGCAGCTAATCACGCTAACCACTACACCACAGAGGCGGACCTGTTATTTTTTACTAGCTTATTATGCTCGCCAATATTCTTTCTGTAAGCTGTACTCAAAATTAACTCTATTCTGGACCTTGAGAACTGTATCATATCAGCAACAGCGTTGATGTATGCTTGAGACACCTCATGGCGTCTCTTTAAAACTCTGAAAATATCTAAATTGTCCACACCGTCTTTATTCCAAGCATTATTTTCTGCGGAAAATAGAATACATGGCGAACAGTTCAGTTTATTCATGTTTGCACAACCACATAACCAGTCCAGATTTATGTACCAGGAGTCATGAAAATACAGTACTGTTCTTTTCGATTCCTTGAATAAATGTTTAAGGGAAGGAGTGGCTATAGAATACTTTTTCAATTATGTTTTTCTTTTCTTCAAAAGTTCTTAACAAAAATGGCGTGTTCATTAAGCTTTCTATCAAACACGAACATTCTGGGCCCCCCAACTCACTTATTTTCGAGGTGGGAGCAACAGCACTCATTTAATGTTTAATACATTCTGCAGTCCTATAGGCTATCCTTACCTATCATAAATTAAATATAAATTCACACTTTAACAAGAGAAGTCACATCGTATTATAATAGAAAACAATAACACAATAACATAACAATGCGCTGTTGAGCGCGGTGGAACGAACGGACGGAACAGCTCAGCACCGATGTTATAAGCTTTTGTTTCCACTTTCCACTGTGGTAACACGACCGGAGAACGTAGCAGGATACATCCCATTGTCGAGACGAGGATTTTCCACTTTATTTGTTATTTCTGTCGTACAACAGAATATCGTTCGTTTTACTTAGCGACGTGATTTGTTAGTTACCTGTTTCCAGAAACTGGAAAAAGAAATTAACGCTCACACTTTGTGCTTTACATTAATGTTTAAAAATATATTTTTCACGAACTTTCTTGCTATGAGTGTTTAGTATGGTTTTCTTATGTGAAGATAATTTAGTTTTATAGATTTGTGTATACTGGTTGTATTTACCTTGGGTGACAGTGATTATAGTTCATATTTAGTATGTGTATGTTGTGTTTACTTCAACGTAAATGGGTCAGAATTAGTAGAAATCGATGTCTTTGCGAAGTTTTAAGAGAAAATAATTACCATTGCTTTTAAAACGACCGATTGACTTGGCTACACGTTAAGAGATAGTATAAATGTAGATCTGCATTGGAGATAAGGTGGATTCATATCCCTCTGTCGATTGTCCTGAAGATGGCTTTCTATTGGTTGCTATTTCCACACAAGGTAAATCTGGGGCTGTATATTATTTAGGCTGCGACCGCTTCCTTCCCAAACTTAGCTGTTTCCTATCCCTTCGTCACTAGAAACAGTGCGACGTTAAACAAATAGAAGCAAACTGAGAACTGTTCCAGAATTCCACGTCTGATTAAGGACAAAAATGTGTACAATATATTCAAGCAGTGTGAAAAGTTTCCTTTTAACGTCACATTACTCATCAAAGATTTCGGAGACGCTGGGATCGGTAAGGGATTAGATTAGGAGGGAAATGACCATGAGTTTTTTACCGAGTTTCCGTGGCTCACAGAGGAATAGGAAGAGCCTGGGTTGAATGGGCAGACAGGTAATATTCAAAGTAAAAGTTAAAGTTGCAAAATTTAAAAAATAATCTTTCTTCTCTAATCGATTTAGATTTATATCACAGTAAGTTTACAATTCTCAGATTAGCAAGGTTGGTCGATAAATCCTTACAAGTTTTAAACGCTACTGGAGCTCATCAGCTCGAGAAACCAAAATACGTGCTAAAAGCTCTGATACAGGTACACCATGAGCCTGTTAACCCTAACAGGTACAACTGTCAAGGGATTAAGCTCCCATTTACATGAATCTGACAATGATAAGGTCAAGTTGCCTCATCCTCAATTCAATTACGAGGGTAACCACTCGTGCTCCCTTACATTCAACCAATCTCCCATAAGGGAAATAATGATTTAAGTTCGGAGACACCCTACATTACGATGAGAAAAGAAAGCCTCAACGGTTACATTTTAAATGAAAGTTGTGAAAATCTTCCCTACACTTCACACGCAGTTAAGTACACTTAAATAAGTATATTCCGTCGTACCTTATTAGTTGGAACTTTTTTCAGGCCTTAAACCCCACCTCCAGCGATTCCCCGAGGGGAACTCTCTCTCTCTCTCTCTGAATCATATCTATCAAGTAGATCACAAAGAGTTACATTTGTTGACGGACGATCCTCTATCTGGGAATCAGTAAACTGTGGCGTACCACAAGGATCAGTCCTCGGTCCTTTATGCTTTTCTATTTATATTAATGACATTTCTGAAGTCTTTAAAAGTAGTACTTTCCATATGTATGCTGATGACTTACAAGCTTACTTCCACTTCAGTCCCACTAACGCACCTTCTTGTATAATGCATTTCAACCATGATATCTCTCGATTGATCGAATGGAGCGCAAATCATAATCTCCAATTAAATGTGGCTAAGACCTAGCTTATTTGCATTGGTTACTCAAAACTCCTGAAAACTGTTGACCTCAAATCCCTCCCACCAATAAAAATTCTAGATTCAGATATCTATTATAGTGACACCGTTAACAATCTAGGACTCATTTTCGACAGAACCCTATCCTGGTCTGATCATACGTCAAATGTGATCAGAAAAGTTGTGTCATCCATGCATATTTTGAAACGTAACGTGTCATGTACACCACCTTTTATGCGGAAACTACTTGTTCAAAGTCTTATATTCCCCATAATTGACTATGGATCAGTCGTATACAACGACTTATCCGAAACTTTGAACATACAACTACAGAGAGTGCAAAACGCATGTGTTCGTTACGTGACAAATGCCAGGCGTGATGAACACATAACACCCTATTACATTCAGCTGCAATGGTTGAAACTCCATGAACGACGGGAAATCTCAGTAGCCGTTGCTACGCACAAAATTCTCAAACTGAAGACCCCACCCTACCTATATAATGCATTTAAATCTATGGAGTCAGTACATAACAGAGATAATAGGTTTACAAAAACTACCCTTCAAATTCCCCTTCATCGTACCACTAAATTTAACAAATCTTTTGTTTGCACTGCATCCCGTATCTTCAATGTCTTTAACCTTCACCGTTTCGCAAATGACAGGAACTGCACCCAACTAAAGCAGTCCTTAACATCTATCTTCCTGGAGGAGTACGCAAGGGGCTGAGATCAGGTATTCTTGTGTCCAATAATAAGAAATATGTATATTTCTAAGAAAATTGTTTCTGTTTTTTATATTCCTGAGATTCTTGTAGCCTAAAATATTAAAAAATCGAATGATATGCTTTTCTACTTCTTATATGATTTATGTTTTAACTTTATTGGAATTGGTATCTGTATTTTAATTTTAAGTTTAATTTTAAGTTTAATGTTTAATTTGATATTTTAATATTCAAAAATGTAGTTAGTATATTCATAAACTTGTATTGTGTTATAAGTAGACGCTACATAAAGGGGCTTTTCAGCCTCAGTGGCATGTATATCATCATTATCAATAAATTCAATTCAATTCAATTCAATTCAATTCAATTCAATTCAATTCAATTCAATTCTCTCTTCCACGACGCGCACACAATCACAACAGCAAAGCAAGACACTGAGGGTGAAAATGCCTCAGCTTATATAGAGCGAGAGCCCGAAAAATCTAGATGTTTACAATCCAACGAACGGATATGGACGGCTTCCATTAACCAAGAGAGACTCAGGTTGGTGAGAAATATTATATTGCAGCTTAAGAAAGTTTGATAGAATTAGAGGGGGTGGTAGAGGAGATATGTGCAACTTCGGAACTAAAAATAATAACAGCAGCATGCAAAATATTTTACCAACTTCTAAATACAAACTTTCTTTTATGATTAGATAGGGTGTTACGCTCAAGAAGTCTCTTATATATCGATGGCGGAGCCATCCAACCATAGGAGAAAAACTATTACACTATCTCCAAGTTCAGAGTCTTTAGCAGAGATGGACATAGTAGAAGATAGCTCACGGAATACACGAAGAGAGACAGTGTGTCCCCGGTACAGACCTCCCTATCTGAAGGTTTGCGGTAAGGTAAAGTGTTTTTGGCAATTTTGATGTATTGTCCACAAATTTTTAATATTCCGAACAAAAAATGTCGAGTACGTCTTACGTAAGAGTTTTCCCACAATTTATTTCTGTTTTGATGTCGGCGATAGGTGATGTTAACAGAATGGCAGAAGTCCAAGAGCGGACGAGTAGGTCGGACCCCTTTAGTACCCTCAGATACCGACCCTCCGGTACTATGAGAGCTCAAAGCAAGTCGATGAGAGGTCAAGACCGAGGATCGTGGTACCACCCAAGGACGGAGTGGCGGAGGTAGTGCTGTCCACGCCGTGGCGTATCCCCTAGGCTTATTGATCGACACCTCCAACATAGATTTTGGCGGTGCAACAAGAGTTATTTTCAGCCAGAACAACAGTCTTTAAATCTTTTTCAGGAGTTCAAGTTGGTGAGCGATAAATGGATAAAAAGCATACCTGGGAGTAAAGTCCCATGTTCAGAGGCGGGGGCGGCAATGTGAAATTATAATAAATAATAATATTATTGGCTTTACGCCCCAATAACTACTCTTTTACGGATTTCGGAGACGCCAAAGTGCCGGAAATTTGTCCCGCAGGAGTTCTTTTATGTGCCAGTAAATCTACCGACACGAGGTTGACGTAATTGAGCACCTTCAAATACCACCGGACTGAGCCAGGATCGAACCTGCCAAGTTGAGGTCAAAATACCGGTGCCACAACAATCTGAGCCACTCAGCCCGGCATTAAAAATCACGGGAATATTTTACAAACGAGAAAGAAAAATTTCAATCAATTAAGTTACCTTAAAATCTTGGATGCACCAAGGCAAGTCTGCAATTAGGGGATATACCCTGTTACTAAATCTAATACTAACCAGAAAACAAAGCAAAGGCAACTCTGGCATTTGTAATCTTTGAAAATGAGGTTGCACGAGTCTATTCAATGTTATTTACGTTACACGTACATGCTAATGTCAGAAAAGAAAGAAATCATGTTTAGCAGCTTCGTACAATCATAGCAAATGAAACAGGAAACAAGGCCTCAAAGAGGTGAATTCGAAAAATACGTTCAGTCTCCAGATTATTCACCAAAAGGGTGACAGGGGTGATAAAATCTAAAATTACACAAGGCTCATGAAATATGGGGCAAGCTTGTCCGATGGAACAAAATTCCTGACCATAACCTGATCTCCAACCTACAAATTGGTAGGTATTCGTCCACGATCATACTTCATGTTCACTCTTCTATGAGAGGCTTTAAGGTTATTCCAAGCTTTTTTCCATAGGTCACGGATATTTTCTGAATCTATTGTTTCTGGTAAAAGCTCGTTGATAGACCAAAAATTAGACAGGGCAGTGTTCGGAACAAATTTAAACATATGCGAAATGGGTGAAAACTTGTGTGACTCAACACGGCTGAATTTAATGCAAAGGACAGCCAATGCAATGGTGTATCCCAACGAGAAAATTGTTTTCGTGGTGGAAGACTGATCGAAGGTTGCGATTAACACGCTCAGCAAGAGATAGCTGAGCATAATAGGCAGAAGTAGTCACATGTGAAATGGAAATATCAAAAGAAAACATGCGAAACAGATTGGAAGTAAAAGCTTTAGCATTATCAGAAACAATATCCTGGCAAGGGCCAAATGATGAAAAGATAGAATTCAGGCATGAAATAGTAGTTTGGGCAGTGGAAAGCCTAGTAGGAAGGAACTATGAAAAACGAGCGTACCCACCCACACACATGAGGATGAATTTATTGCCGTTAACTTTCGACTGTGGGAATGGTCCCACGTAGTCGAAATACAATCGCTCCATAGAGCGGAAAGCTTGATTAGATGACAACAATCCAACCATGGCAGATACTAATAATCAAACATAATTTACATGCCTTCACGAATTATTTAATTTCACCATCCATGGCTTTCGAAATGAATAGTTCCCTTATCTTTTCTCTGGTTTTGAAAATGCTCCACCTAGTGGGGTCTCATGATAATATTTAAAAATCATGGGCACGAAAATTGAGGGAATGACCATTTTCATCTTCTCTCAGTACAAAAACATTCTGCGTGACAGGAGAACAATATTGTTACCGGAAAAGATTGGAAAGTTGCTTAAACTCCTTTTAGAGTAATTGAGTATGTTATTATAAGTAATTATTTCCTGCCTATTTTGTTGCCTATTTTACACGTTAGTGCCTAATTATATGCATATTTTGGCTATTTTAAGAGCCTATATGCCTGCCTAATTTAACTGTTTTAGTGCCTATAATTCTCATCTCTAGTTATGACTATTAGGCGAGCGTCGGTGGGATGGAAGGTAGGAAGAGTAGAGTGTAACCCGAGGGAACTTCTTTTATACACACATTGTCCACTTAACTATCTCAAGAAATTTACTCTTAGGACGTATCACCGTATTCTGACCACTAAACCACACCTACAGCCAATACTGGTCTCCGTAATATTTGAAACATTGCACTGAGTTACGTAGCTAACCTCGACAGATATGGCAAGTACTTTGTAACCAAATAAGATAATTGTTCCTAGCCGATGTGCGCTACTCTTTAGGCTACCTCGATTTTAGAGACATATGGAAGAGTGAATTTAATCAATTGTTGAATAATAAATGTGGAGATCAATTAGTTACTCTTACGCCAGACTCGTTGGCTGAATAATCAGCGTACTAGCCTTCGGTTCAGAGGGTTTGATTCCCGGTCGGTTCGCGGATTTTAATCTTAATTGGTTAATTCCAGTGGCTCGGGGGCTGAGTGTGTGTGGCGTAACTAGCATTAGAAATCATCCTAGGTAGGACCCTCATCTTCACAGACAAGCAGGACGTCTAATAGGCCGTCTACGAGAAAAAGACCCTCACCAGGCCTCTCCGGAGGCCATACGCCATTTCATTTCAATTACTCTTTCTGATGGTGAGAGAGAACGATGGACTTGTTCCTACGAAATAATCACCGGAAATTATTTCCAGTTCATTGTGTTACGAATAAAACTCCGTCTGTTTAATTATTCCAATTTATTTCAAGATGACCCAATAAATGCACACACACACATATATATACACACAAAATTCTAATTAACCACGAATGGCCACACTTACTAATTGCTGTCTATTTACAAGTCTCTCTCTTCCCTACGGCACAGCAGGCAGTCTGGCCCGTTGCTATACCTGGGACGGCTAATCCTTACTTTCACTTGCCCAAGTCCAGTCATCTCACACCGCAGCTGTGTGCAGACTACCCAACACACGATGCATGTTCGTTGGTTCGACTCCAGAGACAGTCCAGTAATTCACACAGTTACATGCAGTGAACAACAAAACAGCAACAGCTCAACAGTTTTCAACAGCAGGACGATACTCACAACAGAGAATATTACCACAGGTCCAATTACCCTCACTCTCACGGTTGCGGCTTCCCTCGCTGACTCACGGCGATCCTCAGTGCACAGAAATACACAAATACACAGTATTCTTTCATGTAGTACAAAGTCTTCCGTTCCGCACGTCTTTAGTCCAGCCACTCTCTGTACACTCCGATACAAACAATCCCAACTCCTCGTTCAGACCTCGGTGGGACACGAGCGACAGCCAACATCTCTGTCCCCCTCAGTATAGCCACCGAACCCCAACTCACTGAATCCCACGTTGAATCCACCACGGAGTCCAACACTCTGTCCGAGTCCAGCACCAACGCTGACTCCAGCACGGAGCCCAACACTGACTCCACCATGGAGCCCAACACTGGCCGACTGTCCGCAGCTGGCCTCTCCTTTTATAGCTCGGGTGATGTGAGCCAGAATCATCGCGAGGTAGCTAGAGGCAGAACATTCTCGCTGAATCTCTGAATCTCCAAGAAACTCACAGGTAAGCCAGCCGACGAGAACTATACACGGAAAGACCGGCTTCACCCCACAAGCCGGCTGGGAAATCGCCGGTCATCTGAATCACTAGCCCCTCCCTGGAAGTACCAAAGGAGCTACCACGGGGCAGGCACATAACAATTGCATTAACTACTACATGGGTTGATACATCTCTGTTCTCTGTGATTAATTAATGTTGCAGCGTTTCAGTACTAAGTACGTCAGGCTTTTCTTACAAGCAGGAGGATATAAAACGTGATGCCTAGGTTAAGAATGTCCATCTGCTAACAGAAAGCTCTATTCAAATCAAGGACTGAATAGTTTTGACTGGCAAGATGCTACCAAATTACCAATAAATGTAGCCCTGTAAGTACTATCCATAGGAGGAGTCCGAATGGCACCCATTTCAAACACTGCACTGCACTGAAACGCTTGCATTTGTCCTTGACTTCAGCTAGTACGAAGAACTACGGAATGCAAGACACCATCTAATAAGAAGCAAAATAGGGTCAGGTCTGGGCGTCAAGCACTTTGAGGAAGTCCACTATTTTACTTTGGCTAGCTGCTCAATGTTACGCTAACATGCATAGTTTTCGCCGACTCTGGGATAGGAAAGGGCTCGGACTGGAAAGGTAACAGCCGTGACTTCAATTAAGGTGCACCCCGATTTTACCTATTGGTAAAATGGAGAAAACCATTCTCAGAGCTGGCAACAGTGGGGTTCAAACCCAGTTTCTTCCGAGTACAAAGGAAAGTATCCGTAGTTTTGGCACCATAATGATCGACGAGAAAACACGGTCCTGACGGAGACACCCATTATCAGTCAAACGAAAAGAGATGAGTTTTATTAGACCATGATATTTTTAAGACTATGACATCAAATATGTTACGTTTCAGGGATTGTGGTAGAGTGCAATGGACACGCACTGAAAATGCTATTTTCTTACTTCCGTGCTCACTTACGCTCCCTTCAAATTCTAAAAGATCATCTAAACAATACTTAGCATTTTCTAAGCCTTCTGTAAATATTTATAGAACCTTGCGGATGTTCTATTTGCAAACATTATTTTGTTAGTTCAGGCGTGCATTGTGTATTATACTTTGTCATAACTGCAACAAATACATTAGAAAGCAATTCAGATACTAGGTCCTACTTGAATCTGTTCTGGAGTAACTTGATCACGTTATTTCTTATGCAGAGATTTTTCAAACTCAATCCCATTAGTTCGTGAGGAAAATCTAAAGATACGTGCTTTTAATCACGAAACATCCTCTAAGTCAGTGAATGTCAGCTGTCAGTTCCTACTGCTGGGTTAAATTTGGAAGTAAGAATTTCCTTCGACCAAGAAAGTTTAAAGAGTGAGAAATGGAAGGCATGAACGTACTGAGACAGTTGTGAATTTTCGTATAACGAGGATTAGGATGGCCCTCACCCTATGCATGTAGTGTAACTCGAGCCACTAAAGCACGGCACCCAGTAAGCAGATGCGTTATCATACTGCCAAGCATCCTGGTTTATTACGTTAAGAATTTCTTCTTCCTCTTCTGCTTCGTGTGCTTTGGATGCAGTTAATATCTCACGAAAGTATTCTACTTCCTTTTAAGAATGAAGTTCCCACTCTATTTCAGCATGTTGTACCGGTAATACTTTTCAATCTAAAAATTACCATTCATAATTAATTCTTCTCACGTAGTTCTGAGTGTTATTTGATCATGCAATTCCTCTCACTGGTGACAAGGTAAGCACAACATTTGTGACTAACCGAATTTGTACTGTAGATATACTAAAACCTCACTTTATTGAAAACTAGTATTTATGATTTGAGTGTTCAGATTATTTGATTATTTGAATCCAGGAGATTGGGATGTGACACAAATTTATATGATTTGTATTTGATTCTAATTCGGAAAATACATTCTTGATTAAATGTCGTGAAGAACAAAACCTTAAAATTCGATCCCTCATATTTCCGTTCTATTACACGTTCCTTTTTGATAATGGCTTTACTTTTCGTGGAAATATATGTGGTAGATGAAAATCTTTGTGCATATACTTCAGAATTCGTATATGTGAATTATAAAGGTTGAAATCCACCTCCTTTGTACAAGAATGCAATGCAGTCTATACAAAAACTTTTTCAGATTACTCCTGCAATTTTACATTGATTGCGTTCTTGATTTATAAAATTTTCGAGAAGTCTGTGCTATACTTCGCACGTACTGATTGGTAGATCACTACTCTATTATATGCCCCTCGATTACTTTTATTCTCTCACAGAATTGGTTCTTATTTCTGGACAGTTAAAATGGTTCTTAAAATAATTCTGACTTTATATTCGGGCCGGGGACTTTCTGTCAAGACCATCCGTCTCAGTCGAACAAAAGAAAGTCTCAATTCATCGAGGATATGAGGTGTTAAGTGGTTCAGGTGATTAATGATATATAGTATTTACGTGCTATATAAAGGAAACAACCACTTGTATATACCAGCTGCCGCCAGATATTTTATTTACAATATTGGCTTTACGTCGCACCAACACAGGTAGAATTTATGGTTACGATGGGATAGGAAAGAGCTAGGATTGGGAAGGAAGCGACAGTGGCCTTAATTAGGGTGAAAATGTGAAAATGGGAAACCACGGAAAACACCTTCAGGGCTGCCGACAGTGGGGTTCGAACCAGCTATCTCCCGAATGCAAGCTCACAGCTGCACGCCCCTAACCGCACGACAAACTCGCTCGGTCAGACATATGTTGAAGCTATCAATTACAATTATCTGCACCAGAACTATTATACACAGTTCGGAAAAATTAGGGGAAAATGTTTTGTAACGTCTGATATGTGAACGTTAATTTGGTAGGTGGGGTTCCAATGGTCGTACAGCATACTTTGAGACCTTAGCTACTCAAATAAAAAAACCAAACCCTCCGGCACTTAACGCCCTTGAAAGGGCTTTGGCTTGCTCAGCGACCGCTGCTCAGCCCGAAGGTCTGCAGATTACGAGGGGCCGTGTGCTCAGCACGACGCATCCTCTCCACCGTTATTCTGGGCTTTCGAGACCGGGGCCGCCATCTCACTGTCAGATAGCTCTTCAATTCTAATCACGTAGGCTGAGTGTACCTCGAACCAGCCCTCAGGTCGAGAGAAAAATCCCTGACGTGGCCGGAAATCGAGCCCGGGTCCTCCGGGCGAGAGGCAGGGACGCTACCCCTACACCACGGGGCCGGCCTTAGCAACTCAGGGTATGTCATATTGAAGTTATACTCCATCTGTAGGCGTAGCGAATCATTAAATGGTCAGGTGACCCCTCGAAACAAAGTGAGTAGCGGTGCATCCGTGTGCCGTTGTGAGGTACACAGACTACTGCTGTAATTTGAGCACATTGTACGTCAACCAGCACATTCCATGAGACATCTTAACGAGGTTCAAGTCGCAAGGGCCGTCACTTTGATTCAGGAAGGATGGACGTTTCGTCGTGTTGCTGTGGATCTCAATGTCTCTCCGTCAGTTTTTCATCGCTTTTGGAATCGCTACAATGAGACAGGCCAGTTCACAAGGAGGGTTGGACAAGTTCGTGGATGCATGCCAACTCCATAGGATGACCGATATCTGACCATCTGTGCGTTGCGGCGTCGTTCAGCAACAGCCAGAGAACTGCAACAAGACCTCAGGAGGGTCACTGGTGTCACGGTGTCTGATCAGACAGTAGGACAGGTTAAGTGAAGTGTCCTTACGACCCAGACGTCCTGTTCGAGTGTCCCGTTTAACACAGCAACATCGCGCAACTCGCCTTCTTATTGCCCGTACCCACGTAACTGGCAACTTCGCCAATGGAGACCTGTGCTGTTCACAGACGAATCAAGATTTCCCCTGACACAGCATGATGGACGTCAACGTGTATGGAGACGAAGTGGTGAGCAGTACATGCCAAATGTTGTCCAGAAAGGTGACCGATTCGGACAAGGTTCTGCGATGTTGTGGGGTGGCATCAGTATTGATGGCCGTACGGATCATGTCATCGTTCGTGGTAATCTTACCGCTGCGGGGTACATCGAGCTGATACTGCTACAGCATGTACGGTGTTGAAATGAAATGTCGTATGGCTTTTAGTGCCGGGATATCCCAGAACGGGTTCGGCTCGCCAGGTGCAGATCTTTCTATTTGACTCCTGTAGGCGACCTGCGCGTCGTGATGAGGATGAAATGATGATGAAGACAACACATACACCCAGCCCCCGGGCCATTGGAATTAACCAATTGAGGTTAAAATCCCCGACCCGGCTGGGAATCGAACCCGGGACCCTCTGAACCGAAGGCCAGTACGCTGACCGTTCAGCCAACGAGTCGGACATGTACGGTGTTGGTTGCTACATACGGTGTTGGCCCTGAATTCGTACTTATGCACGACAATGCCAGGGCTCATGTAGCGCGCATGGAGAACTGGACATTCAAGAGATGGAATGTCCAGCAGTGAGTCCCGACCTTAGTCCCATCGAGATTGACAGAAGTGTTCGTAGGCGTTCTGTTCCACCACAGACTCTCCAAGACCTCGAACAGGCTCTCATTGAAGAATGGGACCTGATACCGCAACGGGACCTCCGTCGACTTATACGGAGCATGCCACATAGGTGCCAAGCTGTGATAAATGCTCGTGGAGGACATACACCATACTGAAGCTCTCCAACTGTGATAAAAATCCACCCTGGAGGACTGTTATCACTTTGTTTTCGCCCCTATTTGGACATATCCATTTGTGTTCTGAAAATGAACGCGAATCCATCGATGTTATTTTATATAATTCAACGGTAAAGAATAAAGGTTTAGTTGGTGATAAACCTGGGTGTGAGGTATTGTTTTGTGGAGCATGGCATACGTTCAAAAACATGTTCCCCTAATTTTTTTGAACTGTGTAATTTATCAGTTCAAGAACTTGGGATCTTGTCTCAGTGGACGCGAAAACGAGGACAGCATTTGGGGGTAGAGATGCGTATAATCACTTAGAGAGGCGCTGAACTCAAAATCAGTCTCAGCGAACATCACGTTGAGAATCTACAACATGATAGTATGTTCAGTAAAAATGTATGGCTCCGATACCTGGGATGTGACCAAGTGAGAAAAAAAAACGACTTCAGTTTTAAAGAAAAGTCACGTGGAAGATATGGAGATCTGTTCTGTAAAACGGAACAAAGAGGAGAAGAGGGAACTTATCTTCTGATGCAGTAACCAACAATCCTGCAGAAACAGAAGAGCAAAAGAATCCCATAGATTACCATGTATTCTACTTTCCCAAAGAGAGACTGGTGAAGAAGGCACTCGAGAGGAAGCCGAATGCAGGCGCCCCTAGGACGGCTACTACCTGGCGCAGAACCTGACAGCTCTGGGCTTCGACGTCACCTGAAAGTATCAAGCACAGAGCAGAGGGAACTGGAGGCAGAGCTCGTGCTCTCTAGGGCCTGCGATCGGTGGAGGTTATAATAATT
The DNA here is from genome assembly GCF_040414725.1 of Anabrus simplex. Classification (NCBI taxonomy): domain Eukaryota; kingdom Metazoa; phylum Arthropoda; class Insecta; order Orthoptera; family Tettigoniidae; genus Anabrus; species Anabrus simplex. The sequence continues at coordinate 970,735,765 of NC_090266.1, read as the reverse complement.
CACTACTCTCTCTTAACAGTCAATAAATTACCTCATTAGAGTGCTTTAAATTATCATCCCTCAGCAACTGACTCGCGAAGCGGAAACACTGGATTTCTTATGTTCGCTACCTCCATTACAGCAAGAAACACAGTTTTGCATGATGTGGATAACTAGTGCGTGAATTTGCATTCTATCAGTTCAGTGGGAATGTTGATACTTCGAGATGAGCAGTGGCCGCTGGGGTGGAGCTAATGAAGCGCCATTTCACCTATTTATACATGTTTACGTACTACATTTTGTTCAGCATATTTGTTTAAATTTATTTCACTGTCTAAATATCCGTATTGGAAGTACTGTATGTTTCAACTTGGCACTTTCCGTCTGCATTATACGTTTAGAGCCACTAAGATTGGTGGGGGTACTTGTAGAAAGAGGTCTCACAAGTGTACCTATTGTTAGAACTTCCTGCTTGCCTTTGGCCTGCAGGCTGAAACTCCTTCCAAAGCCATGATAGATATGTAGGTGCATGTTTACGTTTGGTTCCAAGTAGAGTTTCTGCTTGGTTAAAACACGTTTCATCAGCCTTTGTGGTGTAGCGGTTAGTGTGATTAGCTGCCACACCCGAAGGCCTGGGTTCGATTTCCGGCTCTGCCACGAAATTTGAAACGTAGTCCACTCAGCCTCGGGTTGTCAACTGGGTAGAGGGTGTTCGAATCTCGCCTCAGCCATTCTCGTAGTGGTTTTCCGTCGTCTCCCATTTCTTCTCCAGGCGAATGCCGCGATGGTAGCTAACGTAAGGCCACGACCACTTCCTCCCCACTACCTTGTATATCTCTTCCAATCTTCCCATTCCCCCCAAAGCCCCCTGTTCAGCATAGCAGGTGAGGCTGCCTGGTCGAGGGTACTGGTCCTCCTTCCAGTTGTATCCCCGACCAAGTGTCCCACGCTCCAGGATACTGCTCTTGAGGCGGTGGGGGTGGGATCACTCACTAAGTCCGAGGGAAAACCTAACCCTAGATGGTAAACGGACAGAAAGAAGGAAAGAAAGAAAGAAAGAAAGAAAGAAAGAAAGAAAGAGCAATGTTTTAATTAATGTTTCGTTATAAGCGGCAGTTTAATATTAATGACAACGTAGACATGGAGTGATTCCGCAAAATGAATAATTAGTGCATCTTAGACACCAAGGCAACGTTGGACTTGACTTTTATACACTGACTGACAGAGCAAATGCAACACCAACAAGGAGTGGTCAGAACTTTATGCCAATTGCAGGGTAGACTGACGTCACTGAGGTATGCTCATGATGTGAAATGCGCCGCTGTGCTGCGCACGTAGCGAACGATAAATGGGACACGGCGTTGGCGAATGGCCCACTTCGTACCGTGATTTCTCAGCCGACAGTCATTGTAGAACGTGTTGTCGTGTGCCACAGGACACGTGTATAGCTAAGAATGCCAGGCCGCCGTCAACGGAGGCATTTCCAGCAGACAGACGACTTTACGAGGGGTATGGTGATCGGGCTGAGAAGGGCAGGTTGGTCGCTTCGTCAAATCGCAGCCGATACCCATAGGGATGTGTCCACGGTGCAGCGCCTGTGGCGAAGATGGTTGGCGCAGGGACATGTGGCACGTGCGAGGGGTCCAGGCGCAGCCCGAGTGACGTCAGCACGCGAGGATCGGCGCATCCGCCGCCAAGCGGTGGCAGCCCCGCACGCCACGTCAACCGCCATTCTTCAGCATGTGCAAGACACCCTGGCTGTTCCAATATCGACCAGAACAATTTCCCGTCGATTGGTTGAAGGAGGCCTGCACTCCCGGTGGCCGCTCAGAAGACTACCATTGACTCCACAGCATAGACGTGCACGCCTGGCATGGTGCCGGGCTAGAGCGATTTGGATGAGGGAATGGCGGAACGTCGTGTTCTCCGATGAGTCACGCTTCTGTTCTGTCAGTGATAGTCACCGCAGACGAGTGTGGCGTCGGCGTGGAGAAAGGTCAAATCCGGCAGTAACTGTGGAGCGCCCTACCGCTAGACAACGCGGCATCATGGTTTGGGGCGCTATTGCGTATGATTCCACGTCACCTCTAGTGCGTATTCAAGGCACGTTAAATGCCCACCGCTACGTGCAGCATGTGCTGCGGCCGGTGGCACTCCCGTACCTTCAGGGGCTGCCCAATGCTCTGTTTCAGCAGGATAATGCCCGCCCACACACTGCTCGCATCTCCCAACAGGCTCTACGAGGTGTACAGATGCTTCCGTGGCCAGCGTACTCTCCGGATCTCTCTCTCACCAATCGAACACGTGTGGGATCTCATTGGACGCCGTTTGCAAACTCTGCCCCAGCCTCGTACGGACGACCAACTGTGGCAAATGGTTGACAGAGAATGGAGAACCATCCCTCAGGACACCATCCGCACTCTTATTGACTCTGTAGCTCGACGTGTTTCTGCGTGCATCGCCGCTCGCGGTGGTCCTACATCCTACTGAGTCGATGCCGTGCGCATTGTGTAACCTGCATATCGGTTTGAAATAAACATCATTTATTCGTCCGTGCCGTCTCTGTTTTTTCCCCCCAACTTTCATCCCTTTCTAACCACTCCTTCTTGGTGTTGCATTTGCTCTGTCAGTCAGTGTACTTTCCGACTCCTTGGCTGAATGGTGAGCATAATGGTCTTCGATTCAGAGGGCACCGAGTTCGATTCTCGGTCGAGTGGGGGATTTTAATCTTAACTGGTTAAATCCCCTGGTTTGGGGATTGTGTGTTGTGCCGTCCCCAGCATTCCTGCAACTCCCACATCATACGCAATACTATCCTCTAATACACTAACACACAGTTTCCTATAAACTGCAGATGCCACCCGCCCTCGTCGGAGGGAGTGGTCTGCCTTTCAAAGACTGCAACAGGCTAACAAAACCCCCACGAAATCATCACTACTTCCATATTGTATTAAGCATAATTCCAAGCAACTACTTTTTGCTGATCTTTATTTATGTGAATTCAACTGGTGGTGCTGGTTGTGGGGATCACGTCCCAGGATCCCCGGCCGCTAATGTTAGAGATATGTCGCTCCAGCATATTATTGGTGTGTGCTTTATGGTTAATGTCGGAGAAGTTCCATGCTTGTAGTGATGCCTGCGTATTAATGTCCGCTGTCTACTGTAGTGAGCGGTTTGCATAGCAGATTCTGAATTACGTTTAAGTATTCTGACGTATTCTCTTTCTATTTTGACCTATTTCGTCTAGTGTAGAAAATCGAACATGCATAATAATAATAATAATAATAATAATAATAATAATAATAATAATAATAATAATAATAATAATAAATAGGAGCGCGCAGCTGTGAGCTTGCATCCGGGAGATAGTGGGTTCGAACCCCACATCGGCAGCCCTGAAGATGGTTTTCCGTGGTTTCCCATTTTCACACCAGGCAAATGGTGGGGCTGTACCTTAATTAAGGCCACGGCCGCTTCCTTCCCATTCCTAGGCCTTTCCTGTCCCATCGTCGCCATAAGATCTATCTGTGTCGGTGCGACGTAAAACAAATAGCAAAATAATAATAATAATAATAATAATAATAATAATAATAATAATAATAATAATAATACTATTCATTTAACGCCCCTTGAATTTGTAAGGATTTTAAGAGACACCTGTGTGTCAGAATTTTGCACCACAGGAGTTCTATAACGTGCTGGAAGCCAATGATATGGGGCTTTCGCATTTAAACATCTTCAAATATCCGAAACCGCTATCTTCGAAACTGGACAACGACTAACGGTGATCATTCACTATATTTGAGTTTGTAAACACCAGATAAGTTACATATATACTACCTGCGTCTCACGGGAAGTCGCGGCAGCTTGTAGGAACGGCACGAGTAGCAGATACTACACTCTAAGCTACAAACATTCGTCGACCGGGCGAGTTGGCCGTGCGGTTAGGGCGCGCGGCTGTGAGCTTGAATCCGGGAGATTGTGGGTTCGAATCCCGTTGTCGGCAGCCCTGAATATGGTTTTCTGTGGTTTCTCATTTTCACACCAGCAAATGCTGGGGTTGTACCTTAATTAAGGTCCGCCTCCGTTGCGTAACGGTTAGTGTTTATTAGCTGTCGTCCTAGGGGGCCCGGGTTCGATTCCCAGTACTGCCAGAAATTTAAGAATGGCGGGAGGACTGGTATGTGGTTGAAATGGTACATGCAGCTCACCTCCATTGGGGGTGTGCCTGAAAAGAGCTGCACCACCTCGGTATGAGGACAGGAGTTTACTTTTACCTTAATTAAGGCCACGGTCGTTTCCTTCCAACTCCTAGGCCTTTCCTATCCCATCGCCGCCATAAGACCTATCTGTGTCGGTGCGACGTAAAGCCACTAGCATAAAAAAGAAAAAATCGTCGTGACAGGCAGTGCGATCTCTCTGAAACAGATGCATGTTCACTATTAACTTGTTCATACCAGGTTATTGCTGGTTTTTGTGGTAAAGGAACCACGCAATTTTCAATAGAAATGCACTTTTTGTTTGTTCAAAACATTGACCATCGGCTTCTACACACTTCTTCCATATTTCAGGTAAGTTATGAATACCATGCCAGAAAAACGCTTGCCTTTTGCGGCAAACCATTCGTCTAGCCTTTTTACAAATTCCTCGAAATTAGCGCGTGCTCCATTGATGCGAAGAGTTGATAGTCAGATGGCGCCAGGTCGGGGCAGTACGGCGGGTGAGGAAGGACGTCCCATCCAAGCGATTTCAAGGTGTCTTTCACTGGTTTTTCTGTGTGAGACGGAGCATTGCCGTGTAACGAAATAACTTTGCCATGTCTTTTGGCCTATTCCGGTCGTCTTTCAATCAATGGGTGATTTAAATTAATCATTTGTAGGCGATAGCGTTGTGCATTAATGGTTTCGCCGGGCTTCAAGAGTTCATAATACACAATGCCACTGTGGTCCCACCACTGTCTTTCACATTGAAATCACCAAGTTTAAATTGTTGAAACCATGTCTCACATGTTCTAGTCGATGGAGTGTGTTCACCATATGTTTCTACCAGCAAACGATGACTTAAACACAACATTTTTCTTTTGATTAAATAATAAAAGCAATGCGTGCCGCAAATGTTTTTCAGGCACAAACGTCGACATGATGACTGACCGATACAACACAGACGCTAGTGTTTGGTGGACTCAACTTATGTGTGTTGGTAGGTTAATGTCAGACGAGCAAACTGACTTATGTGTCAAATTTATACGCTGCGTACTGTTCTTTGGCGCCATCTCTTAGTGAAACCGGAAGAGACTCATGCATACACCTGGTATACAGTACTTATAATTATAGCAGACTAAATGTGTAAGTAAAGCACAATTGCACTACCACATTGAAGCCTCAGAACAGCATCTCATTTCGTAAGTGTAACCGTGGACGGAACAGATGTTCATTGTCAGGTGTTGAGGTTTGAGATAGGGACATGCGCGGCGGCCATGCTTACCCCTCGTACATTCGAAATCTTTAGTATCTCATAGCCAGAAATTTTCATTTCAGGCAAGAAATCAGTACAGCCATCAGAACCACCCAGTACCTGCTTACACACTCTCTCCCATTGGTCACATCTATCAGACGCGTTAACATATGCACACATCTGGTGAGTAAGGGGAGGGGGAGAAAACGGAAGTACGACGATATCTAGCATGAACGAAACACACGTGGAGGGGAAGGTACTTGCTTTCCCGCCTACCCACACGTCCCACTGGCTCGACAACGAAGGAAGGAACCACACGCTCCTTCAAGGCAACAGACGTAATGTGTATGTCAACTCACTGAGGGTCAAATTCTCCAGTTCCTTTGTAATTCTTGTGTGCGAGGTTTGACTGAAATGTTAGCAATCTCGACTATGATTTCATTATCAAATGGCATCGCGCTTAGTCACTGTAAGAAAGAATGGCCCTTATTTTCGTCAATATAGGCCCTGTTTCAGAGACGCTAGGGCGTTTGGAAAACCATTCCTATGAAGTTATTGTCAGCGCTGATCAAACAATTAAGTACCATATATTGGGGTGGGATTACATCGTGCACACTTCATCGCAATTAAATTACAGTTAATTAATTGTTTTCCTTGATTAGGAAAAGCTAGTATAGCGAGAATGTTTAACCATAGAAGCATCTTAATCAGTTCCCGAAAAAAAAAATGGAGTTAGGAGTGGCCTTACCGAGCTCGATAGCTGCAGTCGCTTAAGTGCGACCGGTATCCAGTATTCGGTTTTCCGTGGTTTCCCATTTTCACACCAGGTAAATGCTGGCCCTGTACCTTAATTAAGGCCACGGCCAATTCCCACCCACTCCTAGCCCTTTCCTGTCCCATCGTCGCCATAAGACCTATCTGTGTCGGTGCGCAAGTAAAGCAAAAAAAAAAAAAAAGAGAAAAAAGAAAAAGGAGTGGCCTCTACGTGCGCAACGTCGCAAGCCACACCTCCTGGAAGACGAACACATGTGACGTTGTCTTGGTTACTTCTTCATCCTCGGGGTTGACCAAAATCTTCGCCCAAACGTTACCTGTTTCCTTTTCCACCCGGAATTCTTCTGATCGCGATTGTACCCTTACCTTGCAACCGTGCGATTTCTCGTCAGACCACCATAGTAAATATGTGCACACGATGTTGTTTCTAGACGATATCCTCGATCCTTCTTTGTTCTCAATACTGTTTTGAACCCTAATTTGCTGAATTTTCGGGAGAGATACATAGATAGGCAGGTGGGTAGCACTCGTATTGCCATGTATTAGTGTGACATAGATCGGCTCCATGGCTAAATGGTTAGCGCGCTGGCCTTTGGTCACAGGGGTCCCGGGTTCGATTCCCGGCAGGGTTGGGAATTTTAACCATCATTGGTTAATTTCGCCGGCACGGGGACTGGGTGTATGTGTCGTCTTCATCCATCATTTCATCTTCATCACGACGCGCAGGTCGCCTACAGGAGTCGAATCAAATTGACCTGCACCTGGTGAGTCGAACATGTCCTCGGACACTCCCGGCACTAAAAGCCATACGCCATTGTTGTATTGTTGTAGTGTGACATAAATTCATATCTTTGGCTTTTTTGGTTTGTTGTGCTTTTCTTTCCGTTTCCATAGCCGACAAGAATGTGTGGAAAGCTTTTGCAAGATTCACAATAAAAATTGAATAATTATACCCTGTGCTCTTTTTCCTGTCTGTGTACATACTTTTAAATAATTCTCGTTATTGACAGCGAAATGTATTATAAATATTCCGGTAGATGACGCTATGTTCACGAATTGAATGTCCACTTTGATTACTCATACGTTGGAACACTGCGCTCCTGTTTAATAGGTTTCGTAGGTGAGTATTCACTTCTGATTGCTTCGGATATTGGTTTATCAATTCTATATCCGCTCTGCAACAGGCAAATGCTGGCAGATGATAAATGATTATGACTTCGTGATTGAATCCGGTCTTTTGGGATGCAATCTAATGATTAGAAATGGTATATCACCACCTCACCTACCCCGCCGGCCAACATTCTTTGTTTGTTTGTTTGTTTGTTTGTTTGTTTGTTTCTTTCTTTCTTTCTTTCTTTCTTTCTTTCTTTCTTTCTTAATCTGTTTACCGTCCAGAATTGGCTTTTCCTTGGACTCAGCGAGGGATCACACCTCTACTGCCTCAAGGGTCGGGTGCTGCAACTGTAGAGAAGGACCACTAGGGCGCTGAAACTGGGGAAAAGGACCACTACCTCGCCGAGGCAGCCTCATCTACTATGCAGAAGAGGGGCCTTGTGGGGGGATGGGAAGATTGGAAGGGATGGATAAGGAAGCGACGGTGGCCTTAAATTAGATACCACCCTGGCATTTGCCTGAAGAAGAAGTGGGAAACCACGAAAAACCACTTCGAGGATGGCTGAGGAGGGAATCGAATCCCCCTTCTACTCAGTTGACCTCCGTAGGCTGAGTGGACCCCGTTCTAGCCTTCGTACCACTTTTCCAATTTCGGATGCGGGGCTGGACAGCTAATCACATTAACCACTACACCACAGAGGCGGACAGCTAACGTTCTGATGGTGAAAGTTTTATCAACCACCGGGACTCGAACCAGCTAACAACGGTGTCAGACTATATAGAACTGAAGCTTTAACGATCATGGCCACGAGGCGGGCGACACAATGCCCACTAATTGTCCTGACAGGTGAGGGAACGTGATCCTATGACTATGCCCCCATTTCAGCTGATTTTCTGCCTCCCTGATAGAGGTCTTGCACCCGACAGGGGCATGATCCAAGGACCTTTGGTTAAGACTGGTCATTTAAATTGCAGACGCAATGCTATTTGTGGAAAGGAATATCGAAATTAGTTAATATCAATATCATTGAGACCGATAAAATAAGTCTACAAAATTTATTATACAGAATTATATTACTTGCCATCTATTGTGCAACCTCTTTCTTTGTCCAGCGGGGAGCTCGCAGCAGAGCCAAGCCCGTCAAGTCTTGGGTGGGGCTGGAATCGGTGGTTCACCATGACGTAACTTGAGAGAAGTCATCCCTCTCTCACGACCACGATAAAGGGGAGGCAACCTTTTTCGAAACGAAATATGGAGCCATCTTTAATTCAGCCTATCCAACTTGATTGTCTACGCTGTGAAAATTAATGAAATCGGAATTCTGGAGTCGTCTTCCGATTTAAAAGAGATAACTATATTAGCGGCATTTATTTAGAGCGTTTATTGTCCTCTTACTTGATAACTTTCGGATGGAGAAAGAACACTGTGTTATTTCTGCGTGGAAAAGTACCAGGGGCCATCTGGTTAGTGTCATCACGCTTCCTTGATGCGGGAGTTCACCCTAGTGTGGAAGGGGAAGCAGGAAGTATTTTAATGAATTACAGGAGATCCTACGAAGAATAATCGTACGGAGATGTCTCAATCACATCAGGTGAATACTGGTCACCTGATGGTCGTACTATTTGACCTTTAGTGGGCTGTGGATAGGTCATGTGCAGATTTGGAGTGGGAGAAATTGCCTTGTTCTAAAAAGCAATGCCGAAGGGCCAGCTATTCAGTCGGGACTCTCAGCTCACCAAGGGCAAAGCTATGTTTAGCTGAGCTCCTATTAATCCTTTGTTCAGTGACTTCAAACTTAAAATTCCAATGCAATAGAGTAATTCGTGTGAATACTGCATAGAGTTGATGTACGTGACGCTAGTAATTAAACTTTTAAAACTGTGACGTGTCGCGAACACTCAGTTCGAATCATAACATTATTATTGTTATGACTACCGCATGATTGTGTCGGGCAGTGATAAATAAATAGGGACTGAGGGGTACAAGGAATTCGATTCCGAACCGCGGATTACAAAGTACTAGTCCGAAATCGTGGCCGGACGCCCACGTTGAACGCAATTAAACATATGGTGAAAATAAATAGTGATGTGCTCTGTGCTCAGGACACTGCAAGCGACTTCATCAAAGAAGAACCATGGACTTCGGGCTTAAAGGAGGAATGGAGTTACCATTGATCGCCTTGGTGCCAATGGGTCAGCAGTAAAACCCGACATGGTCCGTCCTAGCCGATCAAGGTGTCGTCAGATGATGGTGATGAGTATTATTCATATTCAAAATGGCATGATTAGAAGGGACGGGAATTATTTATCATAAGCTGACGCTATATGGTTAGGGATGTAATTTTATTTGAATGTAGAAGTGATAGAGATAAGCACGTAGTTTTTATTTATTATTTTATTTATTAATAACAGGTCTGAGTGATTTAATTTTAAATAGGGGAAACTATAATCTGAGATATTTGCATGCGGTAGAAGATTCACTTATTTACTTCATTTTAGGAGACTTGTAGTCAGTTAATGCGTCAGGGGACCAGTAGTATAGTAGATTCAGGGACTGATAATTTAAGGTAGGCTGTAGTTCACACAGGATTGATAATTTCATGTGTGGTAAGTAGTATAATTAATCTACGTGAGGTGCCGGAGTTACGAGAGATGTCTACAGGACTGATACCCCTTTTACCTCCATTGAAATATTTAGCTAGGGAGTGTTTCAATTTAAGATGGGTTGTTTTGATCAGTTTATGTACGATTTAATTATGATTTAAGTACCGTGTGACGATTTAATTATGGTGCAAATATGTGGTACAAATATGAGTTAATTAGTGTGTGAATATTTAATTGTGATTTAAGTACCGTGTGAGAATTTAACTATGGAACAAATAAGAGTTAATTAGGGTGTGAATATTTGATTGAGGTAATTACAGTGTGAATATTTAATTGAGTTAATTACTGTGTGAATATTTAATTATAAGTTTATTACCGTGTGACGTTTTAATTATAAATTAATTATGTGTAACTATAACTTAATTAAGGTTTTATTATGAGTGAATTGCCGTTTGATTATTTAATTATATTGTAATTATGAGGAAGTTTCCGTGTGATGATTCGGTACGATCTAATTACTAGGTAAATCACGTAGGAAGACAGTGAACTGATGAAACAATAATAATAATAATAATAATAATAATAATGTTAGTAATCATACAAATATTAGTAGTATAGAAACGGTGTCGTGCTGTGAGATAGGTGTGATATTTAAATCATGGTTTGACCATGAGAACTATATGTGTTGAATCGAAGTGATTTATTGGAAGTCGATGCGGTTTTATTAATGAGGAATAGACCTAAGTTTATTGAGAATGTACCTCGGGACGAGGTGATTTTAAAGAAGTGGCTTTGTTATGCCTGTGGAGGTCAAGGATAATGACCACCCCTGTTTGGGGTGGAAACGTTTGCCAGACGTGTTTTGTGAGTGTCTCGCTTCTGAGGGAGGGAGCTTTTGGCTAAGGAAAAAGGTCTGAATGAATCGGCTAATAACTGGAAATATTCAACACGCCAGAATGATGTATTCGCTGATAAATGACACGGTGATTGGTACTAATATTTGTTAGATTTTTATTGTTATTTATTTGAGTATAATTCAACTAGGGTTTTCAGTGCCACATGTTCATCCCTGGGGTCTTCAGTTCAGTTCTCTACGTAGGCATTGGCATTCCACAGTGCTGGAATGAAGGATGTGTGCCTCACGTGTTTATTGCACATAATGTGTGATTCTTTATGTTGTTCTATGTAGTATGTTGAGAATGTGATTAGCGTCGGCGATGGCTATGTCCCATCGGCACGGCGAATTGTATTCCAGTGAGGGTCGGTTCATACCCGGGTGTTTGATCCGCATTTGTGTAATTTCTTTATGGTATTTCGTTGGGAAATAATTGTGTACGTTTAAAATAGGGATCACTCAGACCCGTTGCATGATTGTCGATGTCATTTGTCAATAATGTGAGATAGCTTCAATATTTATGGTAAATGTTTCCGTTCACGAGGCGTCATGACATACCGCTTCGCGATAAATAATACTCGGATCTATCATACAAGACTACAAGTCCATACATGATCCACAACAAATGTCAATAAATAATGTACTTCATTTGTGTATTTATGCGTCATCCTCACAGTCATCAGGACTTAATAAACCTTTTGCATTAACTTAAATTATATACGAATGTGTTCTCATTATAGTTAGGTATGCCCCATTTCTCCTACCCTGTATGCCGCTAAGTTAATTTAGGATATGCGCCTATTTATTTTACCCAGTAACGCCCTGTAGATCTCTCGCCGGAGCCACTTTCTGGGTAGGGGGCGGGTACAGTCTGTAGCGTTTAATCTGCTCCAACCATATAAATACTGTTTTACCTTTGGACCATTTTCCGTCTATCCTTCCTTGCACAACTAGTTTCTCAAGACTAATTCCATCACGGTGTATCACATACCCAAATGCTAGTAAATTGTGAAATCTGCCTGCGCTGAACATCTAGTTCATTTAAAATGGAGATATTAGTTCTTTTAGTTGTCCGAGGTACAAGTAGCATTCTCCACCAGCACCGTACTTCAAAGGCATCTATCCGATTTATATCCGATGTATTCATCGTTCGTGATTCAACACCGTACAGAAATATGCTGAACACTAGCGTTCTCATAAGTTGTTTTTTTGTGAGTTTCGTTATCTGTTTATCAGATCATACAGTAGTAGTAGGGCAGTGGGGCTCTCACTGCCCTCCAGTCAGAGGCCGCACACCGGGTTACGTGACTGCGCGCGCGAAATTTGAATTCCACATGCTCTTGTTTGTAAACAAAGCCACGAGCTCTTGTTTTTAAACAAAGCCACATGCTTTTTTGACAGCTGACATCCTTAAACAAGAGAGCATTGCTAACTTCAGAGCTGCCATCTTTACGGCACTAAATCTCATGGCTGCCACCTTATGCACGTGGGCGCGCGAAATTTGAATTCCACGTGCTTTTTTGACAGCTGTCAATGTGACAGCTGCCATCTTTAAACAAGAGAGCATTGCTAACTTCAGTGCTGGCATCTTGACGGGGCGTTAACGGATAGTTGCCCTTGCCGACGTCTGAGAGTGCAAGCCTAACCTCATGGAGGGGCCTAACCTTAGTTTTACGGATATGTCCCTTCTCGACGTGGACAGCCGTTATCTTGGAGGAGCTTAACCATACAGGACCTAGTTTTACGGCGAGATGATTTTCCCGACGCTTTTTTGAGTAGCAGGACAATGATGATTCTCGCGACGTTGTTTTAAGTAGGAGGCCAACGGGAATTTACATAAGTAAGCACAGATCGAGGAGTCTAACTACACAGGGCCAGAGTTTTACGGCAAGTTGCCCTTTCCGACGCCAATTCCACAACATGTTGGCTATACACAGCTCCTTATGAGTCGGCCTAGGGGCGCTTGCGCAAGATGGCGGCTATACATAGGCTCTTATGAGACGGTCTAAGAGCGCTTGCGCAAGATGGCGGTTGCTCTTATGAGACGGCTCAGGGGCGCTTGCGCAAGATGCTGGCTATACACGGCTTCTTATTGAGAAAGAATCCGGTCATCGGAGATAGCGCAAGATGACTGCTATACACGGCTTCTTATGGAGAAAGATGCGGGCTATTGGCGAATGTACAAGATGGCTGCTATACATGGGCTCTTATGGCGAAAGATAACGGCCATGCACGATTGTGCATGATGGCGGCTATACACGACTTCTTATGGAGAAGGATGCCGGCCATGGGCGATTGTACAAGATGGTGGCTATACATAGGCTCTTATGAAGAAAGATGACGGCTATGGGCGATTGTGCAAGATGGTGGCTATACAAAGACTCGACTATACATGGGATCTTATCAGAACACCTAGTGCCGTAAGAAATACATTGGTACATTAAAGCCTCTAGCAGTCGAACAAATGATCGGATAAACATGTAACGTGAAATGCCGGGATGGTACCTAACTTAAGGCCACGGCCGTTTCCTTCCCTTTCCCCTTCCATGTCTATCCCGATCAATCTTCCCATTCCCCACAAGGACCCCGTTCAGCATAGCAGGTGAGGCCGCCCGGAAGAGGTACTGGTCCTCTTCACCAGTTATATCCCTGACCAAATGTCTCATGCTCCAGGTCACTGCCCTTAATGGGGTGGAGGGCGATCCCTCGCTGAGTCCGAGGGAAGAATCAACCCTGGGCCGTAAACGGATTAAATAATAGGCCTAATAATAATAATAATAATAATAATAATAATAATAATAATAATAATAATGAAGTCCTTAAGTCCAAACTACCTCCTGTTCTGATTCTGTTCTTCTTATTGTAACAGTAAGTGAGTGTGTAACTTTCTAGATCACACAACTAACATCTCATTATTTGATAGCCTACCATTGTTCTTCAAATTTGTAAAACTAAGTATTACGAATGCATAATTATTTATGAATGGTTAAATGTAATTTATAATACAACTAGCAATTACTTGCGGCTTTGCTCGCGTTGATTTTGTAATTTGATCAAAATAATCGTTCCTCGCCATTGTACTAAGACATTATCTGAAAATTCCTAAAGTATAAAAACTCACCCGAAAATTGAGTTTCATTTACCCCAGAAAATGATTATGGTATTACCTTTTGGGGCTATGACGACCATGCAACATAGAACTGTACAGTACATGAGAGAAACAGTCTTCTCTCAAGTCGAAAAAATAAATATATATTTCTTTATTTTTAAAGGAGATTCCAAATACATATTCCCACATCTGTAACATCTTCAGTTTTTGAAATATACATAAGTATCCACATAAAAAGAATTCAACACTTTGATCGGTGCTTACCCCCATCTAAGTGTATTTTCCGAAAAAAAGTACATGTTTCTTTATTTTTAAAGCAGATTCCAAATACCAATTTTCACGTCTGTTTCATCTTCAGTTTTTAAGATATAAGTGTCCTCATAAAAAATATTTCAACTACTTTTCACTTCTTTTCGCCCCCCGTCAGATGCCTTCTCCGAAAACAAAGGAATTTCCAAATACGATTTTGCCTCTAACATGTTAAGTTTTTGACATATAATGTAGATATACCGGTACTTATTTTAAAAATCACCCGCTTTTCCAATTCTTTCAGTCCCTTAACTGGATTTTCCGAAAACGATAAGATACGTGTTTCATTATTGTTAAAGGAGATTCCAAATATCAGTTTTCATGTCTGTTCGTCTGTAACACCTTCAGTTTTTGAGATAACTGTACACTCATAAGAATAATTCAACTTCTTCTTGACTTCTTTCTACCCGTCTCCTGCCTTAAGTGGACTTTCCGAAAGCGAAAAATACGTGTTTCCTTATTTTGAAAGGAAAATCAAAATACCAACTTTCACGTCTCTAACAGCTTCAGTTTTTAAGATAAAGTATCCTCATAAACATATTGCAACTCCTTATTTACTTATTTTCAACCCCACATCCTTTACGTCTATTTTCCGAAAAAAAAGTGTTTCTTTATTTTTAAAGGAGATTCCATATACTAATTTTCACATCTGTAACACTTTAGTTTTTGAGATATAAGTATCCTCATGCAAAGAATTGAAATATTTTTTTTTTACCGGGCGAGTTGGCCGTGGGCGTAGAGACGCGCGGCTGTGAGCTTGCATCCGGGAGATAGTAGGTTCGAATCCCACTATCGGCAGCCCTGAAGATGGTTTTCCGTGGTTTCCCATTTTCACACCAGGCAAATGCTGGGGCTGTACCTTAATTAAGGCCACGGCCGCTTCCTTCCAACTCCTAGGCCTTTCCTATCCCATCGTCGCCATAAGACATATCTGTGTCGGTGCGACGTAAAGCCCCTAGCAAAAAATAATTTCAATTAATTCACCCCCCCCCTTAAGTGAATTTTCCAAAGACAAAAGATTACGTGTTTCTTTACTTTGAAGGAAAATTCCAATACAAATTTTCATATCTGTAACACCTTCAGTTTTTGAGATATAAGTACCGTCAAGAAAAGAATTCAACTCCTGTTTCACTCCATCTCCGCCCGTTAAGTTGGTTTCCACTACCCAAAAATGGGTGTTTCTTTATTTTTAAAGGAGATTCAAAATACCATTTTCCACGTCTGTAACCTTCAGTTTTGAGACATACGTTTCTCCAGAAAGAGAATTCAATTTTTTTACTTCCTTTCACACTCCCCACTCAAGTGAGATTTCTATAAACAAACAGTACCTGTTTCTTTAAAAGAGCTTCCAAATACCAATTATCACGACTGTAACATCTTCAGTTTTTGAGATATACGTATCCTCGTAAAGGGAATTCATCTCCGTTTTCATCCCCCCCCCCCTAACAAGTTGATACTCCCCAAAATGGGTGTTCCTTTATTTTTAAAGGAGATTCCAAGTAGCAGTTTTCACGTTTTTAACATCCTTAGATTTTTTGGTACATATACATACATTCTCATACAAATAATTGAACTAATTTTTCAGTTCTTTCACCCTGCACCCCGTTAAGGGATTTTTCCGAAAACCAAAGAATACGCATTTCCTTATTTCTAAAGGAGATTCCAAATGTAACGTGTTAAGTTTTTGAGATATACTGTAGATAGGCTAATTTTCAAAATTCACCCCCTTTTTCAGTTCTTAAGTGGATTTTCCGAAAAAAATATTTATGTTTCTTTAATTTTACAGGAAATTCCAAATACCAGTTTTCAAATCTGTAATATATTACGTGCCTGAGATAATTTGCAGATATAGTACTTTGAAAATTTTACCCCGTTTGTCACTTCTATTCACCCCCTATTCATCGGATTATCCAAAAACACAAAAATACGATTTTCTTTATTTTCAAAGGAGATTCCAAATACCCATTTTCATGTCTGTAACATCTTCTTTTTTGAGATATAAGTCTCCTCCTAATAGGTGTTCAACCAATTTTCCTCCTTTTTCATCCCCCCTAATGAGATTTTTCGAAAACAAAAATACGTACTTCTTTATTTTTAAAGGAGATTACAGTTACCAACTTTTACTTCTGTAAACTTTTAAGTTTTTGAGATATAGATATCCTCATTTTTAAATCCAGCCCCCTTTTCACTCTCTTAGCGACGGAATATCAAAAATACTCCCTTAGTGAGCACCTACATCCTAATATAAACGTGTCCCCAAAATTTGATTTCTTTATGTCCAGTAGTTTTGGCTCTGCGATGATAAAATCAGTCAGTCAGTCAGTCAGTCAGTCAGTCAGTCAGTCAGATGGGTATATACATTGATTTAAAACTCCTGAATTCACGTTTGTCAATCCCAGTTAGGGGCTCTGTTTCGACCTTCTGCACAGGGGCCTCCGAGGAGCCGGTTACGCCACTGTTGAAATAATTTAAGAAAAAACTAGGTAAATAATTGATAGGAAATCTGTCACCTGGATAACGGCACTGAATGCAGATCGTTGATGTATGTTATATTGATTGATTGACTGATTGATGGATTGTTTTATTGAGGTTTTAAATTGTAGGCGCCGTACTGAATCTGTAGCCTACATTATATGGTACGAAAGAAGTGAAACATTCACGTAAATGCTACAATCTGTTTCCAATGGTCGTGGTTTAAGAAATTTCTGTAGTTGTGCTCCTCTCCAACTCTACAGGTTTTTCTTTGTAGTCAATGATTACTTTTTAGCAATAAAAGCAACGATTGGAATAGGTGAGTTCAGTTTTTAAGAAAAGCGTGTGTGCCTACTAGATTTTCACCTAACTTCACTGCCACGAGTCCCCACTGATATAATCAATCTGAAAGTGACGATATCTGTGAGGAGAAAGAGTATAAATGTGTTAGATATTCTCCAACGTTCTACTCTTTTGAGGCTAGTGGATGGTCTAAACATCAAACTGGTTTCAAAGCAAGGGTACGTAGGACATAACCTTGCATTTTATCCTTTCCATGGACACCCTTGTTGTTGATGATGATGTTTGTCCTTCAAAGGGGCCTAACAGCTAGGTCATCGGCACCTAATCGTACGAGGTGCAATGAAATGAAAATTAAAACTTCAAAATGTATCCACTGACTAGAATCTAAAACGAAAAATGATGAAAAATGATCGTGAATCAAAAACAAAAAATGGATCCAATTCACAATCCCTTAATCACTGGGATGATGCTTATTTAAAGGGGGCAAAAATCCAGGTCACAGGCCCCTCATAATGGTAGTAATCACTGGTAAAATAGAACCATGGGGTTCCTCCTATAGTGGTACTACACACAAGTAACGTAGGCTCATGGTGTTCCTCGCACGGTAGTACTAATCACAGGTAATGTACACCCATGGTATGTCACACACAATAGCACCACTCACAGGTAACACAAACCCATGGTGTTCCTCATATAGTGGGACTAATCACGGGCACTGATGTTCCCGTGGTGTTCCTCACGTAATGTAACAAATCACAGGTCACATATACTCATGGTGACATAGTGGTACTAAACATAGGCAATGTAGACCCACGGTGTGTCACACATTATGGCACCACCCACAGGCAACACAGACCCATGGTGTTCTTCATATAATGGTAGGCTACTACTCCCATACTAATCCTCCCCCAGCTGGAGGCCGTAGCGGATGGAGTTCCTAAGGTAGTAGTGATTATTGCTCTAAAAGGGGGCACAACCAGGCACATGTAGTAGTACTAATCGCAAGTAAACTCGACCCATTGTGTTCATCGCGTAATGGTAGTAATCACAGACTGTCTCATAGTTCCCAAAGTATCATCCCTTGGTCGCCCCTTTTATTCGCCTGTTACGGCAGGCAGGGGATAACGTGGGTGTATTCTTCATCTGCGTCCCCCACCCACAGCGGGTGCCCTAGTTGTTGGACAATGTTTTCATTTCATCATGTCGAATTTCGTACGTCTACGTTCTTTAAAAAGTGGAAAATCAACTTTACGACACTGTAGTTACTTATAGCAACATGAAGATGTACTGTCAGAAAATTTTCCCAAAAATAGTTTCCGTACCAGATGCCAGATGGCTACACTGCTCTGTCATGTTGGTGAATCAATCTATCGTCGACTGTCTGAATGGTCGGCCCTGAAATGAACGTAATGTGTTCATCTTAATATTATTTATAAATAAATTCGAAACGGTGTTACGAATAAATGTTTTATTGAACTTATTTAATCGAGAATGACGCAATCAGTACACACTCGCAATTATAGGCTACTCGACGATGAATTACAACACTTCCACCAATTACTGGGAATTTACAGAAGTCTCCTTTTCTCGCAGCTGTTTCCGGTTAGCAGCTTTCATCTGGAACGGGCGACCCTCCGTAGTCTTGACTGACAGGTTTCACTTTGCTGTGCACGTATCACAGTCACTCACACAGCAGCTCCACATGCAGTCGGGCTCGAACGCACGTCCGTTGTCTATCACAATACACAATGAATGCAGACTTGGTTCGACTCCAGACAAGATCGTTAACTTGCACAATCAACTCTCGTGACCACCCCACACATTGAATTCTTAGCTTATGACTTGTAACTGACTACTCAACACCCTCTCCTCTTTGAGGCAAGTCTGCTTTTGCATACCTGGTGAAGTTCTAGTACATTTGGGGTACGGCCAGAATACGAGTGTTCTAGTTTCGTCTTTCGCCTTCTAGATTATTCACGGAGACATTAGACGAAAGGAACGATAGAGACCGAGGTCGTGACGTTCCCTCAGGCCAGTCGGTAGCTCCCCAGTCTGACTCAATCATCCCTTCCAGAAATACCGAATGGGGCTTCAAGAGAGCTGACTGTCGCATTATAACGTAACAACAGTATGAAATAAAATATTGTACCTTACACCATTCATGTCTGCCTCTGTGGTGTAGTGGTTAGCGTGATTATCTGCCACCCCCGGAGGCCCGGGTTCGATTCCCGGCTCTGCCACGAAATTTGAAAAGTGGTACGAGGGCTGGAACGGGGTACACTCAGCCTCGGGAGGTCAGGTAAGTAGAGGTGTGTTCGATTCCCACCTCAGCCATCCTGGAAGTGGTTTCCCACTTCTCCTCCAGGGAAATGTTGGGATGGTACCTAACTTAACGCCACGGCGGCTTCCTTTCCTCTTCCTTGTCTATCCCTTTCAATCTTCCCATCATCCCGCAAGGCCCCTGTTCAGCATAGCAGGTGATGCCGCCTGGGCGAGGTACTGGTCATCCTCCCCGGTTGTATCCCCCGACCCAGAGTCTGTAGCTTCAGGACACTGTCCTTGAGGCAGTAGAGGTGGTATCCCTCGCTGAGTCCGAGGGAGAAACCGACCCTGGTGGATAAACAGATAAAGAAGGAGAAGAAAAAGAACATTATTCATAGGCCACAGCCGATTCCTTCCACCTCCTTACCCAATTTTCATTCACCATTAGTCATTGTTTTTACAAGTTGCTTTAAGCAGTTGGTAGAATATTCCATAGACGAAAAGACCGTGTGTAAAATCCATTTAAATATGAGATTGTTCTGGCGATTACGTCGCACCGACATAGGCATATATTATGGCGGCGATGGGATAGAAAAAGGACAGGAAGTGGCCGTGACCTTAATTAAGCCCCAGCATCTGCGTGGTGTGAAAATAGGAAACTACGGAAAACCATCTTCAGGACTGCCAACAATGGGGTTCGAACCCACTATCTCCCGAACACTGGATACTGGCTGCACTTAAGCGACTGCAGCTACCATGAGTGATTTCATCTCCGTTAGCTCCTTAACGGTCCGGATCCATGGCTAAGTGGTTAGCATGTTGGCCTTTTGTACAAAGGGTCACGGGTTCGATTCCCGGTCGAGTCGGGGGTTTTAACTTGCATTCGTTAATTCCTATGGTTTGGGGTCTGAGTGTTTGTGACTTTTCAGCATTTTATTTTATTTTAGATAGTACCCCATCCTCACAGACGCGCAGGTAGCCTTTACGGCGTCAAATCGAAAGACCTGCACCAGACCTCTCCGGAGACCACACGCCATTATTATTATTATTATTATTATTATTATTATTATTATTATTATTATTATTATTATTATTAGCCCCTTACTGAGGTTGGCGTCAGGAAAGGCATCCGGCCGTTAAACATATATATATATATATATATAAAACTAGCAAGATACCCGTGCTTCGCTACGGTATTATACTGAAATTTATAATTGAATGCTTATCGTTTTATATATTGACTTACTTGACTTATTTCCTGTTGCTCCTCCTGGAGCATAGGGCTTCCGTGAAACACTTCCACCTGTTCCTATTGTTGGCTAAACTCTTCGATCGTCCTTTTCCAGGTCTTTTTTGGACGTCCGCGCTTTCTAGCGCCTTGGGGGTTCCAGTCGAGCGCTGTCTTTTCAATGGCTCCAGCGGGCTTCCTTAAAGTATGTCCTATCCAACGCCATTTTCTCTCCCTTATCTGCATTTCAATTGGCTGCTGGTTAGTTTCTTCCCATAGATCTTCATTTGAAATAACATCCGGCCATCTTCTGTTGATGATACGTCTTAGCGATTCACGAAGACTTGCAGCTGTTTAGTCGTCTTCTGGGTAACTTTCCACGTTTCACAGCTGTAAAGCAGAACGGACTTGACATTTGTGTTAAAAAGTCGTAGCTTAGTTTTTCTAGGAATGTTCTTTTTTTTTCATATAGGATACAATTGAACAAAAGCACCATTTGCTTTCCTGATACGACTCTTAATGTCGTCTTCTGCTCCTCCAGTCGTAGTAACCTTACTCCCAAGGTATATGAAGGAGTCTACTTGTTCTACCTCTTTATCATCTATAGACAATTTATCATCAATCTTGGAATTGACCCTCATCTCCTCGGTCTTATTAATATTTATTTTAAGTCCAGCATCCTCCGCCTCCTCTTTCAACCGCTTAATCTTCTCTTCCATATCTCTGAACCGTTGAGCCAGTAGGCAGATGTCATCTGCAGAAACAAGGTCTTCTAACCTATCTTATAAGCCCCACTGGATCTCCCTTTTCCGACCTCGATACACTCTCCTGAGCACACTATCCAACACAAGTAGGAAAAGCGTCGGAGAAAGAATACAGCCCTGTCGAACTCCCGAGGTCACATCTATTGGTTCAGTAAGATCTCCCATATGCAGAACCTGACATTTATAACCCTCGTACATATCTTTTATAATATTCAGAATCTTTTGTGGTATACCATATTCTTCAAGTGTTTGCCACATAACTCTTCTATTTACAGAGTCGAAGGCCTTCTCAAAATCAATGAAAGTCAAGTAGAGTGTCTTCTGCCATTCTGTACTTTGTTCCAAGATTATTCTAAAAGTGTTTATGAGATCGACACAGCTACGGTGTTTACGAAAACCAGCCTGTTCCCTTCGAAGGCGCAATTCCACAACATCCTTCACCCGCTCTAAAATGATCCTAGAAAGCACCTTACTTGGTACCGACAACGATGTTATTCCTCTCCAGTTATCACACTTAGTAATATCCCCTTTCTTTGGTATCTTAACAATCAGGCCTTTCTTCCATTCAGCTGGTAGCTTTTCTTCATTCCAGATCCTTTCCAACAGGGGGTGCAATAATTTTGCTGAGGTCTCAATATCTGCTTTAAGTATTTCTGGCGCGATATTATCCATACCGGGTGCTTTTCCAGTTTTTATCTGTTTCAAGGCATTCTCTATTTCTGAACAGGTTGGAGGATGTAAATTTATTCTTGGGTCACTATCTACTGGCTCCATTTTTTGGTTATCATTATGTTCTGTATCTCTATTGAGCAACTCGGAGAAATGTTCCTTCCATCTCTGTAGCTGTTCTTCCAGGGTGGACAGTAGTTCACCTATCTTGTTTTTAATGGGTTTATTCCTGATAAATCCTCTCCTTGACAGTTTCTTTGTAATAATAATAATTTCGTGTGGCTATTCCTAGCCGAGTGCAGCCCTTGTAAGGCAGACCCTCCGATGAGGGTGGGCGGCGTCTGCCATGTGTAGGTGACTGCGTGTTATTGTGGTGGAGGATAGTGTTATGTGTGGTGTGTGAGTTGCAGGGATGTTGGGGACAGCACAAACACCCAGCCCCCGAGCCATTGGAATTAACCAATTAAGGTTAAAATCCCCGACCCGGCCGGGAATCGAACCCGGGACCCTCTGAACCGAAGGCAAGTACGCTGATCATTCAGCCAACGAGCCGGACAGTTTCTTTGTGATACTATACAATTCGTTAGCATCTCCCCTTACTGATGCCTCTTCTGCCATTCGTGCTTATTCATCTACCCACTGTATATGATCTTTTCTTACACTTTTCTTCACACTCTTATCAGGTTCCACATATTCCTTTTGTGCTGCGGCTTTCTGTTGTCTTGTTTTACACATATTAATCTTTGCCTTAACTAGCTTTCTAGCCTCTATTTTTTTTCCAAGTATCATCAGACATCCATTCCTTCTTGAGATCATTGTGAAATTGCAAGTAATCAACTTCATTTTCCGTATCAAAATTTAATCACCAAGTTTTAAAATATTTAGAATTCTTCCACCGTTTTGATACTTTTTTTGCCTTTTGGTAAATTTTTATTTGTCAACAGTACATGTTTCGTTCCTTATTTAGGAACATTCTCAGCTGTTATTGTAGCTTAGGCGAATTGCTAAGATTTTAAACACGTTAATTTGCAGGTACATTGATTCACTTAAAAACTACTAAAAATACCAATTAAATTAAATGATATTAAAAAACAATGTAGGGGTTAGCGTGTTAATGATTATGTTTATTCATTTGAATAGTTGTTAAAAATTTCATTTTGTTACATTAAAATGTCTGTTTGCGGTTAAAAGTTTAAAAAAATGTTTGACTTCGTAACACTGTTCAAATTATTGAATGTTTTATCTTCTGTTCCTTCCAGGTAAGTTGTTATATATTATGAGTTTGCTTATGGTGCCTTTGATTGAGTCTAATGTGGAACTTTGAAGCTGATTGCTGATCAATTTTTGTGAACGTCCCTCCAGGGTCACAGTAGAATTGGAGTCTAAAAATAGCAAGAAATTGAAACGAAGCTCCCTTCACAAAAATTGATTTGCAATCAGCTTCAAAGTTCCACATTAGACTCAATCAAGGGCACCATAAGCAAAGTCATAATATTGTACCCGCTCAAAGCCTGAGTCCCAACCAGCATTTATCTCAGGGAGTGTTACGGTCCGAATCTATCGCAACTAATAAACAATAAAAAAATTATATTTTGAGACGTAAGATCTCAAACTAAATGTAAGGGCGCCATCCAATCAGTACTACAGGGTTGAACGGGACACTCTAACTTTAAGGCTCATCATAAAACACACAAATTATATATCTATTCAGATCAAAGGGAAATTATGAAGGCTCCATCCTAGGGATGGGGACGGATATTTAAACGGTCACCAAGGGTTTACTATTCTACAAGAACAAGAACCTGGAACTGTTTCCTTGCAAATGCTAAAGGAGCATTTTATTTAAGTAAACAAAATAATTTTTACACACAATCAAAATCTGTTGACCTTTGATTTGCCGGTAATTTGGCAAATTATTCCTGAAAAATGATTACATAACATTTAACACTTTTGACCACCCTTCCATTTGCGTGGTGGAACCGTTTATATCTGAAGGTATCAGATTTACCTTCGTTAACACCATGACCATATTTGGCCGTGGACCAATTACCTGTTGGCTAAGTGGGCGCGATCACATGGACTATGTTATCGCCTCCACTTTGACTGAGATGAGACCAACCCGGGAAACTACAAACTCTCCCCGGGTTCCTAACCAAGATATGCTAATCGTTAGTTGAAGGAAACGACAAAGTGACTCTAACCTAATGGCCCAGATGTAGGGATTTGCCTTCATGTTACAACTATTAACTTAACTTATTATTCACAACACTTGACATTATTACGTTAATTCGCCAGCTGACTTCCCTATTATCATTCATCATCAGCATCCGAAATAATAAAATAAAATAAAATAAAAATATTATTATTATTATTATTATTATTATTATTATTATTATTATTATTATCAACATTATTATTAATAGTGGAAATCGTGATTATCGTAACCCGTAATCATCCTCGCTATAATACTTCAACTTCTCGCTCTTATTATTCTCACCAAAAAATTAAAATAAAAAAGTAGCTTCCTTTTTTATTCTTCTTCTCCTTCTTCAAATATTCTCATTATTATTATTATTATTATTATTATTATTATTATTAGTTAAAAATCTCAAATTTTTCATTTCAACTCCCAACATCATTATTATGTCCAAAAAAAGTAAATTCTTCTTCTTCTCCTTCTTCTTCTTCTTCAAAAAAGTAGCTTCTTTTTTCAAATATTATCATTATTAAAGTGGTTTGAAAATTTCAATATTTTCAATTCAGTTCCATCCATCATTATTGTTTTCATAAATAAAATAAAAAAATTCTTCTTCTTCTTCAAATATTTATTATTATTATTATTATTAATTAAAAAATAATTTCGCTTGTTACACGGTAGTCCACTCTATATATGTTTAACGCATATCCCCTTTTACAATTCCGATTTATTTTGGCACTAATCAATCCAGATATGATTTACTTGGAATATTATTATTATTATTATTATTATTATTATTATTATTATTATTATTATTAATATTATTAATATTCTTATTCTTTCGAGAATCTTTATTTATATTTCCCATCTTTATAATTTAGTCACATACGTTCCCTCCCAAACAGAAATCACCAAGATCCGAATTCACACCGGTCGGGACATAATAGTGTTCGAACCCGCAACCTTATTTTCGTACTGTCGTTAATTCATGGAGACCATATGCTCCTAAGACAATTCTTAAATCCCATAGCACCTCGCAGTTGGGCAAATACCTCCAATCTCCGCAAGTGTTAAATTATTCCTTCCTTTTACATTTTGAAGTTCGTTTATCCATCGGAACTCTTCAAAACATTTTCACTAATTAACCCTCGGTGTGTGGACTCTATTCTGCCACTCAATACACCGGTATATAAATATAACCTCTATGTGGGCCTTAAGATCCATCTATTTCTTCATCAACATCAGTACAATTCACTTTCATTTCGGGCCGGATTTCTGTCCCACAAACTCCAAATCTCACCTTTTGGCTCAAATCACTCTGGGCCTCAAACATAGCGTGACCATATTATCAAAATGCCTATCTCGTTTCTACCAAAATTATTTATGATTATTATGGAGTCCAAAAACGTTAAATCAACAATTAGTGTTAAAATCGGATTCACTGTCCAAATAAAATATTCATGCCACATAATATCTCCACATTTAAATTACTTTGATTTTAAATCATTCTATCCAACTAGGCCCGTGACTTTATTCTCAAAGATTATTATTAAACACGCCTTTACACATTACCCAATATTAGTGTAACTACTTCGACACTTGTACAGATTATTATTATTTTGTCCACTGGCGAACTTCGCGATATTTACAAACAAATCAATGGACTTCATTCCGTCCCACAATAATTTAAATCACTTGGCAACCCTACCTCTGGGTTATCTTGACAACATGCCTTAATATCTATAAAAGTTCCGATACTGGAAAAACACTTTGGAAGCACTTCTAAATGAATATTAACATTATCTTTACGTGAAACGTGCTCCATATCATATCAAACAACTCAAGCACTTGAATGAACAACTCAACCCTACTATACTCTATTTAATAATCAAAATTATGATGAGTGCTCGATCTAATCATGTACATATTAATTTGTCCCTTTGTCTATCTATCTTTGAATTTATACGAGCCGGAAACTGCTCGTTTCACAATCAAGTTACCATGATAAAATAATATGATTTCCTCCCCCTAACGATAGCAATCTACAAATATTTGAAAAGGTTACTCATCTCTGCCATTGTAGTCTGCTAAAACCGGACATGGAGCCTAGCCCCTCCGGTTTCTAGCACTGCATTCCACTGGTATTCATGCCAGCTTGAAGAATTAATCCTTGACCCTTTTCAACTTTACACATTTTGAATAAAAACAAATAAACTAACTGTTGCACTCTGGAATAATTTCCACCCTAAATTCTACTCACAAATTTTACACTCTCGGCCTTGTATCTAGCCCACTTAATGTAGATATACATTCTTCATTCCTTTCCCGGACACTAGGAACATGGGATACCTCGGGATCCACTTTACACCGGCCCGTGCGCGCACTTGATTTTCCCGTCTCACGTTCGTGTAGCTGACCAGGTATCAGTATATAATCGACTATTACTGGGTGAAATACACCGAACACTCGTGACCGATCTCACGTAACGCACTTCCTAATCTGTTGGTAGAATCTCACACTCCGTAAGTTATGCTTTACTGAGTCCTGTCTATTTGAAACACTTCATACTAGTATACTGCTCAAGACTGTAATATGAGTTACATCACGTCATGAATCACTGTACTATGTAACAATATAATACTTCGAACCCTACTCCACGAGTAAGTACACACACGCACCCCTGGCGTAATCACGGCTCGAACAAAATATCAGAAGTTGTCACGCATCCCAGGCGTGGTATCCGCTCGAACGCTTTGTCAAAAGTAGTTGCGCACCCCTGGCGTGGTATCCGCCCGAACACTTTGTCAGAAGTAGTTGTCAGTCCTTGTCCACGACCTCATATTTATACTCGTATCTCCTCTCTTCCGAGTTCAAGGGAGGTCATCTTAGGACGCGCAGTTCCGATACCCTCATACGACAATTTGCGGTTCGGCCCGTGGCTGAAATATGATATCCAATGATGTAATTATGTTCTCAAAGGCTCTATACCAATTCTCAACTATTATCGTTCGCTGGTAATGGATATATTTGCGAATTTAGCTGCCGTATCCCGGCCTGGGATTTCGCGCTCTATTGTGGCGTCCTATGCCTCCAGCCAATCAACGAATAGCGTCCATGAATTCTCAGAATTACACCATGCAATCTCCCGCAATTATTAACTTTTTATAAGTTTTATAATATAGTAAGGCTCCTAAATTCCACCTTATTCTGAATTGATAACTCACTCCCTTCTATCAGTTTAATCCTCGGTGTTAGCCTCGCTAGTGCATCTTACAATACGAAGTTGACGCCTTGCTTTGGTCAAGTGAATTCTTCCATTGGTCCACCTAAAACACGTGACCGGGAAGGCTCATATTTTTTTCTTCCAGTGCCAACCCTGCGTTCAACTCCCGCTAGTACATGGAGATACCCCTACGTCATTTCTCAGAAATTTGCACCCAGCTCTCTGCGCTGTCGCCACTACCTATTCTGCTCGGGGCTATGAAAACTTTCCGCAACTTGTCAACAACTCGTGCCTTTCTCTTTCCCCCTTCGTCACAATTTCTGAGAATTCTAATTCTGCCGTTCATTTTGTTTGTTAATCTCAGCGGAGACAATAGTCTGTGCATGTTTCACCATACCATCTCGGCCTGGCCTGCTCTTACTGTATGTACAGTACGATCTTCTCGCTTCTGAAAATGAAATATATATTCCTCCATAAATAATTACAATTGCATGACGCTTATCACACCCCCACCAGGGCGCAATATATAACAACTTACCTGGAAGGAATAGAAGATAAAACATTCAATAATTTGAACAGTGTTACGAAGTCAAACATTTTTTAAAACTTTTAATCGCAAACAGACATTTTAATGTAACAAAATGAAATTTTTAACAACTATTCAAATGAATAGACATAATCATTAACACACTAACCCCTACATTGTTTTTTAATATCATTTAATTTAATTGGAATTTTTAGTAGTTTTTAAGTGAATCAATGTACCTGCAAATTAACGTGTTTAAAATCTTAGCAATTCACCTAAGCTACAATAACAGTTGAGGATGTTCCTAAATAAGGAACGAAACATGTACTGTTGACAAATAAAAATTTGCCAAAAGGTAAAAAAGTATCAAAACGGTGGAAGAATTCTAAATATTGTAAAACTTAGTGATAATTGTGAAATCCAAGGACCTCCTCACTAACGTCTAAATATGTGTCCTTGACTTTCTTCCATGATAATTCAACATCCATCATAAGTTCTGGTTCAACAGCAAGAGCTTCAAAGCGGTTTCTTAATTCTATTTGGAATTCTTTCCTTTTACTTTCATCTTGCAATTTACCTGAATCAAATTTCTTGTTTCGCCTTTCAAATTTCCTTCCACTTGCCACAATTTTCATTTTAAACTCTGCAACTACCAGGTGATGATCACTTCCAATGTCTGCCCCTCTTTTATTTCTAACATCAGTCAAGGATCTTCTAAACTTTCTACTTATGGCGATGTGGTCTATCTGGTTTTCTATAACCTGATCTGGCGACAGCCATGTAATCCTATGGAATCGTTTATGAGGGAATAAAGTGCCACCCACTACCAAATCATTGCTAGCACAGAAATCAATGAAAAGCTCCCCATTTTCGTTACAGTCACCAACTTCATGCACTCCCATAAGTTGTTCCAGTCCCTCATTGTTAGAACCAACCTTTGCATTTAAATCCCCCATCACAATAATAATATCTTTCTTTCCAACTTTCTTAATAGTCTCATTTAGCTAGCAGTGGAATTCTTCTTTTTTTCAATCTCTGACATTTCCGTGTGAGCATAACACTGGATCACAGTCACATTGCGAACCTGGGTCTTGAATCGAGCTGTCATCAGTCTTTCTGAGATGGGTTTCCAATCAAGGAGGCTCCTCATTGCACTTTCATTCAATAGCAATCCTACACCTTCTCTATGTACTGCATACTCCCCCATTTGCCCAGAATACAGGAATGTGCACCTATTAAAAGTCTGTATTTCTCCGAAGTCTGGCCACCGTACTTTACTTAATCCGCGGATTTCCAGCCTGTATTCCTCCTTCACTTTAGCCACTTGCTTAAATTTACTGAGCTCTCTCAGGATTCTGACATTCCAAAAACCTATTCTCGTTTTCCGTTTCATGCCAAAAGTCGTCAGCTTATTATCCACTCGGTTGTGTTTCACTTCGGTTTCTTTAATTGTTTATATTTAAGGCTGTGCGAGTTATTAGCCCACAACAACCCGAGCTTTATATATAACTCGCCGATATTCGCGATCTGCCTCGTTTTCTGAAAGATGCCGCCAAAATTCGTGATCTGACTCGTTTTCTGAGATATTACGGCAACGTTCCTCACGTTTTTTAATCTTTTCTCCAGCAATCGATTTCGTACTTCCCGGGCTAGGTCCAGGTATTCCACCCGGTCAGTTGGGTCCCTAAACCTTTGCCATGTTTTCCTGTAAGCATTTTTAATGTGGATCAAATCCTTGAGGAGATCCAGCATGGTGTCGTCTTGGGTGCCTTGGCGGTACTGAACCGGCGGCCGGATTGCAATCGTAGTCATTACCCGTCCAGGACCCGTTTCAAGCACGGTCCGCACATTTTGACGACGGTCCAGAACATTATTATTATTATTATTATTATTATTATTATTATTATTATTATTATTATTATTATTATTATTATTATTATTATTATTATTATTGATGTTCTGGACCCCACAGAAAGATACAAGTCCTCTACTTGGCGGTAAATTACATCTGCTGCCATTGTCATTGATGACAGTACGACCAGCACCATTGTCACCCGTAGGCAAGTGCGCAGGACTTCTGGCGATACGAATGACATACTACCGTGTATAATTGACCTTATTATATAAGTGAAGAATTGCACGGTCAATTTCATACCTATCGTTTATATCAAATGTGTTTAAATTTTTATTTATATGCCAGAAGAATATACTGTAATCTAAGAAGGTTCTCCAAAGGAAAAGATGGCTCTTGAAAACGAACCCAGGAAAGATAAAAAATGATCAGTTTATGATCAGAATAAGTACATTGAATATCCACAGCCTGTTTCCAGTCATTCAACCGGGTCAGGAATGGAATAAATAAGCCCCCAGCTAGCGGTGAGGATGGGAATTGTGCCGGCTGCCGAAGCCTGTCGCACTCCTCTGGAGCAATGATTAATGAATGACAAATGAAATGAAATGATATTGGAGAGTGTTGCTGAAATGAATGATGACGGGGAAAACCGCAGTACCCGGAGTAAAACCTGTCCCGCCTCCACTTTGTCCAGCACAAATCTCAGATGGAGTGACCGGGACTTGAACCACGAAACCCAGCGGTGAGAGGCCAGCGCGCTGCCGCCTGAGCCACGGAGGCTCCTTATAAGTACATTAGGAACAGTAAAATCAATTGGTCTCACCTCCGTTTTCACCCCACTGCAGTTAACTTGATATACCCCCCCCCCCCAAAAAAGGCGTGTTTCTTTATGTTGAAAGGAGATTGCAAATACCAATGTTCATTGTGTTACCTTCAGTTTTGAGATATAAATATTCCCATAAAAATAATTAACTTTTTTCACTTACATTTACACTCCCCCCCCCCCAAGTGAATTTTCCGGCAAAAAAAATATTTGTTTCTTTAATAGTAAAGGATCTTCAAAATACCCATAATTTCAGCTTTTGAAATCTGCGTCGTCATGAAACGAATTCAAGTCCTTTTCACACCAGCCCCCAAAGATGATTCCCCGCCCCCCCCCCAAACGCGTCGTTTTATTTTTAAAGAATATCTAAATACCAATTTTCACGTTGTAACAACTTTAGTTCTTATTAGATGTAAGTATCCTCACACAATTAATTCAATTAATTTTTCAATGTTTCACCCCCCTTCTCTTCATTAGATTTTCCGAGAATACCTGTTTCTTTACTCTAACAGGAGATTGCAAATACCAATTTTTACGTCTCTAACATTTTACGTTTCTGAGATATACTGTAGATATAGTCTTTCTATAAATTCATCCCAATTTGTCACTCCTGTTTAACCCCCATTACGTAGATTTTCCAAAGCAAAAAAATAAATATTTCTGTATTTGAAAGGAGATTTCATATACTGTCTGGTCTGTAATATCTTCAGTTTCTGAGATATGAGTATCCTCATTAAAGACATTCAACACCTTATTCATATTTTTCACTCCTTCTATTGGGATTTACAGAAAACAAAAAATACGTGTTCTTTTATTTTTAAAGAAGATTCTAGCTATCAATTTTTTCATCTGCAAACTTTTGAAGTTTTGAGATATAGATACACTAATTTTTAAAATACACCCCCCTTTCACACCTCCAACTATATAGATTTTCCAAAAACATAAAATTCATATTTCTATATTTCTAAAGGAGATCCCAAATACCGATTTTCAGGTCTGTAACATCTTCAGTTTCTGAGATATAGGGATCCTTATTAAGGGCATTCAACCATTTTTCACCCCTTTTCACCCCTCCTATTGGGATTTTCCGAAAACAAAAAAAATACGTGTTTCTTCATTTGGAAAGTGGATTCTAAGTACCAATTTTTACATCTGTAAACTTTGAAAGTTTTGAGATATAGATATACTCATTTTAAAAATTCACCCCCCTTTCAACCCTCCCCGCCATTTGGATTTTCCAAAAAAAAGGTACATGTTTCTTTATATTTACTGTAATATCTTCAGTTTCTGAGATATAAGTATCCTCATTAAAGGCATTCAACCAATTTTCACTCCTTTTCACCCCTCCTATCGGGATTTTCCGAAAAAAAAAACGTGTTTCTTTATTTTGAGAGGAGATTCCAAATACCAATTTCTACGTCCCTAAACTTTTACAGTTTCGAGATATAGATACACTCATTTTAAAAATTCACCCCCATTTTCACTCCCCGTTATTTGGATTTTCAAAAAACAAAAAAATACGTGTTTCTTTATTTTTAAAAGAGGTTCCAAATTTGAAATTTTTATGACTATAACATATTCAGTTTTTGAGATATAAGTCTCCACATAAAAGGTGTTCAACATTCTTGCCCCCCTTTTCACCCCCCTTCATGGGATTTTCCGAAAACAAAAAATACCTGTTTCTTTATTTGTAAAGTAGATCCCAAATACCAATTTTTTTGTCTGTAATATCTTCGGTCTCTGAAATATAAGTAGCCTGATTAAAGGCATTCAACCTCTTTTTCACCGTTTTCCACCCTTCCTATTAGGATTTTCCGAAAACAAAAAAATACGTGTTCCCTTATTTTTAATGAAGATTCTAAATACCAAGTTTTACATCTCTAAACTTTAAAACTTTTGAGATATAGATGCACTCATTTTAAACATTCACCCCCCTTTTCACCCTCGCATTAACTGGATTTTCCAAAAACAAAAAAATATATGTTTCTTTATTTTTGAAAGCGATCAAAAGTACCAATTTTGAGGTCTGTAATATCTTCAGTTTCTGAGATATAAGTATCGGTATCCTGATTAAAGGCATTCAACCCCTTTTTTTACCCTTTTCCCCCCTCCTATTGGGGTTGTCTGAAAACAAAAAAATACGTGTTTCCTTACTTTTAAAGAAGATTCTAAATACCAATTTTCACATCTGTAAACGTTTAAAGTTTTGAGATATAGACACACTCATTTTAAAATTTCACCCCCTTTTTACCCTCTTAGCGACGGAATATCCAAAAATCCTCTCTTAGCGAGCACCTGCATCTTAATTTGAATATATCCCCGAAATTTCATTTCTTTATGTCCAGTAGTTTTGGCTTGGCGATGATGAATCATTCAGTCAGTCAGTCAGTCAGTCAGTCAGTCAGTCAGTCAGTCAGTCAGTCAGTCAGTCAGGACAAGTTATTTTATATATATAGATAGATGTAGGTGCTCGCTAAGGGGGAATTTTTGGATATTCCGTCGCTAAGGTGGTGAAAAGGGGAGTGAAATTTTAAAATGAGTGTATCTATATCTCAAAACATTAAAAGTTTACATATGTAAATATTGGTTTTTAGAATCTCCTTTAAAAATAAGCAAACACGTATTTTTTGTTTTCGGAATATCCCAATAGGAGGGGTAAAAAAAGGGTGAAAAAGGGTGAAAAACGGGTTGAATGCCTTTAATGAGGACACTTATATGTCAGAAACTGAAGATATTACAGACATGAAAATTGGTACTTGGGATCTCCATTAAAAACAAAGAAACACGTATTTTGTTTGGAAAATCCAATTAATGGGAGGGTGAAAACTGGGGTGGATTTTTAAAATGAGTGTATCTATATCTCAAAATTTTAAAAGTTTACAAATGTAAAAAAATTGTTTTTTAGAATCTCTTTTAAAAATAAAGAAACGCGTACTTTTTGTTTACGGAAAATCCCAATAGGAGGGGTGAAGTGGGGTGTAAATATTACAGACCTGAAAATAGTATTTGGGATCTGTTTTTAAAATAAAGAAATATGTATTTTGTTGTTTTTGGAATATTCACTTAATGGGGGGGGGGGGGGGGATGAAAAGGGGTGTGAATTTTTAAAATTAGCATATCTATATATCTCAAAACTTTTAAAGTTTACAGATGTGAAATTGGTATTTAGAATGGGGTGAATTTTTAAAATGATTGTATCTATATCTCCAAACGTTTAATGTTTACGATGTAAACATTGGTATTTGGAATCTTCGTTAAAAATAAAGGAACACGTATTTTTTTGTTTTCGGAAATTTCCATTAAGGGGGGGGGGTGGAAAAAGAGGGAAAAGGGGTTGAACAAATTTTGTGAGAAGACTTATATCTCAGAAACTGAAGATGTTACAGACATGAAAATTGAAATTTGGAATCTCCTTTGAAATAATGAAATACGTAGTTTTGTGTTTTGTGATAATCCGATGAATAGGGGGTGAAAAGGAGTGACAAACGAGGTGCATTTTTTAAAGGACTATATCTGCAAATTATCTCAGACACGTAACAGATTACAGATTTGAAAACTGGTATTTGGAATTTACTGTAAAAGTAAAGGAACCATAAGTATTTTCTTTGGAAAATCCACTTTTTTTGCTAGGGGCTTTACGTCGCACCGACACAGATAGGTCTTATGGCGACGATGGGATAGGAAAGGCCTAGGAGTTGGAAGGAAGCGGCCGTGGCCTTAATTAAGGTACAGCCCCAGCATTTGCCTGGTGTGAAAATGGGAAACCACGGAAAACCACCTTCAGGGCTGCCGATAGTGGGATTCGAACCTACTATCTCCCGGATGCAAGCTCACAGCCGCGTGCCTCTACGCGCACAGCCAACTCGCCCGGTGGAAAATCCACTTAAGGGGAACTGAAGAAGGGGGTGAATTTTTAAAATTAGCGTATCTACAGTATATCTCAAAACCTTAACTTGTTGCAGACGTGAAAACTGGTACTTGGAATCTCCTTTAAAAAATAAAGAAACCCGCATTCGTTGGTTTTCGGGAAAAAATACCCTTAGCGGGGGAGTCTGAAAGAATTGAAAAATCATTGGAATTATTTGTATGAGAATATATATACCAAAAAATTCCAAGGTGTTACAAACGTGAAAACTGGTATTTGGAATCTCTTTTAAAAATAAAGGAAGGCGCATTTGGAGGGGGAATCAAGTTGGCGGGGGAGGGGGGGGGATGAAAACGGAGATTAATTCCTTTTACGAGGATACATATATCTCAAAAACTGAAGATGTTACAGTCGTGATAATTGGTATTTGGAAGCTCTTTTAAGCAAAAGGGCACTGTTTGTTTCTGGAAAATTCTCTTGAGTGGGGAATGTGAAAGGAAGTAAAAAAATTAATTATTTTTCTGGAGAAACTTATATCTCTAAACTAAAGGTAACAGACATGGAAATTGGTATTTGGAATCTCCTTTAAAAATCAATAAACACGCATTTTTTTGGGTGGGGGAAACCAGCTTAACGGGCGGGAGTGGAGTGAAAAAGGAGTTGAATTCTTTTCATGAGGATACTTATACCTCAAAAACTGAAGATGTTATAGACATGCAAATTCGTACTTGGAATTTTCCTTCAAAGTAAAGAAACACGTAATCTTTGGGAAATCCACTTAAGGGGGTGATTTAATTGAATAATTAGTTGAATTCTTTGTATGAGGATACTTACATCTCAAAAACAAAAGGTGATACAGACGTGAAAATTAGTATTTTGAATCACTTTTAAAAATAAGGAAACACGTATTTTGGTGAGGAAATCAACTTGGGGCGGGGGCGGTGTAAAGGGAGTTAAAATCGTTTTCATGAGAATACATGTACCGGTATCTCAAAACTGAAGATGTTACAGTCGTGATAATTGGCATTTGGAAGCTCCTTTATAAATAAACAAGTATTTTTTGTTTTCGGAAAATTCACTTAGGGGGGGGGTGAAAGGAAGTGAAAAATTAATTATTTTTATGGAGAAATTTAGATTTCAAAATCTTAAGGTTACACACGTGACGATTTGTATTCAGAACCCCCTTTAACAATAAAGGAACACGCATTTTTTGAGGGGGGATCAGCTTAACGTGCTGGAGTGAAAAAGGAGTTGAATTCTTTTTATGAGGATACTTATATCTCAAAAACTGAAGATGTTAGAGGCATGAACATTTGTATTTGGAATCTTCTTTCAAAGTAAAAGGACACGTGTTCCTTTGTCTTCGGAAAATCCACTTAAGGGGGGGGGGCGTGAATGAATTGAAAAATTAGTTGAATTCTTTGTATTAGGATACTTATGTCTCAAAAGCTAAATAAGTTAAAGACGTGAAAATAGGTATTTTAATCTCCTTTAAAAATTAAGAAACACACACTTTTGAGGAGGGGGAATCAACTTAACGGGTAGGAAGGGGGGGGGTTAAAAAGGAGTTGAATTACTTTTATGAGGATACTTATATCTCAACCGCTGAAGATGTTGCAGACATGAAAATGTGTATTTGGAATGTTCTTTCAAAATAATGAAACACGTAATGAAATGGCGTATGGCTTTTAGTGCCGCGAATGTCCCAGGACAAGTTCGGCTCGCCAGATGCAGGTCTTTGGATTTGACACCCTTAGGCGACCTGTGCGTCATGGTGAAGATGAAATGATGATGAAGACTACACAGACACCCAGCCCCCATGCCAGTGAAATTAACCAATTATGGTTAAAATTCCCGACCCTGCCGGGAATCGAACCCGGGATCCCTGTGACCAAAGGCCAGCACGCTAACCATTTAGCCATGGAGCCGGACATGAAACACGTAATCTTTGGTCTTTGAAAAATCCAATTAAGGGGGTGAATGAAATGAAAAATTAGTTGAATTATTCGTATGAGGAGTCTTATGTCTCAAAAACTAAAGATAATAAAGACGTTAAAATTGGTATTTGGCATCTCCTTTAAAAATAAAGAAACACGCACTTTTGGCAGGGGGAATCAGCTTAACGGGTAGGAAGAGGGGGCTGGAAAAGGACTTGAATTACGTTCATGAGGATATCAAAAAATGAAGATGTTACAGACGTGAAAATTAGTATTTGGAATCCGTTAAAAATAAAGTAACACGCATTTGATTTTTTCGGAAAATCGACGTAAGGGGTGTGGTGTTGAATATAAGTAAATGAGGAGTTGAAAAAGCCTATGTTTATGAGGATACTTTATTTTAAAAACTGAAGCTGTTACAGACCTAAACGTTGCTATCTTGAATTTCCTTTCAAAATAAAGAAACGTTTTGTTTTCGGAAAGTCCACTTAAAGCGGGAAAGGTGTGGAAAGAAGTGAAGAAGAAGAAGTTGAATTATTTTTATGAGTATACATTTATCTCAAAAGCTGAAGGTGTTACAGACGTACAGACATGAAAACTGGTATTTGAAATCTCCTTTAAAAATTATGACCGAGCTCGAGAGCTGCAGTCGCATAAGTGCGGCCAGTATCCAGTATTCGGGAGATAGTTTGTTCGAACCCCACTGTCGGCAGCCCTGAAGATTGATTTCCGTGGTTTCCCATTTTCACACCAAGCAAATGCAGGAGCTGTACCTTAATGAATGCAACGGCCACTTCCTTCCCACTCCTAGCTCTCTCCTGTTCCATCGTCGCCATAAGAGCTATCTGTGTCGGTGCGACGTTAAGCTAATTGTAAAAAAGGAATAAAAATAGTGAAACACATATTTTTTGTTTTCGAAAAATCATTTAAGGGGCTGAAAGGAATTGGAAAAGCGGGTATTACAAAGTATTTCTGGTGTAAATGAAACGCAATTTTTGGGTGAGTTTTTATACTTCAGAAATTTTCTGATAGTATAATGCCGAGGAACGATTACTTTGATAAAATTACGAAATCCACGCGAGCGAAGCCGCGGGTAATTGCTAGTCTATATATATAAAGTAACTTGTCCTGACTGACTGACTGACTGACTGATTCATCATCGCCGAGCCAAAACTACTGGACATAATGAAATGAAATGTTGAGGATACATTTATATTACAATGTAAGTGCTCACTAAGGGAGAATTTTTGGATATTCCGTCGCTAAGGGGGTTAAAAGGGGGGGGGGGGTGAATATTTAAAATGAGTGTATCTATATCTCAAAACTTTAAAAGTTTACAGATGTCAAAATTGGCATTTAGAATCTCCTTTAAAAAGAAAGAAACCCGTATTTTTTCGGAAAATTCCAATAGGAGGGGAGAAAAAGGGTGAAAAAGTGGTTGAATATCATTAAAGGGGATAGTTATATGTCAGAAACTGTAGATATTACAGACCTGAAAATTGGTATTTGTGTTCCCCTTTAAGGATCGAGAAAGACGTATTTTTTGTTTTGGAAAATCCAAGTAATGGGGGGTGAAAAGGGGGGTGAATTTTTAAAATGAGTGTATCGATATCTAAGAACTTTAAAAGTTTGCAGATGTAAAAATTGATACTTATAATCTTCCTTAAAAATAAACGAACACTTTCTTTTGTTTTCTGTAAATCCCAATAGGAGGGGTGAAAAAGTGTGAATAATGGGTTGAATGCCTTTAATTAGGATACTTATGTCTCAGAAACTGAGGATAATACAGACCTGAAAACTGGTATATGGGTTCTCCTTCAAAAATAAAGAAACATATTTTTTTCTTTTTGGAAAATCCAATTAATGGGGGTTAAACAGGAGTGACAAATTGGCGTGAGTTTTTAGAAAGACTATATCTACAGTATATCTCAGAAACGTAAAATGTTACAGACGTAAAAACTGGCATTTGGGATCTCCTGTTAAAGTATAGAAACATAGGTGATTTGTTTTTGGAAACTCCACTTAAGGGGTACTAAAAAGGGGTGAAATTTTCAAACGAGAATTTCTACAGTATATCTCAAAAATTTAACATGATACAGAAGTGAAAAATTGTATTTTTATCTCTATTAAAAATAAAGAAACGTGTATGTTTAGTTTTCGGAAAAACCACTTTGGTGGTTCATAATGTACTTACAAGGAGCCTAAGTGGCTCAGGTAGCAGCGCGCCGCCCTCTCACCGCTGGGTTCCGTGGTTCAAATCTCGGTCACTTGATGTGAGATTTGTGTTGGACAAAGCGGAGGCGGGACAGTGACTGAAAATGGGGTTGAATTCTTTTAATTAGGATACTGATATCTCAAAAACTGAAGATGTTACAGAAGTGTAATTAGGTATTTGGAATCTGCTTTGAAAGTAAAGAAACAAGTATTCTCGGAACATCCAATGAAGGTGACGGGGGGGGGGGAGGGGGAGCGAGGTGAAAGGAGTGAAAAATTAATTAAATTAATTGTATGAACATACAAACACGCCTTACATCCAATAAAAACGAAAATTATTACAGACGTGAAAACTGGTATTTAGATCTGCTTTAAATACAAAGAAAAACGCGTTTTGGGAGGCGGGAAATCAACTTGGGGGCGGGAGTGAAAAGGTGTTGAATTCCTTTCATGAGGACACATATCTCAAAAGGTGAAGATGTTAGTGTCGTGATAATTGTTTTTTAGAAGATCCTTTACTATAAAGAAGGAAGTGGTTTTTTGCCGGAAAATTCACTTAAGGGTGGGTGGGGGAGTGTGGAAGTATCTGAAAAAATGTGAATTATTTTTATGCGGATACTTATATCTCAATACTGAAGGTAACAGACGTGAACATTGGTACTTGGAATCTCCTTTGAACTTAAAGAAACACGCCTTACATCCAATAAAAACGAAAATTATTACAGACGTGAAAACTGGTATTTAGATCTGCTTTAAATACAAAGAAAAACGCGTTTTGGGAGGCGGGAAATCATCTTGGGGGGCGGGAGTGAAAAGGTGTTGAATTCCTTTCATGAGGACACATATCTCAAAAGGTGAAGATGTTAGTGTCGTGATAATTGTTTTTTAGAAGATCCTTTACTATAAAGAAGGAAGTGGTTTTTTGCCGGAAAATTCACTTAAGGGTGGGTGGGGGAGTGTGGAAGTATCTGAAAAAATGTGAATTATTTTTATGCGGATACTTATATCTCAATACTGAAGGTAACAGACGTGAACATTGGTATTTGGAATCTCCTTTGAACTTAAAGAAACACGCCTTCTTTTTTTAGAGGGGGGGGGGGGAATCAAGTTAACGGCGGTGGGGTGAAAAAGGAGGTGTCACCAATTGATTTTACTGTTCATAATGTACTTACAAGGAGCCTCAGTGGCTCAGGTAGCAGCGCGCCGCCCTCTCACCGCTGGGTTCCGTGGTTCAAATCTCGGTCACTCGATGTGAGATTTGTGCTGGACAAAGCGGAGGCGGGACAGGATTTTATCCGGGTAGTCCGGTTTTCGCCGTCATCATTCATTCCAGCAACACCCTCCATTAACATTTCATTTCATTTGTCATTCATTAATCGTTGCCCCAGAGGAGTGCGACAGGCTTCGGCAGCCGGCATAATTCCTATCCTCGCCGATAGAGGGCGGCTTTATTCATTCCATTCCTGACCCGTCGAATGACTGAAAACAGGCTGTGGATTTTCAATGTACTTATTCTGATCATAAAGCGATCATTTTTAATCTTTCCTGGGTTCGTTTCAAGAACCATCCTTTCCTTTGGAGAACGTTGTTAGATTACAGTAGATTCTCCTGGCATATAAATACAAATTTAAACACATTTGAAATAAACGGTAGGAATGAGATTGACCGTGCAATTGTTCGCCTCTATAATTAGGTCAATAATGCATGGAAGTATGTCATTCGTATCTCCAGAAATCCCGCGCAGTTGCCTACGCGCGACAGTGGTGCCGGTCACATTGTCAGAAATGACAATTTCAGCAGATGTAATTTACCGCCAAGTAGCAGTCTCTCATCCTGCTGTGGGGTCCAGAACATTAATAATAATAATAATAATAATAATAATAATAATAATAATAATAATAATAATAATAATAATAATAATAATAATGTTCTGGACCGTCGTCAAACTGTGCGGACCGCGCTGGAAACGCGTCCTGGACGGGTACTGACTACGAATGCAGGCCGGCCGCGGGTTCAGTACCGCCAAGGCACACAAGACGACACCACGCTGTATCTCCTCAAGGTTTTGATCCATATTAAAAATGCTTATAGGAAAAGATGGCAAAGATTTAGGGACCCAACTGACCGGGTGGATTACCTGGAACTAGCCCGGGAAGTACGAAATCGATTGCTGGAAAGAAAGATAAAAAACGGGAGGAACATTGCCGTAATCTCTCAGAAAACGAGTCAGATCGCGAATTTTTTGGCAGATTCTCTCAAAAAACCAGTCAGATCGCGAATTTCGGCGGATTATATATAAAACGTTAAGCATTCAATAATAAATTTCAGTATAATACCGTAGCGAAGCGCGGGTATCTGTATAAATTCGTCTTACATCATCCCCGAGCCCGTATCAAGAAACTAAGGTGGTAGATATACACGAGCGAAAATGTTTCGAAACATATCAACTCAAACGTATACCTCACTTTCGGCCCTTGTAATGTAAATTCTTCTTCTTCTTATTTGAGGCCTTAATCCCAATTTATTTGGGTCGGCACTTGATATGGATTTGGCCCCAGTTTTACGACCTATGTCAAGGGATGTATTTGGTATTGTGCGTTTCTGTGGTGGTTAGTGGTGTAGTAGGAATTAACCATAAAACCCAACGAGCTGGAAAAAACAAGAAAGGGCTGTTTGCCTGACATCAGCGCTCCTTGCGGAGGTAAGTTCAGAAAGGGCAGCCATGTTTCGAATTGTCATTACAAAGTGAGTTGGCGCAAGAACATATCGTCGCTGCACCGGCAAAACCTCGTATACCACAATGATCTTCCTATCGATTATTCTCCTTAAGAATGGTCACGACTTCCAGCCACATATGGATAAGCAGTTTATCAGAACAATGTTCGTTGTGTCCGTTTTCCTATGCTGGCAGGTAAACGAAAATGGATCTTAAATGCATTATATTGTAGGAGTGCGTAAATACGTCATGCAAACATACATCCCTACAGTACGGTACAGTAAGGTTCATTTTCCTTTACAAATTGGCATACGAAAATGAACACAACAAAAATTGTTCTGATGGTCTACATATCCATACGTGGCTGGGAGGCGTAACCAGTCTTAAAGTGAATAATGAATAGGAAGGGCATTGTGGGATACGAGGTTTTGCCGGTGCAGCGACGATAATTATGATGAGTTGACGTGGAGATTGTGCGTGGCGACTGAAAATCCTGAATTTTAAGAAGTGAAAAATTAGATTCACACCTTCAAGAACGCCAGCCAGCCGTATAGTCAGCGTACGGCTGCACTGATCGGAGTAAAGTGATTGATAATGTTACATTTTTCAGGCTTATCATAGGCGATGATTTCTTGGTACATGTATATCTTTGCCCTTGAAAGTTAATTTTTGTTGCCATCTGGTGTTGGTGTATGTTTCACTGAAGGTGATATTCAGGTTCTTCCTTGTTTCTCTCTCTATAATGGTCCTGAAGACTTGTCTTATGCTTGGGCATTGGTTTGATGTAGGCCTATTTCAGTCAAACCAAGCACCGTAAATACTGTATTTTACTGGCATTCGTGAAATTTATCAAGTGTTTATTGTACACCAAGCGAGTTGGCCATGCTGTGAGCTTGCATGCGGGAGATAGTGGGTTCGAACCCTACTGTCGGCAGCACTGAAGATGGTTTTCCGTGGTTTCCCATTTTTACACCAGGCAAATGCTGGAGCTGAACCTTAGTGAAGGCCACGGCCAATTCCTTCCCATTCCTAGGCCATTCCTATCCCATCTTCGCCACAAAACCTATCTGTGTCGGTGCGACGTAAAGCAAATAACAAAAAAGACCTGTGTCGGTGCGACAAAGGACAACTTGTTTAAAAAAAATGGTAATTAATGCTATTTGCTTTACGTCCTACGAACTATTTTTACGGTGCCGGCATTTTGTCCCGCGTGATTTCGTTAACGTGACAGTAAATCAGTCAACACAAGGCTGACGTATTTGAGCACCTTCAAATACCACCGGACTGAGCCAGGATCGAACTTGCCAAGTTGGGGTCAGAAGGCCAGCGCCTCAACCGTCGGAGCCACTCAGCCTGCCCAAAAAAACAAGAATGTTTTTTGTAGACGTCAGCCGCATTACCATTTAAAATTAGGTTACACTTCATAATGGACTAGTAATCCTGGCATGATACGCTAAAAGAAAAAATATATCTCCCCTACAGTGTAATAAATGTTTTACCGAGCGAGTTGGCCGTACGGTTTGGTGGAACAGCTTGCATTCGGGAGAGAGTGGGTTCGAATCCCACCGTCGGCAGCCCTGAAGATGGTATTCCGTGGCTTCCCACGTCACGTGGCCGCTACCCTCCCAATTCTAGCCCTTTCCCATCCTTGCGTCGCTGGAAACCTTCGATATGTTTGTGCGGCGTTAAACAAGTAGCAAAAATAAATAAATAAATAAATAAATAAATAAATAAATAAATAAATAAATAAATAAATAAATAAATAAATAAATACCAATAAACAATTATAGTAGTACTCATTGTAACCTATGGTAGGTCCCCTTCGTTTTAAGGACGTCCTTAATAAATACTCATTTATGTCCTAGTTTTTTTTTAATTTACACTTAACCACAACAGTCAAGCAGGGTAACGCTCTTGTTCCGATTTCGTGGTCCGTTCGTATGTCACTGTATGGCGATTCTCCTTATATCCTTTTCGAACAACCTTACAATAAGCTGATCGTTACGTTGGCTTAGCGCCGCAACATGGATAAAGTGACGCTATTCGCACTCTTTGATTATAAATGCTCAAAGATTTCGGCTGACGTATTTAATTTTACACCAGTGATTCTATAATGCGTATTTCAATATTTTTCGTCATTAGACAGCTTATCTGACAACCGAAAACTTGGCGGACGTTCGTTCAATTAGCTTCTGCGCTTCCGAAACTTGGCGGACGTTCGTTCAATTAGCTTCTGCGCTTCCGCCTCTCTATGTTATTCTAGCTCGTTGATAAAACCAAACTCCATGGCGCAACAGCACCAAAGGGCCTTGGCTTGCCAGCGACTGCTGTGCGGCTCGAAGGCCTGCAGATTACGAGGTGTCGTGTAGTCAGCACGACGAATCCTCTCGGCCGTTATTCTTGGCTTTCTAAACCGGGCCACCATCTTATCGTCAGATAGCTCCTCAATTGTAATTATGTAGGCTAAGTGGACCTCAAAACAGTCCTCAGACCCAGTTGTACCTGACCTGACCGGGATAGAACCCGGGGTCTCCAGATAAGAGGGAGGCATGCCACCGCTTCACAGCGGGGTCGGCTAAGGAATTAACCATATGCAGTTAAAATCTTCAGCCCTGATGGGATTCGAACCCTGGGCCCACTGAGCCAAGGAGTCAGATTTGTAACATAAATAACTATTACAAAATATTTAGAATATCCATCGTCATAGTATTGAAAGTAGTGAGTTGCGCCTCCACTGAACACCGGAGCCTTTCAGAATAGTGATTGCTGTATAGATCTATGTAACGGGCTGCCTGGCCGAGGCGATAAAGGGGTGCTCGGTTCACTCGGATGGACGTGGGTTCGATTTCTCGCCAGGAAGTAGACAAATTTAAGAAACGAGATTTCCATTTTCCGAGGTTCACATGGCCCTGAAGTTCACTCAGCCTACATTAAAAATGACCACCAGGTTAATTCCTGGGGGCAAAGGCGGCAGGGCGTAAAGCTAACCACTCCATGCGCCGAGGTTACGGATAGTGGAAGCCTTTGTCTTCCACCCCTCCCAGGGCCTTCATGGACTGTACGGATATGATTTTGCTTAACTCTGGATAAGCCTACGTGCTCCTCAGTCTTTACACGCCACGGGTCTTCTTTCTCTTAGGAAATCTGTCGCCGTGATGCGGGGACCGACATGCTTTTCACCCGGCTGACCTAAGTTCGATTCGCGGCTCTTCCTCGAATTTAAGACTGATTTGAAGGATTGGAATGGTGCTCAATCAGTCGTGACTAGCGTATTTGACTGGAGAAGTGGCTTATAACCCCGATTCCCGACCATCCATGGAGACATTTTCCATGGCTTCCCACTTCAACTCCAGGCGTACAAATGAACCTTGTCTACCTCATTCCCAATCTATCCCTAGTTAACATAAACACACACACTGCAAGTAGGCCTACACAGGGCCGATGGTCAGAATGTCCCAAACCCATTAATTAGGCAACAGAAATATTCTCGTAACACCATCAGTTTAGTTTATCGATGAAGATGGTGATCATCATTTTCAGGGGCCTGATATCCATGCCACCGGCAAATACCGTATATA
Source organism: Anabrus simplex (assembly GCF_040414725.1). Taxonomy (NCBI): domain Eukaryota; kingdom Metazoa; phylum Arthropoda; class Insecta; order Orthoptera; family Tettigoniidae; genus Anabrus; species Anabrus simplex. The sequence goes on along the minus strand of NC_090266.1, from coordinate 970,690,899 downwards.
AAAATAATAACGGCGTGTGTCCTGTGGGGAGACTTGGTGCAGGTTTTTCTTGACACCCATGGACGACCTTCGTGCCTGTGAGGATGCGACCCTACCTGGGATGAAATTTTTATTGAAGATGACACAAATACCCAGTCCTTGAGGGACAGGAAATAACCAATGAAGGTTAAAATCCCTGACCCAGACGGGAATTTAAACCGGTGTCCTCTTAACCGAAGGACAGTTGCTGACCAATCAGCCAAGTATTCGGACAACCCATGCTTTATTTTCCATCGGTCCCTTTCCACAATACTAGCAGGGTATGAACGTGTCCCAGGAGCGCGCCAGATGAAGAGACTGCGAGTCACTCTCACTCTCCAGGTTAAACCGTGAACAGGATACTACCCCACTGTTCGTTAAGATCAAAAGCCAAAATTTACAAAAGAAAAAGCGTTGTTTTACGTAAGCAACAGTGAAGGAAGGAAGGAAGGAAGGAAGGAAGGAAGGAGGGAAGGAAAGACATGCATTGTTTTCTCATAATTTGTTTTTGTTGCTTTTTTGTGTAAAGGGACCTAACATTTAGGTCATCGGCCTATTGTAATTTACAAGTGGCAATGAGCGAGATATTTTAGCGAGGTGTTAACAATGATTATTCTTTTAGTGAAATTATTTCGAAGTACTATTAATCGCCATGCTTTAGCCATATTTAAATATTAAGCGGAGGTAGAGCAATTTTAACTAATGAAGCGGTAGTTGCCTTCAATATGACACTTCGTGTGTATACCCTCAATTTTTTGTAACCACTCTTTTATGTTAAAAAGTATTATGCTAGTTGATTTAACACAATCTTCATGAATTACTGTAGTTATATGGCTGACTAGCAAGATGCCCGTGCTTCGCTACGGTATTATACTGAAATTTATAATTGAATGCTTAACGTTTTATATATAACCCGCCGATATTAGCGATCTGACTCGTTTTCTGAGAGATGCCGCCAAAATTCGCGATCTGACTCATTTTCTGAGAGATTACGGCAACGTTCCTCCCATTTTAAATCTTTTTTCCAGCAATCGATTTCGTACTTCCCGGGCTAGGTCCAGGTATTCCACCCGGTCAGTTGGGTCCCTAAAACTTTGCCATGTTTTCCTATGAGCATTTTTAATGTAGTTCAAATCCTTGAGGAGATCCGGCGTGGTGTCCTCTTAGGTGCCTTGGCGGTACTAAACCGACGGCCGGACTGCAATCGTAGTCATTACCCGTCCAGGACCCGTTTCAAGCACGGTCCGCACATTTTGACGACGGTCCAGAACATTATTATTATTATTATTATTATTATTATTATTATTATTATTATTATTATTATTATTAGGGTGGGTGAAATTAGTTGAATTTAGGTATTATTATTGTTACGGGGTTACCCGTGGAATGCAGAGGTGAAAGAAGGTCCGGGCTGGAATGGATCTAACTACAAAGCTGAGATATTGATTATTAATTAAAATGATTAAAATTAAAATTGATTAAAATGGCATTAAAGGTTATATTTTCAAAAATAGCAAAACAATTTTCAAATAAAACTTCATATTTTAACAAGTAACAGCAAGTCAAATCAGCTACAATACCAGTAACAAAATTTAAGTCTAGGAACGACAAGATTGGTGGTATAACAGAACTTCGGCTTCAAGCCTTCACTTTACATTCACTGAGATCTCAGCTCCCAACCACATATTTACCAAGGGGCAGAAAACCCCTAATAACATGGAGCACTTGCTCTCACCTTCGAATATCAAGCCTCTCTGAGGCGCTTTTACCACAAATAAAAGAGCTGACCCGCTCACAATTTTCTGAGCCTATCAAAGGCCACAACAAACTTTACTATCAACTGCCCTCAAGGCACACTTACAAAGAAACAGGGGTATCTTGTAACCAACCTACTGGGCCTTCGTAGGAAAAAAATAGGTTAAGTTAATTGCCCAAAATGCAAAACTGAATGTAGGCGTGAATATGCGCTCCTACATGAAACTTCTTAAAACCTAAGAGGCACTAGGCGGATGAAGCAGGGGCTATTCCCAAACTATGGAGGTGACTCGTATACAGAATAAATTTAATACATTACGGAAGAGTACAAGAACGGTTACGAAAACGCAGTCACCTCAAATTCAAAATGAAGGGGAGCTCGAGAGGGTAAAGCACTCTCTATCCCCGATTTACAGTTAAGGTTATATGAAAATTTTACATCAAAACGGAAAAAGTTACATTTTTGGACAGATAGGTTACATCAAAAAGGTTTCGGACCTTCCCCGAGGGTTAAACTGCTGAGCTAGCAGGAAAATAAAGATGTTAAACGGCCATTACCTTTGTGAAGAGCTGCTGCCCGAAGGAAGAGGCGCTACCCGCCCCCTGCTACACGTCCATACACTAAGCTAGATGTTGAAGAAGTGGCTGAGAGACATGAAATCAGCAGTTTTTATACTCTCGGGGAAGATTCGAGGCCTTTCATGAATAATTAAGACACACCCACAGGCGTTTATTGGGTAGCTTACAGTTACACATCAAAATCGAAGAAGAAAGACACGATTGGTCAAAAATTAATTACAGAAATTATGGATTGGCTAAGTTCAAAACTGGCGGAAGGAAAAGATTTATATTGCCAACCCACAAATGAAAGAACGAAATTTAGTAAAGAACAAACTTATGAATACAAAATTTCTTCAAATAACGTTCTTCCCCTTCGCACCAGGGTGCATGGTCATAGTTTTTTGTAGAGACACATATCAGAGAATGTCCACACTTCTTGATCAATAGAAAACAAAACAAGTTGAACTCCACGCAGTACTGACAACTTCGTAATCACAAAATTTACGGTAGTGATATCTTCTGAGAAAACTTATGACTTGATACAGTTGTTAAAGTTCAGAGTTTCTCCTGTAGAGGAGTACTTTAAAGCGGAAAATTCAAATGTGCGGCGTAGAGGTGTACCAGCCGGTACAATTATTATTATTATTATTATTATTATTATTATTATTATTATTATTATTATTGATGTTCTGGACCCCACAGCAAGATGCAAGACCTCTACTTGGCGGTAAAATTACATTTGCTACCATTGTCATTGATGACGGGATGACCAGCAACATTGTCATCCGTAGGCAAGTGCGCAGGACTTCTGGCGATACGAATGACATACTTCCGTGTATTATTGACCTTATTATAGAAGTGAAGATTTCACGGTCGATTTCATACCTATATACGAGCGAAAATGTTTCGAAACATATCAACTCAAACGTATACCTCACTTTCGGCCCTTGTAATGTAAATTCTTCTTCTTCTTATTTGAGGCCTTAATCCCAATTTATTTGGGTCGGCACTTGATATGGATTTGGCCCCAGTTTTACGACCTATGTCAAGGGATGTATTTGGTATTGTGCGTTTCTGTGGTGGTTAGTGGTGTAGTAGGAATTAACCATAAAACCCAACGAGCTGGAAAAAACAAGAAAGGGCTGTTTGCCTGACATCAGCGCTCCTTGCGGAGGTAAGTTCAGAAAGGGCAGCCATGTTTCGAATTGTCATTACAAAGTGAGTTGGCGCAAGAACATATCGTCGCTGCACCGGCAAAACCTCGTATACCACAATGATCTTCCTATCGATTATTCTCCTTAAGAATGGTCACGACTTCCAGCCACATATGGATAAGCAGTTTATCAGAACAATGTTCGTTGTGTCCGTTTTCCTATGCTGGCAGGTAAACGAAAATGGATCTTAAATGCATTATATTGTAGGAGTGCGTAAATACGTCATGCAAACATACATCCCTACAGTACGGTACAGTAAGGTTCATTTTCCTTTACAAATTGGCATACGAAAATGAACACAACAAAAATTGTTCTGATGGTCTACATATCCATACGTGGCTGGGAGGCGTAACCAGTCTTAAAGTGAATAATGAATAGGAAGGGCATTGTGGGATACGAGGTTTTGCCGGTGCAGCGACGATAATTATGATGAGTTGACGTGGAGATTGTGCGTGGCGACTGAAAATCCTGAATTTTAAGAAGTGAAAAATTAGATTCACACCTTCAAGAACGCCAGCCAGCCGTATAGTCAGCGTACGGCTGCACTGATCGGAGTAAAGTGATTGATAATGTTACATTTTTCAGGCTTATCATAGGCGATGATTTCTTGGTACATGTATATCTTTGCCCTTGAAAGTTAATTTTTGTTGCCATCTGGTGTTGGTGTATGTTTCACTGAAGGTGATATTCAGGTTCTTCCTTGTTTCTCTCTCTATAATGGTCCTGAAGACTTGTCTTATGCTTGGGCATTGGTTTGATGTAGGCCTATTTCAGTCAAACCAAGCACCGTAAATACTGTATTTTACTGGCATTCGTGAAATTTATCAAGTGTTTATTGTACACCAAGCGAGTTGGCCATGCTGTGAGCTTGCATGCGGGAGATAGTGGGTTCGAACCCTACTGTCGGCAGCACTGAAGATGGTTTTCCGTGGTTTCCCATTTTTACACCAGGCAAATGCTGGAGCTGAACCTTAGTGAAGGCCACGGCCAATTCCTTCCCATTCCTAGGCCATTCCTATCCCATCTTCGCCACAAAACCTATCTGTGTCGGTGCGACGTAAAGCAAATAACAAAAAAGACCTGTGTCGGTGCGACAAAGGACAACTTGTTTAAAAAAAATGGTAATTAATGCTATTTGCTTTACGTCCTACGAACTATTTTTACGGTGCCGGCATTTTGTCCCGCGTGATTTCGTTAACGTGACAGTAAATCAGTCAACACAAGGCTGACGTATTTGAGCACCTTCAAATACCACCGGACTGAGCCAGGATCGAACTTGCCAAGTTGGGGTCAGAAGGCCAGCGCCTCAACCGTCGGAGCCACTCAGCCTGCCCAAAAAAACAAGAATGTTTTTTGTAGACGTCAGCCGCATTACCATTTAAAATTAGGTTACACTTCATAATGGACTAGTAATCCTGGCATGATACGCTAAAAGAAAAAATATATCTCCCCTACAGTGTAATAAATGTTTTACCGAGCGAGTTGGCCGTACGGTTTGGTGGAACAGCTTGCATTCGGGAGAGAGTGGGTTCGAATCCCACCGTCGGCAGCCCTGAAGATGGTATTCCGTGGCTTCCCACGTCACGTGGCCGCTACCCTCCCAATTCTAGCCCTTTCCCATCCTTGCGTCGCTGGAAACCTTCGATATGTTTGTGCGGCGTTAAACAAGTAGCAAAAATAAATAAATAAATAAATAAATAAATAAATAAATAAATAAATAAATAAATAAATAAATAAATAAATAAATACCAATAAACAATTATAGTAGTACTCATTGTAACCTATGGTAGGTCCCCTTCGTTTTAAGGACGTCCTTAATAAATACTCATTTATGTCCTAGTTTTTTTTTAATTTACACTTAACCACAACAGTCAAGCAGGGTAACGCTCTTGTTCCGATTTCGTGGTCCGTTCGTATGTCACTGTATGGCGATTCTCCTTATATCCTTTTCGAACAACCTTACAATAAGCTGATCGTTACGTTGGCTTAGCGCCGCAACATGGATAAAGTGACGCTATTCGCACTCTTTGATTATAAATGCTCAAAGATTTCGGCTGACGTATTTAATTTTACACCAGTGATTCTATAATGCGTATTTCAATATTTTTCGTCATTAGACAGCTTATCTGACAACCGAAAACTTGGCGGACGTTCGTTCAATTAGCTTCTGCGCTTCCGAAACTTGGCGGACGTTCGTTCAATTAGCTTCTGCGCTTCCGCCTCTCTATGTTATTCTAGCTCGTTGATAAAACCAAACTCCATGGCGCAACAGCACCAAAGGGCCTTGGCTTGCCAGCGACTGCTGTGCGGCTCGAAGGCCTGCAGATTACGAGGTGTCGTGTAGTCAGCACGACGAATCCTCTCGGCCGTTATTCTTGGCTTTCTAAACCGGGCCACCATCTTATCGTCAGATAGCTCCTCAATTGTAATTATGTAGGCTAAGTGGACCTCAAAACAGTCCTCAGACCCAGTTGTACCTGACCTGACCGGGATAGAACCCGGGGTCTCCAGATAAGAGGGAGGCATGCCACCGCTTCACAGCGGGGTCGGCTAAGGAATTAACCATATGCAGTTAAAATCTTCAGCCCTGATGGGATTCGAACCCTGGGCCCACTGAGCCAAGGAGTCAGATTTGTAACATAAATAACTATTACAAAATATTTAGAATATCCATCGTCATAGTATTGAAAGTAGTGAGTTGCGCCTCCACTGAACACCGGAGCCTTTCAGAATAGTGATTGCTGTATAGATCTATGTAACGGGCTGCCTGGCCGAGGCGATAAAGGGGTGCTCGGTTCACTCGGATGGACGTGGGTTCGATTTCTCGCCAGGAAGTAGACAAATTTAAGAAACGAGATTTCCATTTTCCGAGGTTCACATGGCCCTGAAGTTCACTCAGCCTACATTAAAAATGACCACCAGGTTAATTCCTGGGGGCAAAGGCGGCAGGGCGTAAAGCTAACCACTCCATGCGCCGAGGTTACGGATAGTGGAAGCCTTTGTCTTCCACCCCTCCCAGGGCCTTCATGGACTGTACGGATATGATTTTGCTTAACTCTGGATAAGCCTACGTGCTCCTCAGTCTTTACACGCCACGGGTCTTCTTTCTCTTAGGAAATCTGTCGCCGTGATGCGGGGACCGACATGCTTTTCACCCGGCTGACCTAAGTTCGATTCGCGGCTCTTCCTCGAATTTAAGACTGATTTGAAGGATTGGAATGGTGCTCAATCAGTCGTGACTAGCGTATTTGACTGGAGAAGTGGCTTATAACCCCGATTCCCGACCATCCATGGAGACATTTTCCATGGCTTCCCACTTCAACTCCAGGCGTACAAATGAACCTTGTCTACCTCATTCCCAATCTATCCCTAGTTAACATAAACACACACACTGCAAGTAGGCCTACACAGGGCCGATGGTCAGAATGTCCCAAACCCATTAATTAGGCAACAGAAATATTCTCGTAACACCATCAGTTTAGTTTATCGATGAAGATGGTGATCATCATTTTCAGGGGCCTGATATCCATGCCACCGGCAAATACCGTATATAAAAATAATAACGGCGTGTGTCCTGTGGGGAGACTTGGTGCAGGTTTTTCTTGACACCCATGGACGACCTTCGTGCCTGTGAGGATGCGACCCTACCTGGGATGAAATTTTTATTGAAGATGACACAAATACCCAGTCCTTGAGGGACAGGAAATAACCAATGAAGGTTAAAATCCCTGACCCAGACGGGAATTTAAACCGGTGTCCTCTTAACCGAAGGACAGTTGCTGACCAATCAGCCAAGTATTCGGACAACCCATGCTTTATTTTCCATCGGTCCCTTTCCACAATACTAGCAGGGTATGAACGTGTCCCAGGAGCGCGCCAGATGAAGAGACTGCGAGTCACTCTCACTCTCCAGGTTAAACCGTGAACAGGATACTACCCCACTGTTCGTTAAGATCAAAAGCCAAAATTTACAAAAGAAAAAGCGTTGTTTTACGTAAGCAACAGTGAAGGAAGGAAGGAAGGAAGGAAGGAAGGAAGGAGGGAAGGAAAGACATGCATTGTTTTCTCATAATTTGTTTTTGTTGCTTTTTTGTGTAAAGGGACCTAACATTTAGGTCATCGGCCTATTGTAATTTACAAGTGGCAATGAGCGAGATATTTTAGCGAGGTGTTAACAATGATTATTCTTTTAGTGAAATTATTTCGAAGTACTATTAATCGCCATGCTTTAGCCATATTTAAATATTAAGCGGAGGTAGAGCAATTTTAACTAATGAAGCGGTAGTTGCCTTCAATATGACACTTCGTGTGTATACCCTCAATTTTTTGTAACCACTCTTTTATGTTAAAAAGTATTATGCTAGTTGATTTAACACAATCTTCATGAATTACTGTAGTTATATGGCTGACTAGCAAGATGCCCGTGCTTCGCTACGGTATTATACTGAAATTTATAATTGAATGCTTAACGTTTTATATATAACCCGCCGATATTAGCGATCTGACTCGTTTTCTGAGAGATGCCGCCAAAATTCGCGATCTGACTCATTTTCTGAGAGATTACGGCAACGTTCCTCCCATTTTAAATCTTTTTTCCAGCAATCGATTTCGTACTTCCCGGGCTAGGTCCAGGTATTCCACCCGGTCAGTTGGGTCCCTAAAACTTTGCCATGTTTTCCTATGAGCATTTTTAATGTAGTTCAAATCCTTGAGGAGATCCGGCGTGGTGTCCTCTTAGGTGCCTTGGCGGTACTAAACCGACGGCCGGACTGCAATCGTAGTCATTACCCGTCCAGGACCCGTTTCAAGCACGGTCCGCACATTTTGACGACGGTCCAGAACATTATTATTATTATTATTATTATTATTATTATTATTATTATTATTATTATTATTAGGGTGGGTGAAATTAGTTGAATTTAGGTATTATTATTGTTACGGGGTTACCCGTGGAATGCAGAGGTGAAAGAAGGTCCGGGCTGGAATGGATCTAACTACAAAGCTGAGATATTGATTATTAATTAAAATGATTAAAATTAAAATTGATTAAAATGGCATTAAAGGTTATATTTTCAAAAATAGCAAAACAATTTTCAAATAAAACTTCATATTTTAACAAGTAACAGCAAGTCAAATCAGCTACAATACCAGTAACAAAATTTAAGTCTAGGAACGACAAGATTGGTGGTATAACAGAACTTCGGCTTCAAGCCTTCACTTTACATTCACTGAGATCTCAGCTCCCAACCACATATTTACCAAGGGGCAGAAAACCCCTAATAACATGGAGCACTTGCTCTCACCTTCGAATATCAAGCCTCTCTGAGGCGCTTTTACCACAAATAAAAGAGCTGACCCGCTCACAATTTTCTGAGCCTATCAAAGGCCACAACAAACTTTACTATCAACTGCCCTCAAGGCACACTTACAAAGAAACAGGGGTATCTTGTAACCAACCTACTGGGCCTTCGTAGGAAAAAAAATAGGTTAAGTTAATTGCCCAAAATGCAAAACTGAATGTAGGCGTGAATATGCGCTCCTACATGAAACTTCTTAAAACCTAAGAGGCACTAGGCGGATGAAGCAGGGGCTATTCCCAAACTATGGAGGTGACTCGTATACAGAATAAATTTAATACATTACGGAAGAGTACAAGAACGGTTACGAAAACGCAGTCACCTCAAATTCAAAATGAAGGGGAGCTCGAGAGGGTAAAGCACTCTCTATCCCCGATTTACAGTTAAGGTTATATGAAAATTTTACATCAAAACGGAAAAAGTTACATTTTTGGACAGATAGGTTACATCAAAAAGGTTTCGGACCTTCCCCGAGGGTTAAACTGCTGAGCTAGCAGGAAAATAAAGATGTTAAACGGCCATTACCTTTGTGAAGAGCTGCTGCCCGAAGGAAGAGGCGCTACCCGCCCCCTGCTACACGTCCATACACTAAGCTAGATGTTGAAGAAGTGGCTGAGAGACATGAAATCAGCAGTTTTTATACTCTCGGGGAAGATTCGAGGCCTTTCATGAATAATTAAGACACACCCACAGGCGTTTATTGGGTAGCTTACAGTTACACATCAAAATCGAAGAAGAAAGACACGATTGGTCAAAAATTAATTACAGAAATTATGGATTGGCTAAGTTCAAAACTGGCGGAAGGAAAAGATTTATATTGCCAACCCACAAATGAAAGAACGAAATTTAGTAAAGAACAAACTTATGAATACAAAATTTCTTCAAATAACGTTCTTCCCCTTCGCCCCAGGGTGCATGGTCATAGTTTTTTGTAGAGACACATATCAGAGAATGTCCACACTTCTTGATCAATAGAAAACAAAACAAGTTGAACTCCACGCAGTACTGACAACTTCGTAATCACAAAATTTACGGTAGTGATATCTTCTGAGAAAACTTATGACTTGATACAGTTGTTAAAGTTCAGAGTTTCTCCTGTAGAGGAGTACTTTAAAGCGGAAAATTCAAATGTGCGGCGTAGAGGTGTACCAGCCGGTACAATTATTATTATTATTATTATTATTATTATTATTATTATTATTATTGATGTTCTGGACCCCACAGCAAGATGCAAGACCTCTACTTGGCGGTAAAATTACATTTGCTACCATTGTCATTGATGACGGGATGACCAGCAACATTGTCATCCGTAGGCAAGTGCGCAGGACTTCTGGCGATACGAATGACATACTTCCGTGTATTATTGACCTTATTATAGAAGTGAAGATTTCACGGTCGATTTCATACCTATCGTTTATTTCAAATGTGTTTAAATTTTTATTTATATGCCAGAATAATCTACTGTAATCTAAGAAGGTTCTCCAAAGGAAAAGATGGCTCTTGAAAATGAACCCAGGAAAGATTAAAAATTATCGGTTTATGATCAGATTAAGTACATTGAAAATCCACAGCCTGTTTCCAGTCATTCAACCTGGCCAGGAATGGAATGAATAAGCCCCCAGCTAGCGGTGAGGATGGGAATTGTGGAATTGTGCCGGCTGCCGAAGCCTGTCGCACTCCTCTGGGGCAATGATTAATGAATGACAAATGAAATGAAATGATATTGGAGAGTGTTGCTGGAATGAATGATGACGGGGAAAACCGCAGTACCCGGAGAAAAACCTGTCCCGCCTCCGCTTTGTCCAGCACAAATCTCACATGGAGTGACCGGAATTTGAACCACGAGACCCAGCGGTGAGTGGCCAGCGCGCTGCCGCCTGAGCCACGGAGGCTCCTTATAAGTACATTAGGAACAGTAAAATCAATTGGTCTCACCTCCGTTTTCACCCCACTGCGGTTAACTTGATTTACCCCCCCCCCAAAAAAAGAAGGGTGTTTCTTTATGTTTAAAGGAGATTCCAAATACCAATATTCACGTGTGTTACTTTCAGTTTTGAGATATAAAATTCCCAAAAAATAATTCACTTTTTTTTGCTTACTTTCACACTCCTCCCCCAAATAAATTTTCCGGCAAAAAATATTTGTTTCTTTAATAGTAAAGGATCTTCTAAATACCGATTATCTTCAGTTTTTGAGATATGTGTCGTCATGAAACGAATTCAACGCCTTTTCACACCCGCCCCCAAAGATGATTCCCCGTCCCCCCAATACGCGTCGTTTTATTTTTAAAGAAGATCTAAATACCAATTTTCCGTCTGTAACAACTTTAGTTTTTATTAGATGTAAGTATCCTCATACATTTAATTCAATTAATTTTTGAATTATTCACCTCCCCCCCTTCCCTTCATTAGAATTTCCGAGGATGCCTGTTTCCTTACTTTAACAGCAGATTCCAAATGCCAGTTTTTACGTCTGTAACATTTGACGTTTCTGAGATATACTGTAGATATAGTCTTTCTAAAAATTCACCCCAATTTGTCACTCCTGTTTAACCCCCTTAAGTAGATTTTCCAAAAACAAAAAAATAAATGTTTCTGTATTTTTAAAGGAGATTCCATATACTAACTGTCTGGTCTGTAATATCTTCAGTTTCTGAGATATAAGTATCCTCATTAAAGACATTCAGCCCCTTATTCACACTTTTCACTCCTCCTATTGGAATTTACAGAAAACCAAAAAAAAGGGTTCTTTTATTTTTAAAGGAGATTCTAACTATCATCTTTTTCATCTGCAAACTTTTGAAGTTTTGAGATATAGATACACTAATTTTTAAAATTCCCCCGCCCCTTTCACCCCTCACTATTTGGATTTTCCAAAAACATAAAATTCATATTTGTTTATTTATAAAGGAGATCCCAAATACCGATTTTCAGGTCTGTAACATCTTCAGTTTCTGAGATATAGGGATCCTTATTAAAGGCATTCAACCAATATTCACCTCTTTTCACCCCACCTATTGGGATTTTCTGAAAACAAAAAAATACGTGTTTCTTCATTTTGAAAGTAGATTCTAGGTACCAATTTTTACATCTGTAAACTTTGAAAGTTTTGAGATATAGGTACACTCATTTTAAAAATTTACCCCCTTTCAATCCTCCACTATTTGGATTTTCCAAAGCAAAAAGTACATGTTGCCCCCTTCTTACCGGGCATAGCTCAGCCGGAGAACGAGAGTCCTGAGGGTGGACCGTTCGTTGTCTGGCTTTACTTATTTTCGAAGGCAGGGTAAGAGACAAGGACTAGCGACAATAACACAAGAATATAAAACAACAGGTTCTGACATTTATTATAAACTAACACATTTAACAATAACAAATTGAATTATCAATCTAGATGAAAAATTGAATTTTCTTCTCTGCCGGTTCCTCTTAACTGCATATAATCTCCACTATTCTCGGTCGATAATGTTTCTGTAAGTATACATGACTTTTGTTAGCCTACTTCTGGCTCAACGAAATAATAACAAAATAAAATTGTTTGTAGGAGGACCTCCTCTCAATAATATTATTCTTTATAAGTTAAAAGAAAGTGGAAATTATCTGATTCTTATTTATCTTGAACGTTGAATTACTAGATTTACTCATTTCAACATTTATCTCAAATAAATCCTTCCTTCTTTAATGTGCTGAATAAAGCGTTACCTCACTTAAATTGAAAATTAATTAAACCAAAATCTTATCAAAAATATTACTCAAAATGTCTCCATTTGACTGAAATTTTGCACCATTGTGCCCGTACAATAATTATCCCCCTTAATCTTCCTCTAATATTTCGTCTGACAAACGTAAAGTCACTCTTTGGTATTTGACACTTCTAAAGAAAATTTTAACGCCACAAGCTTTACAGAATTAAATAGTGAACCAAGTCCACGGAAATGATCCTTCCTTATTCATTACCGTGTGACACTCTGAATCTTACTTTACTTAAATACCAAATAAAATCCACTAAAGATTTAAATTTCAAAAAGTTATGCCAACACAAACAACGACGCTGACAATCAGGTCTCAACGAAATAAACACGTGGTCTGTTTAAAAATCATGGTCAAAGAAAATATCACAATGCTTTGAAATAATATCAGTCACACACACAGCATTCACACTAAGGCACACGAGAATTATTTACACTATTTGCAACGAATTCTAGCCTTTGAATATTAATTTTTGATTTTTAATCTTAATTTTTGAAATTTCTCGATGACGGTATCGGGCAAAGAAAAATATTTTACGTCCCTCAGGAATGTGATGAAGTCTGGATAATCACTTAATTAAAGAAGATGAAATTAACAAAGTTGATCATGATAATATCGGTGGTTGATGTCTGAAGAAATTTGTCGACTACAGAAACGCAACATAGAACAGGTCAAATATAAGCGTTCGCCTTCATGGTTCATGAGTCACGATATTATTACTCAACTCCACGTCTATCAATTAACAAGTGCTCCACTTGAAGAAATTACGTTCAACAACACGTATTCTCCAAAATAAGACTCAATAAATGGATTCACAAGTCACAAACACACAGTAAATAATCCATCCTGAAGTCAATAAAATATAATAAATGATCCGACGGGAATCTGCCATATTCCAGGCTCATGTTCATCCTAATTGAGCACACATTAACATCATACACACAAGATCAAGCAATATTTAAACCCATGACCTTATTCATTTATTTAACCCGAGATGAAAATTCATTATTATTATTATTATTATTATTATTATTATTATTATTATTATTATTATTATTAGATGTGCGAGATCTAAAATTCGCGTAAATTGGGATTCGACAATATGTCAGATGACACTAACACGCCTTAAATCACACATGAAGAAACTCTTACATAGAAATCCGGCGTAACACAACATGCCGTAAATCTGTCCCACACGACTTCAAAATAATATTTTCAAAAATTAAATTGTTAATTATCGGTGAGGACAATGATTTTTAAACACACTAGACTATTAAATGGGACAGCTAGAATAATCGTAGAAGACACACACACGTTCTAGCTAAACTAATAGAGGTCAATAATCATCCACACACAAATGACAAAACTACCATCTCCTATATGAAAGAAGAGTGAAAATATTCAAATCTACTGCAAGACTAGAAGAAATATTACTACTAATGAATAAGAAAGCATTATTTCTACAAAGATGAACAGATAAACATTAGTAAAGTGTACTTAAATGAATGATGGAATTGGATCTTCGTCGATGGTCTGGAACATGTGGTCAGTTATCTGCCCAGGGTCGCTATCTCCCCATGCCGGAGATTGCCTACATTTTTAGCAGATCATTGTAGCCTCGGTGTTCCAAATAAAGTTGCGGTAAGCTTCCTCTTCACAATGTAACAGCATCTTGAGACACTCGTTCCAACACGTGGCGATGTTCTTCTTTCTTCTCGTGGAGTAGAGGCTGAAACTAACAAACAGTTTTAAGATATGCTCCACACACACACACGCGATGAAATTAATGATGGAAAAATACGTAACTTGTGTTAAAGAAATCTGCCAGGCTCGTTTATCCAACTATAAGCGAAGGGTGGCTGGTTTTACTGTCAGATAATTGATTTAAGAAGTAACCATCTCGGAGTGGACAGTAAATATCACGTCGAAGTCCGCAGCATAAGAACACGTTGAAGAATCGAAGAGCAGAGAGCGTTTCTTCTGGAAACACGGGTTTTTATACATATCCAGAGAAAGGGGTGTGGCAATATAATTGTCCGTAATTGGTGGACGTCTAGCGTTCACTTCTCGAAAGTACTTCTGCCTGAGATTTGACATGTGCTGTCCGCGTGTCCAGGCGACCTTGACTTGCTCCCTCAGTGTGTCACGTGGGCCAGCTGATAGCTTCGCAGAGAAAAAATCAATACATTTCTCCCCTACCAATAAGACCGGTTTTGAACTGTTGGAGCTGTCCCCGTAATACAAGGCTAGAGAATATCGCTCGCGCTAATGAAATGAAATTTTACACACGCAAATACAATAAATGCTTATTGTAGGCCAAATTTGAAGGGGACAATGTTTCTTTATTTTTAAAGGAGATCCCAAATACCTTTTTTCAGGTCTGTAATATCTTCAGTTCCTGAGATATAAGTATCCTCATTAAAGGCATTAAACCCATTTTTCACTCCCTTTCACACCTCCTATTGGGATTTTCTGAAAACAAAAAATATGTGTTTCTTTATTTTGAAAGGAGATTCTAATGACCGATTTCTACGTCTGGAAACTTTTACAGTTTCGAGATATAGATACACTCATTTTAAAATTTCACCCCCCTTTTCAGCCCCCATTATTTGGATTTTCCAAAAACAAAAAAATACGTTTTTCCTTATTTTTAAAAGAGGTTCCAAATTTAAATTTTTATGAATATAACATATTCAGTTTTTGAGATATAAGTCTCCTCATAAAAGGTGTTCAACACTTTTCCCCCCATTTTCACCCCCCTTCATGGGATTTTCCGAAAAAGTGTGTTTCTTTATTTTTATAGGAGATTTCAAATGACGATTTTTATTACTCTAAACCTTTACATTTTTGAGATATAGATATCCTCATTTTAAAAATTATGCCCCCTTTTCACCCCCTTAGCGACGGAATATGCAAAATTCCTCCCTTAGCGAGCTCCTACATGTTAATATGAATGTATTCCCAAAATTTCATTTCTCTATCTCCAGTAGTTTCGGCTCGCCGATGATGAATCAGTCAGTCATTCAGTCGGTCAATCAGTCAGGACAAGTTATTTTATATATATAGATTACCCCAATAGGATAAAATGATAGGCACCAGTAGGAAATTAAAGGGAAAGTTGTTTGAGGTGTTTTATTTTTATCTCTTTCAACAATGAACCTATTTATAAAACAACAGATCGTGCGACCATTATTATTATTATTATTATTATTATTATTATTATTATTATTATTATTATTATTATTATTATTATTATTATTATTATTTCCCAGCGTGCAACCACACCCATCAGTTCTGTCACACGTCTCTATTAGACGTTAATTTAATTCACGTTGAGCCACACTCATCCCATCTATCACTACATAAATCAGTGATCCAAGCAATACCTTAGTGAAATATTCATGGGGAAGAATATTTGAGGCCCGGATCGTGTCGACTGGGCAAGGCACATACATAACCCTGAGCTGAAACCCCCCCTTGTAATCAGGTAACAAGGGCAAGACTACATCTATTTGAAATGAAAGAAGAAATGGTTTAAACCAAGGGATTTATTAAATAAATCTGAGAGAAAAATTTTAAACCAAGAGAAACAAATCACACAAAATAAATAAGGAAATTAATCGTAATACTCATGGACATACCTTGCTCTTTTTCACATAGTTGAAACACGGCGTGAACTCTAGCTAATACTCTTCAAAAAATATTGATACGTAATTAAAATGCTCACTGCCCCTCGACACATCGCTATTACTGTACAATACCAGCAGCTTCCTTTCATCATAAACTATTCAACCAGGTCGCCCGTTTTACCAGGATTCACGTATCCAAGGCACTGCACCACATATTACATCAGGCAACTAACAATGTGGAACGTTAGCACAACAATAAGCCGTGCCGGAGAACAAAAGGCAGATAAGAATAACGACAGATGAGACTGAGCACAGCCTCCATGGACCAATCAAACCCAAGACAGATCCAAAGAATACAATAGGTACGCCCATGTGCAAATATGAAACCAACATGGCGGGTACTCAAGCTGAGCATCAGCCATGAATAATAAATAAAATATATAGCTCTGCGTTGAGAACAAACAAGGCGCAGAATTAGAAAGACAAATACAACAGGTCGATCGACATATCATCCGTTTCTCCCCCACACATCCAAACTCACATGCATACCACATTCACGCACACACAATGAGGGTATCGGGAAAATAAAACACGTACGGCCGTTCAGATGTCGTAGTCAAATACAAACCATAAATTATGACTCCACGGTCATTATCAGCGGGTCTCACGTACTGAAATGTTTGCGTGCGGCGTGCAATTTACATAAGGTCAGAATTGAACATTACTTTATTCACATCACTGGCATGTTGCGCCTTGTGCAACCAGGATTGGTATCTCCTGCGGTCGAGACAAGGGGCACATCATGAGGATCACGCAGTATTAAAGCACGCAGTGCACCAAATCATAGCCAGAGAGACCCTTTTTCAATTATCACAACAAGACCAGCAACACATTCATTCAAAGCACATCGTACGACGGAGCGGAAGGATGTATGCCATCGACCGTAATATACGGGAATAACTCGTCACCAAATTTAAATATAAACCAAATTATCACATACCTGTGATTATCAATGGTAAAATCGAATAGCAGTTAGCGTGAAAGGTCCAGGCTTGAACACATTGAATGAATATTTAAAGCATAAAAATGCCACACCAAACATAGCGGCAGCCATTGTTAGTATCCGCCACACATACAAAAGCAGAAGAACTCCACAGAGTAAAAATTATCGCTCCAGCAAAACGAACGACCTCACAGATAAAAACATAGCGTGTGCTGCTTCCTACTGGACGTCATTAGACTGACACATGTAAACATTGAAAGACAAAACTGAAGGAAGCCATTTGCATAATTAAATGACAAATCGTGGAACATGCGATAAGCATGGTTCAACGTTCGAAAACATTTCTTATATAATTTTGCTTCGAATATGTTTTCGGTCTTGTTTATTGAGATTCCTTATACTCTGTTCGAATACATGTTCATACGAGTTGACAATTCGAAATGAAACAATACATGTGGCTTCAATGGGAAGAAAATCGCCAGCAAGTAACAATTTTCCGAACTCGACAATCAAGAAAAAATCTGTTTATGTCGGATTAGGTATAACAAGTCGAAAGTATGTTCAGGTCAATTATTGCAGTCGCCAGCGGGATACAGGAGAGCGTATCTACACGACGCCACAGAAGATGACTACCGCAGCAGTAGTCGAAACGTCTGGGAGAAGCGAGAGGAGTGGACCACGGCATAACAGCCCGGAAGATTTTTATTATATAATTATTGTCTGTCTGGATGTTTGACTTAACGTCACGGGAAATCGGCTCTACAAAATGCCTTTAAACTTGGCATTTAAGTTTGGAGATTTCCGTAGAAATGTTTTAGCTATGTAATATTTGGTCATCATAAGGGCCCAGATTTTGATGATATGTCCATTTTTTTCTTTACAATTTGCTTTACGTCGCACCGACACAGATAGGTCTTACGGCAGCGATGGGAGAGGAAAGGGCTAGGGTTGGGAAGGAAGTTACCTTGGCCTAAATTAAGGTACAGCCTCAGCATTTGCCTGGTGTGGAAATGGGAAACCACGGAGAAGTATCTTCGGGGCTGCCGACAGAGGGGTTCGAATCCACTATCTCCCGAATGCAAGCTGATAGGTACGTGACCTAAACCGCACGGCCACTTGCTCGGTGATGTCACCTTTTAACCGGTGCATCATACACACTGCTAACTTATGCAGTTTATAAATCCTGATCATTGCCCTCGATTACAGAAATTCGTAATTGCTGCGTCATTTTTCTTCTTCTTTTCAATTTTGCCTTATTATTTTGTCATTTTCAGCAATTCGTTACATTGTATTCATGTTTTAATTCAATCGGGAGATAGTGGGTTCGAACCCGACTATCGGCAGCGCTGAAGATTATTTTCCGTGGTTTCCCATTTTCAAACGAGGCAAATGCTGGTGCTGTACGTTAATTAATGCCACGGAAACTTCCTGTCCACTCCTAGCCTTTTCATATCCCATCGTCGCCATAAGACCTATCTGTGTCGGTGTGACGTAAAGCCAATTAAAATATGTCATTTTTATTTATTCTTAGTTTTTATTTACTCATTTTTATGTATTTATGTCGGATAATCAACTTATCTGAATATCATCCGAGCTTTCAATAAACAAAAATACTCAAACTTCAAAAGGCTAAGTACTCAGGTCGAAAACTGTGAAATGAAGTAGCCTTCTACAACCCTCATCCGAACTCTTTGGAAACTGACATTACTAGACAGCGACGAGACATTGCTTCTAATACGGATGAGCTTGCGATGAGAGTGGGAAGTATTATCACTGTAGTACAGAAGGTGTGCGAGTTTCTTTTTATTCGTGTGGGATTCGCTTTAAATGTTAGAATACCAAAAGATAACGCTTTAGCCGTCCATTGAAGGAAAATATTTCACTATTCGGTGAGTTCTACAGATGGCCAGATATCTTTCTCAGAAATATTTGAAGCGAAAGGCGCTGCAGATAAAAGATTTACCATTCAGCGACATGTGGGTCGCAACAAACATGTGGTATCCAGAATATCACTGCTCACTTATTAGGTTGTAAGAACCACATTTTTAAAAAGGACCGAAATACTGTATTTCTCACGTGTTTCTGTATAATAATAATAATGAAATGAAATGGCGTATGGCTTTTAGTGCCGGGAGTGTCCGAGGACATGTTCGGCTCGCCAGGTGCAGGTCTTTTGAATTGACACCCGTAGGCAACCTGCGCGTCGTGATGAGGATGAAATGACGATGAAGACAACACATACACCCAGCCCCCTTGCCAGCGAAATTAACCAATGACGGTTAAAATTCCCGACCCTGCTGAGGATCGAACCCGGGACCCCTGTGGCCAAAGTCCAGCACGCTAACCATTTAGCCATGGAGCCGGACAATAATAATAATAATAATAATAATAATAATAATAATAATAATAATAATCCACCTCTGTGGTGTAGTGGTTAGCGTGATTAGCTGCCACCCCCGGAGGCCCGGGTTCGATTCCCGGCTCTGCCACGAAATTTGAAAAGTGGTACGAGGGCTGGAACGGGGTCCACTCAGCCTCGGGAGGTCAACTGAGTAGAGGTGGGTTCGATTCCCACCTCAGCCATCCTCGAAGTGGTTTTCCGTGGTTTCCCACTTCTCCTCCAGGCGAATGCCGGGATGGTACCTAACTTAAGGCCACGGCCGCTTCCTTCCCTCTTCCTTGCCTATCCCTTCCAATCTTCCCATCCCTCCACAAGGCCCCTGTTCAGCATAGCAGGTGAGGCCGCCTGGGCGAGGTACTGGTCATCCTCCCCAGTTGTATCCCCCGACCAAGAGTCTGAAGCTCCAGGACACTGCCCTTGAGGCGGTAGAGGTGGGATCCCTCGCTAAGTCCGAGGGAAAAACCGAACCTGGAGGGTAAACAGATGATGATGATGATGATGATAATAATAATAATAATAATAATAATAATAATAATAATAATAATAATAATGATAATATATTAATCATTATTAAGTTTTATTAATTAATTATTATTCATTTCGTGTGGGATTCACTTTAAATGTTAGAATACAAGCTTTAGTTGTCCATTGAAAGAAAATATTTCACTCTTCGGTGAGTTCTACAGATGGCCAGATATCTTTCTGAGGAATATCTGAAGCGAAAGGGCCTGTAGATAAAAGAATTACCATTCAGCGACATGTGGGTCACATCAAACATATGGTATCCAGAATAGCACTGCTCACTTATTTGGTTGTAAGAACCATATTTTAAAAAAGGACTGAAACATAATTTTTTCACGTGTTTCTGTATAATAATAATAATAATAATAATAATAATAATAATAATAATAATAATAATAATAATAATAATAATAATAATAATAATAATAATAATAATAATAATAATAATAAATCATTATTAAATAATTCCTTATTTATAATTATTAATTATTATAAATTAATTCGATTATTATTATTTTTATTATTATTATTATTATTATTATTATTATTATTATTATTTGGTGGCACTTATTCACTGCATTACGAGTTGAAGGTAATGTGGATAATAAACATATTTACTCTTTTGGGTAAATATATATTCTTTTTCGTTTTTGATTCATTTTCATGTTTTTTAAAAGTAATTTTGAAGGACTTTGGGACCATCTTATGGGTATTTTTTCTGCATTTATTAGGTTATCAAAATCCGGGCCCCGCTCATCATACATTGTCGCACCAATATTAAGGGGCCTAAAACAGGAAATGTCCAATTTCTCCGTTAATATTAGCTGTACCGAGCTGGATAGCTGCAGTCGCTTAAGTGTGGCCAGTATCCAGTATTCGGGAGATCGTGGGTTCGAACCCCACTGTCGGCAGCCCTGAAGATGGTTTTCCGTGGTTTCCCATTTTCACACCAGGCAAATGTTGGGGCTGTACCTTAATTAAGGCCAGGCCCGCTTCCTTCCCACTCCTAGCCCCTTACTGCCTCATCGTCGCCATAAAACCTCTCTGTGTCGGCGCGACGTAAAGCAAATAACAAAAAAAAAAAAAAAATAGCTGTATTGAGTGTATATAATGAAAGTCGCGTAAAATACAACTGATGTTCTTTTATTTTTCCTGCATATTTACAGTACGAATAATAATAATAACGAAGATATTCACGATTATTACATTTTTCACAAATTTACAATTATCTCCGGAAACGTTACTTCTATCTACAAAATGTACACAACGACAACATAAAAAAATATTATTTTTAGTTCCTTTATGTCTAACACATTTTTATCTTTTGAACTATAATAATGGAGGCATTCACGATTTTTGCCAAGTTCATCAACGGCGAGCATCGCTGACGTGGAAATATTGTCCATTCCTCATAATAACGAACTAGCTGGTGATGACGGTGTTTGGTGTGATCGATTTATAGCTGAAAAACCGCATGATCATTTTTCCTTCCTGATCAGAAATATGCTAGTTGCTTTACGTCGCACCGACACAGATAGGTCTTATGGCGACGATGGGACAGGGAAGGGCTAGGAGTGGGAAGGAAGCGGCCGTGGCCTTAATTAAGGTACAGCCCCAGCATTTGCCTGGTGTGAAAATGGGAAACCACCGAAAACCATCTTCAGGGCTGCCGACAGTGGGGTTCGAACCTACTATCTCCCGAATACTGGATACTGGCCGCACTTAAGCGACTGCAGCTATCGAGCTCGGTGATCAGAAATATGATGAGGAAGACTATCGAGATGAGAAAACAAACATGACCGAGCTCGATAGCTGCAGTCGCTTAAGTGCGGCCAGTATTCAGTATTCGGGAGATAGTAGGTTCGAACTCCACTGTCGGCAGCCCTGAAAATGGTTTTCCGTGGTTTCCCATTTTCACACCAGGCAAATGCTGGGGCTGTACCTTAATTAAGGCCACGGCCGCTTCCTTCCCACTCCTAGCCCTTCCCTGTCCCATCGTCGCCATAAGACCTATCTGTGTCGGTGCGACGTAAAGCAACTAGCAAAAAAAAGAAAAACATGAAGGACGTATCACTCAAAGAACGAGGTATAACGGTATCATACAACGGGGTGTTGGAAGTCTAGGTCTCGAATGCTTCAATATCATTGAGTCGGAAGGAAATGCGATGGACTTCATTGTACTAAGTACCTAAAGCTTATCAAAAATATCATTACACTGCGCGACTATTGTTAGGCGAGGGGTGCTTTGCACCTTCTGTTGTCACCCACCACCACCAGATGGCATTAATGCCACAATATTGTATGAACACTGCCCGTCAACGTCTGGTCTGATAGCTACCTCAGTATAATGTCAATTTGGCCATGATGGAAATAAATTAAGGGCTGGACTATTCATGATTGGAAGAATTAGAACTAATTATTTTAACTACCGTATATCTACCTTCAAAATTTGATTATGTACACCTCGTTTTACGCTTTGTCAATAGCACAGTCATATACAATCTTTCTTATCTTTCTCAATTTTGTGAGCACGGGGTATTTTCGAATGGAACGTTCCTGATAATTTGATCCCGATAAGGTGAACATGCTCACAGATCAGGTTAGAGCCTTTAAGACCAGTATATCAAACTGACAGTGAAGTATCCCAAGTAATTTTAGACGAAGGCTTGTGTATTTGTTTATGAGACAGATAGATTTTAGGCTAAGAAATGTATTATACGAGTAAAGGAGTACAAAGTGCTTCAGACGACTCTTAACAACTTGTTTAAAATAACCTGTTTCCAAAGGTCGATGTAGTCTATCAACAACATGTGGAAATCCATCAAGAATTTTACGGCGACATTCTATAATGTTCAACGCGTCGATACTGACGTGTTACTGTGACCAGGCAATACTCGTCATTGAATTACAATAAAACAGAATGAAGTTCATTTCGTTACAGAATCCCCAGCCAGTACGTTAAGAACACATTTGTTCATACCGAAAGGTAATATGCAAAGCAAAGTCACCTCCGTACAGGCCATGAAGGCCCTTGGAGGAGTGGAAGGTAAAGGCTTCCACCATTGTTAACCTCGGCACGTGATGGGGTAGAGTGGTTAGATCTACGCCCGGCCACTTTGCCCCCAGGAATTAACCTGGTACTCATTTTTGTTGTAGGCTGAGTGAACCTCAGGGCCATATGCACCTCCGGAAGTGGAAATCTCGTTTCTTAAATTTTACGACTACCTGACGGGGATTCGAATCCACGTCCTTCCGGGCGAACCGGGAAGCCCCTGAAAGGTAATATGAAACATCTAAAAGGAGACTGAAGAGCCATTTATTGAAGTTAAATGAAACAACATGGAAATTGTTAAATTATTGTTGAAGCTCTAATACGCGACCGTTATTAATGTGACTCATTTCTATCAATTGTTCTAGGTAATTTATATTGCACAGACTGACTTTGAATGCCCAAGGAATTATTCGGTGAATGCTCCCACACACCTATAAGATACTTTAAAAATCCGCAATAATTTTGCCATGATTTTACACTGGTCCACCGCTTTGAGCTATGACTGGATCTGCTTCCGGATACAAGACTGCGTACCTTTCAGTCTAGTTTACTTTACATTTGGAAGACCACACGGAAAGAACGGCCTAAGCCCATTTTATTACCTCTTTAGGAGAGCAATTTTTAAACTTAAAACGTAATAGCTTCCATACCTGCTACCCAAATTGTTTGCAAAATTTCACACAGCACTGAGCTAGTATTGCTAACCATTTTACGCACTTAATACATAATTACTATGGAAATTAGAATCTGTGTCTGTATATCTGTCTGTCACTATGTGTACCCGTCTAACATATGTGTCCGTTAATTCTTCATTCAGTTAGTTGTAATTCTGGAAATTCTTCTCCTTCTTCTTCCGCTGTGTGAACTGTGTCACACCTATGGATTTGTCCTTGTTTTGAGGCCAAATGCCCTTCCTGACGCCAATCCTATGTAGTGGATATATTCACTACTGCATATTTCTACAATTTGCTTTACGTCGCACCGACACTGATAGGTTTTATGGCGATAATGGGACAAGAAAGAGCTAGGAATCGGAAGGAAGTGGCCGTAGCTTTAATTAAGGAACAGTTCCAGCATTTGGATGGTGTGAAAATGGGAAACAACGGAAAACCATCTTCAGGGCTGCCGACAATGGGGTACGAACCCATGATCTCCCGAAGCTGTTTTTGTCGTAGTTAAAAATAAATGTGATAGACAGGAAGGCCTAAAAGTAGGACTATTAGGCAGTACCATATGGCTGATAAAGCAGGCACGAGGGAGTTTTTAAAAAGTAACTATGATTGGTGGAAGACGGTCAATAAAAATGTAAACAGACTCTGGGAGGGTTTAAAGCAATTGTTGAGGAATGTGAAAACAGGTTTGTACATTTAAAGGTGGTAAGGAATGGTAAGTACCCACTATATTATAACAGAAGTAAAGAGACTGAGTAGGAGGTGCAGATTAGAAAGAAATAGAGTTAGAAATAACTGTGGAAGTAAGGAGAAATTGAAGGAACTTACTAGGAAATTGAATCTAGTAGAGAAGTCAGCTAAGGATAACATTATGGCAAGCATAATTGGCAGTCATTCACATTTTATTGAAAAATGGAAGGGTATGTATCGGTACTTTAAGACAGAAACAGGTTCCAAAAAGGACATCAGGGAATCACTAATGAGCAAGGGGAGTGTGCATGTGAGGAGCTTCAAATGGCAGAAGTATTAAGTCAGCTATATGTAAATATTGTTGGTTACAAGGATAATGACCAGATAGAGTAGGAGACTGATGCTAAAGAAGTATTAAAATTTACATATGATAACAATGACATTCACAATAAGGTACAAAAATTGAAAACTAGAAAAGCGGCTGGTATTTATAAGATTTCTGGGGATATACTAAGGACAATGGGTTGGGATATAGTAGGCCTAACATATTGGAAGTACTTATTTGATTATTGTTTGCATGAACGAGCTATATGAAATGAATGGAGTCTCGTTATAGTAGCACCTGTGTATAAAGGAAAGGGTGACAGACACAAAGCTGAAAAGCGGAAAAGGCTAGTCAGTTTGAAAAGCATTGCATGTAAGCTTTAGAAAAGCATTCTTTCTGATTATATTAGACATGTTTGCAAAGTTAATAATAACTGGTTCGATAGAAGGCAGTTCGGGTTTAGGAAAGGTTAGCCACTGAATCTCAACTTGTAGGATTCCAGAAAAATATAGCATATATCTTGGATTCACTAGGTGAAATGGATTGTATCGTGATTGATCTGTCTATGGCATTTGATAGGGTGGATCATGGGAGACTACTGGTAAAAATGTGTGCAATTGGACTAGACAAAATAGTGACTGAATGGGTGGCTATACTTCTAGAAAATAGATTTCAGAGAATTAGAGTAGCCGAAGCTTATATCTGACCCTGTAGTAATTAAGAGGGAAATTCCTTAAAGCAGTATTATTGGACCTTTATATTTTCTTATACTATATTTATAAATGATATGAGTAAAGAAGTGGAATCAGATATAAGGCTTTTTTTGGGATGATGTTATTCCGTATAGAGTAATAAATAAGTTACAAGGTTGTGAGTAACTGCAAAATGACCTCGATAATGTTGTGAGATGGACATTACACAATGGTATGATGATAAACGGGGTTAAAAGACAGGTTGTGAGTTTCGCAAATAGGAAAAGTCCTCTCAGCTTTAATTACTGCGTTCATGGGGTGTAGGTTTCTTATGGGAATCATTGTAAGTACCTAGTTGTTAATATCACGAAAGGTCTTCATTGGGGTAATCACATAAATGGGATTGTAAATAAAGGGTACGGATCACTGCACATGGTTGGATGTAAAGGAGAGGGCATATAAGTCTCTCGTAAGACCCCAACTAGAGTATGGTTCCAGTGTATGTGACCCTCACCAGGATTAGTTGATTCAAGAACTGGAAAAAATCCAAAGAAAAGCAGCTCGATTTGTTCTGGGCGATTACCGACAAAAAAAGTAGCGATACAAAAATGTTGCAAAGTTTGGGCTGGGAAGACTATGGAGAAAGGAGACGAGCTGCTCTACTAAGCGGCATGCTCCGAGCTGTCAGTGGTGAGATGGCGTGGAATGACATTAGTATACGCATAAGTTTGAGTGGTGTCTTTAAAAGTAGGAAAGATCACAACATGAAGTTAAATTTTGAATTCAATAGGACAAATTGAGGCAAATATTCGTTTATAGGAAGGGGAGTTAGGGATTCGAATAACTTACCAAGGGAAATGTTCAATAAATTTCCAATTTCTTCGAATCATTTTAAGAAAATGCCAGAAAAACAACAGATAGGGAATCTGCCACATGGGCGACTGCCCTAGATGCAGATTAGTAGTGATTGATTGATTGATTGATTGATACTGGATGCACTTAGGCGACTGCAGCTGTCGAGGTCGGTATTGCATATTTCTGTGGTGTGAGGTGATGTGTGTGTATGAAGTGGAGAGTATTGGGACAAACACAAGCACCGAGTTCCCGAGACAAGGGAATTAACCAGACGAGATTAAAATCATCGACCCGACCATGAATCCAAACCCGGTGCCAGCGTTAATAGTCGGGATGTTGTAATTTCTGAACTAATAAACCCATTTAATTAATATTTCATTATGGAGTCATCACAAACTTGGGAGTGTGGTGCTGTAAACAAAAACGGAAGGAAGCAGTGGAAAGGACAGTGAAGGGAGCTTCATAAGAAAAGTAATCGCACAATATATTATTTGAATTTTATAAACGTTATGAGTATTGAAACATGACTAAACACATTATTTTGTTAACACTTGCAGTGTTAACAGGTCGTGGCTCGTTCCTTTCGTGTTCTGACTGGACAAAACACGTTCTCTCCGTGTACCCCATATCTTCCCACTGCAGTATCTCTGTGACTAAACCTACTTCTGGCAGTGAACTTTATTCCTTCTAAAGCATCTCCAGTTTACTATACAGTGATGCTAATAAGTCATTTTCGGTAAAATTGGACTTTACCCGTTCTTTCCGTGCGTTCTTCAATTGAAATTTGTAAAATAACATCTACTGGAAAAGGAGTTAAAGGGAAAATTGTACAATCGTGTGTTGAGGTTTATTCTAAGAAAGAAGCAATGATATAGTCGTAGCTATTAGTTGTTAGTTACTATTGTCTTAGAGGAACTGTTCCGGTCTGTTGAGTTGCCCTCTTTTCTGTTACTGACGTGGAGCGCAGTGACACCGACTACGTACGCGTCGGTGCTGTATTGAAAAATACATAATTTCCAGTTGGATGAACTTTATGTTCGAGTGGAAACGCGAGTTAAATTGTGCGTTTTATTGCTAGTGTAGTATGAGCCACGACAGGGTAGCACTGCTATGATCGTTCCCCCATGACATCGACTCTCTTCTTTGGGACCGATAAGTGAAACCGAAAGAAGAAGAGGCTACCACAGACCGTATTTTTGGCGTATTGAAAGGAGAGTAAATTTCCATGTAATTTAGTTTTATAATACCACTTCAAAATAACTGTCTCGAAGTTCAATGTATACTCTCTGAAATGTGATATTCAGTTGCTATAGAGACAAGCGTCTCAGTAACAAATAAAGATTATTTTTGGAATACAAAGTACAGGATGAGTCAGAAATATGTTCCATCGATTTTTTATGTTTAATTATAATTTTTTGCAAGTGGCTTTACGTTGCACCGACACAGATAGGTCTTATGGGCGACGATGGGATAGGAAAGGCCTAGGAGTTGGAAGGAAGCGGCCATGGACTTAATGTAAAGTACAGCCCCAGTATTTGACAGGTAACAGAATAGCCCCGTTAGAATGTCAATGAAATGAAATGGCGTATGGCTTTTAGTGCCGGGAGTGTGCGAGGACATGTTCGGCTCGCCAGGTGCAGGTCTTCTGATTTGACACCCGTGGGTGACCTGCGCGTCGTGATGGGGATGAAATGATGATGAAGACGACACATACACCCAGCCCCCGTGTCAGCGAAATTAACCAATGATGGTTAAAATTCCCGACCCTGCCGGGAATCGAACCCGGGACCCCTGTGACCAAAGGCCAGCACGCTAACCATTTAGCCATGGAGCCGGACAGAATGTCAATGCCTGACTCCATCAACACACAACAATACAACAAAAATCATCAACAGTACCAAGTCACATAATTGCCTCAAACAGTTCGCCGCTAATACCACAGCATAGTCGACAGCGCTTTGGAAAATCACTCAATGCTTTCTGGTGCACGAACAACGTTATAACACAAATTTCTTCCTGAGTTACTGTTTTCAGCATGTCGATGCCTCGTGGTGTCGTGACAGACAGGATTTGAGCTTATAGATGAGCTCTTAGGAAAAGTCAGATTGGTTGGAAGGTTGGTTGGATCGTTCCCGAGCGGTTGGAACGTATAGGTTGGGAAGTTTCAACTAAGGTGCAGATCAGGAGGAAGACGAAGTGGATTCCCACGAAGTTAATATATTCTGATACTGAAGGTTGACTACAATATGTACACTATGTACAATATAAAATAAAGACTTATGTTGGTAAGTCTTGAGCGAGAAGTCTGTCTACTAGTCGTCCGTTGAAGTATATAATACTTATTATTATTATTACTGATTGCGTAATCGTCCTACCGACCGGCAGGGATTCTGCTGACAACTGGTCCGCGAAGTGAATAGTAGAAGCCCTGAATAATGGCTTCCTTGCCCTTATATAGCCTCCAGGGCCAACGCCCAATGTTCTCGAAGTTTGTCGTAACCTGCGTACGTGACTGCCTCACTGTCCGTGATTCTGGCCAATCAGAGCCCGTAACCAAGAGACCTTTCTAGTATATTCTACTGCGTCTATGCGGCTGAACCATGCCCTGTCAACATGAGTCACTTCCTGTATGACAAACTTCTCTGCTACTCAAGATTTCCTAACATGAACGAAACATGATTTCCACTCTTAACTGACTATTCAGTTCCATGAATATAATTATTTTACATCTTTTAATTATTATCAGGTACGCCCATTAGGTATGCTTATACCTGATTCCTAGCCTCTTATGACAGGCTAATTCCTAATACATCAGGTACAGCTATTCCTCCTACGTTCCCTGGGTTCGATCCTCGGAGGGAATAGCAGTCCTGGGTTCAAGTCCCTGGGAGGACACGACACCTCCCTCCCCTAGGGAGAAATGAATGCAAACATCTCTTGCATTCATTTCGCTACTCTCAAACTGTAATCTTTACAGCTTATGAATTACAACCTTTTGGAGCTTACTCTCCTACTAGTGGGACTACGCTGTGCCAATATCTCTTCCGGTAACACCCTTGACTCCGATGTTTCTATTAATTCTAACTCTGATTGCAAATCAGGCTTACTGGGGGCCCTTCCAGTAGCCCTGTGTTGCTTAAATTGGACGGTAATGTCTTCGTCCGATACCCTTGCCTTACTGTTGGCAGTAATTACATTTTGATAGATACAGAGATTGGGGCAGCGTTCCTTGTAGTCCTCAATACACTTGGGTTTATACTTACAACTTTTACAACAGCCACAACAACAACACAATATTACTATCATTATGGTTAAAACACTCCAAGTTACAATTTGGTACACACTTACATATTTTAACGCTATATTATGCTTGAGTTCAGTCTCTTGCTGTTGCACTAAGCGTTCGACTTCGCTTACTTTCTGACTTGTCCATTTCAGATCGTTTACATGATTTAATAAGTTACCTACAGTCACTTTGTTTAACTCAGGAATCTCACTCACTGAGTTTTATATTACTATAACTTGATTCACAACAATCATATTCCAACGCAATTTCTGGTATAATGTCCTTTTTCATGGTGGAGTTTATACTCCCAGAACTTTGTATCTTACTATCTACAGAATATACAGTACACAATTCCATGAAACTTATTATACCTAGGCCATATAATTTTACATCACTAGTAGACTCTTTACAAATGCATGTCACTTGGGTTTCATTAGGGGATATGTAAATGTATTTATTATCATTCACAGGGATCCAAGTGAGCTCGAAAATTGGCAATACCCTCTTTTCACAATCTTCGGGAAGGTGATTTACACCTGTTAACAAACTGATTATACAAGGTCTCTTGGTAATTACATTTCTTAGAGGAAAATTATATTTACACAACCTTTGATTGTCCTCTATTAATTTGCACTCTTGCACTTGTTCCTTACCTAGTTGTGCGTAAGTTTGCTTCTCTTTGTCTGAGATTACATACTCTTTTTCTTCCTGTAGGTATACAAAGTGGTTGGGGTTGTTCTTTATTTTCGTAGGGAAGGGAACACATTTATACAGGGAATATTTAATTCCGTTTGTCAATGGAAGCTTTAAAATATATACCAAAGAGTCTTTTGTTAGGTACACGCTCACTGTTGAAATTTGATATGTGAGATACCCATAACTTTCTCTTATCTCTATTGGCAGGTCATAACCTTTGGGAAATTCCCCTTGTACCTTCTTGTAAGCCTTTAAAATATCATCTGGACTAAGTATTCGTACTTGTACTAGTCCTAACCGAGCATTTATAATACTATCTAAAATTATCTGATAGTGCTCATGCAGCTGAAGTAACACACCTTGCAATTCAATCAGGTGTTTATTTAACATTAATTGCAATTCCGAATGTCGGAAAGCCTCTGAAAATTTGCTTAAGTTGCCCACAATTTCCACTGAAATTATCTCATTCACGGTAATATCATTCCGTGTGTTAATAACACTAACATGCCAAATAGTGTCCTAGTTATGGTATCTACTACGTGGATTAATTCACGTTTATTCCGCCTGCCTTTCATGTCTGACATCTATCCCTTTGAAAATGTCCTATTGTATCCCTTATCCCAAAATGAGGAAAGCAACGGAGGCTCTATCATGCTTCTTGCTCTAGCGCACCTCTCCGATGGCATTTAGGCCGTCTACAGTAATTACGGTGGACCCTTTGAGGATCCAATCAGCCTTCGGGCTGAATACTCAACACTTCTACACGAACCCATCTATTACATGTCAATTCCTTCTTTGATATAGTGCACAAAATTGTGTCCGATTTAGGTCCTCATGGCTACCATATACAATTCAGATAACCGATTTAATTTTACTTATCACTGCCGCGTACAGTTCTGTTTCTCTCTTCTTTTCGAAGTACACGCCTGCTGGCTTGCTGGATGGGTTATCTCTAAGTCTAACGGTGCTGCCTTATCAACATCAAAGTCGTTGCCTCTGACCGCTTACTGGACCTCATGTATGCTTGGCCGTGCTGGCCCGCAAGTCAATACATCTTATCTTCTGGCAATGCTGACATAACATTGTCTTACGCTTGTTAGATAATCACAACACTTAAGTGTTAACACATCACTATTCATTTCCGAATGACATTCGAGTAACTCTACGGAGATTATTGTTTATACTGACCGCACGCTGGCTCGCGGAGCCAGGGTCTCGGGTTCGGTTCTATCCTATGAGTATGGTATTCAACTCATTTTTCATCTCACGGCAATCTTCGGTATCATGAGTCCTAAGTTCGCAAGAACCTTATCCAATATGCTATTGGATGCAGATTATGGTTCTTCTTACCTGGCTTGTCTATAAGCATTCAGGTAACTACCCGCCTTACGGGGTCTTCTCAAGGGGTGACTCCCGGCCAAAGGGTGGCTCACCTTCTGCCTTCAACATCCTCTGATAGGAGACATAGCGTTGCCGGCCCAGGGTAACGGCTATGTAATTTGAAGGTCAGAATTTTACCTTGAGGATAACGTCTTATGGGACATACATTCCCCAGTTATTCGCTGTGCGCAGAGTGGCACAGAGTAACCGTGCATGGAACTTGATCTAAGGGTGTAAGATTTTGCACCCAGGAATGATTGGATACTTCCAATGTTTTATGCAGAGTGGCATATGATGCCTTGGTCTGGATACATTACAATTCATGTCCACAGTATGCTTTCTAACAACAACAACAAAACCTGGTTGTAGTTCACAACCTTTCTCTAGGTGGGTTTCTGCGCTTGCAGATATCACACCTCCTTGAGTAGCCACCGGCTCAATGGTGACATACCCCAGGTGGAATCCGTCCCAAGGGATTCACACCTCCCATAGGGCGCCCACACTTGTGCTAAGACAAAATGCAAGGCCGCTCCCTATGAGGATCCATTTGTCGCCTCCTACGACAAGCTGGATCGGCTGTGGTGCTATTCTGGTATACAGGACTACTTATGTTGATCCCCGGCACCACACGGGGTTTTTCCGTGTGCCTTTCTACTGGACTCATTCTATTCCTTCCTTCGTGAGAGAATCACCGTGTATTTGACCGTATTGTTTAATCTCTTAAAACCAAATTGTGACTCTGTGACTGTACCTATTCGCAATTTCCTACCTTTCATATTAGTGATTTTTGTGTAGCCTTTTCTCTATCCTGCCCGTTCAATAAAATACTATGCTGCGTATTAGCAATGTTCCTATTAACTCTGAACTAAATTGTAAGCCTTCTGCTTTCACTACATGAGTGAGCCTTGTGCTCAGCTCAAGACCTCGTGGGTCAAGTTTGGCGAGGGTTGACATCTATACTCACAGCCTCGCCACTGTGGTCTTTCTGACGGGTACTGAGGATTGTGCACTGTTTGACATCCCGTACCAATAATCCTTGGTTCTGGAATTTCTAGGTTAAATTTCTAACATCGGTATCCCTAATTTGGCACGTGACTTGACAGGGTATTTCATACTAACCTTATCAGCAGTCATCGAAAGTTCACAATGCCGTTGAGGTAAAGGGAGTGTGTTTACCGCGGCCGAAATCAGAACCAAATACAACTATTTATGCCCGTTTCTAATCAATATAAAGCTTCAATCTATTTTTATGAACAGTGGTCCGTTTTCCTCGCTTATTCAGCTCCAGTGTGCAGTTCACACCATTTACCCTTATGACCTTATAGGGGCCTTGATATGGTGGCGATAATTTTGATTTGCTACGCCCTCGTCTTAGAGCATCATTACGGAGCAATACTAAGTCTCCTTCCTTAAAGGAAACTTCGTTCTGTGATTCATCGTACCTACACTTCTCTTGCTCTTTACTCTTAATTAGAGTTTTCCTGGCTATTTCGTGACTCTCCTGGAGTCGTTGTGTTAATTCTTCTACCACATTCTGATATTCATTGTAAGTTGGCTCAGGTTTTCTCTGTAGTACGCCTGGAATATTGGCCTTTCTTCCGAATATCAATTCAAATGGTGTGTAACCAGTGCTAGTATGTTTGGTAGTATTATACACAAACATAGCCATTGGGAGGTACTTATCCCAGTCATTCTGAGAGCTACACACATAATGTCTCAGAAATTCACCTAGCACTCTATGTGACCTTTCTAAACTTCCGTTTGATTGTGGGCGGAAAGCGGCTGTGTGTACCTTCTTAATCCGTAGGGTTCGACACAGTTTCTTAAACATGTCCGCCATGAAATTCGCACCTTGATCTGTTAAGATCGTTCCTGGTATTCCAAAAATACTGATCACACTATTTATCAGTGTTCTGGCTACTGTTTCTGTGGTCTGATCTGGCATTGCACTCACGACCAGGTACTTCGATAACTGGTCCTGACAGGTGAGTATATATCGATTTCCGGCCTCTGTTAGGTCTAGAGGGCCTACGATATCTAATGAGACCTTATCAAACACTGTCGCTGGAGTGTCTGTTATTACCATTGGGGCTTTCACTTCTGGCCCGGTAATCTTATTCTTTTGGCACGAAGGACATGAACGAATATAGTTTTCTATGTCCTTGTGCATCCCATCCCACTGGATGTGGTCTTTCACCCTAGCATACGTCCTGGTAATGCCTTGGTGACCTCCGACCAGCGAAGCATGCGCTTCTTCGATTATGTCCCGTTTTTCCTGATCTGTTAGCTCAGACTTCGAATTGCTTGTAGCAGGCGTTCCTACCTCATTCTCAGGCTCTGTCACCTCTACCGAAGCGTCCTCGGATTCAGAGCTGAGTCTGTCTGTCTGCTTACTTTCCCCGTTCGACCTAGTGTTAGGAGTCGACGTCCTTTCATTACTTCGTTCCCCATTGCCTGCCATGTCTGGCTCTTGGCCTTCAGAGCTAACTATTCTCACTTCCTGTTCAGAGGTAGCAGGAATTCTACTCAGAGCATCTGCGTTGCAATTACGCTTGCCCTCCTTATACACGATATCAAAATCGTATTCGGCTAGCTTAAGCCTAAATTTCAGTAGCCTAGAGGATGGGTCTCGTACACTGAAAACCCACTTTAATGGTTTATGGTCGGTCACAACTGTGAAATGACGTCCAAACAAATAAGGACGAAAATATTTCACACCGAATACAATGGCCAATGCTTCTCTTTCCGTGGTACTGTAGTTTCTTTCTGCTTTATTTAGTGTCCTACTAGCATACGCCACCGGTAAATCCTTGCCTAGCGGACCCTGAGACAGTATAGCACCTAGTGCTTCCCCACTTGCGTCTGTGGTTAAAATGAATAGCTTCTCAAAGTCTGGGTACTGTAAAACTGGTTTTTCAACGAGTTTCTGCTTCAGTACCTGGAACGCATGTTCCTGCTGTTCTGTCCACACACACGGTACGTCCTTCTTTAGGAGCTCGTACAGTGGTTTCGCTATCTTACTATAATTAGGTATGAACCTGCGGTAATAACCTGACAACCCTAAAAATCCCTTCAATTGTTTCGTGGTAGTAGGTTGTGGAAAATCCCTCACTGCTTGGGTTTTCCTCTCATCGGGTTGGACTCCGTCCTTCGTAATGACGTGACCTAGGAATGTGACTTCAGTTCGTAAGAACTCGCACTTGTCCGGTCCTAATTTTAAGTTGGCTTCTCTTAGCCGTTCCAATACGTCTCGTAGCTTCTGGTTATGGTCATCTATCGAGCTACCATACACGATGACGTCATCTAAATAACAGAGGCATTTTATGCCTTCTAGGCCTGTTAATACGGTTTTCATTAACCGCGTGAACGTCGCGGGACTGTCCTTGAGCCCCATGGGCATTCTTAAATACTCGTAATGCCTCCCTAGTGCAGAGAATGCGGTCTTTTCTCTGTCTTCGGGCTTCAACATAACCTGATGATAGCCATGCGCTAGATCCATGGTGGAAAAGTATCGGGCCTTTCCTAAAGCATCTAATATCTCCGTAATTAACGGAAGTGGGTACGCTGTACCGATAGTAATGCGGTTGAGCTCACGAAAATCAACTACCAGACGGTACTTTTGCTTTCCAGAGGCGTCCATTTTCTTGGGGATCAAAAGTATGGGCGAGGACCACGGAGAAGTAGAAGGAGCTATAATTTGATCATTTAACATTTTATCGATTTGTCTACCTATCTCCTCTTTCTGGGCTTCGGGCAATCTATATTGCCGTAAATGTATGGGAGGTTGATCCGCGGGTGTCGGAACGGCATGTTGCAGCACATCCGTGTGCGTCAACTTATCACCTTCCAAGTAAAACACATCTTGGTAGGCGGTACAGATCGCACATATCTCTTCGCGATCTTTAGGCGCTAAGTGGTCTAAACGCAACTGCTCTCGCAATCTTTGAGCCCTAGATTTGGTGACGGGAGACCTGATCTCCACTTCTTCACCACTGACATTATTATTATTATTACTACTGCCATTCCTTGAGTGCTCTTGCGTTCCGCTGCTTGTTCTAGATAAGGCGGCTCGCTCGACCTTATTTACTACAGTGGGTGATTCAGCTGTCTCTTTCCCTACAGCATGAAGTTCTACCACTGGACTCAATAATCTCCAAGCCTTATCAGTAGTGTTCAACATACTGACAATAGCCGTGTAATCTTCCGACTTGGTCAAGCACTCTGCTAAGTAAACGCCCGGTCTTACTTCTTGCCTTTCAACAAGACCTTCGGCATTATTCTTATCTACTTCGATAGCCACTATCTTTTCAGTTCGGGGTTCCAAAGTGACCCATACGGCTTCTCGTGCACCAAAGGGATATTTCTTTCCTGCTATTAGCGCATAACCGTCCTGGTAATTTAATATGCTATTATGCAGGATATCCTTCCCAATGATCCCATCTTGCTTCAGATTGAAATCATTGTCTACCAGGTGGAATTCTAGGATTTTTCCTCCTATCGGGATTCGAACTTCCCCCTTCGTGAATACTACGTCTCCACTGATGCCTTTCAGCTGGAGGATCTCCTTTCGATTCACGAAAACGTCCTTAGGTGCACACTTTTCCTTAATGAGAGATACATCACTACCTGTATCTATTAAAAATCTAGTAGGGATCTTCTGACCGGCTAAATCTATTAAGATTGAGCCTTCTGTCTTAGCTAATTCTGTTACGGCGGGACTTGATACCTTCGGGGTTGTCACAGCAGTCCCTTGCTCGTGACCCCTTGTTAGTTTAACGTGTCCCGGGTATTGAACCAACAGTCCTTGCTATCATGAGACCATCGCTTACATATTTTACACCGTGTTTTATTAGGACTATTCGGCTTGTCTTGGCTGTTTTGTGTTACACCAGCCTGAGTTACTACCTTCCGACCCTTTCCTTGAGGGCTAACTTGTGCCTCTTGGCTTTGCTTGCCCCTTCCTTGAGGGCTAACTTGAGCCTTTCGGCTTGGTTTGGCGGTGCATTGCCACCGCAAATGGCCTTGCCTCCCACAGGCATAACACCGCTTACGAGTGCGTCCACGGTCCTTATTTCGTTGTGGGCACTCGGGCCTCTTATGGCCCACTTCATTGCACTCATAGCATCGTATGACGGGCTCAGATGGCCCCTTACGATTTCCTGCTCCCTGCGCATGCTGGGATTGTACCCTGATTGGTACTTTCGTAGACCTGACTATCCTTACTTCCCCGGTAGTAGGTTTCTCTTGGTCTTTTAATTTCCTTCTACATTCTCGCTCCTTGTGGCCTAGCTTTTTGCAGTACGTGCACTTAGGAGCCGGTGTGTCAGACTTGGTTCTTGGCCGTTCGCACTCTTTTGCGATATGGCCCTCTTGCTTACAGTTGAAGCAAGTTACCAATACGTTTCGGGATTTGCCTTGCCTATTTCCCGTTGCCTGACGTCGCCCTAAATTGCCCTTAAAGCTGCCCCTTGTAGGCACTACCTGCCAACCTTCCTTACGAGGGGTTCTAACCGGTTGTGGCTTGTACAGGGCTTCACGCTCTTCCTGAGAGAGCAGTAATGCCTCTTCCTGCCTGGCTGTACTTACAGCCTCTTCGAACGTTCTAGGATCTCTGTCTTGCACCTTGTGCTGGATCCTCCTATTTCGGAGCCCCTGAGTGAAACCGGCTATTGCTATTTTAACTATAATTCGGCGCTGATATTCGCGGCCTTCTATCGGTTCTTCCTCTAAGATCGCGTTTCTGAACATGACTACTATTTCTTCGACCTCGTGAGCCCATTCCGCCACGGAATTCTTAGTCCCTTGCTTGGACTGAAATAGTTTGCACAAATATAGTTCAAACGTACCTTGTTTGCCATAATATTCCCATAACGCGTTCTTTGCGTTTCTCCAATTTATGATATCCCCCCGTGATAGTAACTTCTCGCGAGCTGGACCCGTTATCTTCGTTAGGATGTATTTAAAGAATAATCCTTTCTCATTGGGTCTTACCATGCAATGTGCGGCTTCTACGTTTGCAATAAACTCGCGGAGGCGTTCCGGCTTACTGCCGTCAAATTCATGACCGATTAACTTATGGCCTTCTGATGCCGATATAAACAATCGTTCCTCTGCATGCACACTACCCGTATCCGAACCTGCGTCACTGACATTATCTACCAGGTTACCCATTACATTTGACTCTGCCATTAGTGAAGAGAAAATTATAAGCACTCACCCTTAAGGTTGATCGGTGCTGAAGATGGGTTGGATCCTCGGTCTCTGGACGCTGTCTGCTACTGCGCGCTGGGCTGGCTCAGTAGGCTGCTGTCGTGCTGCTGGCACCTCTCACTGGAACGGGAACTCTACTGGGCCGTTACTTCTTTCTTGAGCTAAGCCTCTTCTGCGGGGCTTTCAAATAAATCGTCTCCTTCTCTGCTGAGGTTGTCTGCTTCCCACCTCACAGCTGCACACCAAAAAATTTTTGTCTTCTGTCGTGACAGACAGGATTTGAGCTTATAGATGAGCTCTTAGGAAAAGTCAGATTGGTTGGAAGGTTGGTTGGATCGTTCCCGAGCGGTTGGAACGTATAGGTTGGGAAGTTTCAACTAAGGTGCAGATCAGGAGGAAGACGAAGTGGATTCCCACGAAGTTAATATATTCTGATACTGAAGGTTGACTACAATATGTACACTATGTACAATATAAAATAAAGACTTATGTTGGTAAGTCTTGAGCGAGAAGTCTGTCTACTAGTCGTCCGTTGAAGTATATAATACTTATTATTATTATTACTGATTGCGTAATCGTCCTACCGACCGGCAGGGATTCTGCTGACAACTGGTCCGCGAAGTGAATAGTAGAAGCCCTGAATAATGGCTTCCTTGCCCTTATATAGCCTCCAGGGCCAACGCCCAATGTTCTCGAAGTTTGTCGTAACCTGCGTACGTGACTGCCTCACTGTCCGTGATTCTGGCCAATCAGAGCCCGTAACCAAGAGACCTTTCTAGTATATTCTACTGCGTCTATGCGGCTGAACCATGCCCTGTCAACATGAGTCACTTCCTGTATGACAAACTTCTCTGCTACTCAAGATTTCCTAACATGAACGAAACATGATTTCCACTCTTAACTGACTATTCAGTTCCATGAATATAATTATTTTACATCTTTTAATTATTATCAGGTACGCCCATTAGGTATGCTTATACCTGATTCCTAGCCTCTTATGACAGGCTAATTCCTAATACATCAGGTACAGCTATTCCTCCTACGTTCCCTGGGTTCGATCCTCGGAGGGAATAGCAGTCCTGGGTTCAAGTCCCTGGGAGGACACGACAGTGGTTTTAGAGCACAAACGTTCTCTTTCAAATGCCCCCCACAAGCAATAATCACAGACTGTGAGAGCGGGGGAGCGGCCCTCTCCTGCCCACCCAGGTGTTTGGTAATTCGCGATTCAAAATTTCCCTCCCCGCAATAGCGTGGTGAGGGGCTGCACCAGCAATGTTGGTGCTGAACACTTTGCATCACTGGCACCACAACTTCATTGAGGATCTCACAACACCTTCACCGTCAATTGTCTCTCTCAAAATTCGCATGCCTAGCAATCCTTTGCCCAAACTTCACTGATCCGCATTTCATACGCTTCCCTTCATTAATTTTAGGATTTCCCTCGCATAATAATGGCAGTTGTCCCATTCACCTGAAAAACAGCTTCATCTGAAAAATGGAATTTTTGGTACCAAAATTCGTCAATTTCACATTCCCTTAACTCAGATTCACACAGTTGCAAACGGCTGTCCGGGTCACCTTCACTCAGTTCATGAACACGAATCGGCTTGAAAGTTCAGTACTTCTCACCTCTCAAAGCACGAGGCACATTGGACTGACTGATGTCAAGTTCACGTGGACCTTGGCGTGTTGATTTCCAGGGGTTACTCCCGAATGCTTCCACGACACTTTCTGTTGTTGCTGCATCAGTGCTGCTGAGAGGTCCAGGTTTTCCCTGCTGAATGTTTCCCGCTGTCAGCAGTCGTTGCTTCCACTTTCCCCCAGCGATGGTAAACATGTTATTTAAAATCACGTTGCACAGGCTCACGTCCATGCTGAAAAGCAATCACTCATGCAGCTACGGTAACTTGCTGCTGTATATTCAGCGCAATTTTGTTTAACAATGTAACCGGTTTTGTTGT
The DNA here is from genome assembly GCF_040414725.1 of Anabrus simplex. NCBI lineage: Eukaryota > Metazoa > Arthropoda > Insecta > Orthoptera > Tettigoniidae > Anabrus > Anabrus simplex. The sequence continues at coordinate 970,650,872 of NC_090266.1, read as the reverse complement.
TGCATTGTTGTGCGTCGATGGTAAGGAGCCTTGACTTTCCGACGGTGGCGTTCTTTCATCTGTAAGAGTTATAATCAAACATCAGCAATCGACGAAACACGCAGCCGTATTTCTGACTCACCGTGTAGCGAGCGTACTTATGGACATTCATCGTTTCTCTCACGAGGAACTCATCCCACGTCGAAGTTGTGGATCTAAAAAGTTGTTGATGTGGTTGAAGGCGTCATACAACGTCTAATTTTGGCTGTTGATGGAAATGGAACCTTTGAGTGGTGCAAAAAGCATCTACCACTGGATAGGAAGATGATCAATCCGTAGGAGTAGAGCTGGTTATCTCGACGTCACCGTAAGTTGTAGGCTACATGACGCAAATTAGTTCCACTATTGAACGAGTCATCTACAGTAGACACAAAGTTCATGTACAAACGTAAGCTATAAAGTATTTTTAGTAGGTAAACGGGTGAAGATATTTCAAGAAGAATACTGTTTTATTTCAGCATCACTCCTTTACTTTTCGAAATGATCACCGAACTTTACTCAAGCATTTGGCAAAATGTAAAGTGAGCTTTGCTGTTTCCTGGCAGCCTGCTCGTCGAGTCATTTATTTCACTTCCAACTGTTTCAGTGTGACACACCTTGTCTCCCTCACTGTTTCATAAATAACATTAACGAATGTGTGTGATGTTGACAGGTGGTCGCTCTGCTCGTAATCTATGGAACATCTGCAAGTTCGTGGCTCCATTTCCGTATTTGTTGGAAAAGACGAAATAAATAATAAAAACCCTATAAGCAATAATGACATTCAATCAAATAAGAAGTTTATAACAATTAAACTTCTATTCAAATTAAACACTTCTCACTCAGTGAAGACTACTAATTTTCTCTCGGTATACAGACACAATCCCGCGGTGAATATTGTCAGGTTTGGAGCTTTCTACTTATAGAAAACATATCACTGCTTGCACCTCCTGACGTGATGACTCATTCAGTACTTTCATCATTCTTTTTTTTTTTGCTAGTTGTTTTACGTCGCACCGACACAGATAGGTCTTACGGCGACGATGGGACAGAAAAGGGCTTGGAGTGGGAAGGAAGCGGCCGTGGCCTTAATTAAGGTACAGCCCCAGCATTTGCCTGGTGTGAAAATGGGAAACCACGGAAAACCATTTTCAGGGCTGCCGACAGTGGGGTTCGAACCTACTATCTCCCGAATACTGGATACTGGCCGCACTTAAGCGACTGCAGCTATCGAGCTCGGTTTTCATCATTCTGCAACTGTCCCTGTACCAAGATTCTGATTCATCGACTTATATATCTTTGCACCGCCTATCAGTGGGTCTACAAGGTAGCGAATACATAAGTTGCAGCGAGCTCTGTTCCTTTCGTTTCCGACCAATAACATTCGGAAATTTACTTTCCGTCTTACCTTCATAAAATAAGACGTGGAACTAACCATATTGAGAAAAGTAGTGGATATTAAAGCCTATTTTTTATTAGTTAAGATCATTTTTATGAATATAAGTTTATTTTACAGAGAGCGAAGAATCCTACCCTTCCCTTTGGTGTGAGAGGTGGGGGTTAACACTCTACTCTGAGTATATAAGGAACAAAGTAATTTTTTTGTTTTGAAAGCCGCTGTTAACACAATACAACACAATGTAAAAAAGTTTTAAAATTATGAGTGCGTATTTTATTGGGTTTTATGGATAGTTCTGAACCGAGCTCGATAGCTGCAGTCGCTTAAGTGCGGTCAGTATCCAGTATCCGGGAGATAGTGGGTTCGAACCCCACTGTCGGCAACCCTGAAGATGGTTTTCCGTGATTTCCCATTTTCACACCAGGCAAATGCTGGGGCTGTACCTTAATTAAGGCCACGGCCGCTTCTTTCCCACTCCTAGCCCATCCCTGTCCCATCGTCGCCATAAGGCCCATCTGTGTCGGTGCGACGTAAAGCAACTTGTAAAAAAAAAGAAAGATAGTTCTGAGCGTTTCCTTGGATAGAAATCCATTTAAGGAAAACACTCATTAATCGTAGTATCTTCTATATTTTCCATGAATTTGGTACACAATACAAGCAGTTTTAAAACGCGATCTTCTCAGAGCTCAACGGGCGATGAGGCGAATAATCTGTCAAGTGTTTTTGACCAAATAAAGACAATAAATAATTTTAATTTTGATAAATTATGCAGAAACCGAAAACGTAGAACTCGAATGGTCAATACACGATCTGTATGAAAGGCATCCCGCCCAATATCGCAAATCTCGTAACTTTCTGCCCGTGAAGAATGATTTGCGAGACGCGCGTTACTTCGGTGGAACACAACACCCTTTCTATTTGCTAGTTTGCCTCATTATTTGAACATTTGGTGTCATCTTTTTCACCCTCCTCCAGTAGACATCCACTATGGCCGTCTAAGTGTGTAGGAATTACTCATTATAAGGAATGTCTATTAAATCTCACCAGACATAAGGAAAACCAATTTAGTTGAATATTCTGTAGAGTATCTGGCCGGAGTTTGTCGCTGGCGCCTTCGCTGCGGTAATGGAGTAGACCGCACAGCAAGTAACTCTACGCTGAGTGTCGACGGTGGTAAAATCTCGACAGCCTAGCTGGAGGGGCCAATGATTTCGGACAGAGTGATGGCTCTTCAGTGGAGGAACTGACACCGAAATCCTTCATTCAGCGTCAGACTTACGTAGCTGAACTGATTTTTTTACAACTGGCTTTACGTCGCACCAACGTAGATAGGTCTTATGGCGACGATGGGATAGGGAAGGGCTAGGAGTGGGAAGGAAGCAGTCGTGGCCTTAATTAAGGCACGGCCCCCAGCATTTTCCTGGTATGAAAATGGGAAACCACGGAAAACCATCTTCAGGGCTGCTGACAGTAGGGTTCGAACCTACTGTCTGCCGAATGCAAGCTCACAGCTGCGCGCCCCTTGTTATTATTATTATTATTATTATTATTATTATTATTATTATTATTATTATTATTAATCTGGATACGTTGGCGAGACGTAACCTCCCTATCTGGAGGGAAGTTATCTCTGCCGTTGTTGCCATTATTGACAATGCACGGGATTTCTAGCAGTACGAATAATAATTTATTTCTGTGCATTGTTTACCTTATGACAGAGATGAACAACAGCCCGGTCAACATCATTCGGACTGTTAATTTCAAAAGGATTTCTATTATTATTTATGTGCCACGAAAATATGTGGCAATCAAGCTTTGAATTCTTAACTGGAAAAGGTGGCTCATGAAATCTAACCCAAGAACGAGTGAAAATCATGGGTTTATAATACGAATTTAGTGCGTTATGAACTACAAAGCTAATAATCTTGTTATAAAATTTAGAAACCATTATGTCAATGACATCGGGTCGGCCCCTAACTGGGTAGATAGTAGGTTTCGTTGGAGCACAAACATCGTGGTCACTGTCTCTCATTTGTTGTTGCAGTATTCTTCCCTTAGGATTCATAGTCCTAAGGTTCCAGTCTGGATGCTTGGAATCTTTGTCTCCCGATATGATAGATGGACGTGTGTCGGGTTATAACTTATTAATTTCCGCTGTATGTAGCGGAGCCTTGGGGCGTAAATAGGCCGCAAAAAATCGATAATGATAATTATTACGTCTAATCGCGATATCGGGAGACTCAGTAACGCCCAGGGGGATGGGACTATGATGTGATGAGTAAATTTGGACTTAATCAGGACGGCCACTCCACCGCCCTCCTTATTGGCTCTATATTTACGATAAATTGTAACGTTCTCAATTTTGTAGGACATATGTAGTTTTAGCCACGTCTCTCCTAGTAGTAGGACATTAATGTTATGGTCAGAAATAAACGACTCAAGTTCGTATTTCTGACTAGGAACACCCTTACAATTCCACGGACAGATTGTTACGTTTATTGCCAGGCAAGAAGAAACAGATTAAGGTTACGTTAAGTACTCTATAACAGCATTTATCGTAACTCCAACCTTATCGATCGTTGTCTGACATTGCCGAAGATTGGTAGTGGTCTCTTTTAATACAGGCAGGAGCCTAGAAGACTTTTTCTGCCTGAGGAGGTCTATGATGTTACTCACGCCCGAAAAATCGGATATAGGAGACGCCATGTCGTCTGGCGCACGGTGGGGGCAGGGGCACCTCCGGTTGCCCGGGCAAAAGAAAAGTTGGGGATTGCTTCTTTTGAGGGAGGCAGCGTCCTGTTATTCTGGGATTTGAGGTACTCATTTTCCATTTTTGTTCCATAATGGAGCGGAAAAGTTTACATCCTCTTCAGGAGGCTGGGGGTTCACTCCCGCAGTTAACGCATTTGGCCGGGGCATCCGGAGCAAGGGGCAGGCGGCAGCCGAATGGTTATCCCCGAAGTTTACACATCTCAGGGGCATGGTTCAGTAGTTAACTGTGTGACCCCACCTCTGACAGCTGTAGCACTGAATGGGCCCCTCATATCTCCTCTTTGCCGCGATGGCTACCCACCTCAAGGAGAAGATCGTTCGCGATATATCGTCATTAAGGAGGGTGACGCTCATGAGGCTCAGGCGGATCAGCTACTTAGTCGTTCCCTCACATCTTGTGAACTGATACACGTTTAGGGGCTGATACCCCAGAGCCACGAGGTCCTCCTTGACCCATTCCACCCCAACAGTCGAAACGATATTACGAATTATCACTTTCAATTACCTCTTACTCGGTAGTTGTTGAGTATAGAAGTTCTGATTCGATTCTTCGAAATATAACTTCGTCGTGAGGTATTCCTGCTCGTTACTAGCGTGGAATTATAGGGCATCTCTGGTATTTATGACCCTGATATCGTCAGTGCATTTCTTTTTGAGATACCTGTAGTGGTGCTGATACTCCGATTTATCAGCAACTACGATAGGCGGAATGGAGACTTTCCTGATGGTTGCGATCTCCATTGCCTCTCTCCCCCCTGCGGGGGCGATATAACTTCCGTTAGCATTTTCAGAAGGCTCATAAGTAAATGAAGTAGGCATGGATGTGGCAGCACCCACGGACGACTGACCCTCGGTCTCTTTACTGATTTCCGACCGGGTCGGAACAAGTGCAATCTCATCCGTGGTATCCGAGGTGCGGAGAGAGGAAAGCACCTGATATTGATTATTAAGTGTGACAGGTTTCTCCGCTGGTTTTGTTTGTTTGTCCTTAAGAATAATTTTGCTGACTACTTTCCTCTTTCTCTTCACAGCAGGGTGCCACGGAAGGAACGTAGCAGCCAGATTCGCTGGGACCTATCCAGATCGTCAGAGAAGCGTCAGTGTTTCAATGTCAAAATCTAGAAGCAAGCTAATCTTACTCATGAGCGTAGAGTTTACCTGAGTAAGAGGTAGAAGCGCAAGAAGAGAGGTCCCTGCCTCCTGGGGGTGAGGCACAAGCCATTGTGGGAAACTACCAAGCCCTTAAAAACATAACAACACACTGATAAAGAAGCAATACCAACACAACACGGAGCACTCACCAGCTCAAATGGGCCACAGCAGTGACCGCAAAAAAAAAAAGGATATCAAAAAGGATACCAAGATCCAAAACAATCTCCACGACTCGTCCTACCAACAATGCCGACTCACACTCAAAACCGCCAGTCAATAGGGGGGCCGCGCCTTCGAACATCCATATATATAAAATAACTTGTCCTGACTGACTGACTGACTGACGGATTCATCATCGCCTAGCCAAAACTACTGGACATAAAGAAATTAAATTTTGGGGATATATTCATATTAATATATAAGTGCTCGCTAAGAGAGGATTTTTGGATATTCCGTCACTAATGGGGTGAAAAGAGGGGTGAAATTTTAAAATGAGTGTATCTACATCTCAAAACTGGTAAAAATTGGTATTTAGAATCTTCTTTAAAAATAAGGAAACACGTACTTTTGTTTTCAGAAAAGTCCCAATAGGAAAGGTGAAAAAGGGTGAAAAGGGGGTTGAATGCCTTTAATTAGGATACTGGTACTTATATCTCAGAAAGTGGAGATATTACAGACCTGAAAATTGGTACTTTTGTTCTCTTTTAAAAATAAAGAAACACATATTTTTTGTTTTTGGAAAATCCAATTAATGGGAGGGTGAAAAGGGGGCGAATTTTTAAAATGAGTGTATCTATATCTCAAAACTTTTAAAGTTTATAGATGTAAAAATTGGTATTTAGAATTTCCTTTAAAAATAAAGAAACACATACTTTTTTGTTTTCGAAAAATCCCAATAGGAAGGGTAGAAAAGGGTGAAAAACGGGTTGAATGCCTTTAATGAGGCTACTTATATTTCATAACCTCAAGATATTACAGACTTAAAAATTGGTATTTGGCATCTACTTTAAAAATAAAGAAATAGGTATTTTTTCGTTTTTTGGAAAATCCAAGTAATTTGGTGGGGGGGTAAGAATGGGGGTGAATTTTTAAAATGAGTTTGTCTACATCTTAAAACTTTAAAAGTTTACAGATGTAAAAATTGGTATTTAGATTCTCCTTTAAAAATAAAGAAACACGTATTTTTTGTTTTTGGAAAATCCAATTAATGGCGGTTAAACAGGAGTGACAAATTGGGGTGAATTTTTTGAAAGGCTATATCTACAGAATATCTGAGAAACGCAAAATGTTATAGACATAAAAAGTGGGTATTTGGAATCTCCTGTAAATGAAAAGAAACATAGGTGATTTGTTTTTGAAAACTCCACTTAAGGGGAACTAAGAAGGGATGAAATATCAAAATGAGAATTTCTACAGTATATCTCAAAAAACTTACCAAGTTACAGAAGTGAAAAATGGTATTTTTTCTCTATTAAAAATAAATAGACGTGTATTTTTAGTTTTCGGAAATACCACTTGGGTGGAGGGGTGGGGTAAAAGTGACTGAAAATGGTGTTGAATTCTTTTTTTTTGCTAGGGGCTTTACGTCGCACCGACACAGATAGGTCTTATGGCGACGATGGGATAGGAAAGGCCTAGGAGTTGGAAGGAAGCGGCCGTGGCCTTAATTAAGGTACAGCCCCAGCATTTGCCTGGTGTGAAAATGGGAAACCACGGAAAACCATCTTCAGGACTGCCGATAGTGGGATTCGAACCTACTATCCCCCAGATGCAAGCTCACAATCGCGCGCCTCTACGCGGACGGCCAACTCGCCCGGTTTGAATTCTTTTAATTAGGCTACTGATATCTCAAAAATGAAGATGTTACAGACGTGAAATTTGATATTTGGAATCTGCTTTAAAAGCAGAGAAAGACGTATTCTCAGAAAATCCAATGAAGGCGGGGGGGTTGAAAGAATTGAAAAAAATTAATTGCCTTAATTGTATGAGAATACATACATCTAATAAAAATTAAAGTTGTTACAGACGTGAAAATTGGTATTTGGATCTCCTTTAAAAACAAAGAAAAACGCGTTTCTGGGGAGGGGGGGGGGAACCATCTTGGGCGGGGGGGAGTGAAAAGGAGTTGAATTCCTTTCATGAGGACACATAAATCAAAAACTGAAGAAGTTATAGTCGTGATAATTGATATTTAGATGATCCTTTACTATTAAAGAAAGAAGTATTATTTGCCGAAAAATTCACTTAGGGGGGAGGAGTGTGAAAGGAAGTGATAAAAGTGAATTATATTTATGGGGATACTTATATCTCAAAACTGAAGGTAATAGACGTGAACATTGGTGTTTGGAATCTCCTTTAAACATAAAGAAACACGCCTTCTTTTAATTTTTTTTTTTTGGGTGGGGAGGGGTAAATAAACTTAACGGCGGTGGGGTGTAAAAGGAGGTGAGACCAATTGATTTTAAGGTTCATAATGTACTTGTAAGGAGCCTCCGTTGCTCAGGCGGCAGTGCGCCGGCCTCTCACAGCTGGGTTCCATGGTTCAAATCCCGATCACTCCATGTGATATTCGTGCTGGACAAAACGGATGCGGGATAGGTTTTTCTCCGGATACTCCGGTTTTCCCTGTCATCATTCATTCCAGCAACACTGTCCAATATTTCATTTCATTTGTCATTCATCGATCATTGCCCCAGACGAGTACTTCGGCAGCCGGCATAATTCCTATTGTCGCCGCTAGATGGGGCTTTATGTATTCCATTCCTGACCCTGTCGAATGACTGGAAACAATGACAATGGCAGCAGATGTAATTTACCGGCAAGTAGCGGTCTTGCATCTTGCTGTGGGGTCCAGAACATCTACACTGACTGACAGAGCAAATGCAACACCAAGAAGGAGTGGTTCGAAAGGGATGAAAGTTGGGGAAAAAACAGAGACGGCACGGACGAATAATTGATGTTTATTTCAAACCGATATGCAGGTTACACAATGCGCACGGCATCGACTCAGTAGGATGTAGGACCACCGCGAGCGGCGATGCACGCAGAAACACGTCGAGGTACAGAGTCAATAAGAGTGCGGATGGTGTCCTGAGGGATGGTTCTCCATTCTCTGTCAACTATTTGCCACAGTTGGTCGTCCGTACGAGGCTGGGGCAGAGTTTGCAAACGGCGTCCAATGAGATCCCACACGTGTTCGATTGGTGAGAGATCCGGAGAGTACGCTGGCCACGGAAGCATCTGTACACCTCGTAGAGCCTGTTGGGAGATGCGAGCAGTGTGTGGGCGGGCATTATCCTGCTGAAACAGAGCATTGGGCAGCCCCTGAAGGTACGGGAGTGCCACCGGCCGCAGCACATGCTGCACGTAGCGGTGGGCATTTAACGTGCCTTGAATACGCACTAGAGGTGACGTGGAATCATACGCAATAGCGCCCCAAACTATGATGCCGCGTTGTCTAGCGGTAGGGCGCTCCACAGTTCCTGCCGGATTTGACCTTTCTCCACGCCGACGCTACACTCGTCTGCGGTGACTATCACTGACAGAACAGAAGCGTGACTCATCGGAGAACACGACGTTCCGCCATTCCCTCATCCAAGTCGCTCTAGCCCGGCACCATGGCAGGCGTGCACGTCTATGCTGTGGAGTCAATGGTAGTCTTCTGAGCGGACGCCGGGAGTGCAGGCCTCCTTCAACCAATCGACGGGAAATTGTTCTGGTCGATATTGGAACAGCCAGGGTGTCTTGCACATGCTGAAGAATGGCGGTTGACGTGGCGTGCGGGGCTGCCACCGCTTGGCGGCGGATGCGCCGATCCTCGCGTGCTGACGTCACTCGGGCTGCGCCTGGACCCCTCGCACGTGCCACATGTCCCTGCGCCAACCATCTTCGCCACAGGCGCTGCACCGTGGACACATCCCTATGGGTATCGGCTGCGATTTGACGAAGCGACCAACCTGCCCTTCTCAGCCCGATCACCATACCCCTCGTAAAGTCGTCTGTCTGCTGGAAATGCCTCCGTTGACGGCGGCCTGGCATTCTTAGCTATACACGTGTCCTGTGGCACACGACAACACGTTCTACAATGACTGTCGGCTGAGAAATCACGGTACGAAGTGGGCCATTCGCCAACGCCGTGTCCCATTTATGGTTCGCTACGTGCGCAGCACAGCGGCGCATTTCACATCATGAGCATACCTCAGTGACGTCAGTCTACCCTGCAATTGGCATAAAGTTCTGACCACTCCTTCTTGGTGTTGCATTTGCTCTGTCAGTCAGTGTATAATAATAATACTAATAATAATAATAATAATAATAATAATAATAATAATAATAATAATAATAATAATAATAATAATAATGTTCTAGACCGACGTCAAATGTGCGGACCGCGCTGGAAACGGGTCCTGGACGGTAAATGACTACGATTGCAGTCCGGCCGCGTGTTCAGTATTGCCAAGGCACCCAAGATGACACCACGCCGGATCTCCTGAAGGATTTGATCCATATTAAAAATGCTTATAGAAAAAGATGACAAAGATTTATGGACCCAACTGACCGGGTGGAATACCTGGACCTAGCGCGGGAAGTACGAATTCGATTGCTGGAAAGGAAGCTTGAAAAATGGGAGGAAACTTGCCGTAATCTATTAGAAAACGAGCCAGATCGCGAATTTAGGCGGATTCTCTCATAAAACGAGTCACATCGCGAATTTCGGCGGATTTTATATAAAACAATAAGCATTCAGTTATAAATTTCAGTATAATACCGTAGCGAAGCACGGGTATCTTGCTAGTTTTATATATATTCCATAATGGCAAACTACATCACATACAAGTGTTAATGTATTAGCTCCAGTTAAGAATTGTTGGTTAATCTAAGACACTGAACGCAAGTTGAACGTTGAAGCTTGAAATTTCCATCACCAAATGCAAATGAAAATTAATTCATGTATAAGATAGTTAAGGGGTATGTGCACAATTTCTTTCTTTCTTAATCTGTTTACTGTCCAGGGTCGGTTTTTCCCTCGGACTCAGCGAGTGATCCCACCTCTACCGCCTCAAGGACAGTGTCCTGGAGCTTCGGACTCTGAGTCGGGGATACAACTGGGGAGGATGACCATTACCTCCATCAGGCGGCCTCACCCGCTATGCTGAATAGGAGCCTTGCGGGGGATGGGAAGATTGGAAGGGATAGTCAAGGAAGAGGGAAGGAAGCGGCCGTGGCCTTAAGTTAGGTACCATCCCGGCATTTGCCTGGAGGAGAAGTGGGAAACCACGAAAAACCACTTCCAGGAATCGAACCCCCCTCTACTAAGTTGACCTCCCGAGGCTGAATGGACCCCGTTCCAGCCCTCGCACTACTTTAAATTTCGTGGCAGAGCCGGGAATCGAACTCGGGCCTACGGGGGTGGCAGCTAATCACACCAACCAATACACCACAGAGGCGGACCTTGTCGGAAATCACCATGAACAGAACGTGCTACTGTCCAAGGATGTTTTGCAGGTCTCGAATAAAGTAATTCTGATGAGGGTTGCATGCACTAAAACCATACTCTATATTGGAATCTTATCAGTGACTTAAACACCGTCTCCTTTACATCCGCACTAGAATTCCTAAATACCCTCATAACCCGAACGGAGCGGATATTTTTATCAGTGGAAAATTGTGTAGGAAGGATACTGACTGGAGCATGGGAGGGGATTTGTAAAGTAAACTAAAGTCGTATCCTCGACCCGAGATTGTGCCAACCTTTATGCTACGGAGGTGGGGATGTAAATGAGACGAGACCATGGAGTGGGTATGTGGGAAACTGGAGGTGAGATCCTAATGGGTGGTTAGAATATAGAGATCTACGCTCAGATGGCCATCGGGCAATATCACAAGACTACCGCATGACACAAATTGGAGAACACTTTTTAATCCATGACACGATAACCATGACATAATGTGGAAGATGAATAAGACTGTATAATAATATTTGGTTCAAAATCGCACTTGCAGACATTTTCTTGTCCGACGATTTGTTCATTGATGGCACATTTCATACAGTTCTGGACATACAGATACAGCTAGGACTGTGCATGGGTGTTGGTAAATCCCTGCCATTTGTTTACATCCTATTATCGAACAAACGGAAATCATCGTATGCACATTATCTACAGGTAATTACTGAATAATTATTTCTTTCTTTCTTTCTTTCTTTCTTTCTTTCTTTCTTTCGTAGTCCGTTTACCGTCCAGAGTTGCTTTTTCCATCGGACTCAGCGAGGGATTCCACCTCTGCCTCCACAAGGGCAGTGTCCTGGAGCTTGAGACATTTGGTCGGGGATACAACTGTGGAGGAGGAACAGTACTATAACGTGCTCCGAATTTTTCTACTGTTTTATGGATTCTACGTTTACTACGCTGCATATGCCGCTACTAACCTGCCTCTGCTCTCTTCGCCCGTCCAGCTTCAACTGCTCGTGCGGCTTACCCTCCCTCTTTCCTTCCCCTACCGTTTCGCTGCGCATTGGGTACTGTATGCTCTCGTCCTTTCTGGACGCTTCTACTTGAATATAAATTGGCCTGCTCTGGGCTTGAGCAGGGAGTTGGGATGAACACGACGATTTGTGTGGAGGGAGGACTTGGTTTTATTTTGCTACCAGCTGGACTGTGTGCAATGTTTCTTTTAAAATGTGCTTTTGTGTACCATTGAAAAGCTACGACTGCTGGACGGGTGATCGAAAACTTTAATTTATTTCATTTCCATGTTGTTCTTTGAACTTTCTTTTAATGCTGCACTTCCTTAATTTTCTAATTGCCGTTACTGGCTACCAATGACAGTTCATGTTGATAATAAGCTAACTGCAGCTATTGATAGCGGTACCTTACTTTGGAATTACATTACCATCTCACTCCGAAGTTGGACTTTGTGATACGTCAAGTGATTGCTGCGATATGAACCATTGAAATTCAACTGTTTTCCCGAGCAAACGCATGAATAGAATCAATTGAACTATCACCTAGCTTCTGTTTGCTATTTTGGTATTTCATCGATACTGGCTGGTCCTATTTTCCAAATCCCTGTTGGCAGCCATTGGTACCGTTTTTCTTTCACGTCCCTCCCCTTTCCCCACCTTCCTATTCCGCATCCCTTCCGCCCCCTTTTTTTCTTCTACATGTATTATTGTACAGTGGCCCATATGTCTTTCAAATTTTAATGTTTTTTTGTGTTCATACGTAAACTTCTGTTTTCCTTGTGTAGGACACTCCTCATGTAAAAGAGGTTGTATTATTATTGAAGGTTTCGAGTCTAGCTGTTCTCTTTGAAAAACAGATCTGAAAATTAACATGGTTGTCCCATCTGCTTTTTCTCTTTTGGAAGTCAGAACTAACTGACCTTTGGATGATTGTTGTTTTCTTTGGCTTGTAAATGTTTCTTCTGGGTGTTTTTTTGCTAATATATTGTTATTATAAAAAAAACTATTTCTTCTTTCCCCTTTTTTTTTTTGTTGTCGTACGCCTTTCCTTGCCCTCACGAAATTTGTACCTACCTCGGTTCCTCTGAATATATGGACTCAGTGAAAAAGCTTCCATTTATGCGCTCTGCTGAAAACCTTTTACCTTGAAAATTGTAAACTACCTGTGAACTTGTGCACGGACGGACATATATATATATATTTTCTTTTGAGTGTTGTTACTTCCCTTTTGCTACGCCATCACGCACGTTGATTGGTACACCGTCAGTTGGATTAGTATCCTGGTTTATCCCTTGTGTTTTTCTTGGTGCATTGTCTTACCATTCCCATTCTGGTGCATGGCGAGATCATATTCTGAGCGTACTTGCTTTACCTTAAATACGATACAGACCTATCCTACCCTTACCAACCGTCACACGTCACACTCACACGAGTACACCACAAATGGTAGCAGACCTTTTTCTCTCATTACTCCATTTCTTTTAGCAAATTTTCCATTATGGCATGCTTCTCTGATAATTTCCCTTTGTGTGACGACAATTCTTCTCCCCCTCCTACTTATCATAATCTTTCTTTGCCTAACCCTCCCGTCAATGACTTGATTTCTTTTTCTATTTCTACTCCTCCGAGTTCCTTCTCTTATCCTTCGACTCCTTCATCCACTAACCCGTTTTCTGATCACAAATCTTTCCCGTTTTCTCACCATCACCACATGGCTCCGGATTTAGGCCCCCATTCTTCTCCATCCACTCCCCAACTTAGTGCTGTTGACAGTTCCTTGAATGTTCATATTATCAAACAATCTTTACTTCAGGTTCCGCAGTTAATAGCGACTGATCCTCGTAACCTTACTATGTGGCTTTTCTCTGTTCGTAAATTTCTCAATCTCAATTTAGTCTCTTTTCCTCAAATGCTTGGTTTGTTATCCGCTAAGACCACGGGTTTTTTTTCTAAATTTTGGTTGGATAACATGTCTCATTTTTCCACCTGGTATGAGTTACGTAATGCTATTCATAATTATTTTTTGCCTTATGAGATACGTTTTAAACTCAGTACCGAGTTCATTCGTCGTCACCAACTTCCGACTGAATCCGCACATGATTATTTAGATTCTATCACTACTTATAGTGATGTACTAAATATTGCCCATAATGTTGCTGAATTAATTTCGATTGTTCAGTTTTATGCTACTCCCTCTTTTCGACAACTTTTTAATGCACTGAACCCTCCAACTTCTATGCTTCAATTATATAATCTGGCTCAATCTCATGCTTTGTCTGCGTTAAGCGATACTTCTTACTATTCTTCCGTTCCACCACCGCCTATTCCGTCTTCCTTTTCCTCCACATCATCTTCTGCTCTGCGTCCTTCTAATGTTCGTTCCCCCATTGTCTGTTTTCGCTGTAAAGGACCGGGTCATATTTCTAAGTTTTGCACCACTCTGCCTGTGGGAAACGCCTTTCCCCCTCGCCGCTAGGCAGTCGGCGTATTCATGGGGAAAATCTGCCTTCCCACACTCTTCAGACACCTCGTCCTACCTCTATGATTTCACCCATTCCCTTCACCTCTTCTTCCTTTTCGCCTTGTTCTACCTCTTTCCTACCTCCGACCTCTCATGTTCTCGTCACCGCTAATAACCTACCCTCTCTTGCTTTGTTAGATTCTGGGGCTGCTGTTTCTCTTGTTAGTTTGCCATTTTTTCAATCTTTGCAATCTTTATGTCCCCAGCTCTCCTATTCTCCCTCTACTCTACGTTGTCTTTCTGCCTGCAATCAACCTTTAGAAATCGTTGGTGCTATTTCTTTGAATATTAAGATACAAGATTTTTCTTGGCCTTTTACCTTTTTGGTTGTTCAGACCTTATCATCACCTATTATTTTAGGTTTTGATTTTTTTTCCCATACTGGACTTATATTGGATTCGGTCAACTCTACGGTCTCCTTTCATTTTTCCTCTAAGTCTATTCCATTGGTTCATAGTTTTGACTTCCCTCTTTCTCATCCCTCTACATGTTTACCTATAAATTCTGTTCATTCTGACCGCGTTCAGTCCTTACTTGAAGAATTTTCCGATGTCATTACCCCCACTTTGGGCACCGTTAAAAATTTTTCTGCTCACATTGATCTTACTGATCCTACCCCGGTTCGTTCTTCTCCTTATTTTTTGAGTCCCCCTCGCATGAAAATTTTGAATGCCTTAGTTGACCAAATGCTTCAAACTGAGACTATTATTCCATCATCTTCTAATTATGCCTCTCCCGCTTTCATCGTCGATAAACCCGATGGATCCTCTCGTTTTATAGTGGACTATAGAAAATTAAATTCTCGCATCCTCTATGATGCCTATCCTATGCCAAAATTGCAATCTGCTTTTCAACATTTTTCAAATGCTCAGTTTTTTACCATCTTTGATTTAAATTCGGCTTATAATCAAATTCCTTTAGATGACGTTAGTTCTCGCTATACGGCTTTTATTACCCCGAATGGACTATATCAATTCAAAAAAGTCCCTTTCGGTTTGAATCTTGGCTCACAAATTATGCAGCGGTTTGTGGATTCCTTGTTTGCTGATATAAAATATAAATACTTATTTCCTTTTATTGATGATATTCTTATTTATTCTTCAGATTTTGAAACCCATTTACTCCATGTTCGTGAAGTATTGACTCGCCTCCGCTCAGTCGGCTTAACTGTCAACCCTTCTAAGGTCCTTATCGCCCAGACATCTATTAAATTTTTGGGTCACATCTTAAGTTCACAGGGGGTGGCTGTCGACCCTGAAAGAGTTTCTGCCATTCACAAAATACCTCCTCCCTCTAATCTTAAGCAATTACGTTCTTTTCTTGGGATGATTGGTTTTTATGCCAAATATATTCCCAATTTTTCTTTACTTTCCGAACCCCTCAATCTGCTTAAACGTAAAGGTATCAAATTTTATTGGCCTTCTCTTCAACAAACCGCCTTTGATACGTTAAAATCTAAGCTCTCTCAGGCCCCTCTTTTGCAAATCCCTGATTTTGATCTTAAATTTGAACTTTCCACTGACGCCTCCGATGTTGCCATAGGTGCTGTTCTCCAACAGACGAAGAACGATCAAACTTTACCTGTTGCTTATTTCAGTCGTCTTCTTACCCCCGTTGAACGTAAATATTCTGTGTATGAAAGGGAGGCTTTAGCTCTCATTCTTTCCATTGAGCATTTTGCGGAGTACTTAGACCATCGCGAATTCTTAGTTAGTACTGATAACCAGGCCCTTTCTTGGTTATTACATAATGCCCCCAAAATTGGACGTACCGGTAGATGGTTGCTTCGCCTATCCCGTTTCAAATTTTCTCTTAAGTTCGTTTCCGGGTATCATAATTCTGTTGCTGACGCGCTATCTCGGCTTTTTGATGATACTTCATCTCATATTTCTGAGCTTAATCAACTTCCTATCAACTCTGTTACTTCTATTTCTTCCCTTATCAATTTTCCCCTTTCCTTTCAATCATGTCTTGATCATCAAAATCTTGATCCTTATTGTCAACAACTTTGTCAAGATCTTTCTTCTCCCGATTATTCTGGCCCCTTTCGTCTCCACAATCAGCTTTTAATTTTCAAACCTACTCCGCGCGCCACTCCTCGTCTCGTTCTCCCTTCCAGTCTCCGACAAATGGTTTTCCAGTATTTCCATGGATCCCCTGTTGGGGGTCATTTTGGCATGTCTAAAACTTATGCTCGTCTTGCTTCTCAGTTCTTTTAGCCTCAGATGCGGAAAGAGGTATATTCGTGGGTCCGCTTATGTGACTTGTGTCAGAAACATAAGCCCCCCAATCATCAGCCCTATGGTAATTATGCTGCCTCCCCCCCTACTTACCCTGCTGAGAAATTCTATGTTGATATTGTGGGACCTCTTATAAAATCGTCGAAATCTAACTCTTATATTTTCACCTTACTCGATGGTTTTTCTAAATTTATTGTTCTTCGTCCTTTACGAACTATTTCTTCCCAGATAATTATTAACTTACTATCTACCCAAATTTTCCCCATCACTGGAATTCCTAAAATGTTGGTGTCTGATAATGCTACTGTTTTCACCTCTAAACTCTTCTATAATTTTTGTTTTTCTCATGGGATTAAGAAAATCAATATTTCCCCCTACCACCCTCAAGCTAACATCGTTGAGCGTTATCATCGTAATCTGAAATCCCTTCTATCTATTTTTCATTCACATGATCACCGGACTTGGGATGCCGAATTGCCTTATTTTGCCTTGGCATCAAACGCTACTGTTCATAATTCAACCTCTTATACTCCGGCTAAATTATTTTTAGGCCGTGAATTACACACCCCTCTCTCTTTGACATGGGATTTGTCCTCTTTGTTGAACACTCCATCTCATCTTCTCACCCCTGATCATTTGCAAGATGCTCTCAAAAAGTTGTTTCATGCCAGAGACCTCCATAAAAAACTTACAATTCTCGCGTTCGCTCTCCCACCTTCAAACCTTTGGATTTAGTTCTCTTCAAAAACCATCCCATCAGTTCCTCCTCTCAACACTTATCTGCTAAGCTTTCTCCCCGTTGGCTTGGGCCCTTTCGCATTCTTTCCTTTCCGTCCCCTGTTACAGCTTTGTTGCAATCCTTGGACAATCCTAATGATATTCGTAAGGCTCATTTTTCCCTCTTAAAAAAGTTCTCCGCTTAACCCCTTGGCTTGCCGCAGGGATGGACAATTTATACTTCATTTCATCTTTTTTTTTCCTAGTGTACTATTGTTTTTTCTTTACTTGCGTTTGTTCACCCATGTCCCCCCCCCCTTTTTTCTTTCCCTTTTTTTTCTGTGGTTCATATCTTTGCTTTTTTCTTTCGCTCACCCGATCATGCTCCCTCCACACACTTCGTCACTTCCTCCGGCTCCCCCATCGATCATTTCCCCTGATGGGTTTCTTTTTTATGGGACACCATCTTACTATATACTCCTCTGTCATTGTACTTTCATTTACTTAACTTTTTTGTAAAATTTTTGTACGGCCACTTATATATACATATTGTAACTTTTATTGTAAAACTTTTTTTGTAACCCCTCTCCTTTTCTTGTCTCATCCCTCCCTTTTTTTCGATCCGGATCGTTCTTTCTCTTTTATTCCCCTCCCCTCTGCCCCTCCCTTTTTTTCTCTTCTCTTCTTACTTGTAACTCATGCCTGTTCTTGCTTTTTGTTTTTGCCTCCTCGACGACGACACTCTTTTCGTGTTCCTGAGTTCGGCGCCCCTCTGGAGCATCAATGGACTTTCGTCGCTTCTACACCCAATCCTTCGGATTTCTCCGGCTGCTGGGAGTATATAACGTGCTACGAATTTTTCTACTGTTTTATGGATTCTACGTTTACTACGCTGCATATGCCGCTACTAACCTGCCTCTGCTCTCTTCGCCCGTCCAGCTTCAACTGCTCGTGCGGCTTACCCTCCCTCTTTCCTTCCCCTACCGTTTCGCTGCGCATTGGGTACTGTATGCTCTCGTCCTTTCTGGACGCTTCTACTTGAATATAAATTGGCCTGCTCTGGGCTTGAGCAGGGAGTTGGGATGAACACGACGATTTGTGTGGAGGGAGGACTTGGTTTTATTTTGCTACCAGCTGGACTGTGTGCAATGTTTCTTTTAAAATGTGCTTTTGTGTACCATTGAAAAGCTACGACTGCTGGACGGGTGATCGAAAACTTTAATTTATTTCATTTCCATGTTGTTCTTTGAACTTTCTTTTAATGCTGCACTTCCTTAATTTTCTAATTGCCGTTACTGGCTACCAATGACAGTTCATGTTGATAATAAGCTAACTGCAGCTATTGATAGCGGTACCTTACTTTGGAATTACATTACCATCTCACTCCGAAGTTGGACTTTGTGATACGTCAAGTGATTGCTGCGATATGAACCATTGAAATTCAACTGTTTTCCCGAGCAAACACATGAATAGAATCAATTGAACTATCACCTAGCTTCTGTTTGCTATTTTGGAATTTCATCGATACTGGCTGGTCCTATTTTCCAAATCCCTGTTGGCAGCCATTGGTACCGTTTTTCTTTCACGTCCCTCCCCTTTCCCCACCTTCCTATTCCGCATCCCTTCCGCCCCCTTTTCTTCTTCTACATGTATTATTGTACAGTGGCCCATATGTCTTTCAAATTTTAATGTTTTTTCGTGTTCATACGTAAACTTCTGTTTTCCTTATGTAGGACACTCCTCATGTAAAAGAGGTTGTATTATTATTGAAGGTTTCGAGTCTAGCTGTTCTCTTTGAAAAACAGATCTGAAAATTAACATGGTTGTCCCATCTGCTTTTTCTCTTTTGGAAGTCAGAACTAACTGACCTTTGGATGATTGTTGTTTTCTTTGGCTTGTAAATGTTTCTTCTGGGTGTTTTTTGCTAATATATTGTTATTATAAAAAAAACTATTTCTTCTTTCCCCTTTTTTTTGTTGTCGTACGCCTTTCCTTGCCCTCACGAAATTTGTACCTACCTCGGTTCCTCTGAATATATGGACTCAGTGAAAAAGCTTCCATTTATGCGCTCTGCTGAAAACCTTTTACCTTGAAAATTGTAAACTACCTGTGAACTTGTGCACGGACGGACATATATATATATATTTTTTTGAGTGTTGTTACTTCCCTTTTGCTACGCCATCACGCACGTTGATTGGTACACCGTCAGTTGGATTAGTATCCTGGTTTATCCCTTGTGTTTTTCTTGGTGCATTGTCTTACCATTCCCATTCTGGTGCATGGCGAGATCATATTCTGAGCGTACTTGCTTTACCTTAAATACGATACAGACCTATCCTACCCTTACCAACCGTCACACGTCACACTCACACGATAACACCACAGTACCTAACCCAGGCGGCCTTATCTGCTATGCTGAACTGGAACATTGTGCGGGTGGGGTGGGAGAAGGATGAGAAGATTCGAAGGGATGGGCACGGAAGGGGGAAGGAAAATGCTGTGGCCTTACGTTAGGTACTATCCCGGGATTTGTCTGCAGAAGAAGTGGGAAACCACGGAAAACTATTTCGAGGATGGCTGAGGTGGGAATTGAACCCCTTTTATTCACTTGACCTCCCGAGGCTGAGAGGACCCTTCCAGCCCTCGTACCACTTTTTAAATGTCGTGGAGGACCCGGGCATTGAACCCGGGCCTCCGGGGGTGGCAGTTAATCACACTAACCACTACACCACAGAGACGGACACTCAATAATTCTCCGATTATAAATGGAATTTTCCTCAGACATCAGTGGTAATTTGTAATTTTGAACTTGGGATCATTCCAGCTGTTCAGAATGTTTTCAGCGGGAAAAGTTACACTTCAATTTCTTCCATCTAAAGCAGGGTACATGCGGAAGAGTACAAGAATTAGTGCTGCACGGTGTGTATGATGACATGATGACTCATCTCTTAGGCAGACTTTTGTGAAACATTAAGTCTAGCTTTTGTTCCCGTCGAAAATGTGTTGGTTATTTTTGAGGTCTTGATTATAATACTGTAATACCTAGACAACTGAATCAACTTGCTATATACAACCTGTGACAATAAAGTTCGGTGAATAGTCCTGTACTATCAACATAGATGAACAATGCACGACAGTGACCTTACTGTCTTTGAAACAGTCCCCTTCCATAACTATGCACTGCTGAGATCGGTGATACATGTCCTGGAAACTTTGCAAGAAGGCTTCATTTGGGATGGTGTTCAAAAGCCTCGTCACGTTTCGTTGCATGTCAGGAATATCGTCAAATCTCTTTCCTTTCAAAGCGAGTTTGAGTCGTGGGATTAGGAAGAAGTCTGGAGGATTGAGATCTGGCGAGTATGAGGGACGTTCAAGTTGCACCACCCCCTTTTTTGCCATGAACTGTTTGACGATATTGGCTGTGTGTGGGCGAGCGTTGTCATGGACAAAAAACCATGAACCTTGTTGTGCGTACTGGGGTCGTACCCTGCGTAGACGTTTCATGAAACGGGTCAAAATTTCAATGTACCATGCAGCATTCAACGTCGTTCCCTCAGGTAGAAATTCCTTGTGGATAATGCCTTGACTATCGAAAAAGGTGATAAGC
The DNA here is from genome assembly GCF_040414725.1 of Anabrus simplex. Taxonomy (NCBI): domain Eukaryota; kingdom Metazoa; phylum Arthropoda; class Insecta; order Orthoptera; family Tettigoniidae; genus Anabrus; species Anabrus simplex. Next base: position 970,629,983 of record NC_090266.1, on the reverse strand, counting down.
ACCGTTTTGATGCGTGACTTTTCGGCTCTGACCTTTTTCCGACGAAGGGATCCCGGAGAACGCCTTTCCATGCTTTGCCTTTCGTATCAGGGTCGTACCTGAGACACCAGGTTTCATCCTCAGTTACAATACAGTTCAAGAAATTTGGTGTCGCATCCGCCATTTCGACAAAATCTTGTGAAGCCTCTAAACGTGCCTGCTTCTGATCGTCAGTCAAGTGATGTGGCACAAGACGAGAATACGTTTTCTTCTTCCCTAACTTCTGGGTAACGATTTGTCGCACGGATTTACGGTTAATCTGCAGTCCTCACCTTCTCAATGTTTTCGTCACTGACGGCGGTCGCCGGTCTTCCGCTACAGGGGATGTCAGAAACACTTTCCCGGCCTCCTCGAAAACGGCGAACCACTCGTACACACACTTCAGGGACAGTGCTTGATCTTCATAAACATGTACCAGCTTCGCATGGGTTTCTTTCGGTATCTTGCCAAGCTTAAAACAAAACTGTACATTGATCTTTTGATCGTTCATGTACCTGTTCGCAGTTCAGAACCAACGCACTAAACATGCACTGTGTCAAACGGGTCTTACACGGCACACACACACGATGCTCAACTGAACAATGTTGGGAGCAGGTGGTCAAAATCTGCTGCTACGCAGGTGCAGTGTTGTGGGTCACCCGTGTTGCCGGATCGACCGTTCTGACTTCATTCACCGAACTTTATTGTTACAGGTTGTACTTGCAAAATGCATACATCGCAGTCAGTTACAGAGTAAGGAGGGCTTCTGCTGAGGATCGTTACATGGTGCCAGTAGCGGTTATTGGGAATTACAAGTGTGTGTGTGTGTCTGTGTGTGTTTGTGCGTGCGTATGTGTGTGTGGGTGGGTGAGGGGGTGGCTAAAATTGTACATACAGCAGAAAGTACCCGGGTTTGTGGGATATGACGGCGGAAGTGGGGGGGAGGCAATATATATCAAAACTGAAAGGGAAAACTACAAAATGGTTTTTAAAGCTTTCTGAGCAAATTTCGGCAGGTTCGAATCCCCGTCAGGAAGTCGTAAAATTTAAGAAACGAGATTTCCACTTCAGGAGGTGCACATGGCCCTGAGGTTCACTCAGCCTACACCAAAAATGAGTACCAGGTTAATTCCTGGAGGCAAAGGCGGGCGGGCGTAGAGCTAACCACTCTACCCCACCAAGTGCGAGGTTACGAATAGTGCAAGCTTTTACCTTCCACCACTTCAAGGGCCTTCATGGCCTGAACGGAGATGACTTTGCTTTGCTTTGCTTTTTACTATACAATACAACTTTTATCAAAGGAACAATATTACGGCGTAATTATATAATTAAAGTTCATTTAGTATTTGACTACGCACTAAGAAACTAACGGAGAGCCTCTGTGGCTCAGGTGGCAGCGCGCCGGCCTCTCAACCGCTGGATACCGTGGTTCAAATCCCGGTCACTCCATGTGAGATTTGTGCTGGACAAAGCGGAGGCGGGACAGGTTTTCTCCGGGTACAACGATTCTCTCTGTCATCTTTCATTCCAGCGACACTCTCTAATATCATTTCGTTTCATCTGTCAGTCATTAATCATTGCCCCAGAGGAGTGCGACAGGCCTCGGCAGCCGGCACAATTCCTATCCATGCCGCAAGTTGGGGGCTTCGTTCATCCCATCCCTGACCCGGTCATTGACTGGAAGACAGGTTGTAGGTTTTCATGTTCACTAAGAAACTAGCGGACACTAAAGAGGCTACCAGACTGACGAATGCGCGAGGCAAACGGGTGAATCATACCTCTCTGACCATAACCTTGGCAAAAATGTACGTCTGCTACCCTTCCTTGCAACACATGGAAAGTGTCCACTACTTGCTGTGGTGCTATACAAATCTGTTAGCCGCGACGAATATTTTGTGAATATTTTCCCTAAAAATATTTTAATTAGCTGATAAGACAACAGGGCTTGTACAAATTGCTTGTTTTAATTTTTCCCAGTTCCATCCGGCTATAATGGAAAAAAATGTAATGTTTCCTCCACGAATCGGGGGACGACTGCTCCCCCTTCACCCCCCCCCCCCCTAATCGCCGCTACTGCCTGGCGCTTTTATGGAATCAATTCAATGTTGCCAGGTCCAGTGAATCTCGTACGAACAATACAACCGAGACTTGACACATTCGCTTTCATACCATGGTGTGGAAAGGACATCCTTCCTTGTACAATTTACATTTCTTCTGTAGGTGGAGCATGGCACAGAAATGATGATCCGTGAGATGGGTGTTGGATGGACGGTTGCACAACTCCAGAAATATAAATACAAGAACTTGAACCATATCTTCAAGGTACGAGGAGTTCAAAGACAACGAAGAGCACCTGCGTGCTTGTGCGCATCATCGGTGTGGTTTTTTTTTTTTTTTTTGCCATTTGCTTTACGTCGCACCGACACAGATATGTCTTATGGCGACGATGGGATAGGAAAGGCCTGGGAACGGGAAGGAAGCGGCCGTGGCCTTGATTAAGGTACAGCCCCAGTATTTGCCTGGTGTGAAAATGGGAAACCACGGAAAACCATCTTCAGGGCTGCCGACAGTGGGGCTCGAACCCACTATCTCCCGATTACTGGATACTGGCCGCACTTAAGCGACTGCAGCTATCGAGCTTGGTCATCGGTGTTTAGTGCACCAATATTCTGTTCTGTGTTCTACAAATCTTTTTAATTTCTTCTGAAAAGAAAACTGGATTTCAAAGAACAAACAATTTGGATTAGTTTACCGTGGTTGAATTTTCTTTGGATCAGTGCCCATGGGTGAGTTTACCAAAGGGAGAGAGTACTACGGGTGACATTATTTTGGGTGAGTGTTTCTGGGGTAAACGGGGCCTAAAATTTAAAAAATGAACCTGGGCATGTTGAAAACAGTATTTAACCTCACTGGTCTAACCTCAATGTTCTCTGAACAATGTTAATAGGTAGTTTTATAGGCAGAGATCTATTTCGAGCACCAGGCATACATATCCACTTAGAACAAACGTAGGTGTACAGCAAACCTGGAAATGATGGTCTCTTGGATCTCTAGTAAGGTCATCCGCTGTCTTCTGACTGCACCGTATGACAGTCAGGGCAAATAACTATTTTCTCGTGGCGTTGTACTCGTTGAACACCCACTGCTGAATGATCAACACCAGGGACGTAACGAATGTGAACGGGCCCGCCTGCCGAAATAAACATCTGGGCCTCCTCAAATAAAATGTAAAACCTATGAATAGCTTAAATAAATATAATTGTAGAAGTAATGCAATATATTGTATGAAGAAAGGGATTATTCCTTAGAGTGAGATTTTTGTTTTATAGGCTTTATTTGATTGCCCCCGTGATTTAACGGCTAAGTTGCTGAACTGGCAACCATACACCACTTAGATGTTTGTACTTAAAGACTAGTTTATACGTTGACACTAGGTTTCGCAGCAAATTTCATGTAACTTACTTCATGAAAGTAGTTGCATAGGAAGTTGTTTTGCATGGAGACACTAATGTACACAGTAATTTCATTAAAACTGTCGTGAAGTACTATTTGTTTAAATTGATGCTCCAGTTATTGTAGCAGCTATAGTAGTCGCAGAGATGTTACTGCTGACATTAAAAATTGGGAGAAGGACAAAAGCTAGTCTGGACTAGGTCTTGGATAAAGGGAGGTTTACCGGGCGAGTTAGCCGTGCGGTTAGGGGCGCGCAGCTGTGAGCTTGTATCCGCGAGATGGTGGGTTCCAACCCCACTGTCGGCAGCCCTGTAGATGGTTTTCCGTGGTTTCCTATTTTCACACCAAGCAAATGCTGGGGCTGTGCCTTAATTAAGGCCATGGCCACTTCCTTCCCACTCTGAGGCCTTTCTTATCTCATCGCTTTCATAAGACCTATCTCTGTCGGTGTGACGTAAAGCAAATTAACTACTACTTACTTACTTACTCCTCGGCGCTACAGCCCTTGTAGGGCCTTGGCCTCTCTGACGATTGTAGCCCAGTCTTCACGATCTTCTGCACGCCTCCTCCATCTTTTTATTCCCATCTTTCTTAAATCCTCCTCCACATCATCCAGCCATCTTTTCCGGGGTCTTCCTTTCCATCTTCTACCACCTGGATTTCCCTTATAGATCTTCTTGACAGCCCTATTATCTGGCATTCTCTCCACGTGTCCCAACCACCTTAATCTGTTGCTTTTTATTTCGGTTACGATACTTGGATGTCCATAGAGTTCTTCCAATTCCTTGTTTTTCCTTATTCTCCACAATTCCCCTTCCTTCACCGGGCCAAAAATCTTTCTCAGTATTTTTCTCTCCCATCTGTTCAACAGTTCTTCATTTACTTTGGTCATTGTATATGTTTCAGAGCCATAAGTTACCACTGGTCGAAATACTGTTCGATAGACTGTCAACTTTAATCTTCTACCAAGGCTGCGTGATCTAAACACTTTCAATAAAGCTAAGTAGGCCCTATTGCCCGCAGCAATCCTCGCTTTTATTTCCTCTTTCATGTCATTATCTTTTGTCACCAGCACTCCTAAATACACTGACTGACAGAGCAAATGCAACACCAAGAAGGAGTGGTCAGAACTTTATGCCAATTGCAGGGAAGACTGACGTCACTGAGGTATGCTCATGATGTGAAATGCGCCGCTGTGCTGCGCACGTAGCGAACGATAAATGGGACACGGCGTTGGCGAATAGCCCGCTTCGTACCGTGATTTCTCAGCCGACAGTCATTGTAGAACGTGTTGTCGTGTGCCACAGGACACGTGTATAGCTAAGAATGCCAGGCCGCCGTCAACGGAGGCATTTCCAGCAGACAGACGACTTTACGAGGGGTATGGTGATCGGCCTGAGAAGGGCAGGTTGGTCGCTTCGTCAAATCGCAGCCGATACCCATAGGGATGTATCCACGGTGCAGCGCCTGTGGCGAAGATGGTTGGCGCAGGGACATGTGGCACGTGCGAGGGTCCAGGCGCAGCCCGAGTGACGTCAGCACGCGAGGATCGGCGCATCCGCCGCCAAGCGGTGGCAGCCCCGCACGCCACGTCAACCGCCATTCTTCAGCATGTGCAAGACACCCTGGCTGTTCCAATATCGACCAGAACAATTTCCCGTCGATTGGTTGAAGGAGGCCTGCACTCCCGGCGTCAGCTCAGAAGACTACCATTGACTCCACAGCATAGACGTGCACGCCTGGCATGGTGCCGGGCTAGAGCGACTTGGATGAGGGAATGGCGGAACGTCGTGTTCTCCGATGAGTCACGCTTCTGTTCTGTCAGTGATAGTCACCGCAGACGAGTGTGGCGTCGGCGTGGAGAAAGGTCAAATCCGGCAGTAACTGTGGAGCGCCCTACCGCTAGACAACGCGGCATCATGGTTTGGGGCGCTATTGCGTATGATTCCACGTCACCTCTAGTGCGTATTCAAGGCACGTTAAATGCCCACCGCTACGTGCAGCATGTGCTGCGGCCGGTGGCACTCCAGTACCTTCAGGGGCTGCCCAATTCTCTGTTTCAGCAGGACAATGCCCGCCCACACACTGCTCGCATCTCCCAACAGGCTCTACGAGGTGTACAGATGCTTCCGTGGCCAGCGTACTCTCCGGATCTCTCACCAATCGAACACGTGTGGGATCTCATTGGACGCCGTTTGCAAACTCTGCCCCAGCCTCGTACGGACGACCAACTGTGGCAAATGGTTACGGAGAATGGAGAACCATCCCTCAGGACACCATCCGCACTCTTATTGACTCTGTACCTCGACGTGTTTCTGCGTGCATCGCCGCTCGCGGTGGTCCTACATCCTACTGAGTCGATGCCGTGCGCATTGTGTAACCTGCATATCGGTTTGAAATAAACATCAATTATTCGTCCGTGCCGTCTCTGTTTTTTCCCCAACTTTCATCCCTTTCGAACCACTCCTTCTTGGTGTTGCATTTGCTCTGTCAGTCAGTGTACTTAAACTTTTCACATCTCTCGTAGTTAATCCCATTTAATTTTATGCACTTGTCTTCCCTTACTACGGTCCTCCTAGATGCAAACAAGTAACGAGTTTTGGCATTATTCACTGTTAGGCCCATTTCACCTCCTTCCTTTTCTAATCTATCCAGTCCTTCCTCTAGGTCTTTCAATCTTCTAGACAGCATATCAACATCATCAGCATAAGCCAGATTCTGTGTTACACGGTTGAACAGCGTACCGCCTGGATTACTGACCTCCACCTTTCTCATCACACGCTCCAAAACCACATTGAAGAGCAGGGTAGATAACACATCCCCTTGCCGCAAACCTTGGTTTACTTCAAACTCTTTAGTAAGATTTTCTTCTATTTTAACCATGCATTTAGTACCTGTTAGGGTCATTTGTACCAGTCTTATCAATTTAGTTGGGAACTCCATGTCCATCATTGATTGATACAGTTTCCTTCTCTTCACACTATCATAAGCCTGCCGAAAGTCCACAAACAGCTGATGCACATCCACATTATATTCATAGCATTTCTCCATTATTTGCCTGACAGTGAAGATGTGACCTGTTGTTGATCTACCCTGTCGAAAGCCACTTTGGTAGTCTCCTAGTATCTGCTCAACCAGTGGAGTGAGTCTCACAGACAAAACCTTGGCTAAGACCTTATAAACCACACTGAGCAAAGATATACCTCTATAATTTTCACAATTTGCTTTATCTTTCTTCTTATGAATTGGGCAAATAATTGCTAAGCTCCAATGCTCTGGCATTTGTTCTGTTAAATTAACTACTACTGCTACCACTAAAATGTTTTCATTCCTCCCCTGAAGGGGGAGGCGGGTCTCTTAGACGTTGACGCCGTCTCTTAGGCCGGGAGATTTGTTACGGTGAGGAGATGCTCGGAGAAGGTGAGGGGTTAGGCGGCCGTGGCCTATACTAGGAACTGTCCCAGCATTCCCCTTAGTGCAGGGGAATGGAAAACCACGGAAAAACATTCTCAGGACAGCCGACGGTTGGAGCCAGCCATGAGGTCCAGACCTGTCCCGTCTCCCGAATGCAGAGGCGTAGAGCTACGGGAGAACTGTGGCCACCCCTCATCTGCTCAGTTGGGCGGTCAGAGTTCAGAGCTGTTGGACCACGGACTAGCCGTGGTCACTTATAGGCCGAGACCCACTCTGCATCCACCAACCATGCAAATTAAAAAAGGGAAGATTACATTAAGGATGCTCTGTTACTTTAATGAAGGAGACAGTAGTAGAAGACCCCAAAAGCTACCACAATAATTTACGATTGACTCCGAAACAATTCAATTTTTGCGATAAGCATTATCACCAAAGCTGAAATTGCAGATTATTCTCAGATATCTCGCAAGTAGTGATACATACTCGTCCCTGGTTCTTGTAGCGTTTGCCGAAAAGCACAATTTCATAATTTGTTCCAGAGGATTGTGATGCCATCTACGCAGTATTAGAGGAATATATGAAGGCCAGGACATTATTATGAATAATAATAATAATAATAATAATAATAATAATAATAATAATAATAATAATAATAATAATAATAATAATAATAATAAGGGGAATAATAATAAGTCTACTAACTTTGAAAATGCTTTATTTTATGTTAGTCTATGTAATTACTTCGTGACAAGGTTCTCATTTTCAAAATACAGTGAAACAGAATCTGCTGGCAATTCTCGAGGAATAGTCACAAAATACTGGTTTGGATGAACATTATTTAACCGGACTACAGAAGATTGTCTTTTCATCTCGGCTAAATGTTCTGTCCTTTTTGTAGAAACCAGTGACTGAATGTCGCTCATGAGACCTATAACGAGCTCTTCAGGAAGCTTCCTCATTTGAGCACTGATACTCTTTGAGAAAGCATCTATTTCATCTTCCTCCTTTGTAGTAGCTGATAAATCCCTTGCTTGCACTGCATCTTGAAGGGGCTTCAGATGTTCATCTTGCTTCCTTTCTCCTTTAAACTTTTTCCTGGCCTGTCTCAACATATAGGGATCTTCTTCTGAATGTAATGAGACAGTTGCTACATTGCCCAAGTCGTCATTATTTATTATGTTTATGGATGAATATGAAGCCTCTTCTGCGATGTTACCTTCTTCAAAATCAACATCTGTGACGTTTTGAGAAACATCCACGAGTTTCTAAAAAGAGAAAAAGACAATTAAGCCTGCAGTTAGCATTTCTGAAATAAATGTCTAATGAACTAAGCAAATTACTGATATTAAGTTATTTTTTCAGGTGCTACAAAATGAAGAAGAATGGAAACAAATTAATCGTAAATTTGAAATTACACTGACTGACAGAGCAAATGCAACACCAAGAAGGAGTGGTCAGAACTTTATGCCAATTGCAGGGTAGACTGACGTCACTGAGGTATGCTCATGATGTGAAATGCGCCGCTGTGCTGCGCACGTAGCGAACCATAAATGGGACACGGCGTTGGCGAATGGCCCACTTCGTACCGTGATTTCTCAGCCGACAGTCATTGTAGAACGTGTTGTCGTGTGCCACAGGACACGTGTATAGCTAAGAATGCCAGGCCGCCGTCAACGGAGGCATTTCCAGCAGACAAACGACTTTACGAGGGGTATGGTGATCGGGCTGAGAAGGGCAGGTTGGTCGCTTCGTCAAATCGCAGCCGATACCCATAGGGATGTGTCCACGGTGCAGCGCCTGTGGCGAAGATGGTTGGCGCAGGGACATGTGGCACGTGCGAGGGGTCCAGGCGCAGCCCGAGTGACGTCAGCACGCGAGGATCGGCGCATCCGCCGCCAAGCGGTGGCATCCCCGCACGCCACGTCAACCGCCATTCTTCAGCATGTGCAAGACACCCTGGCTGGGCTGTTCCAATATCGACCAGAACAATTTCCCGTCGATTGGTTGAAGGAGGCCTGCACTCCCGGCGTCTGCTCAGAAGACTACCATTGACTCCACAGCATAGACGTGCACGCCTGGCATGGTGCCGGGCTAGAGCGACTTGGATGAGGGAATGGCGGAACGTCGTGTTCTCCGATGAGTCACGCTTCTGTTCTGTCAGTGATAGTCACCGCAGACGAGTGTGGCGTCGGCGTGGAGAAAGGTCAAATCCGGCAGTAACTGTGGAGCGCCCTACCGCTAGACAACGCGGCATCATGTTTTGGGGCGCTATTGCGTATGATTCCACGTCACCTCTAGTGCGTATTCAAGGCACGTTAAATGCCCACCGCTACGTGCAGCATGTGCTGCGGCCGGTGGCACTCCCGTACCTTCAAGGGTTGCCCAATGCTCTGTTTCAGCAGGATAATGCCCGCCCACACACTGCTCGCATCTCCCAACAGGCTCTACGAGGTGTACAGATGCTTCCGTGGCCAGCGTACTCTCCGGATCTCTCACCAATCGAACACGTGTGGGATCTCATTGGACGCCGTTTGCAAACTCTGCCCCAGCCTCGTACGGACGACCAACTGTGGCAAATGGTTGACAGAGAATGGAGAACCATCCCTCAGGACACCATCCGCACTCTTATTGACTCTGTACCTCGACGTGTTTCTGCGTGCATCGCCGCTCGCGGTGGTCCTACATCCTACTGAGTCGATGCCGTGCGCATTGTGTAACCTGCATATCGGTTTGAAATAAACATCAATTATTCTTCCGTGCCGACTCTGTTTTTTCCCCCAACTTTCATTCCTTTCGAACCACTCCTCCTTGGTGTTGCATTTGCTCTGTCAGTCAGTGTAGATGGAATTTACCATGTTGAGGAGCAATAGACGGGAAGCATGCTGTTATAAGTGTCCACGCAAGACTGTGTCTGAATTCTTTAACTATAGTATAAAGGACAAGACTGCCACATTAGCATGTCAACCAACTACCAACACAACAAAATCACAACATGAATTCACACACTGAATTCGGCTAGCGACTTTCACTAAAAAGTCGCCTAACAAATCTACACCGTAACTTTATATACACCTTGCCTGGCCAGGCTTCTAGAAAAGTATGACAAAACATGTTTTCTCGAATTTTCTCGAGTCTCTAATAACCTATTTACAAATGAATAAATGTTCCTTACGACTCTATTGACAAATATGCGTTGTTCTGGACTATTACCCTGTGTTGCACAACATTACACTGAATTTGTACATCATATTTAAATTATATACTATTAATTACGTGTTCCTACATTAAATAAACTCTTATTAATATACATAGAGCAGATACCGGTGTATATCGTGATATATCCTCACATGTTTTGTTACACAAGACAGATCAAACAACACACAAATAATAAATGTTACGACCACGATTTATACCAAATAAAGTCCGTACATAACTATGTAAATAATAATAATAATAATAATAATAATAATAATAATAATAATAATAATAATAATAATAATAATAATTGTACCGGGCGGTAAACCTCCACAATGCGAATTCAAATATTGCGCCAGTTTAAACTCCTCTACAGGAGAACGCCTGAACTTTAACAAACTATATTAATCCGATGGTTTCTCGAAAGATGTCTCCTCAGTAAGTTTGCTAGTTTTGCAGTGTCTGAACGGTGTCCATTTCGACTTGTGTTTGTTCCCTCCGGATCAAGAAAGTTGGACGTTCTCTAACAGATGTCTCTACAAAAGCTATAATAACGCACTCTGGTGTAAAGGAATGAACTGTGCTGAAGAAATTTAACATTCATAAGTTTTCTTTTTGCTAAATTTTGTTCTGTGGTTTGAGAGTTGGCAATGTTAATCCTTTCTTTCCGCCAGTTTTGAAATTAGCCAATCCCGAATTTCTTAAATTAATTTTCGGCCAATCGGGACTTTCTTCCCCAACCTGCTCTGTAACTGTGTTCTGTAACCAATAAACTGCAGTGGGTGTGTCTTATCATTAATGAAAGGTCTCGAATGTTCCACGAGGATATATAAACTGCTGATTTTCTGGTCTCCTGGCCACTTCGGTAACATCTCTCCTAGTGTGATTATGTAGCAGGGGGCGGGAAGCGCCTCTTTCTTCGGGCAGCAGTTCATCCATAAGGTAATGGCCATTTAATAACTTCATTTCTCGCTAGCTCAGCAGTTTAATCCTCGGGGCAGGTTCGAAACTTTTCTCATGTAACCTACCTTTAAAATGTAATAGACACTTGGTAAAACTTCGTCTCTTTAACTATAAATTGGGATAGAGAGTGCTAAACCCTCTCGAGCTCCCACTCCTATTGTTTTGAGGCGACTTTGTTTTCACAACCGTTTCTTCCTTTCTTAATGTAATTAAGTCTTCTTATACAAGTCACCTCTTTTGTATGGGATTAGCCCTTGTGTATGCGGCTTAGTGCCAAGTAGGTTTTAAAAGTGTATTAGGAGTGCAAGTTACGCCTCCAGTCAAGTTGGTATATTGGGCCATGTAATTAACCTGCTTCTTTACTGAATAGGCCCAGTAGGTTGGGTATTTATTACCCCTGTTCTTGGTATGCCTTGAGGGCAGTTTGAAGTATTGTTTATTGTGGCCTTTGATGGGCTTGAACCTTTAGAGCGGGTTCGCTCTTTCTTAAATTTGGTTTCTGTGTGCCTCGAGGAGGCTTAATATGGTAATCAGGAGCCAGTGCTCCTTGGCATGATTGGGGTTTTCTGCCCCTTTGTTTAAAATTGGTATATAGGTAAATTTGGGCTTATAGCTCAAGGTTCGTGAGTGTCGGGCTCGAAGCCCAAATTTTGTAACGAACTAAAATTGTACTTTCTTAATTTGTTGATCTGCTACTTGGTACCTGTTATATTCTGTTATTTATTTACCTTGAAAAGAAAATATAACCTTTGTTAAAGTTTTAAATTTACTTTAATTTCGTAAGTTGAGACCTATTCCACCCAGCACCTTCTTTCACCTCTGCTGTTCCACAGATACCTCGGAACAACAACAACAACAAAAATAATAATAATAATAATAATAATAATAATAATAATAATAATAATAGTAATAGACGTAAACTACTTCATAGCCACACCTCACAAGTCATAATAGTAATAATAACACCTACTAACCGAGCTCTATATTTGCACTATTTACCCATGGATTTAGAGAATTGTTTCCGAGTTATATTAGTTCATTACACTTGCCTCAATATACCCCCTATAACTTGAAACACTTTCAACAGTCTATCACACTCGTCAACTTCGCCTTGGTCATAGATGGTAACTTCCCTCTTGGTCAATGTCCCTGCATGCGCTCTCCTCCACTTGACCAGACCGTGCCGTGTCGGGCGTCGGTGTCCCCTCGCTGTCAGCCTCCTCCTCGGTGGTAGTCGATGCGTTTACCTCCTTACGCCCAGATTGTGCCGTGTCATCAGTACCCTCTCCTCCATGTGGACCCGTGGCAGTACCAGGCTTACTTTGTTTGCGCAGTGGTTGGGTGACTTGCCGCAATTCTGATGCATGGACCTCGACAGAAGGGCTGGTCTTTAGCAAGTAGACACCAAGGCACAGCTGCTTATCGAACTCGACGGGATCAATCCACTTAGGTGCGAGACCTGCGTGAAACACTCCAATCTTATTACTGACTCTGTGGTTACGTCGCAGCACTTGTTGGCCTGGTAGGAAGTTCTGGGTCTCTTCGATGTCTTGAGCCTTGACCTGGGTAAGAGATCTCTTCTCGGCCAAAGCTTGCATATCCTTGATGTCCTACTGCTGCTTATGCTGCCACTCTGCTAGGGAAACAGGTGCATCATCTTGACCAGAAGTGGGTGGTGGACGAATCTCCCATCTCCGGTGCCGTATAGCTGTCGACCAAAGAACAGCTCCACTGGGGAATAGCCAGTGACACGGTTGATGAATCGTCGCAGGCCAAAGAGAGACTGCGGTATCTGACGATCACACAGTCGATGTTCCTTGTCTATTAGGTGGACGCGTAGCATCTTTTTTAGCTCCTGGTTCCGTCATTCCGTTAGATTGGCCCTTGGGTTGTAGATATGGGTGGTGCAGTGTTCCACACCCCATTCAGTAATCAATCAATCAATCAATCAATCAATCAATCAATCAATCAATCAATCAATCAATCAATCAATCAATCAATCAATCAATCAATCAATCAATCAATCAATCAATCAATCAATCAATCAATCAATCAATCAATCAATCAATCAATCAATCAATCAATCAATCAATCGATCAATCAATCAATCAGTCAATCAATCAATCAATCAATCAATCAATCAATCAATCAATCAATACTGATCTGCATTTAGGGCAGTCGCCCAGGTGGCAGATTCCCTATCTGTTGTTTTTCTAGCTTTTTATTAAATGATTGCAAAGAAATTGGAAAATTATTGAACATCTCCCTTGGTAAGTTATTCCAACCCGTAACTCCGCTTCCTATAAACGAATATTTGCCCCAATTTGTCCTCTTGAATTCCAACTTTATCTTCATATTGTGATCTTTCCTACTTTTAAAGACACCACTCAAACTTATTCGTTTACTGATGTCCTCCCACGCCATCTATCCACTGACAGCTCGGAACATACCACTTAATCGAGCAGCTCGTCTCCTTTCTCTCAAGTCTTCCCAGCCCAAACTTTGCAACATTTTTGTAACGCTACTCTTTTGTCGGAAATCGCCCAGAACAAATCGAGCTGCTTTTCTTTGGATTTTTTCCAGTTCATGAATCAAGTAATCCTGGTGAGGGTCCCATACACTGGAACCATACTCTAGTTGGGGACTTACCAGAGACTTAAATGCCCTCTCCTTTACATCCTTACTGCAACCCCTAAATAACCTCATAACCATGATCCTGATGATCATAAGGAGAGATTCATTGCGTTCGCTCTGGTGTTTTTATGGAAACTTTCTCTCGACAATGGTGTTCCTAGCTTCAGGTTCCATCGCTGGGTGCCTAGACAAACGGTTTGCTCCTATGTTCGTTGATCCTGGGACGTGACACACATCAAAATCAAATTCTGCGATTAACAAAGCCCATCGCATCAGTTTAGATTTTGAACCACAGACCGAGTTCAACCATTTGAGAGCTGCGTTATCGTAGCCTCTGAATTTGCCCACGGCCCACACCACGGCTAAGGCTTCCTTCTCGGCAGTGCAGTAGCGTTGTTCGGTGTGAGATAGCTTTCTGCTGGCATACTCGATGATGTCCCTTCTGTCGTCACTCCTCTCCTGGAATAACACTGCTCCGACGCCGGAGTCACTGGCGTTCGTATTCAGGCACACCTTTCGTTGAGGGTCGGGATGGGCTAGACTGGGAGCGTTGCATATCCCAGCCTTAATGCCTTGGTATGCCGCCTCTTCCTTATTGTTTCATCGGAACGGGTGGTTGTTATGGAGTAGATCGGTGAGTGGTATAGCCTTGTCTTCAAAGTGGGGCACGAAGCTGCTATACCATCCACACAAGCCAAGGAACTGACGTACTTATCGCTTGGTCAGCGGGAGTTCAGCTTCTTCGATAGTTCGATTCTTCTCTGGTTGCCTTTCTAATCTTTCAGATCTTAGGACATGGCCAAGATATTCTACGCAGGACTGGGCGAAGTGGCAATTCTCCAGTTGGCAAGTCAGTCCATGAATCTTCAGTCGTTCCAGCACTTTCTTCAGGTGCACAAGGTGCTCTTGAAAATTCTTGCTGTAGTTTAAGATGTCGTCGAGATACACGTGACAGAAATCTCCAATATATCCTGACAACACCTTATCCATCACTCGCATGAAGGTTGCAGGAGCATTCTTCAGTCCCAAAGGCATTACTGTAAACTGGTACAATCCTCTCGGTGTCATGAAGGCGGTCAGAGGCCGAGAACGTTCCTCGACCTTCACTTGCCAGTATCTGGAGTTGTGATCCAGTGTGCTGAAAATCCTAGATCCACTCATTTGTTTCAGTGAGTTTCAGATCAGGCATGGGGTATGCGTCACTAATGATCTTCTCGTTCAGCATGCGATAGTCCACACACAGTCGATACTCCCCATTCTTCTAATTCTTTGGTAGAATGACGGGCGAAGCCTAACAGGATGTAGAGGGTTCGATGAGACCTTGCCCTTCCATATCTTGAACATTCTGAACGACAAAGTTGTGCTTATCCGGGTTGATTGGATATGGGCGTTTATTGATGGGTGAGGAAGTGCTCCATTCAATGGTGTGCGTTACAGTGGTAGTCCGACCTATCCTATTGGTGATGACTTCTGGAAAGTCCTTTAAGGCGTGTCTCAGTTCCTCTTCCTCACTTGGTTGCATATGCGTTAACTAGATATCTCCCAGGTGTACGTCGACTTCCACATCATTACGAGTCCGGAGATTTCCATCGTACCAGGCCACCCTCAGACGTCTGTCTTTTCCCATAAAGACTTCATGAGCTGCATAGTCTAGGATCACCTTGTATTCTACCAAAAATTCATGACCTAATATAATGTCAAGTATTAGGTTATGAATCACTGCAAACGTTAATTACAATAGACAGGTCCATGCATTTAGCGGTTAGGTTAGTCTGTCCTTGGATGGAATAGGTTACCACGTCCACTGCTCTCACTACCCTTCCGAGATGGTGAGACTTCATAGGCGGTAGTAATCTGACAACAGTCACACTTACAACGAGTGGCTTGCTTGGCTGTTGAGTATGGCTGAAAAATTTTCGTTGCCTGTCCTGTGTGGCCTATTCTGCTCACAATATGAACAATCCCTTTCCTACGTCAGGGTTAATTGTCCGTCGGGTCTTGAGGCTTATTCCTGTTCGCGGTCCCATCCCTCCCTCAATCCAGAATGGGGCGGACCTAGTTTTCCGACGCTAAATTTGGGCACTTGATCTTCAGTTGTCCCGTTCTTCCACACTGGTAGCATTTCCTAACCTAGCTGGTCTCTTCCGTGGCTTTACTCTTATGTTCTTATTCCAACTGGGCGATGATTCTACGCCGATCATCAAAGGATATCGGTTGCGATAACTTCACTAGAGGTCTAATCTTATCTGGGAGTAGCTCTACGATGTTTGGTGTGATCCCGTTCTCGCTTCCTTCAGGATGCAGCCGCTTGAAGATTTGGTACTTCTGGAGGACGAATGCGCTTGCTGTCATGCCGGTGGGTTGTGCATCAGTCAGTAGCTTCCTTTTCACAGAGCTATTCACTCATTCGGAATTAAACCTAGCAAGGTATTCCCTCTTGAAATCAGTCCAGTTTAAGTTTAAGCCCTTCAAGTCATTCCACCAAGTAGGGGATTGCCCCCTTCAACTGCGGTGTGACGAGTTGAACGAAGATGTCCTCTGGTAGATTTGTCCTTTCCTTGTAGACTGACCGATCCCTTGATGAAGCTAGTCGTTCTCTTCCAGTCGCCCGTGGAATTCTGGAAGGCTCTCTATAATCACCTTCGGGTCTAGGTGTCCTGTATTGCCGGTTAGGTTTGAGGGGGTTTAAGGTGTGATGATATGTCCTGTTCGAGTTAATCTATCTTCTACCGCACATCTATCTTATTCACATCTCCCTTGATGGTCGAAATCCGGTTTTCTAACCTTCTTTCAATGGCAGAAACACGGCTCCCAAAATTTCCCTCAACGGTAGAAATTCTCCTCTCAACCAGTTGTTTTATGCCAGAAACCTGGATTTCCACCTCCTCCTTGAGGTTCGAGATGTCCCCTTCCAGCTGGTTTACCCTGCTATCGATTTGCTCAACCTACCCCAGTTTTATCTGATGTCCGATATCTGCTGTGTTAATTGATTGGTGAAGTAATTCACCTGCGAAATCTTATCATCTACAGTTGAAATTTTCGATTCCAGGCACTGTTTGTAAACCTGCGTGTACACTTGAGATATTTGTCTGGTTAAAACTATACTGGCTTGAGAAATAACGTCTGAAATT
This sequence comes from Anabrus simplex, assembly GCF_040414725.1. Lineage (NCBI taxonomy): Eukaryota > Metazoa > Arthropoda > Insecta > Orthoptera > Tettigoniidae > Anabrus > Anabrus simplex. Next base: position 970,613,175 of record NC_090266.1, on the reverse strand, counting down.
TTGTCGGAAAGTTTGTCATTCTGTTTCATTAAGGCGGAATTAACTTGTGAAATCTGTTCTGTTAAGGTGGAATTAACTTGCGAATTACTGTCTGAGATTTTGTCATTTACTTTCGAAATTTGTTCTGTTAAAGTGGAATTGAGTGTTTGTATTATGATCATTAGGTTGGAACCCACTACGTTCGTATCTACCTCGTCTTCCGATGATGAGTACGGTTGTCCGTCCACCTCGATAAAAAACTTTTCGGGATCTTCGCCGTTTTCAATGAGGCCTTCTTGTAGCTGTGTGTTCAATGTTCTCTTACTGCCGTTCGTCGGAAGATTTCGTTTTGCGAGTTCGTCTTGGAGTTGTTTTACAGACACATTTTCTAGTATCACTTGGGTTTTGTCCTGATTTCCACGTACAGTCTTATTCACTACCGAAATTTATTCTCAAGTCCTGTTACACGATCACCACTGTCGTAACAACAAAGACGCACACAGGAGAAGCTGTCAATTGTGTACACTGTTTTATTTACAAATTATATACACGTTACACACACACACACACTAATGAACTGCTACCCTGACTACTACTACTACTACTACTACTACGAAAACGACTGCCACATTAGCATGTCAACCAACTACCAAAACAACAAAATCACAACATGAGTTCAAACACTGAATTCGGCCGGCTACTTTCACTAACAAGTCTCCTAACAAATTTACACCGTCTCTTTATATACCTTGCCTGGCCAGGCTTCTAGAAAAGTGTGACACAACATGTTTTCTCGAATTTTCTCGAGTCTCCAATAACCTATTTACAAATGAATATAATGTTCTATACAACTCTAGTGACAAAGATGCCTTGTTCTGGATTATTACCCTGTGTTGCACAACACTACATGGGATTTATATATCATATTTACAGGTAATAATAAATTATATACTATTAATTACGTGTTATTACATTAAATAAACTCTTATTAATATACATACAGCAGATATATCGTGACATAACCTCACATGTTTTGTTACGCAAGACAGATCATGCAACACACAAATAATAAATGGTACGACCACGATTTATACTGTCCCCGTCAAAACTGTGCTTTCCATGTAAATAATTATGTGTCCCTTAATAGCCAGTGTCATTCCTAAAATATGTGTTATTTTTAAGATATTTGTGGTGACAGACTCTTATCACATTGAGGCAGGTGTGTGGCGGGCTGAAGTCACATTGTTTTATTTTCCTTTTCACCCTCGGTGGTAAAGTGTGTGTGTGAGATCACGTGATATGCTGGCCCGGTTCAAGGCTAAACTGGTTTCTATGGAGTGTGTCCGATGTGAAACTTTCTCTGAAGCAAGTGAACCAATTATGAGAAGCAAGTGTGTAGTAAAAGCGCCAATAGTAATGTTTCTAAAAGCCACATCTCCAACATCAAAGACATTTAACCCCGGTGATACTACTAAACCTTCCGTTTTTCTTCGAGACATTCACTGTGAGAGCCAAGTTAAGTTTCGTGTGAAACGTAAAATATTTATTCTGGTCTGGCACGGACATTCCGTAATTTTCATTTCTCAGTTTCAACTTTTACTCAGTTCCCAGACAAGAGGACTACAAGCCCAGGATCGAACTACAGTTCCAGCCTTACAATGTCATCTGTAAATCCAAGAGGACCACTTCAGTCAACGTGGGATTCAACATCAAATACACTAAACATGTAAGCGTCGCCAGCATCGAATGAAGGACATGAAGGGCAAGGAACCTAGCAGACCACAGACGAGAATCGAGTTTCATCATAAAATTTAAGTACAATTTAGTAATTATACCTGTCTATCTATTTAGAAAGTTTAACGATCTTCTTCAGTAGAATATTAGTTCTGTTATTTAGGAGTAGTTTTGAGATATTTTCTAACTTCGTTCTTACCCAGGTACAGGTAGCTTTGAGAGTGAACGCGTGTGTATTGGGTTCTATTAGAATAGAAGTACAGTAGTTTGTCTCTTAAAATGTTATTACCCCAGTGTAATTTCTAAAACAAGACTTTAATAATCATTACCCTCCCGGATAAATGAGAATGTAAAATAATCATTTCTGAATCTTACGGAACATAGTGGGATAAATTGTAGGTTGTGTTTCATTCACTACCTTGCCACGCGATATTGTAGATTGTGTCATCTTCTAGAAATATGTACTTCAGACGTCTATGGTAGACTTGAAAATTAATGCTAATAATAATAAATAATTAGAAATCGGGTTAAATGGAAATATAATAGTCCTGAGTGATAAATGAAGTTAGAGTTGTTCATGTGGAAAATGTGATGTTGTGCTCAGCTGTAGTTGTATTTACCTGGAAAATGATATGCCTGCGGGCAATTATATAGATTTTGGAAGCGTTAGTAATGGGATAAAATGCGTTCCGATGAAAGTGGAGCACGTGCTGAAATGTATTTCAACATTTGAATAATAATAATTTATAGACACTCAATGACCACGTGCTAGAGTATCGTCACCGTTAACCCAGGTGATGTGCATAGTTATTTTTTCTACCCAGACTTCTGAATAATGAAATGATTTTGGAATATATCGTCGTTGTAATGTTAGAGTAATGTCCAATTAAGTGGTAATTATTGTTCAGTCACAAGTCACGTAAGATGTTCAGAGTATAGAATTTAACAGATAGTCATCAGTCAATGCAATTCAACCTTCTTTTCCCCATAATAGTCATGGATAAAAATAAAGCCTAGGATTCGAAGATAACTTTGTACATAAATTTCGAGTATCCTGAGTGCATGGAATGAATGTGATTGTAATTAGAAACATTTTTCAGTGTCACTTATTTGAAATGCGGTTCCTAATCTGACCACGTGTTCATCACGGTGGACCAGATTATTCCAGCGATGTCTGTGTTTTGTTTGTTTATTGTGGATTACTGTTCAATTCTTAAGGCAAAGATTAGTGACAGAATTAATCCAGTGATAACATGATTTAGTGTGAACTGAACAAGATCGATACATTTTCTAAATACAAACAAGTAAGAGCAAAGTAAAGGAAAATATGGGAGTGTAAAATGGAAATAACGCTCATCAAGTTTTATGTAATGCCATAATCGATTCTAAATATTCATAATAACTTTTCAAGGAAATTTATGACTCAAATATTCTAATTAATAAGCATAACTGGTGTTAGTTGAAATACTATCTTCATTTAAGATAGAAGCGAGTGTTATTCTGTAAAATAATGTACAGATTAGGTTTCGGGATCGCATGGTTATTCACCACGCGCATTAAGTGAACATTTAATATATTTTTGTTTATTTAAAATAATGCAGCTAGTATTATGCTTAAGGATGGCACAAATATAATTTATTGGTGTTATTAGAAAGAAGTTTTTCCACTTTTAATTTTTGCGCAGCCAGAAGATAAGGCTAATTTTTCATTTGCAGAATATTCCAGATATGTTAGCGTCAACCAAATCTAGCTACGTGAATTTATTTATGTAACTTATATTTATTTGGCAATTTAAAATTCGTGAGTTAATCAGGCAACGTTCAACAAGAGATAAATTTGTTAAATTTTATTTAAATATGCAAATCTTAAAATAAATGTCAAGCCTGTTTTTAAATTGTTTCTTTGGTATTGTCGCCAACCCTTGTCCTTTAAATGCCTCTAAAATTGGGAAAGCTAGCAAACTAACGGTCCACCTTGGGATCTGTCGTATGCTCGCTGAGTTAGACCGGGTAAATAGGGGTAATACAAAATGAAGTCCGTACATAACTACGTAAATAATATTAATAGACGTAAACAACTTCATAGCCACACCTCACAAGTCATAATAATAATAATAATAATAATAATAATAATAATAATAATAATAATAATAATAATAATAATAATAATAATAATAATAATAATAATAATAATAATAATAATAATAACCGAGCTCGATAGCTGCAGTCGCTTAAGTGCGGCCAGTATCCAGTATTCGGGAGATAGTAGGTTCAAACCCCACTGTCGGCAGCCCTGAAGATGGTTTTCCGTGGTTTCCCATTTTCACACCAGGCAAATGCTGGAGCTGTACCTTAGTTAAGGCCACGGCCGCTTCTTTCCCACTCCTAGCCTTTTCCTGTCCCATCGTCGCCATAAGACCTATCTGTGTCGGTGCGACGTAAAGCAACTAGCAAAAAAAAAAATATAAAAAATTAATAACACCTACTAACCAAGCTCGATATTTTTACTATTTACCCATGGGTTTAGAGAATTGTTTCCAAGTTATAATAGTCCATTTCACTTGCATTAAGAATGCATCAAGAATCTGATAGTTGCATTTTTTCAATTGTAGACTTAACATGCCATAGAGTTCAAGTGCCTGAACCTTCCTGAGGATACAGTGTTGGTTGGAGACGACGCATTTCCATTTACTCCCTACCTAATTATTCCATTTTAAAACATGGTCCACTGAGCTACAGAGAAAAAATCCACTATTGGTTATCAAGAACAAACCGTGTGGTTGAAAATACGTTTGGGACATGGCTGTCAAAATTTCGTGTATTGGAAAGACATATAGGAATTGAACGAGAAAGAGAAGATAAAGTAGAAAAAACAGCATGTGCAGTTCGCAATTGTATGAGGAATACATCTACGGAGGCAGTGAGAACTGGACAATTCGGCGGCATCCTTAATCATGACGGCAAGTATCGACCGATCCATTGAAGATCGCCCGATCGCCACATCATCTTTTGAAAGATCACCTGATCCACTGAGGATTGCTCGACTACGAGTGCGAACATTACCTCATACCTTGGCTAAGTTTGGAGCCTTCACCTTACACCCTGGCTAAAGGTGGGTGCTTAACCTCACGCTGACCACGCGTTAACCTAACCTATCTCAACGCAACCTACCCTAACCTGACCTAGACCAACCTAACCTAACTTTGCGCTATATAGATTTCACCCAGAGAACCAGTCGTGGTGTAAACATGAGCACGTGCTCGGAGATAGGTCTGCACGTGGTTGGGTTAGTGCTGCCGCGGGACACCTACGCGGAGACATGAAAATAGTTCGTTAGCCACATCACGGCGAATGCGATCATACATGCAAAATGTCCGAAATATAATTCCTCAAATAATTTAAATCAGAAAAATGTACAAAAAACCGATTTATATTCATTGTTATTTAATATAAACAAGCATTTCAAATTGGAGAACGCCAGGGACGCATGCCCTCGTGCTTAACCCGCCATTTTGTTAAGCTGTGAGCATGGAAGCAAGCAGATACAGTGAGTGAGTGACTGTAAAATTACTTGTTCTTGTGCAATATGGATCACCCAGTTGAGTTCGTTAAGCATCGCAAAGGGAAGCCTTTGAAAAGTGGCGAAAAGACAATTGTGCTGAATGTGTTTCAGAAATTTTATGATAAATATCCCACTTTAGCTTTAAAGAATATTGTGAAGTTGACATCCGTGTTCACTGGTGTTTCAGAGTGGAGCATTAATTCCGCGCGCAGCGAACGACTGCGCCAAGGATTGGTAAAAACACCTGAGAAATCGAAGAAGCGCCAGAGGCCTGTGTTAGAGATTCAGTGCGATGAATTTGTTAGAAGTGCTGTGCGGCGTAAAGTACATCAGTTTTTCGAAAGAAACGAGCAGCCAACAGTGGAAAAAATAATGGATTTTTTTGAATGATGATCCCCAACTACCTAATTTTAAAAGAACAACATTTTACAAGCTTCTTCGGGAAATAGGTTTCGAATTTGTTAAAAGAAATACGGTAGGAAAACCTTGTTTCTGATCGCGAAGACATACTGCTTTGGCGGAGGGATTATTTGAGGAAAATTCGTGCATTTAGGCAAGCTGGACGAAAAGTGTATTATTTCGATGAAACGTGGGTAAACGAAGGACATACCACTTCCAGAGTGTGGGTAGGTACAAACATAAAGAGTAAGAAACAGGCATTCAAAGCAGGATTAAGTACAGGTTAAAAAAATCCGACACGAAATGGAAGACGACTTATTTTATTGCACATAGGAAGTGACGATGGGTTTTTAGGGGGTGGAGAATTTATGATGGAATCGAAGAAAACGAATGATTTTCATGAGGAGATGACGGGTGAAGTTTTTACTGCATGGTTTAAGAAAATTTTACCTCTGCTTGAACAGAACAGTGTGATTGTTATGGACAATGCGTCATATCAAAGTGTTAAGTTAGATCGTATTCCCACCCGATCGTGGCGTAAGGATGACATTATCGCGTGGATGGAGGCAAAAGGTCTTACCTACGGGAAAGATATGGTGAAAGATGAATTACTCCTAGTGATAAAAACTCACAGTGTGACGAAAACGTATAACAGGTTTGTTATTGACACACTGGCAGAGGAAGCAGGTCATACGGTGTTGAGACTTCCTCCTTATCACTGTGTTTTGAATCCGATTGAGTTGGTGTGGAGCCAGGTGAAGCGACGTGTTGCACGCAATAATAAAACCTTCAAAGTGGCAGAAGTCAGGACATTAATTAATGAAGCTCTGGATAACGTAACCGCTGAAATATGGCAAGCCTTTATTCACCACATGGTGGGGGAAGAGGAGACATTTTGGAAATTGAACGGTCTGTGCGATATAACTGTGGACCGTCTGGTCATTAATCTGAATGACGTGAGCAGCAGTGATGAAGAAGCGAGAGAGGAATCCGACTTGGAAGGAGTTCGTCCTTTATCAGATTCTGATTAGGTAAAGTACTGCACTTTCTTTATTGTTTTAATATTGCCTTGTCTATGCTGTATGTTCCTCTCTAGAATTTTATTTTATTGAAATATTAAATGTGTGAAGTTTTACTTATATGCGCTGTTGTGATTTATTTATTGATTGATTGATTGATTGATTGATTGATTGATTGATTGATTGATTGATTGATTGATTGATTGATTGATTGATTGATTGATTGATTACGTATTTACGTTTTGGCCATAAATTCAAGTCTACCTTTCTTTTCTGATATGTTAAATATATAATGTCATTTGCCATTCGATTTTTGTTTATTTCTCGCGTACCGTGAGTATAATTTGTATCGTAATCCGCATGACAATTGCTTGTCAATCAGTGGTATCCGGCAAGTCTATGTAGAACTAACTCTGATGTAATCGCCGCAAACAGGCGAAGTAACGACAGTTCAAAGACAGCCCATGTGGTTCTTGCCATGTGCTTGGAAGAAGCCCAGTGATCCTCCAATCAGCGTTCACACCGCGGATGGATACATACGGATACACAATGTTCTGTGTTTACATCAGGTTCGGTTCTCTCGGTGACAGCAGACTAGCAAAGAGCGCTAGACTAACCTAACCGGCTGCCCTTCGCTACACAAGGGTTTCTGGCGAATCGTTGTAACATCGCGGTGTAAACATGACTTTAAAAGTGTAGGAGGATGCTTTAAATGGCGTTTAGTATAAAACGTAGGTTGAGGTGAAAACAACCCTCAATTTAAAAATTCATTATTTCCTGAACGGTTATTTGCGAAAAACTGAATTTTAGTTTAAAATGTATCAAAAATTACCAGGTGTATGCATACCTTTTTTGCCGGTTTTTGTGGCAAGGGAAACGCGTAATTTTCAAGAGAAGTTCATTTGTTTGTTTATTCAGAATATTGACTATCGGCTTCTACACACTTCGCCGATCTTCCACGTAAGTTATGAATACCTTATTTGCTAGTTACTTTACGTCGCACCGACACAAATAGGTCTTATGTCGACGATGGGATAGGAAAGGTCTAGGAGTTGGAAGGAAGTGGCCGTGGTCTTAATTAAGGTACAGCCCCAGCATTTGCCTGGTATGAAAATGGGAAACCACGGAAAACCATCTTCAAGGCTGCCGAACCCACTGTCTCCCGGATGAAAACTCGTAGTCGCATGCCCCTGACCGCACGACCAACTCGCCCGGTAGTTATGAATACCAAGCCAGAAAAACTGCTTGCCTTTTGCGACAAACCATTCTTCGAGCAATTTTCCAAATTCCTTGAAATTGCTGAAGTACTGCTCTGCAAGCGCGTGCTCCATTGATGCGAAGAGGTGATAGTCAGATGGCCCCAGGTCGGGGCAGTACGGCGGGTGCGGAAGAAAGTCCCATCCAAGCGATTTCAAGGTGTCTTTCACTGGTTTTGCTGTGTGAGACAGCGCATTGTCGTGTAACAAAATCACTTTTCTATGTCTTCTGGCCCATTCCGGTCGTCCTTCGATCAATGCGTGATTTAAATGAAGCATTTGTTGGCGATAGCGTTGTGCATTAACGGTTTCGCCGGGCTTCAAGAGTTCATAATACACGGCACTGTCTTTCACATTGAAATCAGCACGTTTAAATTGTCTCACATGTTCTAATCGATGGAGCGTGTCCACCATATGTTTCTACCAGCAAATGAGGACTTTCCACAGCCTATTCCTTTTGATTACTGTAAATAAGAAAAGCAATGCGTACCGCAAATGTTCTTTTTCAGGCACAAACGTCGACATGATCACTGAACGGTACAACAGAGATGCTAGTGTTGGCGGACTCAACTTGGTAGGTTAATGTCAGACGAACAAACTGACTAATTTGTCAAAATCATACGCTGCGTACTGTTCGCTGACGGCATCTCTTAGTGAAACAGGAAAAGACTTATGCATACACCTGGTTTTCTCTAACCGGTATAGATAGATCAACTCACCCACGACTCTTTCTTTCTAAAGGTTTAATGTAAAATACACTGACTGACAGAGCAAATGCAACACCAAGAAGGAGTGGTCAGACCGTTATGCCAATTGCAGGGTAGACTGACGTCACTGAGGTATGCTCATGATGTGAAATGCGCCGCTGTGCTGCGCACGTAGCGAACGATAAATGGGACACGGCGTTGGCGAATGGCCCACTTCGTACCGTGATTTCTCAGCCGACAGTCATTGTAGAACGTATTGTCGTGTGCCACAGGACACGTGTATAGCTAAGAATGCCAGGCCGCCGTCAACGGAGGCATTTCCAGCAGACAGACGACTTTACGAGGGGTATGGTGATCGGGCTGAGAAGGGCAGGTTGGTCGCTTCGTCAAATCGCAGCCGATACCCATAGGGATGTGTCCACGGTGCAGCGCCTGTGGCGAAGATGGTTGGCGCAGGGACATGTGGCACGCGCGAGGGGTCCAGGCGCAGCCCGAGTGACGTCAGCACGCGAGGATCGGCGCATCCGCCGCCAAGCGGTGGCAGCCCCGCACGCCACGTCAACCGCCATTCTTCAGCATGTTCCAATATCGACCAGAACAATTTCCCGTCGATTGGTTGAAGGAGGCCTGCACTCCCGGCGTCAGCTCAGAAGACTACCATTGACTCCACAGCATAGACGTGCACGTCTGGCATGGTGCCGTGCTAGAGCGACTTGGATGAGGGAATGGCGGAACGTCGTGTTCTCCGATGAGTCACGCTTCTGTTCTGTCAGTGATAGTCACCGCAGACGAGTGTGGCGTCGGCGTGGAGAAAGGTCAAATCCGGCAGTAACTGTGGAGCGCCCTACCGCTAGACAACGCGGCATCATGGTTTGGGGCGCTATTGCGTATTATTCCACGTCACCTCTAGTGCGTATTCAAGGCACGTTAAATACCCACCGCTACGTGCAGCATGTGCTGCGGTCGGTGGCACTCCCGTACCTTCAGGGGCTGCCCAATGCTCTGTTTCAGCAGGATAATGCCCGCCCACACACTGCTCGCATCTCCCAACAGGCTCTACAAGGTGTACAGATGCTTCCGTGGCCAGCGTACTCTCCGGATCTCTCACCAGTCGAACACGTGTGGGATCTTATTGGACGCCGTTTGCAAACTCTGCCCCAGCCTCGTACGGACGACCAACTGTGGCAAATGGTTGACAGAGAATGGAGAACCATCCCTCAGGACACCATCCGCACTCTTATTGACTCTGTACCTCGACGTGTTTCTGCGTGCATCGCCGCTTGCGGTGGTCCTACATCCTACTGAGTCGATGCCGTGCGCATTGTGTAACCTGCATATCGGTTTGAAATAAACATCAATTATTCGTCCGTGCCGTCTCTGTTTTTTCCCCAACTTTCATCCCTTTCGAACCACTCCTTCTTGGTGTTGCATTTGCTCTGTCAGTCAGTGTAGCTTTCAACTTTCAAAGAGTGTTGGAAGATTCTTTAAATTACTTTTAGAGTAAAAACTAGGTTGGGGTGAAAATAAACCTTAATTTAAAATGTTAATAACACCTAAACCGATGGCCGTAGAAAACTGTTTTTAGCTTAAAATTCATCAAAGTTTATCCTCTAACCGGTGATGTAGGTCAACTCGTCCCAACTGTTTCTTTTCAAAGTTTTGAGGCAAAAATGACTTTTGACGTTTAAAACTTGTCAGAAGACACTTTAAATGACGGTTGGAGTAAAAAATAGGTTGGGTTGAAAACAACCCTTCACTTAAACTTTTCTTTTGCTTTCCGACGCACCAACACAGGGAGGTCTTATGGCGACGATTCTTCAAATTCTATATCTCCTGAACCGTTACTTGTAGAAAATTGATTTTTAGCTTTAAATTTATCAAAAAATTATCCTCTAACCTCTGATCCGATCTACTGAGGATCTCATGCTTCTCTCTGCCTCCTCTGAGGATTACTTGATCTTGGCAGGCTCCTCTGAGGATTACTTGCTTTTGATCGACTCCTCTGAGGATAACTTGCACTGTTTATCTTCAAAGTTTTGGATTAAAATGACTCGACGTTGAAAAAGTGTTGGTGGATCCTTTAATTGACTTTTAGATTAAGAAGTAAGTTGGGCATGAAGACAACCCTTAACTTAAAATACAATGTCTCCTCAACCGTTAGTTATAAAACATTGATTTTTAGCTTAATATGTATCAAAAATTATATTCTAACTGGTGATGTAGATCAACTCACCCCCGACTGCTTCTTTTCAGTTTTGGGGTAAAAATATCTTTTGACGTTAAAATATGTTAGAGGATATTTTAAATGACATTGGCCGTGCGGTTAGGGGCACGCAGCTGTGAGCTTGCATCCAGGAGATAGTGGTTTTCAACCCCACTAACGGCAGCCCCGAAGATGGTTTTCTGTGGTTCCCCATTTTCACACCAGGCTGTAAATCAATTAACGCCACGGCCGTTTCCTTCCCGTTCCTAGCCCTTTCCTATCCCATCGTCACCATATGACCTATCTGTGTCGGCGCGACGTAAAGCAAATAGCAAAAAAATAATTAAATGACGTTGAGGGTAATAAATGGTTTGGGGGTGAAAAGATTCTTTAAGTTAAAAATGTAATAACTCTCCAAACGATGGTCTAGAAAATTAATTTTTAGCTTACAATTTATGAAAAATTATCCTCTATGCGGTGATATAGATCAATTTACCCATGATTATTGCTTTTCAAAGTTTTGGGTTAAAATGAACTCTACTGAGGATCATCTGCTCATCACTGTATAGTTTGAGGCTCACCTGCTCCTCTGAGGATTACTTTTTCTTTTTTTGCTATTTGCTTTACGTCGCACTGACCCAGAGAGATATTATGGCGACGATGGGACAGGAAAGGCCTAGGAATGGGAAGGAAGCGGCCGTGGCCTTAATTAAGGTACAGCCCCAGAATTTGCCTGGTGTGAAAATGGGAAACCACTGAGGATTACTTGCTTCTGACTGACTCTACTGAGGATCACCTGCTCCTCACTGTATTGCCACCTTCTCCTGACCTGATTTTGACCCTATCTAGTGAGGATCACATGCTTCTGACTGAGGATTATCAGCTTTTGAGCGACTATCACTTGCTTTTGACCGAGGGTCACCTGCTTCTTTTCTGCGGATCAACTACTTTAGGCAAAGGTGGAGATTACATACAAAACTTTAATACAAGATGGTGAGGCAGACCAGAGATCACGTAGATATATTCGGACTAACACGGCTGAGGTTGAGGCTGAGTGTGTGGTTGGGGAGGCGGCACCTGCTCCTCGCTGTATCGGCTGAGGATCACACGTTCCTCTAACGAACACTTCCTTTTGACCCTATCTACTGAGCATCACATGCTTCTGGCTGACTCCTCTGAGGATTACTTGCTCTTGGCCGACTCTTCTGAGAATCACTTGCTTTTGGTCGACACCTGTGAGTATCATTTGCACTACTCCGCTACTATTAGAATTGGATTAGGCTACCTGCTTTTGACCCGATCTGCTGAGGATCACCTGGTTTTGACCCGATCTGCTGAGGATCACCTGCTTTTTGTCTAAATCCACTGAGAATCGCCTGCTTACTCTGGCTAAGAGTGGGGGACTTAACCTCAGCCGATACAGTGAGGAGTAGGTGCCGCCTCCCCAGCCTCAGCCACAGCCCTGTTAATCTGACCATGTCAGTGTAATCTCTGAAGCACCTCACCAACCTGTATTAAAGTTTTGTATACAATCTCCACCTCTACGTGAAGTATTTGATCCTCAGAAAAGAAGCAGGTGACCCTGAGACAAAAGCAAGTGATAGTCGTTCAAAAGCAGGTAATCCTCAGCCAGAAGCATGTGATCATCAGTAGATCGGGCCAAAAGCAGGTGATCATCAGTAGAGTTAATGTTTACGACAAATCTTTGAAAAGAAATAATCATGAGTAAGTCGATCTATATCACCGATTAGAGTAAAGGTAACGGTTATTCTGCCCGAAGGCAGGTCCGAACCTCCGCGGAGGTATTGCTGAGCCGGAGTTTACGTGCGGTAGGGTGGCCAGTTCCTTTCCGCTCCTCCATTCCCTTACCCCCCACCAACAGCGCTTGGCAACCCATCCAACTCCTGACCACGCCCAATGTTGCTTAACTTCGGAGATCTCACGGGATCCGGTGTTTCAACACAGCAACGGCCGTTGGCACGGATTAGAGGATAATGTTCTATAAATGGTAAGCTAAAATGCTATTTTCTAGGACCATCGTTTGATGAGTTATTAAATTTTTAAGTTAAGGGTTCTTTTCACCCCAAACTTTTCTTTTGACTCTAAACATATATTTTTTACTATTTGCTTTACGTCGCACCGACACAGATAGGTCTTACGGCGACCATGGAACAGGAAAGGCCTAGGAGTGGGAAGGAAGCGTCCTTGACCTTAATTAAGGTACAGCCCCAGCATTTGCCTGGTGTGAAAATGGGAAATCACGAAAAAACATCTTCAGGGCTGCCGACAGTGGGGTTCAAACCCACTATCTCCCGAAAAATGGATACTGGCCGCACTTAAACGACTGCAGCTATCGAGCTCGGTCTGCAACATCTTGTTTACGCTTTTCGTAGCTCTGACAATTGTTTGTAAGCGACGACAACTCGTTAGGTTTAGGTCCGTGATACAGTTTCATGAGTTGACATGTACGACACTGTCTCACTGAAAGTCTCCTAACTAAACTCACTTGTTCATGATGTAAACTACACGTTTGAAGCTCTGAAAAAACAGGATCTTCTTTACAGCATTCCCAGCTACATTAACCAAAAAATGCCTTTGGTAATGCATTTAACTCTTTTCAGTAAAAGTGTTTAGTTTCTTTTTGCATGAATAAAACTTTACGATTGCCTTTTCAACTTCGTTGCACTTAGTATCATTTAGAAATAACATGATTTCTTTACTCTAAAAATGTTTTTTTCACACTAACGTAATTTCGACACTGTAATTTACATATGTTGTTTACCTCCCGGCATGCACTGCAACACAACCAATCACAGAGCGTCCACACAAGTTGTAAAGACTGTTTAGTCTACTTGTTTCTCTACTATGCTCCTTGAAAAAACTTTTAAATAATGGACATCCTAATTCATGCATGTCGATAACTTCACATGATGGTGATAGATACTCACACAACCATTCCTTCTTTTGACAACCCTTTGAAAAACAAGATCTGCTCTTGACAAATGTACGTTCATCATTAAAGATAAAAAATGTTAACGTATTTCTTTTTCTTCCCACTGCAAACCTAACTTTTTTCGATCCATTGAGTCTGCTTTTTATCTTCATCTGTTTGTAAACAGTAAGGGAAAGGTGGACTAAATACTATACAAACAAGTTTTGGTGCCCACAACACACTGCAATCTAACACAGCCACCTCTTTAAACACAAATTTGTTGCCGTTTACTTTGAAGCCTTGTACATCAACAATTAATGTTCTCGTCATGTTAGAATAAAGCGCTCTACTCTCTATCGCTGTATCTCGTAGACTAAAGAAAAACTCTCTCATATATTATCCATAAAGCCTTCAGTCAGTAAGTAACATTCATAACAAACCAGTCTAAACATGCATAACTACGATGACGTCATCGCTGCAGGTTAAAAACAGAATAATAGCACGTACTCACTCTCACCTTATGCATAAGATCACGTCGTTATAGTAATGCATGTTTAAACTTGACGGATAGAGACATAAATCTATTTCCCGACAGAGGAGGAAGAGGAGGCCATAACAGCCTATGTATAGCCGCCATCTTGCGCAGTAGGCCCCTGGGCCAGCTTTCTCCATAAGAGCCTGTGTATAGCCGCCATCTTGCGCAAGCGTCCTTAGGCCGTCTCATAAGCGGCCATGTATAGCTGCCATCTTGCACAGTAGCCTCTAGGCTAGCTTTCTCCATAAGAACCTGTGTATAGCCACCATCTTGCGCAGTAGGCCCCTGGGCAAGCTTCCTTCGTAAGAGCCTGTGTATAGCCGCCATCTTGCGCAAGCGCCCTTAGGATGTCTCATAAAAGCCTACATATAGCCGCCATCTTGCGCAAGTGCCCTTAGGCCTCTTTGTATAGCCGCCATCTTGCGCAAGCGGCCCTTAGGCCGTCTCATAAAAGCCTATGTATAGCCGCCATCTTGCGCAAGCGCCCCTAGACCGTCTCATAAGAGCTTATGTATAGCCGCCATCTTAGGCAAGCGCCCCTAGGCGTCTCATAAGAGCAGCCCCCATCTTGCGCAAGTGCCCCTAGGCCGTCTCATAAGAGCCTATGTATAGCCGCTATCTTGCGCAAGCGTTCCTAGCCCGTCTCATAAGAGCCTATGTATAGCCGCCATCTTGCGCAAGCGCCCCTAGGTCGTCTAATAAGAGCCTATATATAGCGGCCATCTTGCGCAAGCGTCCCTAGGCCGTCTCATAAGGAGCTGTGTATAGCCGCCATCGTGTGCAATTAGCGTCGGGAAGGGCATCTTGCCGTAAAACTGAGGATAGTCCCTTCACGATGGTGGATGTGAGGTTGGGCTCGCTCCCTTAGGCGTCAGGTAGAGCAACAAGCCGTTAAAGTGAGGTTAGGCCCCTCAAGATGGCGACTGTGAGGTTAGGCTCGCTCTCTTATGCTAAATCCGCAAATCGACATTGCACACTT
The DNA here is from genome assembly GCF_040414725.1 of Anabrus simplex. NCBI lineage: Eukaryota > Metazoa > Arthropoda > Insecta > Orthoptera > Tettigoniidae > Anabrus > Anabrus simplex. The sequence continues at coordinate 970,597,871 of NC_090266.1, read as the reverse complement.
TCTATACTAGGCGTCAATGACCTCGGGTCAATGGCCTCGGGGTCAGAACCCTCCTAGGTACACTACTAGGGGTCAATGACCTCGGGTGCTGACACAGCAAGAAATGCAGACTCAGCGGATTTAGAACTATCATAGTCCTACTACTACCACCTTCTGGGCCGCCGGCAGTGGGATTCAAACTCACTATCTCTCGGATGCAAGTTCACAGCTGCGCGCTCCTAACCGCAGGACCAACTCGCCCAGTAAACGTCATTTAAAGTATCCTCCGACACTTTTTTTTTTGCTAGTTGCTTTACGTCGCACCGACACATATAGGTCTTATGGCGACGATCCTCCGACACTTCTTAAGGTCAAAATATATTTTTACCCAAAAACTTTGAAAAGAAACAGTCGGGGGTGAGTTGATCTATATCATCAGTTAGAGTATAATTTTTGATAAATTCTAAGTTAAAAATCCATTTTCTACAACTAACGGTTGAGGAGATATTGAATGTTTAAGTTAAGGGTTGCTTTCACCCTAATCTATTTTTACTCTAAAAGTCATTTAAAGTATCCTCTGACATTTTTTAAACGTCAGTCAGTTTTGCCTCAAAACTTTGAAAAGAAACAGTTGGAGGTGAGTTGATCTATGTCACAGGTTAGAGGATAACTTTTGATGAATTTCAAGCTAAGAATCAGTTTTCTGGGACTATCGGTTTAGTTATTATTAAATTTTTAAATTAAGGGCTGTTTTCACCCCCAACCTAGGTTTTAGTCTAAAAGTCATTTAAAGTATCCTCGAAAACATTTTTAAACGTTAAAAGCAACTTTACTTTAAAACCTGGGGAAGAAACAGTCGGGGGTGAGTTGAACTATATCACGAGTAAGAGACTAATTTTTGATACATTTTAAGCTAAAAGTCAGTTTTCTGCACCTAACGATTTAGGAGATATTGGATTTTTAAATTGAGGGTCGTTTCCACTCCAACATGTGTTTCACTCTAAAAGTCATTTACATTATCCTCCAACACTTTAAAAGTAATTTTTACCTCGCGATGTTACCACGCTTCGCCGGAAACCTTGATGTAGGGAAGGCAGCCGGTTAGGTTAGTCGTGAAGTTAATCCAGCACTTTTAGCTAGCGTTCAGTTAGGTTAGGTTGTTCTGGGATAGGTTAGGTTGGGTTAAGTTAGATTAGGTTAACGCGTGATCAGCGTTAGATTAAGCCCCCACTTTAAGCCAGGTTGTGAGATTAAGGCCCCAAAGTTAGCAAAGGTGTGAGGTTAATGTTGCACACGTAGCCGAGCAATCTTCAATAGATCAGGTGATCCTCAAGGGTGGCAGTAAGGATCAGGTGATCCTCAGAGGATCAGGTCAAAAGCAGGGGATCCTCAGTGGATCGGTCGATCCTCGCCGCCAGGATTGAGGATTCCGCCGAACAGTTCAATTCTCACTATTTACGGAATACGTGCAGCGTTCAGTAATAGATATAGAGAATGCTGAAAACCATGAATATAACATACTCTTGGTTAGTGGAGAAATCTACATTCAGGTGGACTGACTGATGCAGCACTGTCCTCAGGAAGTATAATTATTCCAGGCAGGCAGCTCACTCGTCAGAAGAGAGAATGTCTTGCACAATATTTCCTTGGAAAAGGAGCTGTTCCATGGCAGACGTTTAAAGTTTAAAGAGAATCTTGAATATGGTAGTCCTGTACGAGTCGATACATACTAACGACACAGTAATGGACTATGTGCTATGTTTACGTTTGTAGCCTAATGGGATACGGCAACAGATTAATCTACCAGGTAAAAGGATAAAGCATATTTGAATGCCAATAATTTATTTTAAATACAACTGCGTGGCGTATTACATTATTATGTTATTGACGAAATACGTTTAGGCTACTATTATTTTTATATGTTAGGTTAATGGTATGAAACACATAAACAACTGTATATTATAAATTAATTTCGAAAGACTCTTATTAGAGGCGCTGGCCTTCTGACCCCAACTTGGCAGGTTCGATCCTGGCTCAGTCCGATAGGATTTGAAGGTGCTAAACTACGTCAGCCTCGTGCCGGTAGATTTACTGGCACGTAAAAGAACTGTTGCAGGAATAAATTTCGGCACCTCTGCGTCTTCGAAAACCGTAAAAGTAGTTAGTGGGACGCAAAGCAAATAACATTATTATTAGTCTTATTAGATTTGAATGAGGCCGGGCTGAGTGGCTCAGACGATTGAGGCGCTGGCCTTCTCGCGCCAACTTGGCCGGTCCGATCCTGGCTCAGTCCGGTGATATTCGAAGGTGCTCAAATACGTCAGCCTCGTGCCGGTAGATTTACTGGCACGTAAAGGAACTCTTGCAGGACTAAATTTCGGCACCTCGGCGTCTCCGAAAACCGTAAAAGTAGTTAGTGGGACGTAAAGCAAATAACATTATTATTAGTCTTATTAGATTTGAATGAGGCCGGGCTGAGTGGCTCAGACGATTGAGGCGCTGGCCTTCTCGCGCCAACTTGGCCGGTCCGATCCTGGCTCAGTCCGGTGATATTCGAAGGTGCTCAAATACGTCAACCTCTTGCCGGTAGATTTACAGGCACATAAAAGAACTCCTGCGGGACAAAATTCCGACACGTCGGTGTCTCCGAAAACCGTCAAAAGTAGTAGAGCAAATAACATTATTATTAGATTTGAATTAATTATTCTTTTTAATATCAGTATGGCTTATTACAAAATATTAGTTTGACTACTGAAGAAATATATTTTTGTGACAGTATTAGGTTGAGGTTAGTTACAAGAGTGTGTACTACAAGCACAGCTACAACTTAATGTGATTTTTGAAACTAATAATAAAACAGACTTACCAGATATGAGTGGCTTTTCCTTCTTGATACTACGTTCCTCAAAAAGGAATCGGCAATATTAAACCAAGGAATCTTTGGTTTATATACTTCATCGGCGTCACTCCCAGATCTTTTGCTTATTTCAATTTTCCTCAGTTCATTTGTATAAGTGTTCCGAATGGAATGGATTTTTTTCTTCAATTCGACCAAAGTCATTCCTTCCATATTGAGTTCTTTCAAAATAGACTCAAGTGCTGCCGCACGTTTCACCTTGTTTTTGAAATTGATATCATTAAAATCCCACAAACACTGATGTATTGAATACAAATCAAGACATTTGATGATATCCCGAGTTCCCCACTTCATTTTGCACAGCAATTCACACATCACGACGAATGTAACGTCCAAATGATCTCGCAACAGCTACTTTCTTTTCGCAACTCGGTTCGCGCATGCGTACTGAAATATAAAGCAGTTGTGTAACTTACTACGAAGCATTGTGTCACCGTGTTTTAACTTCAATAGGACTCATGTTTCAGTTACTCAGAACTATACTCTGTAACCGATACCGAAGTCTTGTTTATAACGATGTATTAGATTGCTACACCTAGACAAAAAAAAAAAAAAAAAAAAAAAAAAAAACCAAACCTCAAAAACTGTTCAAATGACGTTTGAAAATATTAAATTGCACAACTGATATGCATTAACTTTCCGCAAAGAGAGCCCGTTCGAAACTAAGTTGACTGATTGATACTACTACAACTTCTTATTGGTTTTATACACGGTTGTCGAATAAATGTTCTGCAGAATTTGTGCCTAATACAATCTCAGGTTCGTTCGTAATCTGTTTACCCTCCTGGGTCGGTTTCTCTCTCGGACTCAGCGAGGGATTCCACCTCTACCGCCTCAAGGGCAGTGTCCTGGAGCTTCAGACTCTGGGTCGGGGGATACAACTGGGGAGGATGACCAGAACCTCGCCTAGGCGGCCTCACCTGCTGTGCTGAACAGAGGCCTTGTGGAGGATGGGAAGTTTGGAAGGGATAGACAAGGAAGAGGGAAGGAAGCGGCCGTGGCCTTAAGTTAGGGACCATCCCGGCATTTGCCTGGAGGAGAAGTGAGAAACCACGGAAAAACACTTCCAGGATGGTCGAGGAGGGAATCGAACCCCCCTCTACTCAGTTGACCGCCCGAGGCTAAGTGGACCCCGTTCCAGTCCTCGTACCACTTTTCGAATTTCGTGGCAGAGCCGGGAATCGAACTCGGACCTCTGGGGTGGCAGCTAATCACACTAACCAGTACACCACAGAGGCGGACACAATCTCAGGTACACAACAAAAATATATGATTTTCTAACTGAATACGATGAAATGAAATGGCGTATAGCTTTTAGTGCCGGGAGTGTCCGCGGAAATGTTCGGCTCGCCAGGTGCAGGTCTTTCGATTTGACTCCCGTAGGCGACCTGCGCGTCATGGTGAGGATGAAATGATGATGAAGACGACACATACACCCAGCCCCAATTAACCAATGGTGGTTAAAATTCACGACCCTGCCGGGAATCGAACCCGGGACCCATGAGACCAAAGGCCAGCACGCTAACCATTTAGCCATGGAGCCGGACACAATTTCTATTGCGGTAGTTATTTTAAAAGAAGAGCATGTCGGGGTGTTGCGAGATGACAGCATTGCTGTGTTACACTCAACTGCTGCATGATACAATCAAGTGGCAAAAAAAGAGAAAGAAAAACTATTTTGACTGATTCTACTAAATCGCCCTGATCATTTCCGTACAGAGTTGATATATATTATTATTTTTTCGCGACAAGTCTGAGGGGCCCCTTAAAGTCCCGGGTCCGCCCCTAACGTTACGCTCCCGATCGACATCTTTCCACACGTTCAAAACTTCTGCCAGACCCTTAGTATATCTCTCTGTGTGGTGTCGTTTGAGTTAGGCCTACTCAAGTCATCCTTTGATTTTTCGTTGGGCCGATGACCTAGCTCTTTTCCCCTTTAAAGAAGCATCATCATCACCATCATCATCATCATCATCATCATCATCATCATCATCATCATCATGATTTTTTACCGGGCGAGTTGGCCGTGCGCTAGGGGTGCCAGCTGTGAGCTTGCATCTGGAGACTGTGGGTTCGAACCGCATTGTTGGCATCCCTGAAGATGGTTTTCCGTGGTTTTCCATTTTCACACAAGGCAAATGCTGGGGCTGTACCTTTTCACACCATTCATAGCAGGGCCTGGCTGCATAAGGAATGGCATTACTAACATCGCTCATACCTCAGTCACTTTCATATTGTCGAATCCAAGGATATGACTGTGGCAGATCAATGAAAGTAACACAAGTGCTCTAGCCTATACTAGATTTCGCCAGCAAAGCCTTTGTTATATATAAGAAACTGATTAACTATGTCATTAAAGTAATTATTGTAATCGGGAGATCGTGGGTTCGAGTCCCACTTTCGGCAGCCTTGAAGATGGTTTTCCGTGGTTTCCCATTTTCACACCAGGCAAATGACGGGGGTGTACCATAATTAAGGCCACGGCCGCTTCCTTCCAACTCCTAGGCCTTTCCTACCCCATCGTCGCCATAAGACCTATCTGTGTCAGTGCGACGTAAAGCAAATAGCAAAAAAAAAAAAAAAAAAAAAGTAATTATTTTGTAGGATGCAATGTTCATTATCCACTAAACCTGGTTGTGTTACATAATGCAGTGTTATTGGTTTTACGTCCCACTAACTACTTGTACGGTTTTAGACGACGAGGTGTCGACAATTTGTCCCCGGAGGAGAAGTTTCGCCAAGAGGAATAGTCCTTTCAGTTTTAATTATTGTGTTGATGGTGTGATAGTAACTCATGGGGAACACTGTAGGTACCTAGGTATTAGTATAAAGAATGATCTTAATTGGGGTTATCATATTAACGAGTCTTTTTGCTAGGGGCTTTACGTCGCACCGACACAGATAGGTCTTATTGCGACGATGGGATAGGAAAGGCCTAGGAGTTGGAAGGAAGCGGCCACGGTCTTAATTAAGGTACAGCCCCAGCATTTGCCTGGTGTGAAAATGGGAAACCATGGAAAACAATCTTCAGGGCTGCCGACAGTGGGATTCGAACCCACTATCTCCCGGATGCAATCTCACAGCCGCGCGCATCTACCCGCACGACCAACTCGCCCGGTATATTAACGAGTTTAAGACAGATTACAGATCTCTTCACATGGTTATGAGAGTATTTAGAGGTTGTAGTAAGGATGTAAGGAGAGATATATACGTCTGTGGTAGAGCCCAATTAGAGTCTGGCTCCAGTGTATGGGACCCTCACCAGGAGTACTTGATACAAGAGCAGGAAAACATTCAAAGGAAAGCAGCACGATTTGATCTGGGTGATTTCCGATAAAGGAGTAATGTTGCGAAAATGTTGCGAACTTTGGGGTAGGAAGACTTGGGAGTAAGGAGAAGAGATGCTCGACTATGCGGTATGTTTCAAGCTGTCAGTGGTGAGTTGGTGTGGAATGACATAAGTAGAAGAATAAGCTTGAATGAAGCTTTTAAAGTTATGAAGATAAAGCTGGAATTCAAGAGGAGAAATTGGGGAAAATATTCGTTTAAAGAACGAGGAGGGATTGGAATAAATTATCAAGGGAAATGTTCGATAAATTTCCAAGTTCTTTGAAAATGTGTAAGAAAAAGCTAGGTAAACAATTGATAGGTAATCTGCCACCTGGGCAACTGCCCTGAATGCAGATCATTGATGACTGATTGATTGCTTGATTTGACTGATTGATTGACTTATATGCGATAGGGTAACTCAAAAAGCCTTCACTCATGCCTCTGGGCCATTCGTCCCGGCAGGTAATATCAAAACGCAAGCAAACTAGCTTGTGCTTTTTCGTGACGTTTGAACCTCCTGTTTTATAGAAAATCGAATTTCAAGGACGTGACTTTTCTTTTCAAAAAGCCCACGTACAACGGCCGCGATTTGAATCCGGGCGGCCTTGGTGGGAAGCCATTGATGATTGTGTTACACTATTTCCTTAATCCAGATTTTAAGACTTTTAAATTTAAATTATGAAATTAATGAAAGTTCCTTCTTCTTCTACCGCATTTCCCACACCTGTTTGGGTTGCGGGTGTTTTACAGCCGGGCGCCCTCCCTGACTCCAACCTTATGGAGGGATGTAATCACTATTTCGTGTTTCCGTGTTGTGTCTGAATATGAAGAGGAAAGTATTAAGACACACACAGGCATCCAGTACCCGAGCCAGAATAAGCAAAATCCCTAATCCGGCCGGAAATCGAACTCGGGACCCTTTGAACTGAAGGCCTCAACACTGATCATTCAGCCAAGAAGTCAGACAAAGTTCCTTATTTTAATATATTAGGGAATACTGAGAAGATCAGAAATAGGCTACAGTTTCCAAATTTTCCATTTTCATAAGTTGTACGAATTCTTCACTAATTGAGATCCACCGGGCGAGTTGGGCGTGCGGTTAGGGGCGCACGGCTGTGAGCTTGCATCCGGGAGATAGTGGGTTCGAATCCCACTGTCGGCAGCCCTGAAGATGGTTTTCCGTGGTTTCCCATTTTCACACCAGACAAATGCTGGGGCTGTACGTTAATTGAAGCCACGGCCGCTTCCTTCCAACTCCTAGGCCTTTCCTATCCCATCGTCGCCATAAGACCTATCTGTGTCTGTGCGACGTAAAGACACTAGCAAAAGCAAAAAAATTAAGTTCCAGATTACATGCCGTACCCATTCGAGCCAGCAGTTTGATCGTCTCCTCCGAGTTGATGGTCTCTAAATTCTGAAAGGTTTATTAACTCGATAACAGTTTTCAATAATCCTATCCGATACTGGCGTTCGCAGTTGTGTTCGCACATTATACGTTTCCGCTCCATTTTCATTATACCAAACGGTGTTTATTCCGTGTTTCCAGTCATTGAATCAGGTCGTTTTAAATTTGGAATCGGAGCAATCTGCAAACAAAACAGAATAATTCTTCTTTTGAAGAGGAATACAAACAAGCCTTTTTCAGAGAATGATTTTTCCAAAGGACAATATTGCTGAGGTTAAGTGATGTTTCTCTATGTACTTACCTCCTTCTATATATTCTCATACAAGTTGGTTAAAACTAAACTGCTTACTTCGACATTCAGATGGACTTTCTCAGTCCAGCATTCCTATAAGACATTTAATCTTCGCCATAGTAAGTCTGAGCTTTAATTACTTACAAGTACGTACGTTTATTGTTGCGCTGTCTATGTTGTTTCTTTCAAATGTTGTTCCACTATACCGCTATTACGTAAGGAACTGCTTGAAATTGATGTGGTGTTCGTAATCTCCAGCCTGTAGCTGTGCATTTTTCCTTTCCTTCTCCTTTTATATCTCCCAGTAACTTTACACTCACTGTTCATAACATAATTTACAAGCTGTGTTTTCCAGTGTCGACTTGTTAATAAAGCTAATGCGATTCTTTTTACTTGATCGAACAAACTCTATTATATATAACAAAAGTCAAGATATAAATATTTAAACAAGAACGTTGTCCGCCTCTGTGGTGTAGTGGTTTGTGTTCGATTCCCGGCTCTGCCATAACATTTGAAAAGTGGTACGAGGAATGGAACTGGGTCCACTCAGCCTCGGGAGGTCAACTGAGTAAAGCGAGGGTTCGATTCCCACCTCAGCCATCCCCGAAGTTGTTTTTCGTTGTTTCCCACTTCTCCTCCAGGTAAATACCGAGATGGTACGTAACTTAAGGTCAAGGGCGTTTCCTCCTTCCTCCTTGTCTATCTCTTCCAACCTTCCCATATCCCACAAGGCTCCTCTGCAGCATAGAAGGTGAGGCTGTCTCGGCGAGGTACTGGTCTGCATCCCCCGTCTCAAAGTCTCAGGCTCCAGGACACTGCCTTGAGGCGGTAGAGATGGGATCCCTCGTTGAGTCCGAGGGTAAAACTAACGCTGGAGAGTAAACAAATTAAGAAAGAAGAAGAAACAAGAACGGTAAACATGTGATGAGATGTTCCGTCCAATCGAGTGGCCATTTTCAGATTTCTCAAGTCGTATTAAATAACGCAATATCACCTTAGTGCTGGAAATGTCTCTCGTACTCCTTTTGACTTCTTTAAAGTTAGGTTCTGTGAAACTCTACGGGGTTGCTTGAGTCACTGTGTTGTCATGGTAAAGAAAGGACATTAGCAGAAAGCAGGTTGTCTACCTGTTGTTTAAACGGTCAAGAGAAGAATGCCAGATTTGCTGTCAGATGAAACCGAGGCAGGTATGCATGAAATGAACTACGCAAATCTCAAATGCAAACTACACGTTCCCCCCTAATATTTTACAACTAACACTAATCTTTCCTTAATTTAAGCAGAAATAATTAGGTTTTTAATTTATATTTGCTCTGTACGTCATTTGCTTGTCTATTTTCTGTTGTATCTATAAATTCTTTAACACACCTTTCAAGGGAGTCGTTATAGTCACTGTTTCTTCTTTCCTTTAATGTCATTGTTGATAGTTACATTATCCGTTTCTTTTAAAATGCATGTAAGTTCATTTCTGGTCCCTGTTTCTTCAATTCTTCACCTTTTGTATTTAAAAAATTCATTCTAGATGTATATTGCAGTCATGTATTGGCATATAATCACGAAACTGTCTTCAGTTCCTCCGGTAACACACAGACGAACATTTTTTTCATGTACCGTCTGACATGATCTATGGCCATGTAGGTACTTTACCTGGTTCTTGAGAGTCATGTCCATCGACGCAACGGATGGTATGTGAGTGGGTGACTTATGCTATGGACTGAACAGTAGCTATATACTAATTCTCCTTGTTTTTATTTCTTATTCAAACCGAGACTGGCCATTTTTTAAAGATGCATTCGGCTTTGAAAAAATTCTCATTCTCATTGACTCTTTCTCTCAGTTCAGTTTCATTTTCAATTACTTTTCTGTTTGTGAGATCCTTCTTGTCTTGTGCTGTTGCATTGCTAGTAGAGTTAATATAATAGCCCTCTGTTCATCTGACCTAAGTTCCATTTAAGATGGTTTTTATGGTTTGAAGCTGAGTGTACAGAGTTTCAGTAACAGAACTGAGAAGAGACGCTGATTACAAACGCACTCTCATGCGTCAAAGTTGCTGATTTTCGCGGTTTCCTCTCTTTAACTGCAGACAAATTTTGGGCCCATTTAAGTTGCGCCCTCGATTCCCCAAATCCAATAGCCTTACAGACCTATTGTTTAATTGTAAATTTGGTTGAGTCATAAGAATCTCGAAGTGTATAGTTTAGCCAGTTCGCTGGCTAAAAAAACTTCGAATGAATACAGTACTTCTTGTTATGTTTCTGCCATTAGTTAGGCATTAGAATGTGTTTTAAGGGGAGATAAAGCCTTATACATTAAGGTAGAAGTACGTTTGAACTTTTTAACGACTTCTGAAGCTCAGCAATTACGGATTGCTTTCTCTTCCACTATCTCATAGAAGCCTGATTATTTCTCACAACAGCTTTCATTATGATACTCTATATAACACCTCGTATTTACTGTAGCAGGGTCAACTTCTTCATTTAGTAGCACAGCCATATCTCCCATTTTATCACTTGTTTCATTTCACTACTCACAAGTTTCTGGAATCCAACGTGTCGCATTTATAGAAATAAACATTGTAATTATTACTTCCCATAAATACAAGTAAAGCACATTTTCTTCAGATCATTCACCCCTATTACGTTCTCACTTACGTCAGTATTATACTTTTTTATCGCTGCTCTACATAAAATGTTGACCACATTTATAGCATTCACGGTTCCCTTTTTCCTCAGATGAACAAATTTAAAACTTGTGAAACTAAATATTATTTATATAACTGTTGCAAGCCAAAATGTAAACACACCCCATGGCTCTACATGGTCCCTTTGACCTACCAAGCATCCGCTGCTCAGTTCGAAGACGTAAAGATTACGAGATGACGTGTGGTCAGCACGACGATTCCTCGGGGCTGTTATTCTCAGCTCTCTAGAGCGAGACCACTATTTCATTGTCAGATAGCTTCTCAATTGTTCTCTCGCAGGCTGAGTGGACCTCGAACCAGCCCTCAGATTCAGGTAAAAGCCTCTTGATCTGGCCGGAAATTATTATTATTATTATTATTATTACTATTATTGTTGTTGTTGTACGCCTCTGTGGTGTAGTAGTTATTGTGGATAGCTGCCACCCCTGGAGGCCCGCGTTCGATTCCCGGCTCTGCCTCGAAATTTGAAAAGTCGTATGAGGGCTGGAATAGGGTCCACTCAGCCTCGGGAGGTCAACTGAGTAGAAGGGGATTCGATTCTCACCTCAGCCATCCTTGAAGTGATTTTCCGTGGTTTCCCACTTCTTCTCTAGGCAAATACCGGGATGGTACCTAACGTGAGAGCACGGCCGCTTCCTTTCCTCTTCATTGTCTGTCTCTTCCGATCTTCCCATCCCCCACAAGGCCCCTGTTCATCTAAGCTGGTGAGGCCGCCTGGCCGAGGTACCGGTACTGGTCCTCCTCCCCAGTTTTATCCCCCAACCCAAAGTCTCTCACGCTCCAGGACACTGTCCTTGAGGCGGTAGAGGTGGGATCCCTCACTGACCCCGAGGGAAAAAACCAACCTTGGATGGTGAACGGAGAAGATTATTATTATTATTATTATTATTATTATTATTATTATTATTATTATTATTATTATTATTATTATTATTATTATTATTATTATTATTATTCCTCGTGGTTGTTGGCTGTGCATGAACTACTATTTTGGTCTCCACTCAGACAGCTTCCCTGTTCCTCACTATAAAATGAGCGGAATCTTCCACTCGGCCTCCACACAGATCACTTCATCTTGGGAATGGGACCGGTGACGTTCAATCATATAGCCGACAGCTGAAATAACCCGACGGAGCCCATTATATCATAAATACTGCTTCGGTTTCTTTTAAGGGCCAGAGTTTATCTCCATTACGTAAGTCAAAATATATTTTATGTACTGCAAGGAAAAATATAGAGACACTACGTACAGTTCAGGTTATTGTTATTGCTCTGTCTCATGTCTACACTCTCCCAAAATGAGTGGATTTCCGTATTTCTGAGAAATGAATCGGTCAGGCGGAATAGCTTAGCGCGTTCTTGTTCTAGCTTTCGAGACCTGGATTTAGGAGATGAAAAGATTAGAATCTTCTGACAATCAGTTATGAAATGGCTTAGTGTGGTTTATTACTTTAACTTCAGACAAACGCCAAGTGAATGTCGATCTTTTACCCCGATTGTTACGTTCATCCAGAATCAAAAACAGGCCTCAAGCATAGCAAGTGAAATTGGAATGGAGAGTCCAGATATGAAGCGGAACTCCATAACCTATATAACTAGTGGACTAAGTACATTGATGAAATAAACTTAATCTAGTGAAGTCGTATATAGAAATATAATAATAATAATAATAATAATAATAATAATAATAATAATAATAATAATAATAATAATAATAATAATAATAATAATAAGTAAACTCGTGTCCTCTTTCCGAGGTGGTGCAGCACTTTTCAGGCACACCCCCAGCGGAGGTGAGCTGCATGTACCATTTCAACCACATACCAGCCCTCCTGCCATTCTTAAATTTCTGGCAGTACCGGGAATCGAACCCGGCCCCCAGAGGACGGCAGCTAATAACACTAACTGTTACGCTACGAAGCTGGACAAATAATAATAATAATAATAATAATAATAATAATAATAATAATAATAATAATAATAATAATAATAATAATAATAATAATAATAATAATGGGGATTTACCGGTTACCTCCATCGGGCGCGTCCCATTAGAATTGGGGAAGCTCGCTGGCTCTGCCGCCAGCAGAGTCAGAGGGTAGTAGGGAAATAAAATACCACCGTGGAAAAAACTGGTCCCTTGACAGGGTTACGGCGAAGACTGGTAAATGAACAGAAGCCAGAAAACATTTTGAGGCAACTTCTAGGGCTAATAACCCTAGTTGTAAAAGGATGGGTACCCGTCCAAAGCAAAGTCAAAAAGCATGATGGCACAACATTTCAAGAAACATATCCCAGGGGGTAAATCTTCGGATAAATCAGTCGTCGTGAACGCCACGGCGCACGAGTCTCGTTCGGATTCTGGGGGAGACTCGACATCATGCAAGAGACGAGTCGGAGCGTCTCGGTGTACCCCGAAGAGTCAAAAACTCAGGCCAAAATCTAAAACCTTTCTAGCAACTTTCAACATAAATTCACTTACACAAACTGGCAAGCTGAAAACCCTCACCGAAGCTCTTCACGGAAATCAGATATCCATAATGGCCCTACAGGAAACAAGGTACCCAGATGAAGAGATTTTTGAATCCGAAGGCTACCGATTTTTCAAGAGCAAAGCGCAAAGGGGAATCCTCAATGGAGCTGTGATGCTTGGAACCGCGTTTGCTGTTAGAATCAAGATCCTTAAATCGGTTTCAAATTTCGAACCTGTGAATGACAGATTGTCTATACTCACAATTAAATGCGCGAACAAAACCTACGCCCTAGTTAACGCACATGCTCCTACAAACGATAAGAACAAGTCTGATCCAGACGAAGTTGATAATTTCTGGGACCTACTGGATGAAAAATTAAACAAAATCCCCAAACACCATGTCAAGCTTCTTTTGGGTGACTTCAATGCCCAACTAGGTCGTGAACAGAAGTACAAGAAAGTTATAGGAAATTACCCTGCTCACAAAAGAACCAATCCCAACGGCAAAAGACTGGTGTCCATTTGCGAAAATCACAACCTGCAGGTCATATCGACCCACTTTCGCCATCTACCCAGAAAGCAAATGACCTGGCGTTCTCCCGTCCAAGCTCTCGGAGAGTTCCAAATTGATCATGTTGCAATCTCCAGGAGAAACAGCTCTGAGATTATGAATGTCAAGGTAAAGAAAGGCGTCAATGTGGCCTCAGATCATTATATGTCTCTTATCAAATTCAAACCAATTCCCGCAAACACAAGGAAGACAACCAAAAAAATCACACGCTTTGACAATGATAAACTGCGGCAAAGGGTCGAGGAGTTCCAGGAGAAGGCTAGACCAAATGACTGTGACTTTAACAACGCTAAAAGTCTCCTTGTTGAAGCCGCCAAAGACGTTGCAGAAATCAAGAGAAGCAAAAAGCATGCCTGGTGGAATGATACCTGCGAATCAGTCCTCCAAGAAAGACTCAATGCGTGGAAACAGTACTACTCTACGAAATCAGAAAATGATTGGGAAACCTACAAAACCCAACGTGCCCAAGCAGCTAGGGTGTTCAGAACTGAGAAACGTAAATACGAAAAAATCACTCATTGAAAAGATAGAACAAAACCTTAGAAAGAATGAAAGCAGAGAGTACTACAGAGCCTTCAAACGCAAACTCACTGGCTATAAACCACCATCTCTATGCTTTGAGGGAAAGGACGGCACGCTGGCGACGTCAAATGAAGAAAATTGCAGCATTCTGGCAGATTACTTCAAGAATTTACTTAATTGCTCTAAACCGCAAAGCGCTATTGAGACCAAGGAACACTTACTCAGGTACCCAGATTCCAGACCACCCGACAGAGATGAAATCAAGCGCCACATTGCCCGTCTCAAAAATAACAAAGCGCCGGGGGAAGACTCAGTAGTAGCAGAACTACGGAAATATGCCCCAGAGGAATCGCTTGATATCTTGCAAAAGCAAATAGAAGAAATTTGGAACAAGGAGACCCTACCCGAAGATTGGAAAATAGCTTTGATCCATCCATTACAGAAACAAGGCAGCATGAAGAACATCAACAACTACAGAGGAATATCTTTTCTACCCGTGACTTACAAAATTCTATCACTTGCCATCCTGGGGCGTTTGGAAGCACAAGTCGAACATCAAATAGGTGAATACCAAGGAGGGTTCAGAAAAGGTCGCTCAACAGCTTAACAGATCCAAAATCTCAAAACGATCATCAGATATTGTACACTAAGGTCCAAGCAGTATGTGTCTGTCTTTGTGGACTTTAAGAAAGCGTACGACTCCATTGACCGGGAAGTCCTGCTAAACATCTTAAATGAATTTGGAGTTGATTTGAAACTGCTGGCATTAAATAGAGCCACCCTCACCGATGCAAAATCCAAGGTGAAGTTCCACGGATGTCTCTCGCATTCCTTTGACATCAAAACAGGAGTCCGACAAGGTGATGGGCTATCCCCGATACTCTTCAACTGTGTTCTTGAAAAGATCATCAGAACCTGGAGGATGAGATTACAGGAATCCAACTACAGTCCATTGAGAATAGGAACCAAATCCAAGGGGATCGCAACAGACTGCTTAGCATTTGCCGATGATATTGCTGTTCTCTCAAACGACATAGAAACCGCTAGAGCTCAAGTTGAAATTTTAAAGGAAATTGCCGAACAAACTGGTTTGCAGATATCGTTTGAGAAAACAGAAGTAATGACTAACATCAAAGAGGCTCCACCAAAACTCCATACAAAATAAGGGGACATCACCCGAGTAGACAAATTCAAATACCTGGGTGGGATCAGCATGAAAAATGGACTGGACAAAGAAGCACTTCAGGAGCGAGTACGCAAACTGGAAATAGTCTACCAAACATCCCGCACAATCTACAACAAAAAATGCCTTTCCCAAAACACTAAGATACGTCACTATGAAACAGTTCTGAAGCCAGTAGTTCTAAATGCAGCCGAAACCCAGTCTCTAAATGCCAACAAAGGACTCCTTGTAGAACTGGAGAAAAGAGAACGCAAAATTGTGAGAGGAATCTTGGGATCAAAGTACAGAAATGGAATCCATCAAAAGAGATCTAACAAGGAAGTCTACAGCAAAATACAGAAAATTACCGACACAATCAGAAAAAGACGGGCACGATTTTACGGTCATCTGAAAAGAATGGACGGAAGAAAGTTAACTAGAGAAATCTTTCACTATTTTGATTCAAGCCCCAAAACCACAATTCCCTGGTTTAGAAATACCAAAGAAGACCTGCAAATGCTACATATCTCAGCTGAAGACGTCCTTAACAGAGATCTCTTCCGCAAGAAAATATTGACGAGCGGGCTAAACCGAGGCGATCAACCGAAGAGAAGACACGGTGCCCTTTGGACAGAGGAGCGTAAGCAGGCCCACTCACAAAGAATGAGGGAAATTTGGGCTCTAAAGAAGGCCAAGTTCAGTGTCAAATGCAACAAGACTTAACGTGGTCCTTGATGGCCCCAGCGAATAATAATAATAATAATAATAATAATAATAATAATAATATTAATAATAATAATAATAATAATAATAATAATAATAATAATAATAATAATAATAACCCTCATTTTCGAAGAAAGAAGAAAGACCCAAGTACCTTGGCTGAAAGAAGTTCATCAGGATCTTGAGGAGGGAGATGTTACAAACAGAACAGTGTTCAGAAGGGCCATGTAGAGCTATGGGGTGTGTTTACATTTTGGCTTGCAACAGTTAATACCAATGTAAATGGTCCATTATTGGACATTATAAATTTTCCAGCTAACTCATTCTTGGTTGCCAGCGTTTCGCCCTCGTGTGCTAGGGTGGGCTCATCAGTTGGTACCTAGCACACCTACCAATACGCTGGCTAGTGCATACCGTGGAGGCCACTGCGTAGGCTAACTGGAGCCACCAGCAGTGCCAATGCACTGAGAGACTTTGTCTCATTATCAGAAATTGATGCCTGCTTGGCCATCAGATGATATAGATGTTATTCCCATAGGGAATTTGAAATATTTGTCCTGAATGAGTAAATTTATAATACCAATGTAAATGGTCCATTATTGGACATTATAAATTTTCCAGCTAACTCATTCTTGGTTGCCAGCGTTTCGCCCTCGTGTGCTAGGGTGGGCTCATCAGTTGGTACCTAGCACACCTACCAATACGCTGGCTAGTGCATACCGTGGAGGCCACTGCGTAGGCTAACTGGAGCCACCAGCAGTGCCAATGCACTGAGAGACTTTGTCTCATTATCAGAAATTGATGCCTGCTTGGCCATCAGATGATATAGATGTTATTCCCATAGGGAATTTGAAATATTTGTCCTGAATGAGTAAATTTATAATACCAATGTAAATGGTCCATTATTGGACATTATAAATTTTCCAGCTAACTCATTCTTGGTTGCCAGCGTTTCGCCCTCGTGTGCTAGGGTGGGCTCATCAGTTGGTACCTAGCACACCTACCAATACGCTGGCTAGTGCATACCGTGGAGGCCACTGCGTAGGCTAACTGGAGCCACCAGCAGTGCCAATGCACTGAGAGACTTTGTCTCATTATCAGAAATTGATGCCTGCTTGGCCATCAGATGATATAGATGTTATTCCCATAGGGAATTTGAAATATTTGTCCTGAATGAGTAAATTTATAATACCAATGTAAATGGTCCATTATTGGACATTATAAATTTTCCAGCTAACTCATTCTTGGTTGCCAGCGTTTCGCCCTCGTGTGCTAGGGTGGGCTCATCAGTTGGTACCTAGCACACCTACCAATACGCTGGCTAGTGCATACCGTGGAGGCCACTGCGTAGGCTAACTGGAGCCACCAGCAGTGCCAATGCACTGAGAGACTTTGTCTCATTATCAGAAATTGATGCCTGCTTGGCCATCAGATGATATAGATGTTATTCCCATAGGGAATTTGAAATATTTGTCCTGAATGAGTAAATTTATAATACCAATGTAAATGGTCCATTATTGGACATTATAAATTTTCCAGCTAACTCATTCTTGGTTGCCAGCGTTTCGCCCTCGTGTGCTAGGGTGGGCTCATCAGTTGGTACCTAGCACACCTACCAATACGCTGGCTAGTGCATACCGTGGAGGCCACTGCGTAGGCTAACTGGAGCCACCAGCAGTGCCAATGCACTGAGAGACTTTGTCTCATTATCAGAAATTGATGCCTGCTTGGCCATCAGATGATATAGATGTTATTCCCATAGGGAATTTGAAATATTTGTCCTGAATGAGTAAATTTATAATACCAATGTAAATGGTCCATTATTGGAAATTATAAATTTTCCAGCTAACTCATTCTTGGTTGCCAGCGTTTCGCCCTCGTGTGCTAGGGTGGGCTCATCAGTTGGTACCTAGCACACCTACCAATACGCTGGCTAGTGCATACCGTGGAGGCCACTGCGTAGGCTAACTGGAGCCACCAGCAGTGCCAATGCACTGAGAGACTTTGTCTCATTATCAGAAATTGATGCCTGCTTGGCCATCAGATGATATAGATGTTATTCCCATAGGGAATTTGAATTATTTGTCCTGAATGAGTAAATTTATAATACCAATGTAAATGGTCCATTATTGGACATTATAAATTTTCCAGCTAACTCATTCTTGGTTGCCAGCGTTTCGCCCTCGTGTGCTAGGGTGGGCTCATCAGTTGGTACCTAGCACACCTACCAATACGCTGGCTAGTGCATACCGTGGAGGCCACTGCGTAGGCTAACTGGAGCCACCAGCAGTGCCAATGCACTGAGAGACTTTGTCTCATTATCAGAAATTGATGCCTGCTTGGCCATCAGATGATATAGATGTTATTCCCATAGGGAATTTGAAATATTTGTCCTGAATGAGTAAATTTATAATACCAATGTAAATGGTCCATTATTGGACATTATAAATTTTCCAGCTAACTCATTCTTGGTTGCCAGCGTTTCGCCCTCGTGTGCTAGGGTGGGCTCATCAGTTGGTACCTAGCACACCTACCAATACGCTGGCTAGTGCATACCGTGGAGGCCACTGCGTAGGCTAACTGGAGCCACCAGCAGTGCCAATGCACTGAGAGACTTTGTCTCATTATCAGAAATTGATGCCTGCTTGGCCATCAGATGATATAGATGTTATTCCCATAGGGAATTTGAAATATTTGTCCTGAATGAGTAAATTTATAATACCAATGTAAATGGTCCATTATTGGACATTATAAATTTTCCAGCTAACTCATTCTTGGTTGCCAGCGTTTCGCCCTCGTGTGCTAGGGTGGGCTCATCAGTTGGTACCTAGCACACCTACCAATACGCTGGCTAGTGCATACCGTGGAGGCCACTGCGTAGGCTAACTGGAGCCACCAGCAGTGCCAATGCACTGAGAGACTTTGTCTCATTATCAGAAATTGATGCCTGCTTGGCCATCAGATGATATAGATGTTATTCCCATAGGGAATTTGAAATATTTGTCCTGAATGAGTAAATTTATAATACCAATGTAAATGGTCCATTATTGGACATTATAAATTTTCCAGCTAACTCATTCTTGGTTGCCAGCGTTTCGCCCTCGTGTGCTAGGGTGGGCTCATCAGTTGGTACCTAGCACACCTACCAATACGCTGGCTAGTGCATACCGTGGAGGCCACTGCGTAGGCTAACTGGAGCCACCAGCAGTGCCAATGCACTGAGAGACTTTGTCTCATTATCAGAAATTGATGCCTGCTTGGCCATCAGATGATATAGATGTTATTCCCATAGGGAATTTGAATTATTTGTCCTGAATGAGTAAATTTATAATACCAATGTAAATGGTCCATTATTGGACATTATAAATTTTCCAGCTAACTCATTCTTGGTTGCCAGCGTTTCGCCCTCGTGTGCTAGGGTGGGCTCATCAGTTGGTACCTAGCACGCCTACCAATACGCTGGCTAGTGCATACCGTGGAGGCCACTGCGTAGGCTAACTGGAGCCACCAGCAGTGCCAATGCACTGAGAGACTTTGTCTCATTATCAGAAATTGATGCCTGCTTGGCCATCAGATGATATAGATGTTATTCCCATAGGGAATTTGAAATATTTGTCCTGAATGAGTAAATTTATAATACCAATGTAAATGGTCCATTATTGGACATTATAAATTTTCCAGCTAACTCATTCTTGGTTGCCAGCGTTTCGCCCTCGTGTGCTAGGGTGGGCTCATCAGTTGGTACCTAGCACACCTACCAATACGCTGGCTAGTGCATACCGTGGAGGCCACTGCGTAGGCTAACTGGAGCCACCAGCAGTGCCAATGCACTGAGAGACTTTGTCTCATTATCAGAAATTGATGCCTGCTTGGCCATCAGATGATATAGATGTTATTCCCATAGGGAATTTGAAATATTTGTCCTGAATGAGTAAATTTATAATACCAATGTAAATGGTCCATTATTGGACATTATAAATTTTCCAGCTAACTCATTCTTGGTTGCCAGCGTTTCGCCCTCGTGTGCTAGGGTGGGCTCATCAGTTGGTACCTAGCACACCTACCAATACGCTGGCTAGTGCATACCGTGGAGGCCACTGCGTAGGCTAACTGGAGCCACCAGCAGTGCTAATGCACTGAGAGACTTTGTCTCATTATCAGAAATTGATGCCTGCTTGGCCATCAGATGATATAGATGTTATTCCCATAGGGAATTTGAAATATTTGTCCTGAATGAGTAAATTTATAATACCAATGTAAATGGTCCATTATTGGACATTATAAATTTTCCAGCTAACTCATTCTTGGTTGCCAGCGTTTCGCCCTCGTGTGCTAGGGTGGGCTCATCAGTTGGTACCTAGCACACCTACCAATACGCTGGCTAGTGCATACCGTGGAGGCCACTGCGTAGGCTAACTGGAGCCACCAGCAGTGCCAATGCACTGAGAGACTTTGTCTCATTATCAGAAATTGATGCCTGCTTGGCCATCAGATGATATAGATGTTATTCCCATAGGGAATTTGAAATATTTGTCCTGAATGAGTAAATTTATAATACCAATGTAAATGGTCCATTATTGGACATTATAAATTTTCCAGCTAACTCATTCTTGGTTGCCAGCGTTTCGCCCTCGTGTGCTAGGGTGGGCTCATCAGTTGGTACCTAGCACACCTACCAATACGCTGGCTAGTGCATACCGTGGAGGCCACTGCGTAGGCTAACTGGAGCCACCAGCAGTGCCAATGCACTGAGAGACTTTGTCTCATTATCAGAAATTGATGCCTGCTTGGCCATCAGATGATATAGATGTTATTCCCATAGGGAATTTGAAATATTTGTCCTGAATGAGTAAATTTATAATACCAATGTAAATGGTCCATTATTGGACATTATAAATTTTCCAGCTAACTCATTCTTGGTTGCCAGCGTTGCCATCTATATCATCTGATGGCCAAGCAGGCATCAATTTCTGATAATGAGACAAAGTCTCTCAGTGCATTGGCACTGCTGGTGGCTCCAGTTAGCCTACGCAGTGGCCTCCACGGTATGCACTAGCCAGCGTATTGGTAGGTGTGCTAGGTACCAACTGATGAGCCCACCCTAGCACACGAGGGCGAAACGCTGGCAACCAAGAATGAGTTAGCTGGAAAATTTATAATGTCCAATAATGGACCATTTACATTGGTATTATAAATTTACTCATTCAGGACAAATATTTCAAATTCCCTATGGGAATAACATCTATATCATCTGATGGCCAAGCAGGCATCAATTTCTGATAATGAGACAAAGTCTCTCAGTGCATTGGCACTGCTGGTGGCTCCAGTTAGCCTACGCAGTGGCCTCCACGGTATGCACTAGCCAGCGTATTGGTAGGTGTGCTAGGTACCAACTGATGAGCCCACCCTAGCACACGAGGGCGAAACGCTGGCAACCAAGAATGAGTTAGCTGGAAAATTTATAATGTCCAATAATGGACCATTTACATTGGTATTATAAATTTACTCATTCAGGACAAATATTTCAAATTCCCTATGGGAATAACATCTATATCATCTGATGGCCAAGCAGGCATCAATTTCTGATAATGAGACAAAGTCTCTCAGTGCGTTGGCACTGCTGGTGGCTCCAGTTAGCCTACGCAGTGGCCTCCACGGTATGCACTAGCCAGCGTATTGGTAGGTGTGCTAGGTACCAACTGATGAGCCCACCCTAGCACACGAGGGCGAAACGCTGGCAACCAAGAATGAGTTAGCTGGAAAATTTATAATGTCCAATAATGGACCATTTACATTGGTATTATAAATTTACTCATTCAGGACAAATATTTCAAATTCCCTATGGGAATAACATCTATATCATCTGATGGCCAAGCAGGCATCAATTTCTGATAATGAGACAAAGTCTCTCAGTGCATTGGCACTGCTGGTGGCTCCAGATAGCCTACGCAGTGGCCTCCACGGTATGCACTAGCCAGCGTATTGGTAGGTGTGCTAGGTACCAACTGATGAGCCCACCCTAGCACACGAGGGCGAAACGCTGGCAACCAAGAATGAGTTAGCTGGAAAATTTATAATGTCCAATAATGGACCATTTACATTGGTATTATAAATTTACTCATTCAGGACAAATATTTCAAATTCCCTATGGGAATAACATCTATATCAATTGCAACAGTTATGTAAATAATATTTAGTTTCACAAGTTTTAAATTTGTTCATCTGAGGAAAAAGGGAACCGTGAATGCTATAAATGTGGTCAACATTTTATGTAGAGCAGCGTTCGAAAATTATAATACTGACGTAAGTGAGAACATAATAGGGCGTGAATGATCTGAAGAAAATGTGCTTTACTTGTATTTATGGGAAGTAATAATTACAATGTTTATTTCTATAAATGCGACACGTTGGATTCCAGAAACTTGTGGGGAGTGAAATGAAACACAAGTGATGAAAGGGCGATATAGCTGTGCCACCAATAATAATAATAATAATAATAATAATAATAATAATAATAATAATAATAATAATAATAATAATAATAATAATAATAATAATAATAATAATAATAATAATAGGATCGGCCCTACCTATGATGAACTCTAATGCTGAAAACGGCACAAAAACACAAACACACACCCAGCCCTTGAGCCATCGGAATTAACCATGGAAGGTTAAAATCTCCTACCCGGTCGCGAATCGAACTCGGAACCCCCTTGGACCAAAGGTCAGTACGGCTATCATTTGGCCAAATAGCCGGACTACAAGAGAGACAGGAACGTGAATAGGAACATATTATAGGATACGCAATCTCAGAATCTTCTACACCCATTTCTTCTCAGCCCTCGACAAGTCCTTTTTGCTTCTCAACATCATCTGTTCTACAACGCTCACTGAGGGGCCATCTTGATAGTTCTTCAGTCTTGATATAAGAAGTGTAGGGTAAGAGCAATGCCGGTAAAACACGATAAAAAGAGGAAGGGATAAATATGAATTCATATTAAAAAACCGGAACCCAGGTGAAATGAGAAGGAAAAAAAGAACCCAACGGGTAAGTATAAGTTGTCGTGGAAGACAACAGTTAAGTGACAAAATAGGTAACATATATATTTGTAAGTCTTGTTACCTATGTCTGAACCATGTGACCCTGCCGTGGTGGAGTGGCTTGCGCGTTCCAATGAAGCAGAGAGCCGAGCCGCACAGCCAACTCGCTCGGTCAATGGATGGACTAAAGTTAGATGTAGGCCTATTTTTCTAAGTGAAGTACGTTGGTAGCAACCGTACCGAATGGGTATCTGTCGATAGACCAGACTAACGCATGGTGCATCGAAAGGTGGGTTGCTGCCTTCCGGATGTTGCAAGGACGGCAGTCTGGGTGATTGACTGATGTTGTGTTGTTGTTTGAGTCGTCAGTCGATTGACTGGTTTGATGCAGCCCTCCATACCACCCTATGAACTAACCTTTTCATTTCGACGTACTATTGCATCCTACATCTGCTCTAATCTGCTTGTCATATTCATTTGGTTTACCCCTACCGTTCTTAGAGGCTACACTTCCTTCAAAAACCAACTGAATAAGTCCTGGGTGTCTTAAGATGTGTCATATCATTCTGTCTGTTCTTCTCGTCAAAGTTAGCCAAATCGATCTCCTCCCACCAATTCGATTCAGCATCCCTTCATTGGTGATTCGATCTATCCATCTCATCTTCAGCATCCTTCTGTAACACTACATTTCAAAAGCTTCTACTTCTCTTTCTTTCTGAGCTAGTCATCTTTCATGTTTCACTTCCATACAATGCCACGCCCCAGATGAAAGTCTTCAGAAACATCTTCCTAATTCCTATACCAATATTTGAATTGAGCAAATTCCCTTTCTTAAGAAAGCTTTTGCTTGCTTTTTATAGTCTGCATTTTATGTCCTCCTTACTTCTGCCATCGTTAGTTATTTTAATATCCAAGTAACAATATTCATCTACTTCCTTTAAGACTTCATTTCCTAATCTAATATTTCCTGCATCACCTGCCTACGTTCGACTGCACTCCATTACTTTTCTTTTGGACTTATTTATTTTCATCTTGTACTCCTAACCCAAGACTTCCGTACATACCATTCAGCAGCTTCTCGATATCTTCTGCAGTCTCAGATCAAATAACAATGTCACCGGCAAATCTCAAGGTCTTGATTTCCTCTCCTTGGATTGTGATACCCTTTCCAAATTCCTCTTTGATTTCCTTGACTGCCTGTTCTATGTAAACATTGAAAAGGAGGGGGGACAAACTGCCTTGCCTCACTCCTTTCTGGATTGCTGCTTCTTTTTCAAAGCCCTCGATTTTCATCTCTGCAGACTGATTTTTATACAGATTGTAGACAATTCTTCGTTTTCGGTATCTGATCCCAATCGCCTTCAGAATCTTAAATAGCTTGGATTGACTGATATGGTCTTATAATAATATTGATTGACTGATATGGTCTTGTAATAATATTGAACATGGCTTAGCTGTGTTGATACAGCTTCGCGGCTGAAGGCAACGGCAAACTACAGCCGTAACCAACTCCCCAGTACATGAAGCTTTTCTGGTGATGAGGTCATGGCTGACAAAAGATTTCCTGGCATCAGAACTAACTTCTCTGGCCACGATGTCGTAATAGTAACGCCACCATTCTTATATGGCAGGAGATTAATAGCTAAGGAAATTGAGAGTGCTTACAATACTGACATAGAAAGGTGTATTCAAAAAATCAGAATATACAATATATTACAGAAATTGCGAACAGAACCTTTTCCGTACGTCGGTTGCATTGTGCGTATGTGTTACATATTAGCGAATTTGCAAACTTCAATAAGTAAAGAATAGTTTGAGAATTTCTCTACCATCAGTTTGTTTTGTATAGTCTTTGTTTACATTTTCTACTGAACAGTTCAGTGTTTACCAAGCAGAAAATTACAAATGACTACTTAATTATTATTAGGAATACCGCTTTTTTGGCAAGTAATTTCCGAAATGGAATTTTAAAATTTTGGCAGGACATTCCTCGACATACTTATTGTCCTTATATACAGGTATTGTCAACTGTTGTTTTGGTATATACATATAGATCACATTTTCCTAAGCCAGTTGCGCTCATCAGTATTTGTACTTGTGTGTGATACGAATCACTTTCCTTTAAATGTATGTTCTTTTGCTCGTCAACGTAGTAAACATAATGTACTAGCACATTTCCTGCCTCGTCTACTATTGGTTTATCATTACAGGAAGATGGACACTATATGTCGCCTAGCTTTGATCCGATGTGCTTTCTTGCTAGCAGATATTCTTATTTGTCTTTCTTGAAACCATCGAGGTAAAAGAAAGGTCACTCACATCGTGAAAGGTTTATTTGTCCAGTGAGCCCACGTCGTTAGAGATTTGTAAATGTAATAGCTATGTCACAATTTCCTCACATTCTTCTCTCTCCACATCAAATACTACCCTATCCATCAACGAGGTGACTGCGGCCCTGCATGGTTGTTCGATTTCAATTCTTTTTTCTGCTCGAAGCATTGATACGAAGACAGCAAGGGATGTATTTAAAAAACTCAGTTAATTCGAAGTGGGTTTTGTGGGTTTGGGAAGAGATGTCTCTGAAATATTTCTACTGAACAGTTCTTCTACGCGTTTTTCTTTTCTGTATTTTTCTCTTAACACTGTTTTAGGACTCGATATTCCCCATTGTTGTGGATGGTCTGTTTTGGAGACGACACTTTCATTATTTATAAAATAGACTACCGCAGCTACGTGTCTGCAAATTCCTTTGGCGCCTGCAGGAGAGGAACTTTCGCTGCTAGCGACATTACGTGTTTGGTTAACCTAAACACAAAATAAAAATGCGTTCGACTTATGAATACATATAAAACATGCATTAAGTAATAATAATAATAATAATAATAATAATAATAATAATAATAATAATAATAATAATAATAATAATAATAATAATAATTGTACAGGAGGTACATCTCCGTGCATTTGAACTGAGCGCCTTTTAGAAGTCCATCAGCGTTAACAATCTGAAACTTTGTATCGGGAGAAGTTTGGAACGTTAATTTTCGGACGTCTCTACAGTCGACTAATGTGCCCCCTCTGGTGGGAGGACGGACAATTAATTGTCAAAGGAATTTTGTGTTTTCTAGGTTTGTAAAACTGAAGTATTTGTAAATTGTTTCTTGTGTGATAAGGTTACTAGCACTTCTATCACTTCCTTCTTTCTTAAATTATTAGCCAATCAAACCTTTTTTAAATATATATTTTGTAGACAATCGAAATTGGGGGTGTGCACAGGCCATCGTTCTAGATAGTTGTGGAACTTTCCCCTCTGCTATAAAGTCATGTTGTCTTCTTCTTCGCTCCAGTCTAGAGTGCGTACGGTTAGTGGAGGCAGGGGGAACGCCCACCAGCTCAAGGCAATGGCAGACATCTTTTAAATATGTGATAGCTCCAGAAAGCTGACTTGAGGGGAAGGTTTCAAAATTCTTTCTTAATGTTAATTTCTAAAGTTTAACATCACCTTTTAAATGTAAATTTTCACTCAAGTCTTAGGTCTCTATTCAAATCCCTGCTGGGAAATATGTAACTTAGCGAATAAAGAGTGTTCACCCTCTTTTAACTCCCATTCAATTTGGTATTGAGGTGACTATGATTTTCCAAAACTTTAAATTTTAACTCTGTTTTTGGAACTTTATATTTTCCGCCGTCTAGTCACCCTCTGTAACTTCGGGCCATAAGCTCATATAGGATTTTAGGTGTTTTTCAATGTGTATATCAAAAGGAGTGCAAGTGCTTCGCCTCCTAGCATTTTTGTTCATGGCCGATTTTCTTAAATCTTTTTCTTTCTGTACACGTAGCCCATTTATTATGGGCACTCATTATCCGTGTTTACTTTCTAATTATTTATTGACAATATTGTGAATCAGACTGTCGGGCAGAAAAACTGCTTTCAAAGTGACGTAAAGTAAAATTTGGATTAGAAACTTGTGCTTTTGAGAGGCTGGAATGTTGTAAATTTTGGAGCTCAGTCTCCTAGAGTGTAATTGAGTGGAGCAAAAGTGCTCTTTGAAATAGTGTAACTTTGGAGCTACAAGCTTGTTATGTCATTTATTGTGTACCTGAAGTTCGACTTACGGCTTTCCTGATATCAGAGCTGACGAGCTCATCGTAATTCTATGTAACTGTTATTTGTTGTTATTCATCAAAGCTTAAAGTCAGAAAAAAGAAAGGAAAGAAATAAAATTTCAAAATTATAGTGTTTTCAATGATGCTCTCTTTTCTCTTTCAACCCGTTCAATACCTTCTTATACCTCTGCAACTTACCAAAACACGGTAACAACAACAACAACAACAATAATTTAAAAAATTACATATCCAACAGCTGAAATGGTTCGACACGAAGCTCATAAATATTGAGAAAATAAGATCTAACAAAATAACTTGTCTGTGCTGTTAATGGTTTCTCTCTTTCTTATTTTCTTGGCAATTTTATTCTCCATGTTTACCTTCTTCCTAAGACTTTGCATTTTTAAAATTATCTTTTAAGAAAAAAGCCGGAATTGTATCCCAGCGCACCTTTTCTTCCTCCACCTCTTCCGATAAAATTTGTTTATTTGTACTTGGCAATAAAATAAGGTACTGTTATTTGTTTGTTTTTCCTGGAGAGAGTGTCGGTAAATCCATCGATGTACATCCTCAGGATGGTCGTCTTCGAAGAAGTGAACTGGAGTTCAACCGCTGAACTTCAGATTCCCTTTGATTGAATACCCTGCTCAATACGCTTATTTTCTGGACATACTTGTGAATGTCCATTTACAGTCAAATTTTTACCAACTGGATTCACATGAGGAATTTAAAATATTGATACCACACTGAACATTTTTATATTATGGCTATGTTATTATGTTTAAAATGTAAATCAGGAGTGATAAAATTGTTCAATAGTATGTCGGTTGTTTCTTTAATGGCTAGGTCAACTGAGTGACGTAGGTGCTAGATATTTGCCTCATAAGCCCAGACGGTTAGGACTGAATCTCGGCTGGTTGGTTGGCGCTTAGGAGTCTGAAGAAATCCATGTCAGTAGAATTCCTGGGATGTTTAAGTGTACCGTTAGAGAAAAATCCCGACACCTCGGCATCACTTAAGACGGCGGAATTTAGAAATGGGTTTCTTCTTCTTCTTAATATCTAGCCTCTTGGTGTGAGGGAGCGTGCTTGTATCCTATCCAGGGGCCCTGGGTTCGATTTCTGGTCAGTCAAGGATTTTAATTCTGGACCGAGAACTGAAACGGGCTTCATTCAAATTCGTAAGAAAATCTGAGGAGCTTCCTGATACCAGAGGCAGTGGAGCCGGTCATGAAAGCCAAGCAATAGGGCTGAGTATATTTTCACGCTGACCGAGGGGAAGCTCAGTATCATTTGGTCACCTGGTTGGACAGCAGTCTTCTTGGCAGGACAAGGTCCTAACTGCCCTGTGCAGTATTTTCCATGGACTATTGTATTATTATTATTATTATTATTATTATTATTATTATTATTATTATTATTATTATTAATCTGTTTACCCTCCAGGGTAGGTTTTTCCCTCGGACTCAACGAGAGATCCCACCTCTACCACCTCAAGGGCAGTGTCCTGGAGTGTGAGACTTTGGGTCGGGGGATACAACTGGGGAGCGAGACCAGTACCTCGCCCAGGCGACCTCACCTGCTATGCTGAACAGGGGCCTTGGCGGGGGATGGGAAGATAGGAAGGGATAGACAGGGAAGAGGGAAGGAAGCGGCCATTGCCTTAAGTTAGGTACCATCCTGGCATTTGCCAGGAGGAGAAGTGGGAAACCAAGGAAAACCTCTTCGAGGATGGATGCGGTGGGAATCGAACCCACCTCTACTCAGTTGACCTCCCGAGGCTGAGTGGACCCCGTTCCAACTCTCGTACCAATTTTCAAATTTCTTGGAAGAGCCGGAAATCGAGCCCGGGCCTCCGCTGGTGGCAGCTAATCATGCTAACCACTACACAACTGAGGCGGACATCATTATTATTATTGTTGTTATTATTATTATTATTATTAATTCTGTAACTACTTCAGAGTAATTTATGCCATTTCAATACTTTTATATAACTCGTGAATATATTTTAGCCTTTGATCTTAAGAATATTTTGTCGGTAAACCAACACAAATAGTTGTTCGTTACAGTTCTCTTGTTGGAAACCTTTTTAAAATTTTGTGAATTAAGTTAAAATAATATATTTCTCTCATGCTAAGTTGAAAGGTTTTGTAACCGCACTTACTCAGGGATGGCTGTAAAATGTGTTACCGAGCTCGATAGCTGCAGTCGCTTATGTGCGGCCAGTATCCAGTAATCGGAAGATAGTGGGTTCGAATCCCACTGTCGGCAGCCCTGAAGATGGTTTTTCGTGGTTTACCATTTTCGTACCAGGCAAATGCTGAGGAGGTACATTAATTAAGGCCACGGCCGCTTCCTTTCCACTCCTAGCCCATTTTTCTCCCATCGTCGTCATAAGACCTATCTATGTCGGTGCGACATAAAGCAACTTGTAAAGAAAAAAGTGTGTTTATGGGGACGAGGTGTACATTTCCGTTCTTAATGTTATATAATCGGTCTTGCCACTCAATCTGAAGCGTGGGATCGATGATAATGATTTCCTGCCACATTTGGTCTTTGCCGCAGTCTACGTGGAATTTTATAATTTTGAATTTACAGCTAGAGGATAATCACCCACACATTTACGGAATTGATACGCATGTGCCTTTGAAGACACCGCTAACCCTAACGTACTTCATATCACAATGGAAGAGTGTGATCTGCATCATTTGCCAGTTTTTAGTCATTCCATTGAGAACAGAAGGCCTACTTGACATGGTCGTTGTTATCTTTAGAGGAACATACGGCAGCGGTTACAGGTTCTCGATTGCGTTCGGTTGCGAGCAATCCTCTTGACTTCGCTCTTACTTTAACTACATCAATATGTCTTCTGTTCCTCAACAGCATTCTACCTTGCTTTTCTAGGGTGGCTTTTTCTTCTTCTTGCTCGTGGATTCCAGAACTATACTTTCTTGATTAGAATTCTTAAAATATGGTCAACCGGGAGAGTTGGCCGTGCGGTTAGGGGCGCTCAGCTGTGAGCTTGCATCCGGAAGATAGTGTGTTCGAAACCCTCTGTCGGCAGCCCTGAAAATGGTTTTCCGTGGTTTCTCATTTTCACACCAGGCAAATGCTGGGGCTGTACCTTAATTAAGGCCACGGCCACATCCTGCCCACTTCTAGACCTTTCCTATCCCATCATCACCATAAGACCTATCTGTGTCGGTGCGACGTAAAGCAAATTGAAATAAATGGTCGATTTTTAGACTGGGAGTAAATAATGAAGTAATAATCAGTGAACAGCAACAAACCTGAGTGCGTTAACCAAATCTGCGTGATTGTAAACATATTTATATGAGACCACAGGGTGCAATCTCTCGATAATTGATCAGTTTGCTTGGGATATTGATGCAAAGTCCTAAGAATACAAGAGTATAACGAGATGGCAGCTCTTCCACTGTTATGCATTTAGACTAATGTGTATGTTAAGAGCAGAGTTCGGAAATGGCCGTTGACAGTTAATTTCGAAGTTTTATATTTGCCAAAGCTCGAAATTTCCTCTTCTATGGACTGTGGACGTCTTCAAACGACCAATTTAGAAGTGTGTGAAAATAAGGAGAGTACAAAATTTGAATTTATATTTCACTTGATGTTAAGAACGTTGGCAGCAATGAATCGTTTTGCCGGGTGGAGCACGTTTGCAGCACAATGTCTGTATTTTATAAATACGACTTTGAGTTAAAATTAAATGAGTGTAATAGTTCGAATACTGAAACCAGCAGTGATTTTTGCTAACGTCTTCAAAGTACAGTATGATATTAGGTGAAGTAAAATCAGCTGAAGGTGTACAGAAAAGAATACACCCGCTCAGTTCATTGGATTATCGCCATATTAAAAGGTATGACGTCTTCACTCTTGGTGATGTTGAGATGTTGAGAAATCGACAAAAAGAAAATCTAAACATTCTGATCAGATTAGATATTTTTGTTCTAATGCTGAGTTATAATTGTTTGAGTCATCAGTCCATAGACTGGTTTAATGCAGCTCTCCATGCCATACTGTATATTCATAAGTACGCGTAGACATAGGCCATAAACGCCTACGATGCATAGTTAAGGAAGTAAAAGGAAAATATTTTAATATAATCAGGGAAGTTGCAGAGATTAATTTGAGTCTGTGTGACCAATATCACCTAATGAAACGAGAAGGAAACTTTCGGTTGTACGACCAATTTTAAACAATTACGAACTCGAAGGGGCGGTAGGTCTCATCGGCCTGCAAAGAGAACCCGAAGGAATTACAAACTTATTTTGAATCGTCAGGATCATTTGACAAACTTTTTATTCCTGAAAACTTTGAAGACTAGGAGATTGGTGGAAGTGGAGTATAATATAATGGACTGTTTTGTTTTTGTTTTTGCTTAATCGGAGCACCCTTTATTCTTCAAAGTGACAATGACTGCATCCATGACTAAGCTGTAATGATTGATACTAAAGAAATATATATGGGAAACCTCGCCACTCAGAAAGTTAAGGGATTGTGGAACGTGAAAACCAGAATGGAAGGGGTATACTGATACCTTGGACGGCAGGAAACAAAACCACTTCTTCGGCTGAAGGACTTCGATTTATACAGCTGAAGTCCGGCTCCATGGCTAAATGGTTAGCGTGCTGGCCTTTGGACACAGGGGTCCCGGGTTCGATTCCCGGCAGGGTCGGGAATTTTAACCATCACTGGTTAATTTCGCTGGCACGGGGGCTGGGTGTATGTGTCGTCTTCATCATCATTTCATCCTCATCACGACGCGCAGGTCGCCTATGGGTGTCAAGTCAAAAGACCTGCACCTGGCGAGCCATACTTGTCCTCGTACACT
The DNA here is from genome assembly GCF_040414725.1 of Anabrus simplex. Classification (NCBI taxonomy): domain Eukaryota; kingdom Metazoa; phylum Arthropoda; class Insecta; order Orthoptera; family Tettigoniidae; genus Anabrus; species Anabrus simplex. The sequence continues at coordinate 970,565,794 of NC_090266.1, read as the reverse complement.
CCCGGCACTAAAAGCCATACGCCATTTCATTGTGTATACAGCTGAAGGAGGAATACGCCCTTTCATCATCAGAGGGTTATTCATTGGAACGACTATCAAGAAACCACGGAAAACCATCTTCAATGCTGGTGACATTGGGATTCGAACCCTCTATCTCCTGGACGCAACCTCGCAGCGGCGCGCCCCTAACCGCACAGCCAATTCGCCCAGTAAGAAATCCGTGTGATAGCAACTGCGGCAGTAACCACACAGTCAAAACAATGTGTCGTTAGATGTGGGTGTAAGAAGTGTCACTGTATCAAGTTAGGAGTGTCGAAAACTCGAAATGCCCTTCTTCCTTAAGCTGCTAAAATAAATAACATGCTTCTTTATGTAATTCTTCTGATTCCTGTTTGCAGTTGCACTTTGTTCTAGCAAATAGAAACAAACCCCATTTTGCTATACCTCTAATGAGGCTTGGACTACAAGCGCCCACTGCTCATTCGGACGGCCTGCAAATTACGCATGGTTAATGCGACAAATCCTTTCTCCCGTTTTTCTTGGCTTTCTAGACTTCGAATTTGATGTAACGTTCATTTAATACATATTTACGTTATATAATTATATAAAGTATTGATGCTTGTTGTTTAAAGGGGCCTAACATCGAAGGTCATCGGCCCAGTATAAAGGATTGATAAATGAGCTAAACATAATCTTATAAAATATCAGTCATAATTGAATAAATATGAGACTTATTTTTTTCTCACAGAATGATTCTGTTGACCTAGAAAATTTCCCGAAAGTAATATATATCTGGATTTTTATCCAAATTCCACTCTGTTTTCATTCTGAGAGTCACAGATAAATTATTCTGAAGTTTCAGAAAGATGAAAGACAGTCAAAATTAAACACAGTTGTAGTCAATGTCTTTACACGATGTGAGAATGAGTATCGGATTTTGGATGATTTCTGCTTGTACAAACCTGAGAGTGGTTTGGTTTATGAAGGCCTAAGTACGAATTTTGGGTTTGGGAAATATTAGATATCCAAACCAAGGTTTGGTCTTTTCCCTACATGTCCCAACTCGCAAAACTAGGATACATCCACCCCTTCATATTCCGTATTCCTGCCTCTCTCTTGTTCAAAGAATTGTATTCAGGGGCATTTCAACCCTCCTGAACTCTATATCTTCTGACAGAAACTTCGACGTGTTTTCTTCGTATACATCCGTTAATCGAATCTTCCTTAACTTAACCTAGCTTCTTTCATTCATATTTCTTCTTCTCTTCTCATTGCTGTTCCCTCTATTTTACACAATGAAATATTTATTTGTGTTTTTATTATACACTGTAGAGTTACATATTTGTCATATTTATGAACCCATGACCTTTGAGTCATAAGGAGCCAGAGACCTACATTTATTACATGAGGCTTCATATAAATTACAAGTCATGAGGAGACATGTCTGGTCGTGACATCCCAGGGAAGGGTGGTAACAGTTCCTCACCAGGGGTGATGTCGCGGCCAGACAGATTTAGGATAGATTTAGTATATATTCATGTAGTAAAGTAGTTAGTTTAGTTAGGTGGTGTGTTGCATGTGGAGCTGGCGATCCGCCCATGTGCAGGATGCTACAAAGTAGATTTAGAAGTAGTTAAGTAGTATATTTATGTAGTAAAGTAGTTAGTTTAGTTAGGTGGTGTCTTGCATGTGGAGCTGGCGATCCGCCCATGTGCAGGATGCTACAAAGTAGATTTAGAAGTAGTTAAGTAGTAAGTAGTTAGTGTCTAGCTATAGTCTGTGAGTGTTTATTTTATTGGAACATTGTAACTGGGCGAAAGCCTGTTATGTTCAGTTCAATAAATTCATTCATTCATTCATACAAGTCATGAGGAGCCCTAGTTGCATTTTTTATCTTTGACCAGAGACGGCACGTGGAGAACATGTGGTGATTCTCATTCTCACGCTTGAGGAATTAAGTGACCAACACGTGTAGAATGTGCAAGGATACGAAGTACTTTGGCGGAACAATTGTTTAATGCTTAAAGTACATTTTAAGAAGAATTGGCGACGAAACTGTCGTAGTAAACGTCAGGAAATCGTAAGTGAAACAATTTGGTTGTTGATGGTAAAGACTTAAGACCGCTAAATACCTCCAGAAGGAAAATTGTCGAAAGACGCGCCTGTTCGCTTAAACTCTGTTACATCGACCAAAATATAGTGCCTAGCTTATGAGTTAATTTAACGACTCAGTTGGTTAAGAGAAACCCTAAATATTTATCATCAAAACCGCTACTAAACTAAGCAACTATGTGTTATGTCGTAATCAGCCATAATTACATTTCTATGGGGTTAAAAGGTGTCGGTAAACATTTGGCGGTAAATGCAGATGGCTTGGGAGAGGGAGTAAATTTTATAAGAGAACACCGCGCCATTTGCACTCTCGCATTGTTTTCCGTGAACTTGTGGCGATCGAACGTCATTCAGACCAACATTAAAAATCGGTTGTGGAGCCTAAGTCCCCAGAGGGGAAGGCAGTTTGGCCAAAGGTGGCTATCTAACGTCATCTCCAACTGGAGGGAGATTATCAGTCAAACTAACGGTATTCCCTTGTGGAACCGTCATGTAAATTCGCATCAGGGTAACAGAGGTCATTACAATGCCGAAGTCCTGTAGTTAAATTAGCTAACATCATTGTTTGACTTTATTGCGTGTGTGGGTCGGTAATTTGACGAACGTGTTCAGTTCGCGAGGAAGAGAACGTGTGAAGGGATTTGTTTTGTTTATGTCATTATTTTCAGGTGAATGATATCAAAGGTAAAGACGGGAAGAATATGTTTTGTAAAGCCACTATCTGTCGAGATAGCTAGATAAAGAAAGAGAGAGGCTGGTGGCCCTGTAAGGATGTGAAACCACGTACGACTTCAGGTATGTAGACTACCTTCTCATAAAGTGCATTTTATTTATTTCATGATGTCACCATTTTATTTGTGTATCTGTGACGCATTTTGCTCGCCTTTTTATTTCATAAAATGTCAGAGGATTACGAAAAGAGGTCATTTTTTATGTTTCTTGGATAGTCGGAAACTCGCGAAACTAGCGTGTGAAATGTTGTACAGTAGTAGATTTGATAGCTGTAAAACGAATATAATGTCTAGAACAAAGTATCACTTCCGTACGTTTATTTTCTATATTTGTTGTTTGCCAAAGTTAAGGCATTTATTTATCATAAAATTATGTTCAGTGTAAAGATGAAATTCATATAAGTGTAATCCGTGGTTTACCATTTAGAGCGAGTGCGCGGTAATAATGGAATGTCAGCTGTTGCGGGAGGCACACCGTCATGTGTTCGGCGCTGTAAATTTTGTCAAGGGAAGTTACGATGCGAGACCGGTGTGTGATTTGTGAAAGGGGAGTGTTATTCCAAAAGTCTGTTAAAATCTGTGTAGAATTGATGAGAGAAAATAAAGGTAAATATTTTTGTAATTCGTGAGTTTCGGTTTCGGAAATATTGTGTTGTCAAAATCAGATATGTGAGGAGAGATGGTTAGTTTGTCACAGAGCGTTTTATGTAACAATATAGTGGATCACATAATAGTGATATTCCGTATTATTGTCGTGTAGAGAATTTGTGGTAGCATGTGATGCAAGTCTTACTAAGATGGGAAGGAACTTGGATCAGGTTGTTGAAATCTTGTAATGTTGAAGAGACGTTATGCCGAGATTTTCATTGTATTGAACCCGAAGATTTATTTTGTGCAATTTAATGATATGGGAATAGGGTCATTCCATAGTTAGGATTCCACCTGAAACCGTAGGACCGTGATGGGTAAGAATATTTCAAATGACGTTTTAAATTAAATCTCTTCGCATAGCCTATGTTGGTCAACAATCGTATTTCATGCTAATTGTCAGTTAGGCGAGGTTTTCATTTGATACAGGTAACTATGTGTTTTTCTAAAGAGATAGCGATCAGGGGTCGTGTTCCCGTTAATAAGCCAGCTGTTGGGCGATCGACCCAGTTTATTGTTAGAAAGAAACTGTAACTGAGATTTTGTCATTTGTAGTAAAGGTTTGGAATTAGATTTCATTGTTTTAGAAGAGACTCGTTTAGTAGAGACTTGAGATTCATTATCGAAGTGACGGAAATGACACTATGGTATATTATGTTGGAAATAACCATTTTCAGGGATGTCAGCATTTGAGAATCTGTAATGATGTTGTTTCGTGTTGTTGAAAGTTGTCCAAAGTTTTGCGGTTATTTAATTTGAATGTCACGATAGCTGTCAATCCATACAGTTTGTGATGGGTGATTGTGTTATTGTTGTTGTTGGTTTCCAAGGCAGAAATGTAGGTTCATGTGATATGAGGTCATGATTGTGGAGCACATGGGGTGCAGTAGTCCATCCACCCTAGAGTTGGGTGAAATGCATTATTACATTTCAGTCTCATCGACCTGAAATCATATCAAAGGAGGTGCCGGAATTAGACCAAGGGATAACCATAGGCGTCATAAGCGATTTGACGTGGGTTTTTATTTTGCGTTGTGTATACAGATATGCAGATTATAGGATTTAATGTTAGGGTTATCCAAGCTAGTCTCTTAAAAATTATTAGTGTTATAATGTAAACTTGTTGGGCGGCGTCATGAAATAAATAAAAAGTACTGGTAGTTATGATACTGTATTCCGATTTCCAGCCGAAGAAAACTTTGAGCATAAACAAGAGCAGACCAATATTTTTCGTCAAAGGAATGTTTCTGGCAAACAGGTCCGAGTGATAACAAAATGTAATTAACAGTTAGGGAGTTTAAAGAAACCACTTCGTCCGGTATAGATAAACGTTGTTAATTAAGATTAAGGTAGTAATTCATTTACTAATTTATTAACTTCAGTGGAACCATATTTTGAGGATTAGTTTAAAACCAAGTGACTAACTTAATAAATGTATTCTGGAAATCATAGTTTTATTTGCTGGGAAATTTCAACTTATTAACGTAACGATTAAGCGGACATGTCCGATGGCAAGGGACTTTACTGCCACAAGTGTTGTAAGCGTTTGTTGTTGTTGTTATTTTGATTTTGATTTGTTGACCATCAGATATGTTTGGGATTTATTAGTGTGGAAACCTTGGTCATCAACTGCTATAAATTAATAGTGTTCAACCTTCAGCTTAGAGGTTTGGATGGTCATGGGGTCATCAACCTCAGTGACTTAGCTTAGGGCCGTCTGCCAGTATAGCATCATTTTTCTTGCGGTCTTCACCCACAATGACTTTAACGTAAATCACAAAGTTAGGTGTTGGTACATGACACAGTCGCAGGTCACATCGATTTAATTAAGGGTACATTCCGTACAACCACTGTGTGCGACATACCGACTGGATTGCCTTAATTATACCAGGAATCCAGAGCTCGTGTTACGGGGGTTGGATCATCACGAATCATTATGGTGGTACATGCAGTCTCACATGGAAACCGATCTTAGGGTGGTTTCTAGTAAGGATGCCCCTCAGGCAATTGAGTTAAGGTCACCAAAGCCAGCGTCTCTCATCAATGTTCTTAATTTTCTAAACGGACAAGACTGAGTTCGTTGATTTGATGTGGTGTAATGTCACAAGTTTCTTCGACTTTATCGCGTATGATGAATAAAACATCCATTTACCTTGATTCGACTCCTCTCATTGTAGGCCATCGTTTAAATGACGGAAACCCGCCTCTTGCCTAAGCAAGTGACGAAGAACCTACAGAGGACCCTAGAGAAAGGTCACATGCCGATTTGCTGAAAGTAAGGAAGGTAGGTATCCTAGTAAGGACCTCAAAGTGTTCAGTATGCATCCTTAAATCGAATCTTCCTAGCTTCTCTCATTCATATTCCCTTTCCATTTCTCATTGCTCTTCCCACTATTTTACATAATATAATATCTGTTTCTTACGGTATACTGTACCGTTACGTATGTGTCATATCAGTATTTATCGTGCCGTACCTAGCTATAATTTCCCGTCTTCGTTTACTTTCAATCTTTAATTTTCATATTTCTGTTCATTTGTCATTATTTTTGTTGCTAATTGTTGTTCCCCCACATTTAGTATGTTAGTTTTTAATTTTCTTCCCTACATTTGAGAGAGAAAATTCACTTAGGGTAGCTGCCCTAATACTAGGGAAACCACAATGGTACAGTTTACTGATTAATCCGTAAGAACAATAAGAAAACACATTCACATAATTTTTATTGGAATTTTTTAAATTGTTGAAATGGTCCGATGCGATTATTGTATACATCTCCATGATAGTCTTTCGATTTCTAACACGAAACTTTTCAAATTTTATCCACATCTGTCCCCATTGTTAACAAACAACAATTCTTCACACAACGTGTTACTAGACACCATACCGAGCTCGATAGCTGCAGTCACTTAAGTGCGGCCAGTATGCAGTATTCGGGAGATAGTGTGTTCGAACCCCACTGTCCACAGCACTGAAGATGATTTTCTGTGGTTTCCCATTTTCACATGAGGAAAATGCTAGGGCTGTACCTTAATTAAGGCCACGGCCATTTTCTTCCAACTCCTAGCATTTCCTGTCCCAACGTCGCCATAAGACCTGTCCGTGTCGGTGCGACGTAAAGCAAATTGTAAAAAAAATCCTAGACACCCTATTGCTACATTTCGTCCCTGCTCTGGCAAACTAGCGAAACTGACAAACTAAGGAATCTGTAGTTCTGAAGTTCTGGTCTAGATTTTTTTATTTATATATTGTCTACCCTCTGACAAAGTCTCACATCTGCAGCTCATTCTGTATGCCTAACACATAAAACCAATAATTAAATATAAAAATTGATTTGACATGAGTAATAACAACTTCTTTCCGATCTCCTAACCTTTTGACAATTTTCAGATTCGTTAGTTTGCCAGAGCAGGGACGATTTCATAAGGCCATATAACCTTCAAAGAACCTCGGACTTAAACAGCATGCATAGTTTTTAGATAAATTACATCCGAAAACCTACGGTCTTACTCACAGCGCACAATGGGCTGGCAAGGTGTTGAGCTTCGTACGCGTCATACATTCAAACCATTTACTTTTAACGCTTCGAATCGACATTAAATTTAGAAGACAGTACAGGTTTACAGTTAAATATTCTCTTGAACCTAGAGAAACGATGCCGCTCATCACGTTTTGTTGAAATCGGAGAGGTTGAATAATACATTTCCCTTGTTATTCACTTTGATGTAAAAGGTTGTAATATCATTCCTTCTTAATGGTAGTAAATATAGGCACTCCTACATAGCATGAACAAGGAGTTGCATTCAACTTGTTATGTTGACCATCCTGCGTACTAACAGCATACTTGTCATACACTACCGCTCATTAATTTCAATACACCGAATAATTGACATCTCTTTATCTGTAGATAAGGTCTAATACCGTGGGTACGGTTGAGGAAGCAAAGGAATAGTACAACAGTTGTGATAGTACATATATCACACCCCCGAATTATATGTAGAAGTTAGAGATATTATTGTCAGTATTCGATTTATTATTATTATTATTATTATTATTATTATCATTATTATTATCAGTATTTCATTTGTATATTTTGCCATTTATATTGGTAAGCTGGAAGATGTCCACATATGTAGGTATGAGTAATTTGTTTTGCACGAGTGGGAAAAGATTGCTTTAATAACTGGTAATTTGGTTGAGTCATGTGGCTACCCCAGTGTTTGTTGTGATGTACTTGTGTCGAGATATTCCATGAGTCATGTAAATATCCCAGTGTCTGATGAGATGTGTTTGTTGATGTTGTTGTACTAGGGAAGTTCGGTGAGTCATTTAATAAACCCGAGTGTTTGTTATTGTCTTGGAACCTAGTATGAGTTCAGGGCATGGTATTGACCAGTAGAGATCACTCATGATTGGCGCGCAAGCACCAATCCAGACGTATCATCTGAGAAGAGGGGGATGTTGATGTCTATATAGGTTGATCATACGACGGCAACCTGGTACATTGTAAAGGAACGAGAAGGAAGACAACTACAACCTATCACTGTATAAGAGAACTACAACTGACACTGTACGGGAAGGAAGTGGTGCTCATACACGGCACTGGAGTGGCACGGCTGCAATGGACTAGACTTCAAACGTTCGTGGAGCGTAGTCTTGTTATGTTCGTGGAAAGTGGATGATTGTGGAGAGTGCTTGCGCATTAAGTATTGTAGCACTTGTGGCGGCCTAGCATTATATGTTGGTGGAAGCTATCTCAGACTTTCCATAATTTATGTTGAGGATCGACAGACGTGTGTATATATCTTTACAACAAGTGTTAAAATATGTGAACACAGTATTACAAGGTACAGTATCTGTGTGATGTGATAACTGCCGATTATGTGAATCGGTAAGTCGTATTGATATAGAGACAGTGAAGGGTATTTATCTTCATACATTTACATTGTTCATCGGACTATCTACAAATGGTAGCTTAGTTCTCGCTTTCGTTTTCCCACGATTTTCATTATTGTTGTTGTTGTAAATATGGAGTCTTTCAGCAATATTTTATGTGTGTATTATATGTATAATGTTGTATGTTGATGAGGTGCTCATGCACGGAATTTGTTCAGAATATAGTTAGCTATTTTAGAATCAGTGTTATTGATGAACCTAGGTGCAGTTCCTACCTAATTAGTCGTTTTCAGGAGGTTAGGTAAGGCCTGCAGCAGATGTACCAGTACGCAGCATTATGTACACGCCCTGGGATATAAAGTTTATCATGCTCTTATCTAAATTCGAGGGATCCATTCTGGTGAACTCTGGCGCCCATACTACGGACATTTCGATTAACTATTTTTATTAATTTATTTCAAGTATTTTATGAAGTTTTTGAGCAATATTTTTATTTACATATTTTATTCATGATTTTATGAATTAGTATTCATCAAAATGTTACACAGTTGTACATGACATGATTTGTTTTTGTGGTCATCCAGAAACAATAGTACCCAACAACCAATGTTGTGTACATAAACGTTGTGTACCTATCGGATAAGTTTGTTTACCTATTTGCCGACGCACGCCGCATTTGGTCCATCTGTGTTGTTCCCTGTAGTGATGTGATGTCTGCAGCGAACGGCAAACATTGCTACAATACATAACATGTGGTTCCTGCATGTCAGTTCCTTCGTGGCAGTTGAAGTGTGCACATCGCTAGTATGGCTCCACGAGTTGAGATATCCATAGAAAAACGTGCTGCAATGTAGCACTTAGCCAAGCAGGTTTATCTATTCGCCAAATTGTGAAACAGTGTAGTGCGTCTATAGGGGAGTGCAATACACCCTATACACCCTTCACCGCCAGAAGACAACCGGTAGCAATAAGGACATGCCACGACCAGGACGATCTCGTAAAACAACTGAAAGTGATGATAAATATAACAGAATTACCAGTAAGAGGAACAGATTCCAAACAGCGCCCCAAATTCGTGCATAATTGGTAGAAATGAATACGACAAAAATATATGTTGCAACAGTAAAAAGGAGATTGATTGAAGCCGGCTTGAAAGGATGTGTCATAGCAAGAAAACCCCTTCTAAGGCCCATAAATAAACAGAAGAGACTTGAATGGGCTAGAAAACGTCGTAATTGGAAATCGGAAAAGTTGACGAAGTTGTTATTCACCGATTAATCGAAGTTCGAGATTTTTGGAACCAAAAGGAGAATATTTGTTCGCCGATTTGTAGGGGAAAGGGTAGCCCAGCAGTGTGTTCTACCTACAGTTAAACACGGCGGAGGTTCTATTATGGTTTGGGGATGTTTTGCCGGAGATAAAGTTGGCCACATTATGAAACTAGAAGGATGTATGGATCAGAAGCAGTACCACCGCATACTTCAGTATCATGCAGTACCAAGTGGATTGCGCTTAATAGGGAAAAGTTTCACCTGACAACAGGATAATGACCCAAAACATCGGTCGGCATACTGTGCGAACTACATTGCATCAAAGGAAGAACAGAAAGTACTGAAGGATATGGTATGGCCGTCCGAAAGGCCCGATTGTAATTCCATTGAAATGGTCTGGAATGAAGTGGACAGACGTATCAGGGAAGTTAATATATCCAGCAAGGAACATATCTGGAATATTGTTAAGGACGTGTAGAATCATATAGATTCACGATACCTACACAATCGGATTGACCGCATACCTCGAGTTTGTGAGACAGTCATTAAATCCAAAGGAGGAGACTTTGATGAAAGCAAAATATAATGTTTGTGATTGTATTATATATGTGTAAGTTAATATAATTATCTTTAGTGAGAAATAACGTTTGATTTGTGTTTTAAATCTGAAATACCAGGGTGTATTGAAATTAATGAGCGGTAGTGTATTGATCGTTGAGCTTGATCCTAGGCTGCTGATAACACATTAGAACACTATATTCATCACCAGCAAGCTAAGATAAGCTCCATGATAGGAATGAGTTGAGTAAGTCGATTCTGGATCACGGCTATCCTCACAGTAATTTATATTGAGACTTCCTCCCCCTCTCTCACTTCTGGGCTGGGATGGTATAAATTCCGAGGATCTAATCCTGTATCTTCCTTTCTTCTTTTTTACTCCGTTTACACTCAAGGCTTTGTTTTCCCTCGCACCCCCCTCTACCGCCTCAAGGGTAGTGTCCTGGAGCGTGAGACTTTAGATCGGGGGATACAACTGGAGAAGAGGATCAGTACTTTACCCAAATGGAATTATCTGCTATGCTGAACTGGGGCCTTGTTGGGGATGGGAAGATTGTAAGGGATAGATGAGGAAGAGGGAAGAAAGGGGCCGTGGCCTTAAGTTAGGTTCAATGCCGGTATTTGCATGGAGGAGAAGTGGGAAACCACGGAAAACCACTTCGAGGATGGCTGAGATGGGAATCGAAACCCCTTCAACTTAGTTGACCACCCGGGGTTGAGTGGACCCTGTTCCAGCCCTCGTACCACTTTTCAAGTTTCGTGGCAGAGCTGAGAATCGAACCCGAGCCTCCGGGCAGGGGTGTCGCAGCTAATCACACTAAACCCTACACGACAGAGGCGGTCAATTCTGTATCTAAATAATTATATACATCAAGTCTGTGACGTGTAAAACGAGGCAGACCAAACTAAACCGCATTTCGCAATAGCCCCGCAGGGCCATGGCCTGCTAAAGCGAACGCTGCTCAGCCAGAACGCCTGCAGATTTCGAGTTGACATGTGGCCGATACGACAAATCCTCTCGGAATTTATTTTTGGCTTTCTAGACTGGGGCCGCTATCACATCGTCATATATCTCCTCAAATGTAATAGCGTAGGCTGAGTGGACCTCGAACCAGCCCACAGATGCGAGTAAAATTCCCTGACCTGGCTAGATCGAACTAGGGGCCTCCGGGTGAGAGACAGGCATGCTACCCCTAAACTGCGGAGCCGGCAAAAGAGGAAGAATACCTTGAAATTAAATCTTTAAAATGTTGTGAGGACCTTGATTTGCATCTTTATTATTAGATACGTGACGGTTTCTTCTGAAGAAGTGATAGAAAAGGACTTCACAAAGCAGCAAGTGTAGCAGCCAGTCTGTCACCGACATCAGCTGCCAAACGCTCTAGTTTTTAAGCATTTTGCCGACGTTAAATGAGAATTACAAACGCTGTAGACTACGACGTCTGATGTTTTGGGCCGTAGAAGCTTAAACCAAATGGGTAATTGCACACGCTACTGTAGATACACTACTACAGAGTGTTTGGCAGTTCCGTGTATTTGTGCCTGCAGAACGTGGCTTGCAATTTATAAAGGGACAGACATGAAAAGGTTTTTACAGAACTATACTCTAATTGATTTGTAACACCCAGAGGGAATAAACGGATGAAGTGAATCCCTTCCGTTCTCACTTGGAAAACTGAACACGACGTAAAAAAGCCACATACTAGGGATCGAACATTGGCTATTCTCTGGCGATTGGGCGATAGTCATTGACAGTGGTATCTATAGAGAACTTCTTTATCAGGACAGCAATCCCTCGACTATGTGATTCACATGGTTGTTTCTTTTGTAAAACAATATTCAGAACGCAGGTGACGTCTTCTCCGATTATCGACCAGCAGACATAGTAAAACTCCTGAGGTATTTCATCAATTCCAGGTGTTTTTGAACTTTTCCCTTGACATACAGCTTTTAAAACCTCTTCTTTGATTATGGGTCCTCCAAGGCTTCAGTTATTCTCTTCTCTGAGCGGTGGAGGCTTACAGTCAGCAAAAAAAAGTTATTTTCAATGTCTGGGGTTGGCTCGGCATCGAACAGTTGTCTATAAAATGGATCGAAAGCCTTACTCATAGTCGGTTGTGTTGTGTACTCTTGTCCTTCTGGGTCTTGAGATTTCAATATGAGAGATGATCTGCGGCGCTTGAAGTCCTTCATTAAATGAAAAAAAATGATCCGTTCATTTTCGATTAGTTCGTCGACGCGACTGAATACCTGCATTCGTTGATGATATATAGCAAGTATTTTTGTTTTATAGCGGCTTATTTTACTTCTTTTCTCTGGTGATGGTTGGTAGTTTTCTTATAAGTCATAAAGGTTTATTAGATGTTCTCTGTCTTGATAAAGATCGTGAGATTTTCGCTTCAAGAAATTTTTAATTTGCGGCCTTACATATCAATCCCACCAATCAGCACAGTCTTGATATCCATTCTTTCTTTTACTCCATTCTGACCAAAGCAATTTCAGTTCTTCAAGGATACTAGTATTTTGAAGACAGGTTACATTCATCTTCCAGTAAGAGCGTCCTCTAGGTATAAAATTTATATTTAATACGTAGAATGACAGCTGCATGATCAGAAAATGGGACTGGTACTACATTTACGCGACTTATTTCACTAGGTAAACTTTGTTGAACATAAAATCTATCCAGTCTTGCTGCTCAATTTGAAGAAAAGAAAGTAAATCCCGGCGTATTATGTCTTAGCACCCAAGCATCACACACGTGAAGGTTTGTAACTAAAGTCTGTAAGCTGCTGCTCGGATTAAAGGGACCTGTGCAGTCTACTGCACGCAGTGCACAGTTAAACGTCACCCCCCATCACATAATGCATAGGCAAGGAGCGAGGTAAGTATGTTAAGTCTGACTGAAAGAATTCGTTCATTTCTTGGATTTTATTACTCCCAGATGTCGCATAAGCATTGTAAAACGTAATTTTGAAATCTTCCACTCAGCCCACGACCAGAGGGAAGCTTCTCTATGGATTGCAGTTCAATGCCTGACTTAATAAGAATAGGTAATCACTTCCAGTGTTTACATAGGCATTGTAGTTTAATACCGAATAAAAATCATTGACGGAGACCTCCTGTAGCATTACAAGATCTAAATCATGACACTGTAGAAATTTCAGTAGAGTATGCATTTTAGTTGGTGGTGAATTATTGTTGAAGTTGACTGTCCCCACTGTTAGTGTTGAGGGTCATGACACTACAACAGAGAGAAAAATAGAATGCAGTCCACATATCGATATTCTGACAAACTATTTCTTCGTAGACGTATCTGTTGCATTTTGCTTACTCGTCCCTGCCTTATACGGATAGTTTCGTTGGTTACAAGCTAACTTGCATACTTTTTAGTGACCGGGCTTACATTTTGTCACTTCAAGCGATATTTCTGCTCCTGGGTCCTCTCTTCGCAATTTTTCCTCCTTTAGGTCCATCTGACTGTTCCACTATTGAGAGTGGGAGGATTCTGTTCATAATTCGCAGGCCTATCCATATTAGACGAGGATAACGTACTGTCCTGTGGGCTCTGGCTCTCAGCTTCTGACCTTGTCAAAGGTTGAAGAGTGATGGCCATTGTATCAAGTTGTTGGTCTTCCTGTCTCAGTGTGTTTGTGGTCGCTTTATTTTCTTCTATCGTTCCTTGATCTAATACGTATATGTCCCTGGTATCGAATGTTTCTTCTATCGATATGGTATCTGAGTCTGAACTGTCATGTGAATCTAATGCAAATTGGTCCCCTGCAGGTGGGTTAGCTATATCCTGTGAACTGGCATTTAACACTGGTGTGTTTACTACGACCATGTGTTCTAACTTATTGTCATGACTAGTGCCAGGTGTGGTAGGGTTGACGTTGCTATCTATGCTCATTTCCACTGCACCGTTCTCTATTCTATTCTGTACGGACGTTGGTTTGTTTACATCCGTGAGAGCGGGTTCTCTATCTGACCTTGGCCTGTCAAAAGAGGCAGGTTTGAATAGATCGCTCAATGTGAGGCGTGATCTAGATGCCGTCGTTGTTTCGGTGTTAGTAAATCGAGTGAGGCAAATAGTCCGAATATGAGAAGAACTTCCACATGAAAAACAGTATTGGTCTTGTCCGGAATAGGTTACATATGCCTCATAACTCGCTACAGTCGAGGATTAAATGAATATATTTTTCAATTGACATTTGAACTACCCTTATTCCTGTATCGACTTGATAGCGACATTTATTTGACCACTTCTCGTTTTCTATCTGTTGCACTTTGCCATAATTCTCCAAAACGTACTGCACCCGCTCGTTCGGTCTTTCCGGCGGTATATTCATTAACCGTACAGTGGTAAGTTCTATTTCACCAGGTATGATTGTTACTGTCACTGAATCGCCATTCATTAATGTTAGAGAATTTGTACCTCTAAAGGAATGTAAGTACTTCTAGTAGTTTCTGTCATTATTAAATTTGAGATAAGCTGCATTCTGTTTTTCTACTACCGGGCGAGTTGGCCGTGCGCGTAGAGGCGCTCGGCTGTGAGCTTGCATCCGGGAGATCGTGGGTTCGAGCCCCACGATCGGCAGCCCTGAAGATGGTTTTCCGTGGTTTCCCATTTTCACACCAGGCAAATGCTGGAGCTGTACCTTAATTAAGGCCACGGCCGCTTCCTTCCAATTCCTAGGCCTTTCCTGTCCCATCGTCGCCATAAGACCTATCTGTGTCGGTGCGACGTAAAGCAATGAGCAGTTTTTCTACTAGTTGAATTGTTCGTAGTTCATCATTACATGCCTATAGAACGTCTTCTATCCACTGATGAATTCAGTGGGCTGTTGGTCTCTTGTGCTCCTTGCCGAATACAACTTTCAATGTGTTTTGCCGTGTCATTTTTGATGCCATTTTGCCTAACTGTACTCGTTCAATTAACTTCAACCTCAAGTAAACAAACACTTGCACTGCCGTCCCCTTCGAGTTAGCAGCGGACCGGCCAGTCAACCTGCTTAGCCGGCTGTACAAGCAAGACTATGAGTATTCATTGCATTGTTGCAAGCAAACAACAAGCAATCTTGCTAGCAAAAAAGAAAACAAACAAATATGTAACAAACAAACCAATAAACAAACAAGGAACAAATCATACAACCTAACAAACAAACAAAAATGTAATAAAATAACAAGTAATAGTCCGAAAAAACACACAGACAAGGAAACAAATCAAACAGAAAGTTAACCAAAAATCAATCAATCAATCAATCAATCAATCAATCAATCAATCAATCAATCAATCAATCAATCAATCAATCAATCAATCAATCAATCAATCAATCAATCAATCAATCAATCATACAAATATTAAATAAACAACCGTATAAGGAAGTAAGCGGGCAAACAAGCAAGCAAACAAACAAACAAACAAACAAACAAACAAACAAACAAACAACGTATGACGAACAAACGAACAAGTAAACAAAAAGGCTAATAAATAACTGATCAATAAAAATCACAAGTAATCAAGCAAGGAAGCAAGCAAAGAACAAACAAAACAAAAAGCAAGCAAACAAAGAACGAACAAATATAAAACCAACAGAAGCATAAATAAGCAAGCAAACAAGGAATAACCAACCAAGCAACCAACCAACCAACCAACCAACCAACGAAATAACCAAGCAGCGAAAATGAAAGCAGAGAACAAACAAGAAAACAAACCGGGAGGAAACCCCCAACCAAACGATCAGAGAAATAAGTAACCATGGAAAGAAGCGACGAACAAACAAACAAACAAACAAACAAACAAATAAACAAACAAACAAACAAACAAACAAACAACGTTCAATGTTAATAAAATACATAGCGAAAGAAGTTTGTTAAAGGCCATCTTTAGGAAATGAGTGTTATTTCCCACGACATTTGATTAATATTGCCATTTCCAGTTCTTCAAATGCAAGTTATCCCTCAAACAGCAATGGGCAATCCACTGCTACAATAGGCAACCCAATATACAGATCTGTCTGCGAGTCACACTGTGCTGAGGAGTTTTAACCGTGCGAGGATCGGAGCACAAAATGCCCACGGTTCCACTTTAAGTAACAAGCGTGTGAGTTGAAATACATGAAGAAAATATATATTGTCACACTAGACGAGTGCAATTGAGGAGGTTACGAAAAATCTGGTTGTACAGTTGATGCCGGTAATGAATTCTCTCCATGGTCTTCACCTCTGGTTCAAATGTTACTTACCTCCACAGCAACAATATTTTTGTTAACCACCTTGGTACAGTCGGTAAGTTTTTTTTAATTGCTTTACGCCACACCGGCGATGGGATAGTAGGACAGGGCTAGGAGTGCGAAGGGAGCGGCCGTGGCCTTATACAAGGTATAGCTCTCGCATTTGCTTGATGTGAAATTGTGAAACCATGGAAATCCATCTTCAGGGCTGCCGACATTGAGGTTCGAACCCACTATCTCCCGGATGCAAGCTCACAGCTATGCGCCCCTAACTGCACAGCCAAATCGCCAGGTAGTTGCTAGATAAACCGGATCATATAGTATCTCGATTTTCTCTAATAGAGATTTTTATCGGAAAATGTTGGTATTCGTGATTTACTCCCTACCATTCACGAATTTATAATTGCTATACTCCTAATTGTTGTAATACATTCAATATTCGCCTTCTAAATCAAGTTTTAATACGTATTTACTCTCTCTTTAAAAATTAAATGCCAGAAAATAGTATTGATATCCTGTTGTAAGTTCATTTTTGGGCCTAGTGACGACTTTGGATATCACGCCCTATTACATGAGCAAACCTGTCTTATAATGGGTATTATTGTGTTGTTTGTAGCAGCGTATGTAACGGGAAGTATCTGAACAAATTGTTATGAAAAATTACCGAACATTTTAAGTAAACACCTCTTCCAGCATTCCTTTGGAGTGAATATGGATAAAGCATATCTAGAATAACCTCCAACATTTCTCTTCCTCAAGTTCACACTATTTAAATTTGACCTCCCAGTCTCTCTCAGGACGCATCTCACTTCGAGGTAGGGAAAGCACAATGTTTCTGATATTATTAACAGCACCATCCAAATTCGAGTTCACATGTATGATATCAAGAGCTAATAGAAATCATAGTCCATAGGAGAACTATGGTAATGTTATCTGTAAATTTTTGCGAAAAACGTCTGTCCGTGAACAGGAAGTAGATTTGTAGGAGATACTTTCACCAAAAGGACGTCGTCAGAGTTTAAGAAATTGGTCAAAGCAGACTTTGAGCTCACACCATGGGCAGTCATACAACAGATCAGAAAATTCATTCTATCTGAATCAAGTGAGAAATTCTTCCGTGCGGTAAATCATTCAGGACGGTACGATGTATAACAACTCTTGAAGAACGTATAATGAGTCAACATGATACACAAATATGATCGTCCTGAATAGTTTACCACACCGAGGGTTCACTTTTGATTTGGACCATGTGAACTTTCGTGGTCATTGTCGTGCCTCGTTCTTCATTCGCTACTCAAAGAGAAAGTTGCTTCTACAATGTTCCGAATCCTGACAATGGCCGCTTTGTGAAAAGTGACTAACTGCTATCTCATATATTTCTGGTTATTTGTTTTAAGTTATGTTGACTTAAAAGAGAAATTCTTCGGTGCGGTTGTCTTATGACAACGATGGGATAGGACGAAGATAGGACTGGGAAGGAAGGGACCGTGGCCCCAATTAATGTGCAGTGTAGCCTCGGCATATGCCTAGCGTAAAAATGGGAAACTACGGAAAAATCATCTTCAGGGCTGCCAACGGTGGGATTTGAACCCACTGTCCCCCGTATGAGAGCTAACAGCTACATGCCTCGAACCACATAACGTACTCGCTCAGTTCTATCTCCTATGAATCATCTTCCTCTTCTGGCACCACCAAATAAACATTCCATTGTTCTTCTGCAGCCAGGATTTTCCATTTGCATCTGATATTGTATAGTAACTCAACATCGTTTTTTAAATGAGCGCATGGTATTGTATGTGCCTCACATTTAATATGTTATCAGACTTAATTTTAATTAAAATATATATCCCCTTCCATGTAGATGCAAACCATGTAGGTACCCACAACAAACAATATATCTCTTGGTTCAATTGTTTCTGAAGAAAGTGAACCTGCGAAGAACTTATACAATCAATCAATCAATCAATCAATCAATCAATCAATCAATCAATCAATCAATCAATCAATCAATCAATCAATCAATCAATCAATCAATCAATCAATCAATCAATCAATCAATCAATCAATCAATCAATCAATCAATCAATCACCATAGATCTGCATTTAGGGCAGTCGCCCAGGTGGCAGATTCCCTATCTGTTGCTTTCCTAGTTTTTTCTTAATAATTGCAAAGAATTAGGAAATTTATTGAACATAAACCTTGATAATTTATTCCAGTCCCTAACTCCACTTCCTATAAACGATTATTTGTTCCAATGTGTCCTCTTCAATTCCAACTTTATCTTTATATTGTGACCCTTCCTGCTTTTAAAAACACCACTCAAACTTATTCGTCTAATAATGTCATTCCACACCATCTCTCCACTGAGAGCTCGGAACATACCACTTAGTCGAGCAGCTCATCTCCTCTCTCTCAAGTTTTCCTAGCCCAAACTTTTACAACATTTTCGTAACGCCACTACTTTGTCGGAAATCACCCAGAACAAATGGAACTGCTTTTCTTTCGACTTTTTCCAGTTCTCAAATCAAGTAATCCTGGTGAGGGCCCGATTCACTGCAACCATACCCTAGTTGGGGTCTTACCGGAGAGCTATATGCCCTCTCCTTTAGATCCTTACTACGACCCCAAACACCCTCTTAACCATGTGCAGAGCTCTGTATCCTTTACATTTATACCATGCGGTCATTCCTTCTTTGAACGAATATACACGTGAACCAGACGTTGTGTGGTGCTTTTTAATGATATTAGGACGATAGCGATTTCCGAGCCTTCAGCTAAAATAGGTTTCTCCTTAGAGCGTGCAGCTATGAACTGGAATGAATATTTCTTTGTTTTAGTGAAATAGTAAATGTGTAGCCAATGTTTTCAACTCGGAAGGTAAAACATTTCAATACATGTGGGATTGCTAACATTGTTAGAACATGAAAATTGATTAGGTGAATTTTTTGGAGCATACAGGTTCGAATCTCAAAACCAACAGCTGTTTTCTAAGAGTGTAATTTCTTTCCGTCATGTGCCGCTTGATAATGTTTTGACCAGTTCATCATGCGACAGTCCCTTTTTGACAACGCGCATGTCTGCACTCTGTCTCGTACAATACAAAAGCCTGCCCGACCGGGCGAGTTGGCCGTGCGCGTAGAGGCGCGCGGCTGTGAGCTTGCATCCGGGAGATAGTACGTTCGAATCCCACTATCGGCAGCCCTGAAAATGGTTTTCCGTGGTTTCCCATTTTCACACCAGGCAAATGCTGGGGCTGTACCTTAATTAAGGCCACGGCCGCTTCCTTCCAACTCCTAGGCCTTTCCTATCCCATCGTCGCCATAAGACCTATCTGTGTCGGTGCGAAGGTAAAGCCCATAGCAAAAAAAAATAAAGCCTGCCCGCACCTCAAATCGACTTGCAAATTAAACAAATCAGTTTTCCACAGATTGTGTACATCCCTTGTATACTGAACGTCATTAATAAGTTCAAGATTAAAGAACTTCCGTATAAACTCAGAATGTCCCGAACTTCTTGTTTCCGGGCGAGTTGGCCGTGCGGTTAGGAGCGCGCAGCTGTGAGCTCGCATCCGGGAGATAGTAGGTTCGAATCCCACTGTCGGCAGCCCTGAAGATGGTTTTCCGTGGTTTTCCATTTTCGCATCAGGCAAATTCTGGGGCTGTACCTTAATTAAGGTCACGGCCGCTTCCTTCCAACTCTTGGGCCTACCCTATCCGATCGTCGCCATATGACCTATCTGTGTCGGTGCGACGTAAAGACACTAGCAAAAAAAAAAAAGAATATAATGGTGATTCTGCTATTGAGACATCTTCAGTTCCGTATTAGATTTAGAATAAAATCACTAATTGGGACTGCTGTGACCAGTTCGGATTGGCGACAATGTGGATTACTAGGGTTAATTCACTGTTGAATCTTATCTAGACTAAATAGGGCAGAAAATCATGAATTCATTCCAGTTACATTATACAGTACTGTACCTGTATTTTCCCGTCCCATCGTCGCCATAAGACCTATCTGTGTCTGTGCGACGTAAAGCAAAGTAGCAAAAAAAACTTGTTACGAAGCGGTACCGGATAAGGCTCCTTTTTACGGATGGTCGTGAATGCGAGGAATGTCATTTTAATCAATTCAGATGTATGTAGAACAGAAGTATTCAGCATCTCTGGCTGGTGTTGAAGACTTTTCAATATAACGTGTGGGAAAAATAAAACTGGCCCGGAAAATATTTATAACACTGACGCGAAACTGACCCTGTTAATGAACAGGAGAAGTGCCCATCACAGGAAATGCCGGAAACCCTGATTTCGGTGCATCAATCGGTTGCTGTCACATACCTCCCTCATGCTCTGTCCCGAATACATCGTTGTGTCATTACGTGTGAGTTAGTGAGAGGAGCAGACGTGTTCTGTGAGTTTACATACCCTGACAGGCTGGACCTTGCCTCACCTGAATAAATGAAAACACTTCTTTTGCTAGGGGCTTTACGTCGCACCGACACAGATAGGTCTTATGGCGACGATGGGATAGGAATGGCCTAGGAGTTGGAAGGAAGCTGCCGTGGCCTTAATTAAGGTACAGCCCCAGCATTTGCCTGGTGTGAAAATGGGAAACCACAAAAAACCACCTTGAGGGCTGCCGACAGTGGGATTCGAACCCACTATCTCCCGGATGCGAGCTCACAGCCGCGCGCCTCTACGCAATGAAAAAACTGAGGATCCAGAAATTCTGACTCCACGTCACTCAGAAGCCACCGGCAGAACTCAACACTTGAAGGTTCCTCTGAACGCTTTAAGGCATGCACAAAAGTACATGTGTATGGATACAGATGCAAGTCCTTTCTGATAATGTTTGGACACGACGATCCTTAATTCCCATTTTCACAGGTAAACGACGATGAAATTTCGTCGGACTTCGTTTCACTCGAGCAATGTTCTCTGGTGTTCGAACTCTTTTCGGATAGTTGCGGCTTTTGTTCGCTACAGAGCCCGCTTCACGCCGTCTTGGCCACTAAGTTTTGCATTGCATACTTAGCTGGAGGTTTTGCTAAAACACTTCCAGTCTTAAACTCTTGCGCAAAGAGTTCTGCGCAAGTTTTTCACGAATCGTGCTTCGCATAACACTTTACAATGAACACGCGCTGTTTTATCGTGAGAAGCATTTTTGTGTTGCATTCAACTGGTCACTAAATTTAGGATTATATAGCAGTGGGGCTATTGTGAGGTTGTAGGTGTACATGCAGCTCACCTCCTTGGAGCTGTGCCTGAAATGAGCTGCACCACCTCAAGATGGGGATTCGAACTCCCTTTCATAATGTTTCAGAAAGGACAGAAAATCCTTGTTTGCAATTTTCTGAAGCACTTGATGATGTTCATTTTTTAATCGTCACAGTTGAATGAGGGGTGAGGAAGTGGTGGCCCACAGCTATACGAGGGATTTATGAGGCATGTTACTAGCAGATGTACAGAATACTAGTATTCTAGACATAAGATACTGTAACCGTCCAGGCTTCTCCAGCCCTACTAATTTAATATAATATCATTTTACGCGATATCATTTGATATCAAGTTTATCCGCCATCGGCAATTATTCGTAATAACATATTAATTCAACGTCAATCATTTGTAATCAAGGCCTTTTGGAATCATATTGTATATATGATAACATCGTTTTATTATTCAAATTATTATATTATGTAGGATAGGAATTCATTATGTTGTAAATACGGTCAATATGTTGAGACATAGTTGTTTTCATTTCATCTCATATTTGTGTATACGGAAAGTTATTCTTAAAGCTGGGATTTTGCGTGACTCATGGGTTTGGCGAAGGCAGTAAACAGCGACCCGCGCGCGAGTTTTGCATACCAGCAGAGTACATCATCACCACGCCTACTGGGCTCGACAAGAAAGAAGAGAAGGGGGGATGATAATTCGATCTACGAATCAGATGTTTCGTTATATAGAGATCTGAGATTAAGCTGTTACCTAGATTGGGGGAGCCCGGTGATATTATCAAGTGCGGAGCGAGATACTTACGGATACTCCATCACTTCTACTTCTACTGTGAACATCTACTTTGAACGACGTTATTTGATTTTTGAAACAGTGTGTGGTCGCTCCGCGACATAGTTATTTTTGTACAATGTGTTGTCGCTTCGATACAGTTCTCAGCTGCGGTAATGTTATCGGATCTGCGTGAAACGAAACAAGCTTACGGCTTGTGTTATTTTCAGTAAATATTCTGGACGAAGAACTATGTTTAGTTCAAGTCTACGGAATTTGGTACAAGTCTGTACCGTATAAATAGTATAGGTCAGTTGGATTGAGATTTCTACTAATATGGAAAAATTCATATCTCTGAATTTTCTCCTCATACGATCAACGCTGATCAGTTTTTACAAGTATAGGGCGAATGTCTAATTTAAAGACTAGGCAATGTAGGAAGTGCTAGTCCAGATAGCCCGTACCATATCAGAGAAGGAAGGAAGGATGTCCATGGAGCAAATTCTACATCGAGAAGAAGAGAACGAGTAACCACGGAAACCAGATGACTTCAACGGAAGCTGCAATTGGTGAGCTTCAATTAGAGAAAGCAAGCAATAGTAAATTCAGTAAAGTAAATTATAAATTCCTCCACGCTTTAAGGAACTTTTCCGATTCATCTCATTTTTTTGTATAATAAATTCATTTGTATTTTATATTGCGTTAATTTTCTTTCTTAAGCGATACTTAATGCTTAATTATTTAAAATCCTACCCCTGTGATTTAAGTATAAGTCTCTATGCTAGTAAATATAAATTTTGGTTTACAGTTTTGTTTAAAACTGTAACCCTGGCGCCCAAACATCACATAGAGAAATGGGAAACCATGGAATGCTAATTGTTTCTATTTGCGTGGCAATTTGCTGGCAAGCCACAAATAGTTTATTTGATATTCATGTGTCCCAAGATAATAACTTTCATCTCCCCAAGTGTTTTGGTGAGGGGTTGAACAGTTACAATATGGATTGGACACATAAATGACGATCACTATCACCGAGACAGAATAACTCGTCAGTGAATACTACGGAATGCTTTCGGTCCTCCAAATAGTCCTCTTTCAGCATCACTGGATGTATCTTGAACGCTGGGGTTTCATTCGTGGAAATCGGCCAACATGATCCCGGTTCTGTTACTCAGCAACAATCAGATGGTGTATTTTGACACGGTTGGTGCAATATTATGAAATGTTGTGTGGTTCACTTTGTTCGTTATACCAATATACCGATCTTACCGTACCTGCTCAGACCATGGATACAAACATGGACTCTCTTATTACTAACACTACCACTGACATTGTTGAATGGTTTGTATTTCATGTCCAATGCTACGGAGTAAGAACACATTCGTACGGAATTCAGAGTCTTTTTAAGTCATATTATTACACGATTTATATGTGTCTTCGTCTCCTGTACATTAGGCGGACTTTACTACAACGTCAGAAAATCCAGGACACTGAAAACAATTCGTCCTATTCTGGTTATTTCAAGCCTTGTAAGTGATGGGCTGGAATTTTGATGTGTTATTTTGTTTCGTCCAGTCATCTTACGACGTCGTTATCAGGTACCATCAACATTAAAGACTGTTAATGGAGTGGTTTATGTGACTGGAACGGGACGCGCTCCGTCTAAGGAAAGTTGGCAAAATTAAATAATTTTCGTGTGGCTATTTCTAGCCGAGTGCAGCCCTTGTAAGTCAGACCCTCCAATGAGGGTGGGTGGCATCTGCCATGGGTAGGTAACTGCGTGTTATTGTAGTGGAGGATACTGTTATGTGTGGTGTGTGAGTTGCAGTGATGTTGGGGACAGCACAAACGCCCATCTCCCGGGCAATGGAATTAACCAATGAAGGTTGAAATCCCCGACCCGGCTGGGAATCGAACCCGGGACCCGAAGGCCAGTACGCTGACCATTCAGCCAACGAGTCGGACAGGAAAGTTGGTTACAAACCCATTCTCGGCTTCTGGAAGTGGTTTTCAATTGGTTCTCCCCACTTCAACTTCAAGTGGATGTTAGAATGGTTCGTAACATACAGAAATCAGGTATACCCTACCCAGTCCTATTTCCAGGTAATTAACAAATGAAGGGTCACGGGTAAAATGCTGGTAAGTCAACTTCCTTTAGAACTTAGAAAAACGAAGTGTTTCATTTCAGAACGTTACTGGATAAATAAATAAAATGTTACAAAATCATATGCTTTGATTATATGAAGTTCGAAATGTAGTAAATTGAATTGTGTTTTTTCCAGTGCCCAGCATATCGCCGCTAACTCGATTACGACAAAACGTTGCCTTACCTGGGTTTTTCCCACTGTCCCTTCTACACAACAGAAGCGCAGTTTATTACGCAGAGCAGATGACTGTTTACCGCTATGATCCAATGACTTCACTTGACGCAACAACAAGTTTCAGCAGAGGGACCCTTCATAGAGTTTCTGTTTCAAAATTTGAGAGTGTATGACTATAGAAACTCCAGAGTGGAAGAATGAAGTAGCCATGAGGAATTCGCTTATCCAACTAAATTACTTGGTACCCGAATTACTGTGTGTCAGTTATTTCAGTGCATGAGAAAAAAATACTCCAGTCGATAAATATATAACAAACCTAGAAGGCGACTACACTATTGCCAAAAGGGACGCTCTCTCTTTAAGAAGAGAACCCCTTCCACTGAGACAACTAGAGTTCTATACTTCAGAAACATATCAGAAGCGTGTAGCTCATTTAACAGCCCACTGGAAGAACTTGAAACGCAAGCACTGCTTATCATGAAATAGGACATCAACATGCCACAAAAGTCGTTTTGTGAAGTGGAAAATACACGATTTTACAGCAGAAAGGCACTGAATGGTTATACGAATTTTCTCCGAGTTTTATCGCTGGCTGGACGCCACAATTCCGTCCACGTTCTTCAGACTAAACTTCATAAACCAAGTATGTTACATTTTCCATTTCATTCCGATTCACTTCCTTGATCTCTTCTGTCCATTACCTATAAATTGTTATAACAAATCCTAAAACTGCCAGTCCATTTACGTTTTCATCTTAAGAACTTCAAATATTTGGCAAATTACCAATTTTCTGAATTAGGCCTATAAATTGCATATCTTTTTGATTTAAAGCTTACTGATTTTGTGTTATCTATTGATACTAATTGCACATTTTAACTAGGCTATAACTCAGAGTTAAGGGTGCATTGTTAAGGAAAACATGACAGTGCTAATTTACACAGGATTTCAAAAAAATGTTAAGATACGATATAACTTATTAGTAATTTTCATTACTTTCTAAATGAACTACGGCTACATTGCTGAGGAAATAGCTAGAATGGCCCTTAAACGTTGTATAGACTCCAGTGTCCCTTAGTTCAGCACGTAATAGAATAGAATAGAATAGAATAGAATAGAATAGAATAGAATAGAATAGAATAGAATAGAATAGAATAGAATAGAATAGAATACTCCCATCCCCTAGTTCCGGATCTCCTGAAACTGTGGAGAGAGCACTCTTTTATTGCATTAAAGTTTGATACATGCATACATTTTCCTCTTATAATTATTTGACTATTGCTACACTAAGTATAATTTATTTTGCCCTAGACGTTAACAATGCTATATTGTCTAGGACAACATGTATCTTTCCTTAATTATTTAATGTTTACTTTTGTGTCACAAGTCTTTTTGGAGTATCTTACCATTAATTAGATGCCTTACTTAACGGCTGAATACACGACAATACAACAATTTATAAATTACTACATTCGAAATTTTAAAAAAATTTGATTTCCTAGTTGATTTACGTCGCACCGACACAGACAAGTCTTATGGCGACGGAAATTATTTTTAACCCACGAGTAATTATATTAATTATTCTAAAATACGCAGGCCTCTTATCCATCTGATCCTTATCATGAATTACTCTCGTTTGTATTTGTTTTGCTATTAAAATACAAAAGAATGCTCTTCTTCCCGACGTAATCCTATCTTTATTTAATATTTCAGCAACTGTATAGAATTGTCTCTCTCTTTCTCTTTTTGTTTTATATTCACTTCTCAGATATTTTACTCTCAATTGCTTCAGTTGCCCTACAAACTCGTTATAGGTGCGCTTCTTCCATTTCCATTTCTTCTCCACATAGTAGACACTGATTGTCGTTACTTCTCTCTCTCTCTCTCTGACTCTTATTTTTATAAATTCCCGTTAGCCACCACACCATTCCTCTCACTTCTCTGTTAGGAAGCCTCTCTCTCCTTATTGACATATTTCGCATGATTTTACAAAATTTCAGCAGTGTCCTTTTAGTTCCACATTCTGCCACAATCGTCTGTTTCCTAATATCCTTCACTCTGATCATTACCTTCTTGCTGAATTCCTTATCTTTAAACTGAATCTCTTTGCCTCAGTAGCTTCCCATTCCTATTTTGTCGAGCATCACTTTCACTTTCGTTAGCTAGTAATCATCCTTTAAGGCCCGGTTTCACAGTTTGAGTTTAAGCCGAAGCTTTAGTAAGCCACGCACGCCGCTTAAGCAAGGCTTACTCTTTGGCTTAAACACTACGAGTTTCACAGTAGGGGGACCATGTGCAGCTTTACTAAGCTGAACATCTCCGAAGTTGGTAATGCTTGCGCATGCGCAGTGATTCAGTTCTCATCTTTGTTTACATCCGTTGCCTATGATTGATTGACTTGTAGGTTATACATCGTTTCTAGAGGGCAAACGGTTGGAAATAGGTATATACCAGTGGCGGCTCGTGACAAAATTTTTAGGGGGTTCACAACATTTTTGTTCATGTCTCAAATCAGCAAAAAAGTAACATAGGTACATAAATCATTTCACTAACAGTTCCTTGTACGGTTCCTTCTTCACAAATACTTTGGTAGAACCCCTGTAACCGAGGATAAATTTTATACGAGACTAATTTGTTAGTGTAGAACAAAAGTAAAATTCACAATAACTTTACTACACTGAGATTATTGAAGGATGCGAGTACTATTCTTGGTTTTCAAACAGCACGAATTTCACCTGGGTGTTAGTGTAGAACCAAACCAAACCTCATGGCCTACCAAGCGACTGCTGCTCAGCCCGGTGGTCTGCAGATTACGAGGTGTCGTGTGGTTAGCACGACGAATCCTCTCGGCCGTTATTCTTGGCTTTTTTGACCGCCATCTGACCGTCAGATAGCTCCTCAATTGTAATCACGTAGACTGAGTGGACCTCGAACCAGGCCTCAGATCCAGGTTTAAATCCCTGGCCTGACCGGGAATCGAACCCGGGACCTCCGGGTAAGAGGAAGGCACGCTACCCCTACACCGCGGGCAGGCTGTCTTAGTGTAGAACAGTAGCAAAATTCATAATAGCTTTACTGCACTGTGAACACTGAAGGATGCGAGCACTATTCCTGGTTTTTAAACAGCACGAAGTTCACCTGGATATGACGAGAAGCATAGAAGGAATGTGTACCGCATTTACCGGTAAATTTTTTAAAATAATTATTTCCGAATTGACCCCAATAGTCTCAACATTATCTCGATTAGTCAGGTTCTACTGTTTCACATGGTAATTATTCTCATTTTGAAAATTATAGCCACTACTCTAAACAATTTAGCATGCAGTACAACCAACAACACTAGATCATGCTTATTTAAATGATAGGATTTAGATTAGCAACTCACGTAAATACTGATTATTTGTACAGGAAAGCAATCCTTCTGTCCTTCAATCGCGCAAATTTTTCAATCACTTTACGATTGAAGTCACTGATGATGTTGACAAATCTCTTCTCAATAGCAAGCATAGCCAGCGCTGACAGTCGTTCTCCAGTCATGGTGTTCCTCAGAAACATTTGAATTCGTATTCAAAGTAGAAAAACACCTCTCGGGCTCCGCTGTCGTAATTGGGGTTGTGACAACAATTCGGAGTAATTCGCATACTTGTGGAAATGTGTACCTATCCAGTTCATTGTCAAGCAGAAACTGCAACATGAAAATGGCCCCATCATCTTTCTGAAAGCCATTTCTCATATACAATACTTCTAGTTCAGTCTTCAGCTGTGTCTTATTTAGGCAGGGATACATATGCGCCACTGCATTCAGTTCTCTTTCTGGAAAAGAGTCTGAATAGACACCAAAATGCCTATTCAGAATTAGGGTACTAGCGAAATCTGCCGGTAATGTAATGCAATAGTAGCTCCTGGGAGGCTGTGGCTAAAGGGGAGGTGGCGGACCCTTGTGGTCAACTGTAATACTGCCACTGGGTTGAGGGTGGCTCTAGACGACAAGGCACGTACCTTACCGTGCTCCTCGCTAATGGGAATATCAGTGCAGAAAACCATGACGTCATCTGCTTTGCGCATGCGTATAGTCTTCAGCACAATAGCGCATTATCCAGTGTGCTCGCTGCACTGTCAGTCAAAACGAACAACTGTCGGTGTAACGGAGCTATGATATAAGTCGATTCCTGAATGCTTTCGATCGATTGTCGAAATCAGGTCGAAAGAAAAGAATGAATGCGTAAATATGTAATAAAACTGGGTGTTCACGTGCTCCTGTGCTCCTGAGAGCCCACCGCCACTGGTATATACCATCGCGGACTTTTTTGTAGAGGTTTCTGTGCTCTACAATTCGTACACTTACACTTGGGGTCTATCGTTGATGGTTCACGCAGCGTAAGCCAAGAAAGCAAGTGACCGACCGACATTTTTGTCTCTTGAGCCTCGAAATATATTCAGAAATATAAGTTATTTATTAATGTTATTGGTTTTACGTCCCACTAACTATGAATTTGAGCACCTTCACCACAGGACTGAGACAGGATCGAACCTGCCAAGTCGGGCTATAAGAGGGCCAGCGCTCTACCATCTGATCTGAATCCTTAGCTTAAACCTCAGTTTCATACAGCTTAAGCCAGTCACAGATAAGCTCGGCTTACCACTTGCACTCCCCACTGTGAAACTCGTCCAGAGTTTAAGCTCCCGCTTAAGCCCGATCCAAGGCTTAAGCGTATACTGTGAAACCGGGCCTTTAAGTGTTCCTTCTGTTGTTTGTATGCTAAATTCAGTATTTACCTCCCCTCTCCTCTTGTTAATCTTAACCAATATTTTATTACCTTTCTGGCTATATCTGCTTGAATGATTATATCCTCATATAGTCTTTTAACTCCACAATTGGCCGTGAACTCGTATGATGTTGAATATGAAAACTGCTACCCACGTCCAGTGTTCTTTGTTAGTTATTTGACCATTGCCACATAAAGTAGTAACGGAGATAGGTCTAGGTAAATGAATAAATTCTACTCATTTTATATAGGTCGTTAGTTGACGGATCTCTTTATAGAAATATCCGCCTGTGTGTGACAGTAGGCAGTTGGGAAACATCTCTGTACGTCTTACATTCATTGCATTAACTATACTTACGTCAACGAGTACCATCCATCGACGCTTGAATGAGTCTGGGCTACAAACACGGCGTCCATCGTCATTCCCGTTTGTCTCCGACCCCTCAGGATCGTTTGGCATGTCGCCAGTGGTAGAATGAACGCCGTAATTGAGGCCATGAATGGCAGTGCATTATCTTCTCTGACGAGACCTGCTTCCTTCAGGGAAAAATAAAGGACGCACTAGGGTTATGCGCCTTAGAGTCAAATGTCATGATGTATCTCTTATTTGTGAGAAAGAAAGTGTTATTGTATGGTGTGCTATCAAATACTACTCCAGATCATATTCATGGTTGCTAAAGGCATAGAAACATTAGTACCAACCATTTCCTTCAAACATTCCAGGCACCATTTTATTACAATTTCATGTAAAACTCATGTCTAATTTGTCGGCCTGTGAATTCGTCATACTTAATTTAGTGGACAGTAGTAATGAGCTGATACTTGGACAGTTTCTCTAGTGATATAATCAACTGAGTCTAAGCAGTTTACTTATGCAGTTCGATGAAGAGTTGTGAAATGTGTCTCGGAGAGTTATTCATATCAATGATGGAATACTACTTTGGCTTCTTATATTAACAAACTGACTTTGAACCATTCTTCTGAAGATACTAAATAATGCTTACTTTCATATGCGTATCCACAAGAGGCAAACGACTTAGAACATTTTTTCTCTGGCAAGCAGTAATGTTGATATAGATGTTGATTCCCATAGGGAATCTGAAATATTTGTCCCGAATGAGTAAATTATCTGATGTCCAAGCTGGCATCAATTTTTGGTAGTGAGACAAAGTCTCTCATAGTGCATTGGCACTGCCGGTGGCTTCAAGTAGCCTACGCAGTAGCCTCCACGGTATGCACTAGCCATGCACCTTGGTAGGTGTGCTAGGTACCAACTGACGAGCCCAACCTAGCACACGGGGGCCAAACGCTGAAACCAGGAATGAGTTAGCTGGAAAATTTATAATGTCCAATAACGGACCATTTATATTGGTGTTATAAGCAGTAATGTTTCATAAAGTTTCAAATCTGTATGTGACAAAGGTGTTTCCTTTTGTGATTTCGATCACATTTTAAGGTATGTTTCTTAACGTCACAACAAACCGGAAACGATTCTTACTGAAAAGAAATTACTTTGATTTGAGGGTTGCCATGATCGGTAAGTTGATGGCGTAACTGTGTTTCATTTTCAAGATTTAAAAGTTTCCTTTCAACAACAATATATTGTTGCGTTTATATAATTTAGTATAGTATAGTATAATATTACTGCTATCAACATTGTATTTTAGACGTGGTCACCATTGTCCCTGAAATTGAACTCATCTTTAATTTTCAACATGAAAGCAAAGTGTAATATAAAACTAATTTCTATCTTTTGACGGAGTGACGTATCGACAACATTTCTGTTGGAAAAAATATTATTTAGAATACGCTATCTTCTGAAATTAAGATTATGTAAAACATGCAAAGATTTAAGGGGCAGTAACTTATCGAATCTGAATGTTTGACATCTCACGGGGGAGAGTGGAATACATATATAATAAAAGTTGTAATGCTTAACATAGAGACCGAACTCGATAGTTGCAGTCGCTTAAGTGCTGCCAGAATTCAGTATTCTGGAGATAGTGCGTTCGAACCCGACTGTCGGCAGTCCTGAAGATGGTCTTCCGTGGTTTCCAATTTTCACACCAGGCGAATGCTGGGGCTGTACCTCAATTAAGGCCAAGGCCGCTCTCCTTCCCACTCCTAGCTCCTTCCTGTCCCATCATCGCTATAAGACCTATCCGTGTCGGTGCGACGTAAAGCAACTTGCAAAAAACTTAACATATAATTTTTATTTAAAAGCTAAATTATATACTAATTTAAAATAAAATAGTAGAATATAAAGTAGCAGAAAGTGGTAACTACCTAGTCGTGAATTTTAACTTTAAGTAAAATTAGTTCGCCGTATTTCCTAAGCAGCTGAACATATCGTCAGACAGAGGAGCAAGCTTCGTAGCCTGAATATTAACATGAAAAATAATGAATTAAAGGATGAATGAATAATTGAATGAATGAATAAATAAATAAATAATTAAATAAATAAATAAATAAATAAATAAATAAATAAATAAATAAATAAATAAATAAATAAATAAATAAATAAATAAATTGAAAATGTAGGAATGCAATTTTGTTGTAAGACGACTTCATGCACACGAACGTAATGCATTAAGACTGTGATTCAAGAAAAAATAGTAAAATTATCGAAGATAAAACTTTTGTTGTTGTTGTTGTTGTTGTTGGTTTAACGTCGTACCGATTAAGGGCCGGTATTATAATGAGGGTCTAAACTGAAGATTGTGTTAAACTGTAACTTGAGTTTAAACCGATGTTGAGTCTTATAATGACCGGCCTAAGTTAAACTGAGGTAAAGAAGGAAATACATATATACGATCTTGGTAGCAGTGACCTACGAGAAAAAATGACTGTCGATAATGTTTTGTTTACTTCTTGTAGGTAAAATGGAGGATAAAAGCAATAGACTTTGTCCGAATTTTATTTGTAAGGAAATAGAATTGCTTGTGCAATTAGTACAGAAATATTTATATAGTCCGTGAAACAGTGGCCTTATGAATTCCTCCAAAATCTCCCATTTTAATAAACATACTACGAGAGGTATAAAACCGCAATGCTATTAATAGCTGACTGAGGGGTTCTACAGCATGATTTCTGAAACAGAAGGAAGTTACTTTATTTTCTAAAATTTACACTTTTGACATTCAAACAGTTCAAAACATTTTTACGTTCTTACCTTTTCGTTGCATGTTTTATTCTAGCATCAATTTGCTGAAATAGGGTTATGAAAGTCCGTTTTGTAAGCCTAAACCTATTTAAAATTATTTTTCATTCCATAGATGGAAGTGAAGACCCCTTGCTCGAAAAACTCGTAGTGCCCGTGGTCGTTCAATAATTTGAACCACTTCTTCGTCATCGCTTAGTATTTCTTCAAACACCTCAAAAGTATCTTCGAGATCCATTCTTTCTGCCATGTTGTAAGGTTATGTATTCTTTAACTTCAGTTTAAACGCTAGATGAGTGGCAGTAAAATTAATCTCTAGTTAAATTTAAGTTTTATAATACGCGACTAGAGAGCCTCCGTGGCTCAGGCGGCAGCGAGTCGGCCTCTCACCGCTGGATACCGTGGTTCAATTCTCGGTCATTCCATGTGAGATTTGTGCTGGACAAAGCGGAGGCGGGATAGGTTTTCCTCCGGGTACTCCGGGTACTCCGGGTACTCCGGTTTTCCCTGTCATCTTTCATTCCAGCAACACTCTCCATTATCATTTCATATCATTTATAAGTCATTAATAAATCACCTTGGGAGTGGCGACCCCATTGTAATAACAGCCTATATATCTTTCATTCATTACATCCCTGACCCGGTCAAAGACTGGAAAACAGGTTGTAGGTTTTCGTTTTCAATATGCGACTAATAGATAAACCGAAGTTTGGACTGAACCCACAGTTTAAACCTCTATTATAATACCGGCCCTTAGACAGGTCTTACGGAGGCTGTGAGAGGGAAGGAAGAGAACGTGGCCTTAAATAAAGTACAGCCCCAGGATTTGCCTGGTGTGAAAAATGGCTAACTACGGAAAACCATCTTCAGGACTAACGACAGTGGAGTTCGAACCCACTATCTTATGAATACAAGCTAACAGCTTACACGGTGTGGACCGCACAACCAATTCGCTCGTTCGACGATAATATTAAAATTCCAAAAGTAGAAGAGGTGTAGCAGTTACCGTAGAATGTCAGCGAATTGTCTGGCAGATATTGACATAATATTGAATAAGGTGGAATAATGTATATAATATAATGTACATAATGTATATATTTGAATGTAAGAACAGGTTCTGTTGCAGATGGGGACGCCAAATGTACCGTTCCCAACTAATATTGCTCGGAGATCCTTGTGGGCTTCCGAATGATTCAGCGACTATTTCACTTCACAGACTGCAAGTCAACGAAGCTGCACTGTACTCTGCATATTGAACTAGTATACTGCGACCAGTCGCATGCAGAAGGCTGGATAAACAGTCCATGATCTGAAAACGGTATAATTTGCGCACCTTCAAGACACCTTTTCATATCTCAACAATCTACAATATGACCAATTCCTTCTTGCTTATCCAATTTCCATTTTCAGTAGTGCATGTCAAGTAGTTACAAAAGCATACCAGCTATGACTTCGCCTCATAAAAGCATTAATAATAAAAATCAATTTTAAAGAGCAGAGCCTGTGATTCAACACAGAAGGTGATAACTAATAAAGTTCTTACATTTCATAAATTCCTGGGCAGTTGATCTCGATATAAGTAGCTTTAAACCAGGGCCTCTCAAACGCCAAAAATCTCACGCGTGCAATCTGAGGCGCAGAGTTCCTGTGCACAGTGCATCTGTCCCACTCGGCTCGGCTCGGATCAACACTTCGTCTCTGGGCTACTCGGCTAAGCTCGGCTCAACTCCGCTCGGATTTGGAGCGCTACGGAGCAAGTGAGGAAGAGGGAGACAGGCGGAGCGAGCGAGACAGGCGTGGGGAAAAAGAGAGACAGCGCTATTGCTCCAAATCGAGGAGTGGGGGTCTGCACTCTGGTCAACCAAGCGAAGTCGCCTTTTGTACCGTGCACAGTGCATGCACCCTGAGAGGCCCTGCTTTAAACGGCCACAATCATTTAATAGTGACTATACATTTGGAAGAGAAAGCCACAGCAATCACTTGCAACCATTTTGATGTGACGACATATGTTCCATTTCACTCAACCAGACAATTCAGAAATTAGAGCTAATTGGGCAACCAACTCCAAGCTTAAATGGTTAACGTACTGGCCTGTGGTCCAAGGGTCCTTGGGTTCGATTCTAAGCTGGGTCAGAGACTTTAAACTTAATTGTTTTATTCCGATGGCTCGGTGGCTGGGCGTGTGTGCCACCTTCAACATTCTAATACACGTTCAAGCCGCCTATGGCGTCAACACCTGCTCCAGGCCTTTCCGGGGGCCATACGCCACTATTATTATTATTATTATTATTATTATTATTATTATTATTATTATTATTATTATTATTATTGTTACCGTGTTTTAGCGGTAGGTAGAGGCGTAAGAAGGTGCGGGCGTGAATGGGTTTCAAACTACGGAATCAAAGTTAATGTAAAAGTAATTTAAAATTTAACTAGGTTATATTTTCTTTTCAAAAACAAAGCAATAACAGACATGGCAGGTACAATGTAGCAAAACAAGGGGAGATACAATATTTACAGGTTTTGGGCTTCACGCCCTGACTTCTGCGATCAGCTCAGTTTTACCACAAACACAAGTTTTAACAGAGGGGCAGAAAACCCCATTCATCCCTAGGAGCCCCTGGCTCCGAATTACACAGAAAAGCCTCCACGAGGCATATGACACTCCATTTTCAAAAGAGCGATCCGCTCTTAAAATTTAAGCCTCTCAAAGGCCACACCAAACTCTACCCTCAAGCTGTCCTCTAAGGACGTATTCACAGGGGTAAAATACCCAACCTACAGAGGTCTATTACATGAAAAGAAGGTTGATTACATGACCTCTAAACTAACAATTTGAGAGGAGGCGATCTTGCACTCCTAATACACTTTGTTTTTTAAAACCTAATCTGGCTCTGGGCCGCTAACGCAAGGGCTAATCCCATACTACAGAGGTGACTTAGAGAAGAACACTTTACATTACATAAACGAAGAATAGTTTGAGAAAATAAGTTCACCTCAAAACAAATGTGAGTGGGAGCTCGAGAGGGTTAGCACTCTCTATCCCAATATGTAGCTTTACAAGAAAAAGATGAAAAGAGTAATTACATTTTAGGAAAAGGTTACATGATGGAAATGCTTCGAACCCGCCGCGAGTGTTAAACTGCCGACCTAGCAAGAAAAGAAGTTATTAATAGGCCATTACCTGGTGTTGAACGGCTGAAGAAGAAAGAGGCGCTTCCCGCCTCCTGCTATGTACTTAATACACTGAAAGATGGAACAGAAGTGGCCCGGAGCCCCCAAAATCAGCAGTTTATATCCTCTCGCGGAAGATTCTAGGCGTTAGGGGAAATAAAACACCCTCCCTCAAAGTTTTTATTGGCTAGGGAAAAGAAACCCCTACATAGAGGAAGAAGAAACACATTATTGGTGGAAAATTAATTAAAGAAATTCGGGATTGGCTAGATCCAAAATAAGGGGAAAAAGAGGGGTATACAGCCAACTTAAACCATGACAGAAAGAAATTTAACAAAGAACAAACTCTTGAAATAAAAATTTCTCCAACAAAATAGTTCTTTGATTTCGCACTAGGTTGCACTATTGTAATTCTTCAGTAGTGTCCTCTAGAAGAGAAAGTTCACACTTCTTACTTCAAGCGAAACAAAAACACATCAAAAGTGACACAGTTCAAAAACTCAAAATTTTCCACGTGGTGACATCTTCTGAGAAAGTAGAGAATTAATAGAATAGATAAAGTTCAACCTTCCTCCAGAAGAGGAGTTTCAACTGGCGCAACTTTTAAATAAACGGTGTAGAGGTGTACCGCCCGGTACAGACCTCCCCCCCCCCAAAAGTTCCTCCAGGGGTGACACATGAAATCAGTTTGAAACAAAGTCCAAGTAATGATGTTGATACGAAGATAGATAGCAGAAGCATTTACAAGATTTCTTAATTCAGTTTCAAAATGTTGTTGTTGCAGGTGAATGAAAGTCTTTATGTTTGTAGAATTTGAATTTCTGAAGATAAACTTTTAATACTTAAAGGTGAAGAAAAATTTTGCAATGTCCACCAAATATTGTAGTTGACTTCCCAAGTGTAGTTATTGCTTATGGTGACTGTCCATGTAGTTGATGTAGATTGAGTCGAATGGCCGGACCGGCCGTTGCAGCTTGCGTCCAACGGAGGCCGCTCGGACCCCTCAAGTACCCTGAGATACCGCTCGCCCGCACTATGAGGGGAGCAGAGGTGTTGGAGTACGCCGCGCCCGCGGTGAACAGATACAGGCTGCGGGCATGTAGCAGGTCGTGCGCCGCACATCAGCCTTGGCCGGGAGGAGAGCTCCGGCTCGCCGTGCACATGTCGTCCTCGCTGGAGAGGAGGGGGCCCATCCCCCTCCCCAGTCGCTGCACGGCGCTGCGCGGCTGCGGGGGCGCTGAAACATTAAAGCTAGGCGGCAGAATTGTGTTGGACAATCATCTTCTTTGAGGGTACAGGCTTGTGGAGAGGTTGAGGGGCCAGCGGCGTGTAGATATCCATGGCATTTACTATTATGAAGCCACAGTGTAAGGTGGAGCAGGAGACGGGAGCGTGGTAATGGCCGTGGCAAGAACAGGATGGCAGTTTAACGGGTCGGGGCAGGTTTTACACAAGGCTTACATCTAAAACCAAAATATTACAGAAGGGGCAGAATGCCTTAAAAGTGAAACACACACAAAAAAAATATAACCTTTATATCCTTTCAAAATAATATGAAGCAAGTTAACACAGAAATTACACCGGTTTCACCTGGGACAGGTGAACTCCAAATATCCTCTCGGTGGCTGGATTACTTAGCAATAAGGTAACCGGCGTAAGAAAATCGAGAATGATACAAGGCCCATGAAATCTGGGGGCAAGCTTGCCCGCGGGAACAAAATTTTTGACCATAACCTGGTCACCTACCTTCAAGGTGGTGGGTCTCCGTCCACGATCATACCTTTCCCTAACCTTTTCATGAGATACTTTAAGATTGGCTTTAGCCTTCTTCCAAAGATCTTTAGTGTTGTCCGGATCTATTGTCTCGGGCAGAATGTCATTCAGAGACCAGAGGTTAGAGAGCGGCGTGTTGGGAACGAACTTAAACATCAAAGAAGCTGGAGTAAATTTGTGTGATTCATGAACCGCCGAATTCAAAGCAAAAGCTAACCAATGCAGGGACGTGTCCCACCTAGAATGATCTTCATGATGATAGGCAATAAGTGCGGACCTGAGATTACGGTTAACCCGTTCAGCCAGAGATGGTTGAGGGTAATAAGCAGATGTAGTTACATGAGAGATGGACAAGTCAAAACAGAATTTACGAAACAGATTTGATGTAAAAGCTTTAGCATTATCAGATACAATATATTGACACGGACCAAAAGAAGCAAAAATAGAATTTAAGCAAGTAATGGTTGACTGAGCGGTAGCCAGCTTAGTCGGAAATAACCAGGAAAATCTTGTAAAACCATCTACACACACAAAGATGAACTTGTTGGCATTGCCCTTTGACTGGGGGAAGGGTCCCACATAATCAATATACAGGCGTTCCATGGGGCGCGACGCTTGATGAGAAGACAAAAGGCCTACTTTAGTGGACATGGTGGGTTTACTGATCAAACAAGATTTACAAGCTTTTACGAGTTCCCGAATTTCACCGTCCATACCTTTCCATATGAACATTTCACGAATCTTTTCACGAGTTTTAAAGATTCCAAGATGCCCCCCCAATGGGGTCTCATGATAGTATTTGAAGATCATAGGTACAAGAACCGCTGGAACAACAACTTTCATCAACTTATCATGCCTCGAAGGGCAACATAGAACACCATTCCTCAGAACATAAGGGACAGCATGTTCCCCAGAAGAAAGGGTTTCCATTATCGGAGCCAGCGTCGGATCTTCACGTTGGTATTTCTCAATATCCCTAAAAAGCATGGGAGCATCTGTTAAGATGGCATTAACACCAGATAGTATGGACTCGGAAGGTGATGAACTGTCGACCGGTTCATGGGTCTCTACGTCGTTATGAAACATACGGCTGAGTCCATCGGCAACAACATTTTCAGTACCTCTGATATGCCGTACATCGAATTGGAAGGCAGAAATACGGATGGCCCAACGGGCTATACGACCTGTACGACGCGGCCTACCTAAGACCCAGCTTAAGGCTTGATTATCTGTCTCCAGATCGAATTTGACGTGTTCCAGATAGAGACGGAACTTTCTAAGGCGAATAAGACTGCCAAACCTTCAAGCTCATATATGGAGTACTTTGCTTCTTGAGCTGACAATGTCCTAGACGCATAGGCGATGGGTCGCCTCCCTAGTTCAGTCTCTTGAAGAAGAACTGCAGCTACTGCTGACGACGATGCGTCGGTTTGGACGATGAATTTCTTCGAGAAATCAGGCATAGCAAGTACAGGGGCATTACAGAGAGCTAATTTCAGATCTTCAAAAGCGGCTTGTTGAGAAGGTCCCCACTCGAATTTGATGCCTTTCCTACGAAGAAGGTTTAAGGGCGCCGCTCTATTAGCAAAATTAGGAATGAACTTCCTGAAGAAATTCACCATGCCAATGAACCTGGCGATACCTTTAATGTCCTTGGGAGGTTTAAAATCACGGATGGCCTGTGTTCTAGAATGATCGACTGCTACACCATCAGGTGACACAATATGCCCTAGGAATGACATAGAGGGCTTAGCAAAGGCAACCTTGGACAACTTAACATTTAACCCAGCCTTACGAAGGCGATTGAGAACTTCTCGCAAATGATCTAGATGTTCTTCAAAGGTTTCGGAAAATACGACGACATCATCCAAGTAGTGATATAAGTACTCAAATTTGATGTCGGAAAAGACCCTATCTAGTAGCCTAGTGAGCACAGCTGCCCCCGTGGGGAGCCCGAAAGGCACGCGGTTGTATTCGTATAAGTTCCAGTCCGTGGCAAACGCTGTAAGATGTTTAGACTCTTCGGCAAGGGGAATTTGATTATAGGCCTGATTCAAGTCCAAGATGGTGAAGAACTTGGCCTTACGAAACCATGAAAAGCAAGAATGAAGGTCGGGAAGGGGCACAGATTGCAACACCACCTTCCGATTGAGAGCCCTGTAATCAATGACAGGCCTGAAGCCTCCTTGGGGTTTCGGGACTAGAAAAATAGGCGAAGAATACGCTGACTTAGAGGGCCTAATAATACCATCCTTCAACATCTGATCGATGATTTCTTTCAGAGCCTTCATTTTAGATGGAGATAGCCTATACGGTGGAAAACGGACAGGAATCGAATCCGTGACCTCAATTTTGTATTCAATAAGGTCAGTAACACCAAGAGTATCAGAGAACACCTCGGGAAACGACTGACACAATTTGCGAATACTATCAGCCTGCTCCTCAGGTAGATGTCTAAGGTCTAACAACATCTCATCCTGGGTAGGCGAAATAGATGAACATGATGCAGAATTACACTTTAATAGAGGGATTTTACAATTAGAGGCAAATTTGAATGTGCACGACTTACTCTGAAGATCGAGCACCAGACCAGTGTGAGACATGAAGTCCGCTCCCAGTATGATGGGGCAAGACAAATGCTTGGCCACAAACAATTTGGTTTTCCATGTAAATTTAAAAACACGAATTTTGACATGTAAGGAACCTAGAATTTCTAATGGAGATGAATTAGCCGAAACATATTTAACAGGAGATGAGTCATAGTCAGGGAGTTTACAAACAGATTTCAATTTAGAATACCAATCAGCCGAAATAATGGAACAAACACTGCCTGAATCTAAGAGAGCTGTTATAGGCTCGTTATTCAACTCAATCCTAAGAAAAGGAACAGGTGCGGGGGTATCCGCCGCAATCCTAAGACACTCTCTGGGGCATTCAAAAAAAGAATTTGAAGATTGCTCATTCCCTGAATTCTCGACCCTTTTGCCCGGGGCTGAGCCTTGGAAAGCAGAATTAGTCGACTCAGCCGAAGCCGCTAGTCACTTTTTATTATTGGCATAGGTGGAATTTGCACCAGAGCAGGAGGGGGTGCTATTTGAGTTTGGGCAATTCTTGGCGATATGTGAGAAGGCCCCACACTTAAAACAGCCTTGTGATGACCCTGCTCCATTCCTTGTCCCACTTGACTTGATCAGAGGACACTTATTCCGCAGATGGTCAGGCGACCCGCAAGCATAACATTTACGAGGATTGACTGGTCGGCGAGTTGGAGGCCGAGTGTTACTAAAGGAAGGCGGGGGTTCTTTCGCGACACGCAAAGAATCGGCGTATCTAACTCCTTCCGCTGAGACGGCCAATGCTTCAAGTTCAGAGAAGGTTTGCGGACACGCCGCGAAACACAAATATGACCTGTAGGATGGCGAAATACCTTCTACAATAGCCTGCACAATCTGATCTTCAGGAAAGTGCAGAGCAAACACCCTAGTGTAGAATTTAATATCTTGTATGAAATCAGCCAAGTTTTCATCCAAGCGCTGTACACGGTAATAGTACTTCTGAATCAGGGAGGACCTGGCCCTAGCCGGGATGAAGTTAGCTAGCAAATGGGCATGGAAATCCTCAATAGATGATTGCTCGGCAATGGCTCTTACGATTTTATCAGAGAGAATACCAATAGCATACGGATAGATAATTTGCAAAATTTGACATGGCGAAAGAGAAAAAACCAGAGCATGATCCTGAAATTCCACTAGAAATCTTAAAAATGAAATTACATCACTGGTGGTGTTGACGGAAAACTTAGAGATACCTCTAAGCAACATTGCCAATGGATGAGGCAAGCTACTGAACCCAGGTGACATAGTCGTTAAAGGTTTCAATGGCAAAGAAGTTAATTCAGAGCGGATGTTACCCAATGACGCACGGCGTTCAGATTCGTTGTTCGATGGGGCAGAGATAGTTTGAGCAGCAACGGTTATCCTATTGACTTCTCCCTGAGGAGGCTCTTCATCACTACCTACGTTCACTGTGGCGGGTTGATCAGTTTTGGGAGGAACTTCGCCGGTTAGCAATTGAGTGACCTTATTAGACAATTCAGAAATAGTTTCAAGGAGCGTATTAGCGTCCTTCCTCTGAACGTCATTCACCTTTAGAGACAACAGATCATTAACTCTATTTGCAAAGTGATACAGCCTGCCTTGCACACGCTTAATTTGATTAGGAGACGGATCGTTTTCATCAAAAAAGCTGACTACAGATGC
Organism: Anabrus simplex; assembly: GCF_040414725.1. Taxonomy (NCBI): domain Eukaryota; kingdom Metazoa; phylum Arthropoda; class Insecta; order Orthoptera; family Tettigoniidae; genus Anabrus; species Anabrus simplex. Next base: position 970,523,900 of record NC_090266.1, on the reverse strand, counting down.
TAGCCCAGTAATATTCTCGACGATCGTGGAAAGAGAATCATCAATTTCTTTCTCTCCCAAATTGGGGATGGAAATGGGCAAATCAAGGGATTCTCTAAGCTTGTTGGTGTCGATTGCAACCGTGCCTCCAGATTGCACATTTCTGATAGTTAACTCGTATATCAACTCCTCTTTGCGCAAATAGTTAAGGAGGAGAACATCGCGAGGGCCGGGCATGATGACAGAACAATTTTGAAAAACTCAAAAATTCCAGCAACTGAGACAATTGTTAGAGTTCGAATCAAAGCAATGTTTAGCCGTCAAAAGGGGCTAAATTGAGACCCATTCAACCACGCTCTGCTACCACTTGTTACCGTGTTTTAGCGGTAGGTAGAGGCGTAAGAAGGTGCGGGCGTGAATGGGTTTCAAACTACGGAATCAAAGTTAATGTAAAAGTAATTTAAAATTTAACTAGGTTATATTTTCTTTTCAAAAACAAAGCAATAACAGACATGGCAGGTACAATGTAGCAAAACAAGGGGAGATACAATATTTACAGGTTTTGGGCTTCACGCCCTGACTTCTGCGATCAGCTCAGTTTTACCACAAACACAAGTTTTAACAGAGGGGCAGAAAACCCCATTCATCCCTAGGAGCCCCTGGCTCCGAATTACACAGAAAAGCCTCCACGAGGCATATGACACTCCATTTTCAAAAGAGCGATCCGCTCTTAAAATTTAAGCCTCTCAAAGGCCACACCAAACTCTACCCTCAAGCTGTCCTCTAAGGACGTATTCACAGGGGTAAAATACCCAACCTACAGAGGTCTATTACATGAAAAGAAGGTTGATTACATGACCTCTAAACTAACAATTTGAGAGGAGGCGATCTTGCACTCCTAATACACTTTGTTTTTTAAAACCTAATCTGGCTCTGGGCCGCTAACGCAAGGGCTAATCCCATACTACAGAGGTGACTTAGAGAAGAACACTTTACATTACATAAACGAAGAATAGTTTGAGAAAATAAGTTCACCTCAAAACAAATGTGAGTGGGAGCTCGAGAGGGTTAGCACTCTCTATCCCAATATGTAGCTTTACAAGAAAAAGATGAAAAGAGTAATTACATTTTAGGAAAAGGTTACATGATGGAAATGCTTCGAACCCGCCGCGAGTGTTAAACTGCCGACCTAGCAAGAAAAGAAGTTATTAATAGGCCATTACCTGGTGTTGAACGGCTGAAGAAGAAAGAGGCGCTTCCCGCCTCCTGCTATGTACTTAATACACTGAAAGATGGAACAGAAGTGGCCCGGAGCCCCCAAAATCAGCAGTTTATATCCTCTCGCGGAAGATTCTAGGCGTTAGGGGAAATAAAACACCCTCCCTCAAAGTTTTTATTGGCTAGGGAAAAGAAACCCCTACATAGAGGAAGAAGAAACACATTATTGGTGGAAAATTAATTAAAGAAATTCGGGATTGGCTAGATCCAAAATAAGGGGAAAAAGAGGGGTATACAGCCAACTTAAACCATGACAGAAAGAAATTTAACAAAGAACAAACTCTTGAAATAAAAATTTCTCCAACAAAATAGTTCTTTGATTTCGCACTAGGTTGCACTATTGTAATTCTTCAGTAGTGTCCTCTAGAAGAGAAAGTTCACACTTCTTACTTCAAGCGAAACAAAAACACATCAAAAGTGACACAGTTCAAAAACTCAAAATTTTCCACGTGGTGACATCTTCTGAGAAAGTAGAGAATTAATAGAATAGATAAAGTTCAACCTTCCTCCAGAAGAGGAGTTTCAACTGGCGCAACTTTTAAATAAACGGTGTAGAGGTGTACCGCCCGGTACAATTATTATTATTATTACTATTATTATTGTTATTATTATACCGGAAGCATTTAAAACGGCCGCCGTTTAAAAGTGATATGAACTCCGAAACCTCTAGTGGGAGAAGTTTGAACGTTTACCGTCAGATGTCTCTACTGTCAACTTATGTGCTCCCTCTGGCGAGAGGATGGACAATCAATTTTCAGGAGAAATTTTGTAATCATTGGTTGGTAGATTGTTTTTGGTATGCTAAGGTTATCAGCACTTCTATCTCTTCCCGCCAGCTTCCAATGTTAAACCAATCAGAATTTTGTGATATTTTTTTGATTATCCAATTATATTTGTGGATGTGTCCAGAGCTTCAGTCCAGAGAATTCTGAAACTTTCCTCTCCGCTATAAAAGCTGGGACCTTTCGGGCCATATTGTCTTTTGGTCGCTCCAGTCCAGCAGTAGAGTGTGTTCGTAGAGGAGGCAGGGGAGAACTTGCCTCGTCCATCTCCGGAAGGTCCGGAATAGTCTGAGAATGTTAACTCGAGGGGAATGTTTCAAAAAATCCTTTTTTAATGTGAACTTCAGATGTAACTTTTCAACAAGTCTAAAGACCTTAGTCAGGGAATAAAGAGTAGGAACCCTTCAACTTGGTTTTGAGGTGACTATGATTTCGTAAACTTTAAAATTTATCTCTTTCTTTGGTAATTTCAATTTTCTCTCCATGTAGTCGCCTCCGTAGTATAGGCTTAGCCTCTATAACGTTGGGCCATAAGCCCACATAGGGTTTTTAATGATGTTCTAGTGAATTTCAAAGGAGGGCAAGTGTTCGCCTCTTAGCATTTTGATTTTCTTTTACTTTTTCACGAAGGCCAGGTAGAAGGGTACGTATTACCCCTGTTAAAGTTAACTACTATTGTCCTATTTCCTATGTAAATTCGACTGTTGAGCAGATAAGACAGTGAATACGGTTTGTTTTGTAGAAGTTAGGTTGAGCCTTGCAGAGGCTTGAAACTTGTAAATTTCGGAGAATAGTCTCCCACTTAATTATGTGAAGCAAAGATCCTCCGTGTGAATAATGTAGAGGATGTGTGGATTTAATGAAGGGAGCAATGGTGCTCTTGCAAAATTGTAACCGAGCTCGATAGCTGCAGTCGCTTAAGTGCGGTCAGTATCCAGTATTCGGGAGATAGTAGGTTCGAACCCCACTGTCAGCAGCCCTGAAAATGGTTTTCCGTGGTTTCCCACTTTCACATCAGGCAAATGCTGGGGCTGTACCTTAATTAAGGCCACGGCCGCTTCCTTCCCACTCATAGCCCTTCCCTGTCCCATCGTCGCCATAAGACCTATCTGTGTCTGTGCGACGTAAAGCAACTAGCAAAAAAAAAAAAAAAAAAAAAAAAATTGTAACTTGGGAGCTTCAAGCTCATTTGTTAAATTGTTGTTGTCTGATTGTTTCTCTAAAATTGTTTCTCAAGCTCACGAGCTAACCTGATCTAGTCCATTGTTATTTGTTTAAAGCCTAAAATCTGAAAAGGAAAGAGATAAAAAGGGCAGAAATCAAATTCAAAATTTTAATTTAAAATTTGATCTTCGCTCTATCCACCCATTCATGCCCGCGCCTTCTCACACCTTTGCGTTCCACAGAATTCCCGGAACAATTATTATTATTATTATTATTATTATTATTATTATTATTATCTTGCCTTTTTTCTTAATCCGTTTACCCTCGAGGGTTGGTCCTTCCCTCGGACTCAGCGAGTGATCCCAGCTCTACCGCCTCAAGGGCAGTGTCCTGGGGCGTGAGACTTAGGTCGGGGAATACAATTGGGCTGGAGGATCAGTACTCACCCAGGCGGCCTCACCTGCTGTGGGCCTTGTGGGAGGATGGGAGGATCGACAGGGATAGACAAGGAGAAGGGAAGGAAGCGGTCGTGTTCTTAAATTAGGTACCATCCCGGCATTTGCCAGGAGAAGGAATGGGAACCACGGAAAACCACTTCGAGGATGAATGAGGTGGGAGTGAAACCACACGCCACTCAGTTGACCTCCCGAGGCTGAGTTGACCCCATTCCAGCCTTCGAACCAATTTTCAAATTTCGTAACAGAGCCGGGAATCGATCCCGGGCCTTCGGGGGTGGCAGCTAATCACACTAACCACTACAACACTGGATTACTATTACCTATGGTTGAATATTAATTCATTTGGTCCGTTAAACACGAAATGCGTCACGAGATATTTTACATGCCGACATCGTACGACATGGACTGGATGTTGGACTCTATTCTGCCTTTTATTTTTGCTAGTGGCTTTACTTCGCACCGACACAGATAGGTCTTATGGCGACGATGGGATAGGAAAGGCCTAGGGGTTGGGAGGAAGCGGCCGTGGCCTCAAGTAAGGTACAGCCCCAGCATTTGCCTGGTGTGAAAATGGGAAACCACGGAAAACCATCTTCAGAGTTGCCGACAGTGGGATTTGAACCCACTATCTCCCGGATGCAAGCTCACAGCCGCGTGCCTCTAACCGCACGGCCAACTTGCCCGGTATATTCTGCCTTTTAGAAGTAGAAATACTTCTGTCGAGTTTGAACTTAAGTTTTTATGATCCTGAGGTTGACGCTGTATCACTGATTGATAGAAAGATTTTGATTGATTTCCAACAATGAATTAAACGATGGTAGTGGAATAGTCCATTCATGGCACAGAGAGAACATCTCAGAAAGTCTTAGGAGAGAATGTAGAACGCAGACTCCCGCCCACCGTAGCTCATTCACAAGAAGAATCGATTGTCCGAGCGCCAACTGGTCTGGCCATAAGAACGATGTGTCTTTATAACGAATGGAAAGCGACTCTGTCTGGCGCAAAGGGAAGAAAGAGCGAAGATATGATATGATACATTTTGCTCGAATGTGGGCACAGTTTATCTAAAATGTCAGAATGGACGCACTGTGGGCGTGTGTTGATGGCTTAAGTACTTCATATATTATTGTAACTAGAGCTCACCCCAAGTTTCATTACTCAGAATTGTTGTCAGTAATATATTCAACTAAATAAAAACTTAAAAATGCTTCATGTACGCCATTCAATCTTAATATCGCACATGAATTTGTCACTAGTCGAAAATAACCTTATATCTTCTTTTAGTTCAGTTTTAAATACGCTAATAGACAGTTCATATACTCAGATATGATCTTTACATTATGGTCTATTTCGTATTTCTATGACTATATTGTTAACCATAAAATTAACTTACTTTTTGATAGTGGTTTAACGTCACACTAACACATCAAAAGTTATCTGCGACGAAAGGATGGGAAAGGGCGTTTGGAAACGGGAAACTACTGAAAACCATCTTCAGGGCTGCCGAAGGTGGGATTCGAACCCAACGTCTCCCTACTGCGAGCTCACAGCTATGTGACACTAAACGTACGGCCAATTCGCTCGGTAAACTAATTTTTAAGAATATTAATTATAATATTCTTAAAAGTTAAAATGTAGACAAATACAAGGTCGAGTTCGTAAAGGATAGGGCCGATCTCAGTGATGGAGTCGGCTAGTTGTTATCCTTCCCGAGGTAGCAGCTTCCATTTCGAAGGAGGTCGATGACATGTGAAGTAGTTTTAACTGCGACAACTTCAATTCTCTGGCTTCTCCTAAAAATTCTATAGCAAGTGAAGGAATGTTGGCCAGATAAAATAATAATAATAATAATAATAATAATAATAATAATAATAATAATAATAATAATAATAATAATAATAATAATAATAATAATAATAATAATAGTAATTGGTTAGAGACCGAGTGAGTTGGCTATGTGGTTTGGGCCACGTAGCTGTGAGCTTGCATTCGGGAGGGAGTAGGCAGCTCTGAAGACGGTTTTCCGTGGTTTCCGATTTTTACACCAGCCAAATGCTGAGGTTGTACCTTGGTTAAAGTCACGGTCGCTTCTTTCCAATCCTACTCCTGCCCTATTCGATCGTCACCATAAGACCGGTCTGTGTCAGTGCGATGCAAAACAAATAGCAAAAAACCAAATGGTTAGAACTGTATCGCACCTCGAAACTGTTTCCACTTTTTTCTCATTTTAGTTGATGTTTAGTTTTAATTAATTTTTTGAAGAATAGTTTTTGGTAAATTACGTTTTTGGTTGAGAATTATTTTACGTTGCACCTATCATCGTACATTTCGTACAGGAACCAAGTAACGAAATGACTGATTTATTTTGGTGGATATACTATAAGGAATTATCCTTTTACTGATGACTCGGCGATAGTGAGTATTCGTCCATGGCCTAGAGTATACATAGTAAGAACCTGAAAAGAAATTGAAAAAGTATATTGTAGAGATAGATATTCAAGTTAGAAATTATATACTAACGGAACGTACTTAGAAATATTGAAAGTCATGTTGCTGATGTTGTTTTAGTCATCAGTCCATAGACTGCCATGCCACTCTATCCTGTGCTAACCTTTTCATTACTACGTAACTACTAAAACCTACATCTGCTCGAATCTGCTTTTCGCATTCATACCTTGGTAGACACTTACGCATATTTCCACCTGAAATTCCTTCAAAAAACAGCTGAACAATTTCTGCGTGCAATAAAATGTCCTATCATCCGATCTCTTCTTTTCGAAAAATGTAGCCAAATCGTCCTTCACTCACCAACTGACGCAGTGTCTCTTACTGTAATTCGCTATTCGATCTACCCATCTCACCTTCATCATTATTCTGTGGCACCACATTTCAAAAGCTTCCATTCTCTTTCTTTTCGAGCTAGTTATAGTCAATGTTTCATTTCCGTACAGTGCCACGCTCTAGAAAAGAGTCTTCAAAAACGTCTTTCTAATTCCTATATCAATATTCGAAGTGAGAAAGGCCTTCCTTGCTTATCCTAGTCTGCATTTTATAACCTCCTTACTTCTGCCATCGTTAATGATTTTACTACACATCTACTTCCTTTAAGACTTTATTTTCTAATCTGATATGTCCTGCATCACATGACTTCATTGTCGGCCCCGCGGAGTAGGGGTAGCGTGCCTGCCTCTTACGCGGAGGTCCCGGATTCGATACCCGTCCAGGTCAGGGACTTTTACCTGCATCTGAGGGCTGGTTCGAGGTCCACTCAGCCTACGTGGTTATAATTGAGGACCTAATCTGACGGTGAGTCTCCCCGGTCTAGAAAGCCAAGAATAACGGCCGAGGGGATTCGTCGTGCTGACCACACGGCACCTCGTAATCTGCAGGCCTTCGGGATGATCAGCGGTCGCTTGGTAGGTCATGGCCCTTCGGGGCTGTTGCGCCACGGGGTTACATAACTTCATTCGACTGCACTCCACTACTTTGGTTTGGACGTATTTATTTTCATCTTTTACTTCTTCCCCAAGACTCTGTCAATGCCATTCAGCAATTTCTCTAGATCTTCTGAAGACTCAGATAAAATTACAATATAATAATAATAATAATAATAATAATAATAATAATAATAATAATAATAATAATACCGGGCGAGTTGGCCGTGCGCGTAGAGGCGCTTGCATCCGGGAGATAGTAGGTTCGAATCCCACTATCGGCAGCCCTGAAAATGGTTTTCCGTGGTTTCCCGTTTTTTTTTGTTTTGTTTTTTGCTAGGGGCTTTACGTCGCACCGACACAGATAGGTCTTATGGCGACGATGGGATGGGAAAGGGCTAGGAGTTGGAAGGAAGCGGCCGTGGCCTTAATTAAGGTACAGCCCCAGCATTTGCCTGGTGTGAAAATGGGAAACCACGGAAAACCATCTTCAGGGCTGCCGATAGTGGGATTCGAACCTACTATCTCCCGGATGCAAGCTCACAGCCGCGCGCCTCTACGCGCGGTTTCCCGTTTTCACACCAGGCAAATGCTGGGGCTGTACCTTAATTAAGGCCACGGCCGCTTCCTTCCAACTCCTAGGCCTTTCCTATCCCATCGTTGCCATAAGACCTATCTGTGTCGGTGCGACGTAAAGCCCCTAGCAAAATAATAATAATAATAATAATAATAATAATTGTATTTGCATTACGTCCCACTAACTACTTTTATGGTCTTCGGAGACGCCGAGGTGCCGGAATTTAGTCCCGCAGGAGTTCGTTTACGTGCCAGTAAATCTACCGACACGAGGCTGTCGTATTTGAGCACCTTCTAATACCACGGGACTGAGCCAGGATCGAACCTGCCAAGTTGGGGTTAGAAGGCCAGCGCCTTAACCGTCTGAGCCATTCAGCCCGGCAACACAACAATATATTCGGCAAGTCGCAGGGTTTTGATTTTCTATCCTTGGATTGGCATTCCCTTTCCAAATTCCTCTTTGATTTCCTTTACTTCCTGGTCTATGTAAACATTAAAAAGGAGGGGGAACAAACTGCAGTCCTGCCTCACTCCTTTCTGGATTGCTGCTTCTTTTTCAAAGCCATCGATTTTTCTCACTGCAGACTGATGTTTGTACAGATTGTAGATAATAATTCTCCTTTCTCGGAATTTGACCCCGATCATCTTCAGAATCTCAGTTATGTAGCGGAATTATAATTGGAAGCAAGTGGCTGTTTAAGACTTCATCTAGGATGGCTGTAAAACGAAATAAAAAGAATGATATATAAAATCTAAAGCTGAGAAAATTTAGGTTCAGTCTGCGTTATTCTGCAACGAGATTAGTTCTCAGAGCAAAATTCCCCATCAGTAAAATTATACGGGCCACCTAAGGCGAAAGGGAGTTAAAGCTGAATAAATTCAGAATTTTCGATTCATTAGTGGAAGATAGAGTGAATGCACTGTTGGTTGTAACGAGAATGCTTCACTCAGCGCTATGCAGGGGAAAAGAATGATAATAATAATAATAATAATAATAATAATAATAATAATAATAATAATTGTTACGGGGTTACCCGTGGACCAGCAGAGATGAAAGAAGGTGCCGGGATGGATGGGTCAAACTACAAAGTCAAAGTTAATTTAAAATTTTAACAAAGGTTATATTTTTGAAAAATAACAAAACTTTAACAACTTTTCACTTAGTGAGATAACAATGACATATCAGGTACCATGACAAGGTTTAGACAAAGCAAGAAAACCCAAACTTTAGTGACTGTTTAGTAACCAGGGCTTCCAGCCCCTCGCTTTACATTACCTGAGCTCTCAGCTCAACTTTACAAAGATGACAATTTTACACAAGGGCAGAAATTCTCTAATACATGGAGCTCTTGCTCCCAATTTACAATATCAAGCCTCCTAGAGGCATTCTTACAATACTTGAAAAGAGCTGACGTGCTCTCAGTATTCACATCCTACTCAAGGCAACACCATGTGAAAGCCTAACAATCACTGGTCTCACAAGGCACTACTTACAAATAGCCATCTTATTACACAGGGGTATCTAGTACCCAACCTACGGGGCCTTAGTAAAAAAGAACAGGTTCAATAAACGGCCCGAGTACAACAGGAATGGAGTCGGAGATTGAGCTCCACAAAAAATTTAAGACCTATAGGGCACTTGGCCAACGAAACAGGGGCTAATCCCAATCTACTGAGGTAGCGCGAATGGAAATCACTTTAATACATTGCAGAAACAAATGCGCTACCTCAAACCAAGATGAAGGGGAGCTCGAGAGGGTATATCACTCTCTATCCCCGGATTACAGTTAAAGATTTATGAAAATTTACATGAGCCGAACGGAGAATTACATTTTAAGGAAGTTGGTTACATAATTAAAGTTTCGAACCTTTCCCTCGGGTTAAACTGCGGAGCTAGCAAAAATGAAGATGTGAAGTGGCCATACCTTGTCGGAGTACTGCTGCCTGATGAAAGAGGCGCCACCCGCCCCCTGCTTAACACACTCACTAAGTTAGACGACGATCAAATGGCCAAGAGGTGAGAAAATCTGCAGTTTCCTCGGGGAAAGTCCGAGACCTTTCACGAATAAAACAGCCACACCCTCACAATTTTATTGGTGGATGAAAAGTTTACAATCAATATCGAAGAAGAAATATGGGATTGGTTGAAAATTAATTCCATAAATTCTTGATTGACTACATTCAAAACTGGCGGAAAGAAAAGATAAATATTGCCAACCTAAAAGATGAATGAACAAAATTTAGTAAGGAAAAAACTTATGAATACAAAATTTCTTCAAAAAAGTTCTTTCACTTCGCACCAGGGTGCATGATCATAGTTTTTTTAGCGGTGACATCCATGAGAGAATGTCCAAACTTCTTGATAAATGGAAAACAAAACAGTTGAAATTCACACAGTACTGGAAACTTCACAATAACAAAATTTTAGTGGTGCCATCTTCAGAGAAAATTTATAAGTTGGTCCAGTTTCAAGTTCAGTGTTTCTCCTGTAGAGGAGTTCTTTAAGGCGCAAGTTTTAAATGTGCGGCGTAGAGGTGTACCTCGCTGTACAATAATAATAATAATAATAATAATAATAATAATAATAATAATAATAATAATAATAATAATAATAATAATAATAATAATTTCGCCTAGCTCTATCGGTCCCAAAGGGCCTTTGGCCTACCGAACGACCGCTGATCAGACCGAAGACCTGCAGATTATAAGGTAACGCGGTTATCTAGATAGGGGCCGCCATCTCACAATCAGTTAGCTCCTCGTGTGAAATGAGTAAAGACGTATTCTGAGTGGACCTCGAAACAGCCCTCAGGTCCGGGTAGAAATCTCTGACCTGGCCAGGAATCGAATCAGGGGCCTCCGGGTAAGAGACACGCGCGCTTTCCTACGCTGTATTATTTCTTCTAGTTAGAATTAAAAACAACTAATACGGTCTTGTTAAATGTAGGTTGTGCCTAGAGAGGCCAGAAGTGTAAATTGTGTTGAGCAAAGACGCCCTTATCACAAATGTAAAAGTTAAATGTTGCCTTGAGTAGGCGGTAAGGGTATTGGAGCGCAGTGTCCTAGGTAACATTACAAAGCATTGAGGCTCTGCCCTGTAATGCAAAAGAGATTTGGTGAATGCTAAATGGTGCCTTTGGAAGGTCGTAACTTGTATCGTTTGGAGCAAAAGGTGCTCTTGGAAATTTTGTGATTTAAATTGGAAGATTCGTCTCCTTGAGTATCAAACTAAGCGCAACTGTTGTGATTTTGGGACTTTGTAAATTGGGAGCTTGAAGCTCAAATTGTAGTTGATCATTTCTTGGTTAGCACTGTGCCTGAAATCTTGTTCTGTCACCAAGCGAATTGTTGTGTTAAAATTTAATATCTGAAAATAAATCAAAAGAAATATAACCTTTATTTTTTGAAGTTTCAAATTAATCTTTGACTCTCGTAGATAGACCCATTCAAGCCAGCACCTTATTTCACCTCTCTGTTCCACGCAACCACGGTAACAATTATTATTATTATTATTATTATTATTATTATTATTATTATTATTATTGAGCCGCCTCTGTGGTGTAGTGGTTAGCGTGATTAGCTGCCACCCCCGGAGGTCCGGGTTCGATTCCCGGCTCTGCCACGAAATTTGAAAAGTGGTACGAGGGCTGGAATGGGGTCCACTCAGCCTAGGGAGGTCAACTGAGTAGAGATGGGTTCGATTCCCACCTCAGCCATCCTCGAAGTGGTTTTCCGTGGTTTCCCACTTCCCCTCCAGGCGAATGCCGGGATGGTACCTAACTTAAGGCCACGGCCGCTTCCTTCCCTCATCCTTGCCTATCCCTTCCAATCTTCCCATCCCCCTACAAGGCCCCTGTTCACCATAGCAGGTGAGGCCGCCTGGGCGAGGTACTGGTCATACTCCCCAGTTGTATCCCACGACCACGCGTCTGAAGCTCCAGGACCCTGCCCTTGAGGCGGTAGAGGTGGGTTCCCTCGCTGAGTCCGAGGGAAAAACCGAACCTGGAGGGTAAACAGATGATGATGATGATTATTATTATTATTATTATTGCATAGCCTAGTGCTACGTTTTTCATTTTTTCTGCTTGTTTATAGTAGTAACAGCTATTGAATATATTTTGTATATACAATTTGTTACTTTCCCTTCATACAATATGTGTAGAAGTTCACATTCGTACCTTACCAGGTATTATAATTTTATAAACTAGATGTGCAACACCATGTGAACATTTGAGTCCTTTATTTTCCAGTGGCGGCTGGTGGTATCTGAAGCTGGGTGTTGCACCAACATTTTCAGTGTCACATTTTTATAGCTTACAGAAATAACAAGAAACTCTATTATCGTTAAGTAATGAAGTACATTTCTACTAAAACTGTAATATATCTGTCAATTACAACCCAGGAAATAAGAGGCTAATTTAACACTGTAACTACAGTTACTCTTAATAATATCGTTATTGGCTTTACGTCCCATTAACGACTTTTTACGATTTTTGGAGACGTCGAGGTGCCGGAGTTCGTTTACATGCCAGTAAATGTACTGGCAGGAGGCTGACGTACCACCGGACTAAGCCAGGATCGAACCTGCCACATTGGGGTCAGAAGGCCAGCGCCTCAACCATCTGAACTACTCAGCCTGGCACAGTTACTTTTGCCTCACTTGAATTGAAAATTTGCCACCCTGATTTTCATTGAAGCAAGATGTTGGTAATATTGTGGGTGGTCTGGTATGGCATGGAAAAGAAATTACCCATTAAGTTGGCCGTGTGGTTAAGGTCGCATAGCTGTGAGCTTGTATTCCGGGTATAGTGGGTTCGAACACCACTGTCTTAAGCCCTGAAGATGGCTTGCCGCGGTTTCCCCATTTTCACACCAGGCAAATGCTGTGGCTGTGCCTTAATTAAAGCCACGGTCGCTTCCTTCAAACCCATAGCCCTTTCTTATCCCATCGTCGCCGTAAGACCTATCTGCTTCAGTGCAACGTAAATTAAAAATATAAATTTAAAAAATGGAAATGAATTACCTTTGCGAGAGGAGAGAAAGTAGGAATGAAGTAATTTCCGCAGAGTGGCGCAATCTAACGGGGACATTTGGAACTGTTTCTCGATAGGGGACTGGCTAGTCTCGTGCAACTCCCTGATGCTTCACAGGCTTAGGCTCGTCCCTGCTGAGGTACATCGTGCCGCGCTGTCCGCTAGGGAGTTGCCGTAAGAAAGCAAACCCCCTGAGTTTGATTCAAAGCCAGCAGCGTTTGTTGGTCCGTTCCGAAGTATTAGTACAGCGAATGACCAAAGATGGTTGATTTTAACATGTTTTCGAATACAGGTTAGGTTTACAAAACTGAAATATTAGAAGAAAAGACCACAAATGAAGTGCAAAATTATTGGGATTTGTGCAACCCGGCAACAATACCACGCACCGCCCCTGTATATTTTCATTATTATTAACATTTCTTTAAATGTCCTGTAGGACTATATAGGCCTGCAAGCACAATACTGTAAGTTATTGTAAATAACTTTTTCAGTTTTCTTCAATAATATAATTTGCCACTCTCCTTTTCCATTCAATTCCATTACAGGAAGTCATTTTACAACTGGAAATCTTAAAAGCTAATCAAACATTCAATAAAAGCTAAATAACAACTTCATAATAGACTCAAACCACAACTGGATGTCATATTTCCACTTTTAATCACGTTTATAAAACCGTGGTAACAATATTTTGTCTGGGCCAATGACCTAGATGTTACGCTCCTTTAAACAACAAACATCAATATTTTGTCAAGTGTGCCCCAAAATCTCGCCAACGCTTTTAGGCCCAAAAACTCGCTAATTCGCTTCGTACGAGAGAGAACGTTTTTGGTCTTTGGACGGAATTATGCAGAAATTCCTGACGATTTACACAAGAGATGGCGAAATATACGTACCCGCAATCTTAACGTATTGTTAATTGAAGACTTAAAATGAACAGTAAGTTGATTTTATGTTATTTAGTCACAACTGAACACCGTCCTCCTTTATCACGCATTTCTCCTGTATTTATGCCTTTTTGGGCTCTCTTTCTACTGGACAGAAGCATCATAACTATATTGTAGTCTCTAACAATGTTTACATGTAAGAATTTTAAACCATATCAATATCTACACAGTTTTAAAAGTCCTTTATTTACATTGATTACAGCGGAGCGAGCTTTTTGCCAAACAGCTGAGATTTCAACATACTCTGCTCGCTACAGTGATTCGCTCGCAGGCGGTGGTGCCGTTGCAACTTCTAGTGTATTTATTTACTAACTCTATGGTCCATTTAATCTTCAGTAGCTCCTCAACTGTGGTTGGAGACGGAAAGGGCATCCGGACATAAAACATGCCATATAATTTCATCTCACTGAGCAAGTGGCTGTCACACAGCTATCAGCTTTCATTCGGGAGATAGTTTCTCGTAGCTTCCCATTTCTGTGTCTGGGAGACGTAAAACCAGATTGTAAAAATATAATTTCATCCCCGACTTCATCCCCGAGTCCATATCAAGAAACGATACTAAGGCATAGACATATAATTATGGAGTAGTTTTCGCCATGAACTAGAGAGCCAGAGTAGAGCAGTGTTATCGGGGACTAGAGAGTCAAAGTTGAGCAGTTCTTGTGTGCACTAAGGAACCAGAGTTGAACAGTTCCTTCGTGAAAGAGGGAGCGAGGGTTAATTAGTTCTCCCATGAACTAGAGACCCAGAGTTGAGTAGTTCTATTATTAACCAGGGAACAAAATTTAAATAGCTCTATTGTGATCTATGGAGCCAGATTTGAGTAGTTCTTTCATGAACTAGAAAGCCGGAGTTTCACAGTTCTATCCTAAACCTGGAACCCAAACTTTTATTATGAATTAGGGAGCCGAAGTTGAGAAGTTTTAATGTGAACAAGGGAGCCAGGCTGTAGTAGTTATCTCATGGACTTGGAAGGCAACACTAAATAGTTTTATTGTGAACTAGGGACCAAAAGTTGAGTACCATTAACGAGAACTACGGGGTCAGGCAGCGATAGTTCTTTCGTGGACTAGGGAGCCTCATGAATTAGGGAGCCAGACAGAGTTAATTGGTTTTATTTTTTGTCCTGTGGTAGTGTTTATACCTATGTGTTTCATCACAACTTTCTCATAATGATGGGATAGAACCTTGTTTTGATCCTGGAGCACGTACAAAAATCTTGGTCTATATTAATTTAGTTTAACCATATTCTCACCGTATCTACGCAATGAGTGTGTATAAATATAACAACAAGGGGCTTACTGTGCAATTGTCTTGTCCTCTAAACTGATGCGACTACACAACTAAATCACTACAGAACATGTAGAATGGATATAGTATACCACGACGCTTACGTGAGGCTCACTTTACTAGCGCAGAATATCACGTTGCTCGGCGTCCAGCGTCAAGTGGACCGCTCGATGAGGTAGTTAGTGGTTATCGGGTTCCGGTCTGCGTGAATGGCGCCTACATGCGCCAGGAAGTGCCGCACGCCTTTCACTTCAGAGTAATCAGCACTAGTGGAAACTTTCCAAGGTCATATTACTCCGCAGGACCTTGCAAGCCCAACCTTATTCCTCATACAACAAGAAATATTTATGTAAACTTTTCATCGGAAACCGAATCCATTAGATGCTCTTTCCACCACGATACGTTGAAAACTCAAGAAAGAAATCATTACCGTTGGCCGTTTGTTTCTGATATACATTGATCAGTACACATGTTACAGGGCCAATGACCTAAATGTTAGACCCCTTAAAACGAGAATCAACAGCAATAAAATAATATGATTGTCACATGCCAAGGGTGAAAAAAAAGGCTCCGTTAAGAGTTCGTTATTTTTAGTCTTCTTTGTAGGAACGTAAAACCGGCATGGTCCGCTTGATATAAAGAGCACGTGACCTCCAGTTTTACGTGCAATGCGAACAAAGGGGCGTAACTTCTTTTTTCTTAAATCATACACTCATTAACTTGGATTCGATCCGCGGCCACCTTGGTGAGAAATCATCGGCTAACTCGATCCTCGCATGATATCGAAATTGATAGCGAGGTTCGTGAGGTGAGGTGATGATTCGATTCCTGTGGTCGGATTTCCAGGAAATACGTTTTCATGCTTATCTACATCAGATCCGGATAAATATTGTGATGAAGTCTTTCTTAAATACTATACTGAGTTATTTATCTACTGTGTGCCTAAATTCTAGATCACGCACCTGCACGAACATTATGACAGTGCCGATCATTAGACAGATTTCATAATGTGGTCGTGGTTCTGATCTCGGCCAGTGCATCAGTGGTGATTAAAACTAAATGTAACGTACTTATAGTTCAAATTTCATGTAAAACTCGAGGTCCCATGGCTATAATTACGATATCAAAAGTCACTTTTTAGCTAACGACCTTGATTGATTGATTGATTGATTGGTTGATTGATTGATTGATTGATTGATTGATTGAGTGAGTGAGTGAGTGAGTGAGTGATTGATTGATTGATTGATTGATTGATTGATTGATTGATTGATTGATTGATTGATTGATTGATTGATTGATTGATTGATTGATTGATTGATTGATCGCGTTTTTACTCTTCTGTTTTCTCCCCATGTCATGTGGATGTATTTCTGCAAGGATCCAATCCAAACGTTTCGTATTTTTTCCTATACAATTCTGCTACAAGAGATCTCAGTCTCCGTGTTTATGAGGATGTATGTGTAGTTTCGGTTGTCTCCCAAGCTAAGTAACGATGTGCCTAAATGTATCAAGTAACGGGTAAATTCCAAAGAATATATTATTGAGAATGATGACACGCACATTTCGCCAAAGACTTTACAACTGAATTACAACTTCTGCGTCTAGTAATGGTTTACTATTTAATTACATGAATTACTGTGAATCACAAAGCTCATGTCTTTTTTCCCCCTCGTATTTAGACCTAGTAAGCTTTGAGAAACCTGGGATGTTTAAGAACTGTATAATTTTATATATTCTATTTAAATCATTCG
Source organism: Anabrus simplex (assembly GCF_040414725.1). Lineage (NCBI taxonomy): Eukaryota > Metazoa > Arthropoda > Insecta > Orthoptera > Tettigoniidae > Anabrus > Anabrus simplex. The sequence goes on along the minus strand of NC_090266.1, from coordinate 970,507,211 downwards.
GCAACTCTTACACCTACTTGTTTCTGTAGCTATAACCCTCCAAAACTTCTCCTTCCGAAGTGCACTTCTGTATTTCCATGACGGACAGACGAAGAACACGCCATGAAATGTAAAAAATAAAAATAAAAGATGGCGTTAGGCTGTCACTATTGTAACGGCCGCAGGGTTTTGAGGGTCCGTAGACTTACTTATTAAATTCTTTACTCTATACAACTGACGACGATATATTCACAAAGACGACTAACCTCCAACTGACCGTGCAAGTCAACACAGCGCCATCTTATAACAGAATATGCGTGTGATCTCACATATTTAGCACAAATTTTGTCTTACTTTAAAGCGCTACTGTATTTCATGAAAAGTATGATTCAGATTTTCAAGTTTTTTTTTTTTTTTTGCTAGGGGCTTTACGTCGCGCCGACACAGATAGGTCTTCTGGCGACGATGGGATAGGAAAGGCCTAGGAGTTGGAAGGAAGCGGCTGTGGTGTTAATTGTTACAGATTTTCCATAGCACCTATGTGACACTGCACACTTCAATAATTAGTTTGCATTGTATTTTTATACCCTAGTATTTGTAAAAAAAAAGTTTTATATTTTCACTTGTTTCAGTTATATATATTTTCCAGAGATGTATTTTTTCTTTGTTTTTGACTTTGAAAATCCGTTGCATTTGTGTGCATAAAATTTATTGTAATTTGGAAGTATACTGTAAGTGGAGCTGTGATCTGTTACTAGGGTTGCCAGAAGTCCCGTATTAATCGGAATTTCCTATATTTGAATATCTGAAATACTGTCTCGTTTTAACAGCACCATACGGGACGCCCTTTTCCTCCCATATTTAAATACTACTACTACTACTATGTATTCAGGGCTGAACGCCTGTTATGTTCATTAATAAATACAATACAATACAATACAATACAATACTACTACTACTACTACTAATGGGTTTTTCTTTCCACTAACTACTTTTACGGTTTGCGGAGACGCCGAGGTGCCGGAATTTAGTCTCGCAGGAGTTCTTTAACGTGCCAGTAAATCTACCGACACAAGGCTGACGTATTTGAGCACCTTCAAATACCACCAGACTGAGCCAGGATCGAACCTGCCAAATTGGGTTCAGAAGGCCAGCGCTCAATCGTCTGAGCCACTCAGCCTTATCCCACATTTAAACAACTCACTTCTGCCATTGTTAAAATTATCTATTTGCAGTGAAATTTACCGATCCTGCATTTCAGTACATTATTATTCATCAAGCGATTGTCCGACTCGTTGGCTGAACGGTCAGCGTACTGGCCTTCGGTTCAGAGGGTCCCGGGTTCGATTCCCGGCCGGGTCGGGGATTTTAATCGTCTCTGATTAATTCTTCTAGCCCGGGGACTGGGTGTTTGTGTTTGTCCCAACACTTTCCTCTTCATATTCACACAACACACTACACTACCAACCACCACAGAAAAACGCAATAGTGATTACATCCCTTCATATAGGGTTGGCGTCAGGAAGGGCATCCGGCCGTAAACAGGGCCAAATCCACATGTGCGACACAGTTCGCACCCGCGACCCCACAGGTGTGGGATAAGCGGTAGAAAAAGAAAAAGAATTCTTCATCAAGCGATTCTGCGTTATGATCGAAACGTGTAGTAATCGAGGGAACCGCTGGCGCCGAGCTCAAACGCGGGACTCGCGGGAGCGAGACACAGAGGCATCTGGTTCTTTCATTTTCAAATGCTAATAGCAGAGTTGTTAAAGCTGGCAGTTTGTGTTGTGCTGTGGCGGGGTGAGAGTGACAGAGTTCATACTGGTGTTTTAATAATGTGTGATTAAGGGAGATTAAGCATTATTGAAAAAGGCTAAAAGTGAAGAAAATACGCGTTTTAAATTTTGTATGTAGAAAATAAAACAGCAATATACTGTAAGCAAATATCTTTATGTCATGTCGACATGATCTGTCCCTTATTGGCATTTCACAAACCTGACAATCCTATGTGTTACAAACAATAAATAAATAAATAAATAAATAAATAAATAAATAAATAAATAAATAAATAAATAAATAAATAAATAAATAAATAAATAAATAAATAAATAAATAAATAAATAAATCTTGCTCCACTAAAACAGACGCGAACCACTATCGAGCAAGACTGTACTATTCTGTTCTTAGAGCATGAATACTTTAGAATAATATCTAAATAGTCGTCGACAACGAAGCAGCGAACTTTTCACCAACCTTTTGGAAGCCCTTTCGGTATTTCCTAGAATGGTTGAGTGAGGCAGACCGGAAACCTCCCAGTCGGGCTGAGGGCGTGTGATGGCCTATCCCTCTACTGTGACTTGTTCTGGAAGACGAAACTAGTGCGTTAGTATTATGCACGCACCCTGAAGGTTTTATAACCTTATCACCAGGTATATAAAAGCAGGCTCACCGCGAATAGGTATAGTGTGTTGAAGAGTAATGCTGGTAGTGTTAGTGTGTAATGAGATGAGTGTTGGAGCAGTGGTCGTCGTTGAGTCGTGAGTATCGAGAGTTGTCCTGGTTAATGATTGGTTTTGAGATGTGTTGTATAGTTGTCTTGCCGAGTGATACATGTTGAGTAGTTCAGTGTATGGGGTCGGTCGCTTGAGTTAATTGTAAGAGATATCGGACCTGTCTGGAGTCGAGCCAAGTGTGTAACAGTCGTGCGTTCTGGTAGTCAACACACGTGTATTCGAGCCTCTCTGCTACTGTGTGAAGAGTAACGTTGGGGCATACGAATCGAAGTGTGAGGAGTTATGGGAATGAAGATTACGGAAGGAACCTTGGATCAGGTAAAGACTGTCCTTCCTGAGACCCGCTGTAAGGACAAGAGACTTTTGTAAATAGCCATTAATTAGTGAAATGTTGTTATTCGTGATCGAAAAGAAAATGTGTGTATCTTTCAGAGAGTATTTCATTCGTAACAACAGATCCTAAGACAATAACAACACTAGACATGATATTCTTTTGGGTTTATGCTCTGTGAAATGAAACGAACTGCAGGGAAACCTTATGTTGCAGCCCTTGTAAGAAAGACCATCCGACGATGGCGGGCAGCATTTGCGGAGTATGGGAAACTGTGTATTGCTGTGGTAGAGGGTAGTGTTGTGTGTGGCGTACGAATTGCAGCGAGATTTGGGACAGCAGAAGCACCCAAACCCCGAGTTAAGGGAATTAACGATTTAAGATGAAAATCCCCGACCCAGCTGGGAATCGAACCCGCTGGCCTCTGAACCGAAGGCCACTATACTCGCCATTCAGCTAAGGAGACGCACACGTGTTCAGTAACACTGGATATATAAGTAGTTACAAGGGCAGAAAGTGAGGTTTGAAGTATGACTTCAGATGTTTACGGAATATTGAAACGTATACGTGAAAATCTTTCACTTGTGTAACGTACTGTATTTTATTCCACACGAGTTGAATTCCTTTATTTTTATTTAAATAATATTAAGATGAACACTTTATTCTAGGCTCACCATTCAAATAGTCGACGCCACCCATGAAAAAATGATCTACTTCAAGAATCATTCCGTAGATATATTGCCTTGCCCACATAACGCAGTGGCACGTATCTAAGTAACTGTTTAACATACACTGAAAAAGGTTTCTGACGGCGTGTATTTATGTAGCTAGAAGCTGAGAGTCGTACGGAACTACACTACAGTAACGTAAAGTTCCACTTTCCATATGATTTTGAAGAACGGAAATACTAAACGATTGTCCGCGCGGTTTAGGTCACGCTTGCATTCGGGAGATAGTGGGTTCGAACCCCAGTGTCGGCAGCCCTGAATATGATTTTCCGTGGTTTCTCAGTTTCACACCAAGCTAATGCATGGGACTGTACTTTAAACAAGGCCACTGTCGATTCCTTCCCACTCCTAGCTGTTTTCTATCCCATCGTCGCCATAAGAAATATCTTTGTCGGAGCAACGAAAAGCAACTTGTAAAAGAATACAAACTATCCACCCCCACCCACCTCCAGGATAGTGATCGTCAGCGAAATCCGTTATGTTCCTCGACAACATTCTGGCTCACCTCACCATTAGCTCCGCAGTCTTGTCATGTAATATTATTCTCAATTATTCAATGTCTTATTGTAATTCATAATGTCACCATTTATCATTGTATGTATACTTTAATCTTTTCAACAGTGTTAAACAGACAACAGGTTTTTTTTTTACATCTGAATTTATGTTAGTTCTGCTAATTTATTTTGTTGTATCTGCCATTTTACCAATTCAGTTCTGTGTTTCTTTTTTTCTTTGCTATTTGCTTTACGTCGCACCGGCACAGATAGGTCTTATGGCGACAATGGGACAGGAAAGGCTTAGGAAAGGGAAGGAAGCAGCCGTGGCCTTCATTAAGGTACAGCCCCAGCATTTGCCTGGTGTGAAAATGGGAAACCACGAAAAACCATCTTCAGGGCTGCCGACGGTGGGATTCGAACCCACTATCTCCCGGATGCGAGGTCACAGCTGCGCGCCCCTAACCGCACGGCCAACTCGCCCAGTGTTCCGTGTTTCTAGTGTACTCAAATTTCAAATGCAAGTTTTCTCTTATGGCCAACCATAAAAAAATCAGAAAACAAATAAATAAAATATATCCTCCTATGAAGTCCCCTTTACCCACAAACATGATAAAAACCTACCTATAAATAATTCAATACCTTTCCACCCACCTCACCCTTCCGTCTCTCATCCTTTACCACGTCCAATTTCCTGGCCAGAGAGAGGGTACTGCCCTTTGCATGGCCCATCCTACCCTCTCAAGGTGGGGAATTAAAGCATCCTTAATAAGAATAAATTGTATATTGTACCAGGAACGCACGGTACATGAAGTATTTATTAAGGGCGATGTCGTATAATCATCACGCGCGACGAGAACTCCAAGTTCGATGTGTTTACATCTGTCACGACGAGCGAGCATGAGGACAAACAGCTGTGTGACGTATTGCAGGAGCGAGGTAGACAAACCCGCCCAACTCGTCAACTTGCTTTGTGACAAGGACTGGATTTCTGGAATAACGAGTCAGGCATTGGAGAACTTTCGATTTAGAGATTTAGAAAACCGAGCTCGATAGCTGCAGTCGCTTAAGTGCGGCCAGTATCCAGTAATCGGGAGATAGTGGGTTTGAGCCCCACTGTCAGCAGCACTGAAGATGGTTTTCCGTGGTTTCCCATTTTCACACCAGGCAAATGCCGGGTCTGTATCTTAATTAAGGCCACGGCCGCTTCCTTCCACTTACTAGGCCTTTCCTATCCAATCGGCGGAATAAGACATATCTGTGTCGGTGCGACGTAAAGCAAATAGCAATCAAAAACTTCTGTAATAATGGTCGTATCGTCTTGGGAGATACGCCATTCTCTAGCCAATTACAAATGTCAAATCTCAAGAAAATCCATCGAGGGATTTTCGAGTAAATACACTTTAAAATAATTACGTTATCCTATGACGTGTAGGCATTGACCCTATAAAAGGCGGAGCTACACAGCAATAGACCGTTCGGCTGATGGCCCGCCTCCACCATATGGAGAAGGAATTGAACAAACTCTTTGCTTGCTTGCTTGCTTGCTTGCTTGCTTAGCAAAAGACAAGCATTCTTCGACAAGGGCTCTGCATGGGCATACCCTCTGTTATTCTGTCCATCAACAGTAGAGTCGAGTGACAACGTAGTTCTCACGCCGAGAACCGAACACAGTGTAATTCTCCAACTGCGGAACTTAATACTTCTTCGGTTAAAAAACAAGTGAAGAGTTCAACTCATTCCACTGTATTCGAACCAGTGGTAACTCCTGACTTCTGGTTTAGAGGATGTAACCGAAACAAATTGGAAACATCACCGCAAACAGACCGTCATTCCAAACACATTTCTCAAGAGAAAACAACAAACAGGGCCAACAGAAAAACTTATTTAAAATGTCACATCCACCAATCCAATGGTCTGTTTTATAAATATATCTGTTGAAATGACGAACACACGACTTAAGTTGTGTAGTTACATTCAGAGTTGGACTCGGTTGTCCTTAATTTATAATTCTGCTTTTCTCCTTAAAAGAAAGCATTTTAAATATTTCTCTTAATCGTTCGATTACACAATGGTCAGAATCATTCAATTCGGATTGCACGGTAGAAACGTGTGACACTGGCGCTCCTACATCCATGCCTGATGAACTACTCTTTGATTGGTGTGATGCTATTTCAAAATCGCATCATTCCCGCATTTTCTTTGTTTGATATTTACACTACAAACACACGAAATTAAGTTATTCATAATACTACAACACACATTTGTCATATATCATCATTTATAGCACAAAAAGAACAGCCCACAAGCAGGAAATCCAGTATTTCACGAAACAAATAAATCCCGGCCACGCGCGATAAATTACAGGATTCCAGCTTGCACCGCCTTCTTGACGGAAGTGGCTGTTCGTTCCGCATTCCAGCCCCACGGAAGAGATCAACAACGAACAAGGGCTCAGTTATCGTGCCGCTATCTCTGGAGTAGTTTGGCCATAATTAGTAACAGTCTCTAACCAGCCACGCTCGTTACTTCCATCTCTGACTATCGATAACTGTGCGTTTGAATTTTTGATATGTATGTAATACATCAATCGCATGTATGGGAAATTTGCCACTGATTCGAACTGATTTCTGTTCATACTTGTACATAATTACCTAAATATTCTTCAGTGACTTTATTATTTTACGAGACTCACTGTGCTAAGAGTGACTGATAAGTTATTTATGTCATCGTTATTAGCAGTGTTTTACGGATAAACTCTTACATAGCTATTTTTGTGTCAAATGCGACATCTTATTTTACGTTGTGGCAAGTAACCACAGACAGTGTATTGGAAGCGAACTGTGTTTAGTTTCATCATTTTCAGCGGTAATTAACCATGAGCTGTGTTCCATCATTTCGTTTGTAAAATCAATGCTATCCGCATTTCCAACTTTTGAAGTGACATTCAATAATTTCTATCTGCAAATTTCAAGTGAAGTTTTTGGCATATTTCAAAAAATGCGTCATGCGTCTATATCAATTAAAGTCAGCTTTGGTGTCAAGTGATTCTGAACGTGTTGGGGAACTGTACGACTGTGGACACTCGTATAAAGTTAAACCACGAGTGATTACTCCGCATCAAGATCGCCGTAGACCTCTGAGAAATTCGAGACCTTCAGGTACAAGGTACGGGTTCGAGTACATGGTGGCGAGCGGACTTCGGAGTACGAGTCCAATTCCATGGTGACGAGAGGAACCGGGAGTACGAGTTTGCCTGGAGAACCATTCGGGAAGACGATTTGAGAGATGGCGGTTTACTGCACCAAGCTGATATGAATTTCAACTTGTCAATATTTTTGAATAAATTGAACATTCAAAATACAACCTGTGACAATAAAGTTCGGTGAATGAAGTCAGAACGGTCGATCCGGAAACACTGGTGACACACAACGCTGCCCGTGCGTAGCAGCAGGTTTTGACCACCTGCTCCCAACGTTGTTCAGTTGAGCATTGCGTGTGTGCCGTGTAAGACCTGTTTGACACAGTGCATGTTTAGTGCGTTGGTTCTGAACTGCGAACAGGGACACGAACGACCAAGAGGTCAATGTACACTTTTGTTTGAAGCTTGGCAAGACACCGAAAGAAACGCATGCGATGCTGTTACCTGTTTATGAAGATCAAGCACTGTCCTTGAAGTATGTGTACGAGTGGTTCGCCCATTTTCGAGGAGGCTGGGAAATTTATTTTGACAACCCGCGTAGCGGAAGACTGGCGACCGCCGTCAGTGACGAAAACATTGAGAAGGTTAGGACATTAATCATGAACGATGGGCGATTAACTGTGCGCATGATAGCGGATGAACTGCAGATTGATCGTGAATCCGTGCGAAAAATTGTTACCCAGAAGTAAGGGAAGAGGAAAACGTGTTCTCGTCTTGTGCCACACCACTTGACTGACGATCAGAAGCAGGCACGTGTACAGGCTTCACAGGATTTTGTCGAAACGGCGTATGCAACACCAAATTTCTTGAACTGTATTGTAACTGAGGATGAAACCTGGTGTCTCAGGTACGACCCTGAAACGAAAGGCAAAGCATGGAAAGGCGTTCTCCGGAATCCCCTTGTCGGAAAAAGGTCAGAGCCGAAAAGTCACGCATCAAACTCGCTTTGAAAGGAAACAGATTTTACGATATTCCTGATATCCAAGGAAACGTGATGACGCTTTTGAACACCATTCCAGAGGAAGCCTTCTTGCAAAGTTTCCAGGACATGTATCGCCGATCTCAGCAGTGCATAGTTATGGGAGGGGACTATTTCGAAAGACAGTAAGGTTACTGTCGTGCATTGTTCATGTATGTTGTTAGTACAGGACTATTCACCGAACTTTATTGTCATAGGTTGTACATCTTCACTTATTGTAGGTATAACCTATTCTCCTGTACCAAGCCCTAGCTATTTTTGCCTAGGAAACGCCTTGAGAGCTTTCATCCATGCTCTTTCAAATAATAAGTTAGTACGGGCTATCTTTTACTGGTACAAAGAGGAATAGGTAAACATGGCCCCCAGAGCGTGGGGCTCGATGACTGGGTAAAACAGTGCTAGCAGAGTTAGACAGATAAACGCAACACCCTGTCGTGGTGTTAGAGTAAAGTAAGTGATGCCCCGGACGTGTCAACTAAAATATTCTTACACAAGTGTTTGAATATTTTCTATTTGTTCTCTTGACAAGACTGAATATAAGATATTTATTTTTCAAGCGTGATATTCACATTTTTACAAAGAACTGAGTATTTTTTGAACTTTGAAAGTAATTTCTATGCAATCAACTGTTTAAAAGTGCTAGTACTATATTTTTCAACATTAGGGTGTAGTAAAATGGATAACATTCTTGCAGCCATTCAAGCCGTTAAGCTTAACATAGACCAGCGATTAAATAACTTAGCTCAATACAATGCTGACGCAAATGTTAACTTAGAAACCAGCTTTGTTGAAACGTACGCTAACTTAGAGCGACGTCTTACAGAAAATAACAACAACTTTTCTAGTATAGCTGAATATAATGTCTACTCTAATGCTAATCTCGCTAACTTGGATCAGCGCTTAAATAACTTAGCCCGATCTCAGGTAGAATCAAATGCCAACCTAATAAGCGTTTAGCAGGATCTACTACCAACCTTGCAGACGAACTTAATGCTAACCTAGATAGCCGTTTAGCAGAATCTACTACCAACCTTGCTGTTGAACTGAATGCTAACCTAGATAGGCGTTTAGCAGAATCTAATGCTCATCTGTTAGCCGAGTCTAAGGCTGATTTTTCCCAATTTGAAGCCAGATTTGCTGACACCAATGGTAAGTTAACGTTACGTCTGAATCAAGCAAGTGCCGGGATAGAGAAACGATTTGCATAATCTAATCAAAAGACTGATGATCTATTCGCAGAAATTACCTCCCAACTGACTAACAATATCGAAGAGATGATAAAAACCATTAAAACTCAAGTAATAGAGGGCGTTTAGGGAAGATGTGTAAGAAGTTGTTCCTTCATTCCAGCGGCTCACAAGAGACATTGAAATTTTTAAAACCGAACTTCAGGAGTCACATGGTCAGCTTTCCCAGGCGCAGGCTAAGGTTGTTTCCGTGCAAGAAAATCCTAGACAGTCATTCAGAAACGACTTTTCCAAAGTAGGAAATGAAATTAGTTTATTAAAAGCTAAACAGGGTGATTCTGACGAACGATTCACTCAACAAGCCGAAAGTACGTTCACGCAAATCAAACATATTTGTAAAGATGTTAGCGAACTACAGACAGATCTCAAGAATGACGTCAAACAGATGGAAGGGATCGCCTAACTTCAATTTGGAGATGTTAAAACTAATTTGTAAGGAAATATAGGCCAGATGGCAGATAAAATTGTCAAGTTAGAGTCTCGAGAAATATCTAGACCAGTCTACAATATTGTAGAGGGCGTAGGAGAGACTTCACATCAGACGACACTAATCAAAGTCCAAGATGAAAAACGTACTAAATTCTCCGACAAGGAATAATTTACAGCGAAGGAATTCTCGCTAAATGTAGAGGAATACTTCCAAGCGCATAGGATTAGTGAAGATAGGAAATTAACAACTGTCGCAAAGTTATTAGAAGGCAAGACTTTCGTGGTATGCTGTCTTCAAATTTAACACTATAACCTATTCATAGCTCAAGGATGCATTGCTTAATCGTGTTTGGAACGCAGAAACACAGCACCTAATCAAACTTCAATTGTATTCGTGAAGTTGCAACACCTCGATGAATACCTCTCAATATTCAGATTTTTCTATTGTCACAATTGAAGAAAATGCAATATTTGGATCCTCCTTTACCTGAGAAGGAACTTATTCAAGTTATTACTTTGCAGTATCCTTCTCATGTCCAAGAGATTTTAGTAGCTGCAAATATTCAAGACAGACCAATTAGATGGGGCACTGAGACGTCTTGATACTGCTCATGCTCAAGGTACTCTAAAGCCTAGCAAGAGTAAAGGCCTAACTGCACATTCAGTTCAGATCAGCACTCCTGAACAAACCTAATCAAAGTCCAGAACGGGTTGAGAGAAGGGGAGAGAGAGATTCTCAATCAGCTGCACCTATGCGATATAGAAGGTACAGAAAACGCCCATATCATGGAAAGGCGCCATACCAGCCAATACCTACCTGGCGAAGGCAAGGTGGACAACAAGAAGAGAGTAGAGACTAATCGAGCCGAGCTGAACAAGAGATGGAGAGAGACGCGGGATTATCTCCAACAACTCAAACATGAAGATAATCAGCCTGGAGCAACTTCTCTTGAATTTCAATAGTATAATAGGAGAAACAACACCTTTGGCCAGACTTCAGATTACACAGGTGCTGTTGTCAAAAAGAAAGCTTAAATTTTCCACAAACAAGACTGTCTGAAAACGAGGTTAAGTCATTCTATGTTGAAATAATCAATTATTGGCACATTGACGATGCCGGATTACTGCACGAGGACGAGTCAGCTGTTCGTCAAGGAGTACAACATAGCCTATCAGTCATACATATTACCATTGGGGACTTTCGGATTTCCTCATTAGTGGATTCAGGCTCTCAGATTTCTTTGATATCTGTCAAGTTAGTAACCATGATTAAGGAAAAGCATAATATTCACATCTTTCGAGTGGCACGAGTGAAGATTAAGGGTATCATTCCTGACAAAAACATCACATGTAAACAACAAGTTTATCCTGAATTTCCGATAGAAGAGGAAGTATTTGAACATATTTTTTGATAATTTCCCAGACGAAATTCAAACTTATCGTAGGTTCGGATTTTCTGTTGAAGTATAACACAACCATAGATTACTCTGCCAACATCATTAGTCTATGCTGGGTTGGTTCTGTAGAATTGCAGCTGGTAGATGGTGAAGACAGTATACTCCAAGGCAGTGGTGGCTCGTGCCTGTAAAGTATGGTGAAGAGCTATTACCCGTTCGGTTTCGAGCGACAGATTTAGGAACTTCTTTCTTTCTTTCTTTCTTTCTTTCTTTCTTTCTTAATCTGCTTACCCTCCAGGGTTGGTTTTTCCCTCGGACTCTGCGAGGGATTTCACCTATACCGCCTCAAAGACAGTGTCCTGGAACTTCAGACTCTTGGTCGGGGGATACAACTGGGGAGGATGACCAGTACCTCTCCCAGGTGGCCTCACCTGCTATGCTGAACAGGGGCCTTGGTGGGGGATGGGAAGATTGGAAGGCATAGACAAGATACCATCCCGGCATTTGCCTGGAGGAGAAGTGGGAAACCACGGAAAACCACCTCCAGGATGGCTGAGTTGGGAGTCGAGCCCACCTCTACTCAGTTGATCTCCCGAGGCTGAGTGGACCCCGTTCCAGCCCTCGTACCACTTTTCAAATTTCGTGGCAGAGCCGGGAATCGAACCCGGTTCTCCGGGGTGGAAGCTAATCACACTAACCACTACACCACAGAGGAGGACAAGATTTAGGAACTACGTGTTGTTTTTGGTTGTTTTGTACTCGTACCTCGTACCTGTGACTGGCGGAGGGTCCAACACGTGACCACGTTTTATTGAATTTAATGTTTCGTCATGACCACGAAAAGCTAGTTCTTGCTTTCTTAAATTGAGCACTGGATCAATTACCAACTGAAGGAAAAGCCTATTTAAATGTACATTTTCACTGAACTGTACAGGACATCAGAGATCGTATTTTGGTTTGCTTACAATGTCTTGTAATCTAGCTGCCGTATTTTATGTTCTGCAGAGTCTGAATGCTTATGTAAAGAACGTGTTATGTTCAAAAGGGCTGAAAAACCTTTTTTATTCCAAACGTTATTTTTATTGATAAAAGGCAGCAGGCCCAACAAAACAACTTCTGTAGAGCTGGAGATAAGCACAACCATGGAAATTCCTTAAACCATGATCGTTTGAAACTAAGATTGTAAGATTTACCGGAATGTTTCACTTCTTTTGTAGCACAAATTTGCAGTGATTCAGTAGGGCGATCAAAACGTAGAACTTCATTCTGATCTTCGTTTCTCCAACGTGAAAATGGTGTTTATAATAAAATGCACACTATGTCATAAATATGATACATATTTAAATTAAACAGCACAACACTACGAATGAACTCGTACTTCACACAGGATGACGCAGGGAAGACGAAACATTCCGCACTTCCGACTTCACTAGCACATTCCGCTATGTGGAAAGTACGCGGGTGACGTCACGGTTGTCATGGCAACCGCCAAAGCCAAGCGCTAGGAGGAAGCACTTGGGAGGTAGAGGCAACTGCGGAATCCCTCGTCTTCACTCAGTCTCACGCGCCGTACTGTGGCCGACAGCCGGCGCTTTCGTGAGTTCCCCTGGTTCTCATCAGGTGATGAGGTGCTCCAAACGCCGTACAATAAAACATTTTCTTTCCGTAAAACCAACAAATGTCATAAGAAAATAAATTTAAGTAACTCATTATGGTAAAAGTAAGTGGTGAAGTGGCACTTCACCTACTTCACCTGAAAAGCCGCCCCTGCTCCAAGGGATTAATTTGCCCAGTATGAAAGTCGATGGTGTAATTGGCGATGCCGCCCCAGTTGACTACATACAAGATGAAATGGGTGATCTCGAGGGAAGAAGGGCGCAGGTTACTGGATGAAGGTGATCCGAAGGAGAGGGAACCATTTTTGAAATTTTATTTCTCATAGGGCCTGATTTCTTTACCTATGTCGCCAGTGTGATTGAAGCCCCAGAATAAAATCCAGACGTAGCTGCGGCAGCAGAGGAGATTTATCGTTTCTACCCTGATGTATTCGACGAGAAGTCAGGGGAAATTAGAGGATTCAAACATCACTTCACTGTCAATGATATATCACCATTCAAACGTAAACCATACCAGGTACCCGAGAAGTGCAAGGATGAGACCAGGGTAGTTATTCGTCAGATGGAGGCTGACGGAGTTATTTTTAAATGTGTCACGCCTTATATTAATCCACTCACAATTGTAAGAAAGACCAATGGTAGTCTACGACTGTGCCTACAAGGTTAACAAATTAGACGACAGCTCTGAAGGCATTTACAACGCCCTTAATCTTGCAAAATATTTTGAGAATGAAGATTAAAAAAATAAAATCCTATGGATATTTTCTTTTTCCCTGAAAGGGAGGGATATATACCAGGAACGCACGGTACAGGCCGTATTTTTAAGAGCGATGTCGTATAATCATCACGCGCGCCGAGAACTCCAAGTTCGATGTGTTTACATCTGTGAAGACGAGCGAGGATGAGGACAAACAGCTGTGAGTTACGTAGATGCAGGAGCGAGGTATACTAACCCGCCCAACTCGTCAACTTGCCGTGTGACAGGGACTGGATTTCTGGAACAACGAATCAGGCATTCGAGAACTTTCGATTTAGAGATTAAGAAAACTACTTTAATAATGGTCGAATCGTCTTGGGAGATACGCCATTCTGTAGCCAATTACAAGAACGTTTCGATAACAAAATCTCAAGAAAATCAATCGAGGGATTTTCGAGTAAATAAGCTTTTAAATAATTACGTTGTCCTATGATGTGTAGGTCTTGACCATATAAAAGGTGGAGCTACACAGCAATTGAAAAGCATTCTTCGACAAGGGCTCTGCACGGCCAGAACCTCTGTTATTCTGTCCGTCAACAGTAGAGTCGAGTGACAACGTAGTTCTCACGCCGAGAACCGAACACAGTATATTTCTCCAACAGCGGAACTTAATATTACTTCGGTTAAAAACCAAGTGAAGGGTTTAACTTATTCCATTGCTATGCAAGTTTTAAAACATTATTTCAGTAACTGTGATATTTTAAGTGTTTAAAATATTTCATCGTGGTCACACAAGTGTTGGCCTATTATTTGCAATTCAACACTTCAGTGCTCCTTAGCTAGTGATAAACTTTGAGTACGATATACTGTGACAACCGCACTGTTAAAAGTGAGTGACGTAAATTGATATCCATTATAGTGTTAATCTTAAGTGGATTCAAACTGATTTCTGCTCATACTTGTACATAATTACTTCTAAATATTCTTCAGTGACTTTATATTTTACGAGACTCACTGTGCTAAGAGTGAGTGACAAGTTATTATTTATGTCATCGTTATTAGCAGTGTTTTACGGATAAACTCTTACATAGCTATTTTTGTGTCAAATGCGACATCTTATTTTACGTTGTGGCAAGTAACCACAGACAGTGTATTGGATGCGAACTGTGTTTAGTTTCATCATTTCCAGTGGTAATTAACCATGAACTGTGTTCCATCATTTCGTTTGTTAAATTAATGCTATCCGCATTTCCAACTTTTGAAGTGACATTCAATAATTTCTATCTGCAAATGTCAAGTGAAGTTTTTGGCATATTTCAAACACGGGTTGCGCTTCTACATCAATTAAAGTCAGTTTCTTGGTGTCAAGTGATTCTGAACGTGTTGGGGGACTGCACGACTGTGGACACTCGTACAAAGTTAAACCAAGAGTGATTAACCCGCATCAAGATCGCCGTAGACCTTCCGAGAAACTCGAGACCTTCAGGTACGAGGTACGAGTTTGAGTCCATGGTGACGAGAGGACCCGGGAGTACGAGTTTGCCTGGAGAACCATTCGGGAAGACGATTTGGGAGATGGTGGTTCACTGCACCAAGGTGATATGAATTTCAACTTGCCAATATTTTTGATTAAACAGAACATTCAAAATATATTTTCATTTTTGTAGACAGAACCTATCCTCCTCTACCAAGCCCTAGCTATTTTTGCCTAGGAAACGCCTTGAGAAATTTCATCCACGCTCTTTCAAATAATATGTTAGTACGAGCTATCTTTTACTGGTGCAATATGTTCGGCGGGTGCAGAGTGGACCTTTTCCTACAAGTGGTCACGGCTCTACCGTGGCCTTACGCCTCTGTATTCAGGAGACTGAGAGGGGTTTGTCCCCAACGTCGGCTCTCCTGAGAATGCTTTCCGTGCTTTTCCATTCTCCTGCACTAAGGCGAATGCCGAGACAGTTCCTAGTGTAGGCCACGGCCGCAAATCCTCACACCTTCACCGCACATCTCCTTCTACGAAAGAGAACGTTCAAACTCACTATCTTCCGAATGCAAACTCGTAGCTGCGCGTCCTAAATCGCACGGCCAGCTTGCTAGATAAGGCTTGATCTCAGTAGAGTCTTTTCTGATGAAGGCGGCTTTTTGTGGGTTGGATGGGGATGCGGTGGTGATAATATGTATATGGGGGAGCTTAGTGTGATCTGAAGGAATTGGGATGTGACAGAGTTGTTGGAATCGAGGGCCCTGTCGAGGAATTTCTGGAAGAGAGGGGAGACGTGGGTGTCTAGTTCGGGAAAGGGAAGATGTCATACATGTTGGTATGAAATAGAGTAGGGAGTCGGATGGCAATTCGAACTATTCGGCTTTCCGTTAACATTAGGGGACTGTATATGTTAGGTTTGACGTGGGCCACAGCTGCCCAGGCGAGGTGACCGTAGGTGATGGCAGAGCGGATGTAGGATTTGTAGGTGAGGAGGAGTTTGATGTTATGACCCCAGATGGTGCCGATTAGCCGACGTACCAGGTGAGATCTTTTAGAGGAGTTGGATTTCAAGTTTAGGAAGTGGAGGTGGAATGTGATGGACTGTTCTATTGTAATGTCGAGGTATTTGTTGGATGGATGAGGATCAGTGGGAGTCTCGTCGATGGTGAGTCGTAGATTATCGGGATTGCGGGTGATGGTAAAGCGCCTTTTGGGAGATCGGATTAAGGTGGATTGGGTTTTGGAAATATTGAGGCGGAGGTACTATCGGACGAACCAGGAGAATAAAGTGTCCAGGAAGGGTTGCAGAGTTTTGGACAGACGGGAGTGGGGCGATGGAAGTGCCGTCGGCAAATTGGAGGACTTAGATAGGTGATTGTGGTTGGGGGATGTCGGTGACGAAGAGTGGAAGTAGTAGTGGGGACAGCGTAGGACCTTGGGGTAATCCTATTGACATGGGGGAAGGTTGGGATAGATGGCCGTTGAGTGATATACAGGTGGAGCGGTTAGTAAGATAGGCAGCAAAGAACCGGATGTAGGAGGCTGGGGAAGTAAAGAAGTGGAGCTTGAAAATAAAGGCAGGGTGCCATGCGGAATCAAAGGCCTGGTTAAAATCGAAGGCGATCGGAAGGAACCGACGGGGTAAGTTAAAGTTGTTGGCTATTGATTGGATGAGGCGGGGAAGCTGGTGGGTGTTGGAGAGACTTGGACGGAATCCACATTGGGATGAGAGTAGTGACAGAAGGGAATGCAGGTAGGGGTGTAATCGGCGGTTGAGGATTTTATCGAGGATTTTGGCAAAGATTGTGATGAGGCAGATGGGACAGTGTGAATCTTAGTCGGAGGGGTCTGTCCCGGATGTAATGAAAAGGGGTGTTGTGGATTTCTTCCAGGAGTGATAGAAACGTGAGGTAAGGTTTAATGAAAACAGGGAAGCTAATATCGTAAGGAGTTCAATAGGGGCTTGATGGATGTGGCGGTACCGGATTTGGTCTGGACGGGGGCGGTGTCACGTGTGCGAGCTGTGGCGCTGGAAATTTCGGTGTTGGTTATGATGATGTGGTGGATGTGGAGTGTGGGTTGTAGAAGTCTGAAAGGAGGGGTAAGAGAGTAAATTCTGGTAAAGGGCGTTATCGGGCGAGGATGAGTACTGGTAAGGGAAAGGAGTGAAGCCCATGGAGATATGGGAGGAGAATAACTCCAAATTTTCCTGGGTGTTGGAAGGAGATGAGCAGTTGCTGAAGATAGGGTAGTAAGGGCTGCTGTGTTGTCCGAGAAGGGAGGGCAGCTTGAGCCAGAATTGGAAAGGCTAGGCATGTAGGGAATTGAGTGTCATGAAGGTTTTCTACCAGGTTATCCGACGATGAGCTTTTAGGTAGTAGGAAACGGTACGTATGGTCTAATGGTGGAGGTGAAAACAGTAGGTGTCGCGTGTTCGGGAGTGTTCTGATAAGTAAGACTGGGAGATACTTTGAAGGTGAAGGAACTTGGGTGGCAGGCGGGGTTTGGAGGGCGTATGGAGTGAGGTGGGGATGTGTGTTTCTGAGGTATTGGCTTTCGCGAAGTTCGGTACTAGACGCTGAGAACGGTGATTTGAACGAAGGAGTGTGAAGGTATTTGGGGTAAGCATATGTAGTACTACTACTACTAAAATGTTTTCATTCCTCCCCTGAAGGGGGGGAGGCGGGCCTCTTAGACGGTGACGCCGTCTCTCAGGCCGGGAAATGTGTTACGGTGAAGGAGATGCTCGGAGAAGGTTAGGAGGTTGGCGGCCGTGGCCTATACTAGGAACTGTCCCGTCATTCGTTTTAGTGCTGCGGAATGGGAAACCACGGAAATCGATTCTCAGGACAGGCGACTCTATGTAGTTGGGAATTCCAGATTTTGTGGAGCCTACTCTAGTCTTTGATTGCAAGTGCTAAGTGCATTGAGAGTTGTGTTAACCGATGCCGCACGCTTCTACTATTTTAAAATCAATTCCAGCTAACGAACATATTTCAATTTGTATTTGTCTTTCTGGGCTTGTGTAGAGATGTGAACAGTTCATATTCGAACTACTTGTGATGTGTGGTAAATCCTTATTAAGAATTGTAATATTTTGACTTAAATTCAATTACTAAATTTTCGGGGACTTTCGACGTAAAAGCCCCGAATGTATTGTACTTAATCTTCTTTCGAGTTGACCTGTTATCATTTTTGATATGACTTATCTGTGAGTTGTATTCAAAGTATGTAGACAGTTTCTCGTTTATATCCTTTCTTAATGAGTTCATTAGTGTGTTATTTTAAATAACATAGTTCAATTCCTCAAAACTAGGATAGCAATGAAATTATACTTCATTGTAAAAGTTATATATATATTCTCGTGCTTGTGCTGGCCGCTTTTACTCTTTCCATTTGTGGAAACGTTTACGCTTTACACACCCATTCCCTAGGCAGCCAGTCCCTGTTATAAATGGTGTGAAAATATCGCTCAAAGGGTCGGTTTGATGCACGCATTTCAGTGGGCTTGGCAGACTGATATGTAATAGCAACTTCTGGCTCGGTGAGGAAAGCAACAGAAAATTACTTCACTCCTCATTTTCCTAGTATGTCTCTTCAGTAACGCCTAGGCTATCTATAACAGATGTTGGCGGACATGTGGAGGATCAACCAATCTTCGATCTGAATACCAAACATACATACACCTTGTGCCTTATTCTGCAAGTATTTTTTTCTATTTTCCTTTGTGCTTGGATAGTACAATTTTACGAAAGTTTACATTATTAATTTTTCTTGCCTAATTGTAATGTATTGATGCCATCTTTTATTTAGTCTTATATATCTACTATAAGTAATATCCTGCTCAGTCATGCCAATCTTTCCTTGCCATATTGCTTTTCTTAAGATGTATCACTTTCATGCCAACTTGCTCTCCATTGTACGCACGCTGTTGATCTTAATAAATCGCACGAATGACTAACTTTTATTTGAGGATATTTACTTATGGGCCCTGTACCGGGCGCTACACCTCCACACCGCTAATTCAAACATTGCGCCAATTGAAACTTCTCTACTGGAGAAACTGGGAACTTTAACTACTGAACTAATTCCACGGTTATTCAGAAGATGTCACTGAGTGTTTTTTATTTGCCTTTGTTTTTCAACGATTAAGAAGTGTGGACAATCTCTAACAGATGTCTCTACCCAAAACTATGGTAACACACTCTGGTGCAATGGAATGAACTTTCTTGAAGAAATATTGTATTCCTAAGTTTTGTTTTTACTAAATTTTGTTCTGTGGTTTGTGGGTTGGCAATATAAATCCTTTCTTTCCGCCTGTTTTGAATGTAACCAATCAGGAATTTATGTAATTAATTTTCCACCAATAAGGTGTTTCTTCCTCGTCTTGTGTATTAGTTTTTGCTGTTATCCAATAAAAGTTTGTGGGCGGGTTGTTATCATTCATGAAAGGCCTCGAACTTTCCACGAGGGTATAAAAACTGCTGATTTTCTTGTCTCAGGGCCACTTCAGTAACATCTTTCTTAGTGTGTGGATATGTAGCAGGGGGTGGGACGTGCCTCTTTCTTCGGGCAACAGATCTCCAACAAGGTAATGGCCTGTTAACATCCTTATTTCTAGCTAGCTCAGCAGTTTAACTCTCGGAGAAGGTTTGAATCCTTTAATATGTAACCCATCTTTTAAAATGTAAATTCCTTTTCTGCCTATGTAAAATCTACAAATATCTTTTACTGTAAAGCGGGATAGAGAGTGCTTCACCCTCTGGAACTCCCCTTCATTTTGAAAAGGAGGTGACTACGTTTTCATAACCGTTCTTCTCTTCTTTAATGTAGTAAAGTTTTCTCATACGGGTCACCTCCCTAGCTTGGGATTAGCCCCTGTGTTTCGGCCTAGAGCCACTTAGGTTTTAAAAGTGTATTTAGGAGTGCAAGTTTACTCCTCCAATCCCTTCTGTACTTTGGGCCAGTAACTTAACCTGATGTTTTGTTTTCTTCATGCGAAGGCCCGGTAGGTTGGGTATTAAATACCCCTGTTTTATATGCCTTGATGGCAGTTTCGATAAGAGTCTGTTATTGCCTTGATAGGCTTGAAAGATCGAGAGCGGGTCAGCTCTTTATGGTGTTGTGGTAAAAGTGCCTTAGAGAGGCTTGAGGTTAATAGCTGGGAGCAAGTGCTCCTTGTACTTAGGGGTTTTCTGCCCTTTAGCAATTGTGGTTGTGAGCTGAGAGCTCAGAAATTAAACTTAGGGCTCGAAGCCCAAATCTTGTAACGAACTGTAATTTGTTAATTTGTTGATCTGCTACTTGGTACCTGTTATACTTTGTTATTTGTTGATTTTGAAAAGAAAATATAACCTTGTTAAAGTTTTAAATTAACTTTAATTTTGTAGTTGAGACCTATTCCAGCCCGCACCTTCTTTCACCTCTAACTACCACGGATATCTCCGTAACAGGCCCTATTGAGTTTACTAATTTTGTATTCATGTTCATTGAATAGATGACTTTCCTATCTGGGCTCAGTATCTTAATCAATCTCTGCTTTCTATTGAATTTCATTACCCACACCACTTGGGAGATTTATATTTCAACTATAGGTGACATATGGATAATCAGCAATTAACCCTAGACAATCTTCGCAACCGGTGATAAGGTGATCGCCTTGAGGAGATAAACTGCATTTATTTTTTATCAATAAAAATTCGTTCCAAGTAAGATCATTCGTTTTGAGGGACTTTCGGTTTAAGCCTCAGCTGATATCATAAGTCTGTGATTCAGTTGCCAAATGTCCCACAGCCTCCCCTCTCCTTCCGTGGTCCTACTGAATTTATAGTTATTTACATGTAAAAAGAAAAAAACAGTAGTGTCCCTTGTAACAAGGAATATTGTGCACTCTGACAAACACGATTTTGGACATCAAAGTGTAAGTGTATTTTCTGAGTTTTCCAGTAATTCTGTGTCTTTTACGGAATTGAGATATTTGTAAAACACTGATATATCAGAGAAATGATCGTAAAACCTTTTTTAGATGTTTGGGAAGATAGGAAGGTCTACTTTTTCGGAGCTTCATTTTAGTATTTCTGTATTTTCTTCTGTGTTTATATTTTTCTCTTTAAAGTTTTACTGTCACGTGTTGAAAACATATTTTTAAAATGACTGAAGTTCAATAAAAACATAAAAAGTAACATTGTTTAATTTAATTTAATACCTGAC
This sequence comes from Anabrus simplex, assembly GCF_040414725.1. NCBI lineage: Eukaryota > Metazoa > Arthropoda > Insecta > Orthoptera > Tettigoniidae > Anabrus > Anabrus simplex. Next base: position 970,485,909 of record NC_090266.1, on the reverse strand, counting down.
ATCTGACGGACACCATTGTAACAGTTAAGAATGAAGATCCGCAGCATGTTTCCAGTCATTCGATCGGGTCAGGAATGGAATGAGTATGATCCCCCATCTAGTGGCGAGGATAGGAATTGTACCGACTGCTGAAGCCTGTCGCACTCTTCCGGGGCAATGATTAATGACTAAGAGATGAAATGAAATGTTAATGGAGAGTGTTGTTGGAAAGAAAGATGACGGAAAACCGGAGTACCTGAAGAAAAATCGGTGCCGCTTCCCTTTGCCCAGCACAAATACCACATGGAGTGACCGGGGTTCGAACCACGGAACGCAGCGGCGAGAGGCCAGTGTGCTCCCGCATGAGTTTCGAGGCTTCGTGATACCAGATATGTTACAAAAATATATAATGCCATTTGAGGGTTAAAGCAATGATCTTCTGAAGAAGTGTCTCTGTATCCGATAAACAGTGATACTCTAATGCCTGTACTCATGGTTGTTTTACAGTTAAATGGACTAAGACTGAGAGGGGTATGCTGGAACTTCCCATAGATAACTATTTAATCATCTACCTAGTTTGAATGTGAAAACTGTGGAGCATTCCAAACCAACATTACTATCGCAAGTCTCTCTGAATCTGGATGGAAACACGCTTCTGGGTTCCAAGGTCTATTACATGGCGTGCTGGTTATTTCTGATTTCTGACTTGAAATGCTACCTAACATAAAGCCCATGGCCACTTCCTTCCCTATCATACCCACGCACCACATCCGTACAGGTTATCATAAGGACGTACACACTTCACGGAGAAGTTGAACATATTCCTTACATGAAGCCACAACCACAACTTTCGTCAGTTTTACTACCTCAGATATCCGAAATCATTGCGAAGTAACGTAATTTATTTAATATCCGTTCAACTGATATAGTCTTTAAGACGGCAGAATGTCGGAATTTTATCCTACAGGAGTTCTTTAACGTGCTGGGAGTCAACGGCATGGATTTGTAAAAATTAAACACCATAAAATGCTACCGATCCGGGATCGAACCCGCAAATTTGGAAACAGAAGAGGGGGCGTGATAGCCTAGTAGCACTGTCGCTGGCTTATCTCCATGGTGACTGGGGTTTAAATCTCGGCCAATGCATGAGGATTTTTGAAATGAAAAGTCACGTCTATGTGGTTCGGATTCCACGTGAAAGAAGACGTCCCATGGCTACTATCACGATATCAATGCACACGTAAAACTACAAGCTTGATTGGGGTGAAAAGTGGTCTATAAATTTCCACGTTTTTCGAAGATTAATTAAGTGCCTGAGACTCACTGCATAAACAAATCTGCTAATTCACCCTTCGCCCTCTGAGCGAAACAATCAATTCATCCTCGTCCTTCGCAAGAACCAGGTGGATAATTTCCATCTTTTTCGACAATGAATAAGCCAGTTTCCGCCATTTATGAGGAGTAGTTCATATATTTACATCATTTGCGAGATATCGTCAGTTATTTTCCGCCCATTGTGAGGGATAGTCTAATGGTGCGACTTCTTTAAGCACCAATCACCAAATTATCGCCATCCGTGTGATGTGATCAGGTACACTGATGATTAGATCCCAACTCTACTATCCGGAGATATCATCGTTGAAATTTCTGACTTGTTGGCTGAATAGTCAGCGTACTGGCCTTCGGTTCAGAGGGTCCCGGGTTCGATTCCTGGCCGGGTCGGGAATTTTAACTTCCATTGGTTAATTCCAATGGCTCGGGGGCTCTACTGTGCCCAACATCCCTGTAACTCACACACCACACATAATACTATCCTCCACCACAATAACACGCAATTATCTTCACTTGGCCGATGCCGCCCAGCGGCATCGGAGGGTCTGCATTACAAGGGCTGCACTCGGCTAGAAATAGCCACATGAGATTATTATTATTATCGTTGAAATATTGGTTGTGTTTCTTCAGAGGACACTTCCAAAGGGTTCAGCTCTTGAAAATTATCTGCTGTGATCTGGTCAAAATGATCAAATCGTTAAAAAATAAAAAGGCACAAATACAACAGCTCTGGACTAGGAGCGCTGAGCTCGTACCATTAAGCAAGTCTAATTATCTGAAATGTAAGTAATATGTGCATAGAATGTGACACCAGTCAACGCCATAGGATGCTAGAAATTCAGCCGGAATTTGGGAGAATTTCACATTTCCAGTGAAAGCACTCACGTCCAACCTAATTTCACAGCGAAGATACACGATTAAAGTGCTAAGATTTTCAGCCAACAACAGTGGTGACGTTGGGAGGGGGAGGAACTAGAAAGTTTACAATTCTTGCCTTATTTAGGGCACAGTCTCAGTGTTTCTTTGGAGAGAAAAGAGGAAACAATTGAAAACCATCTTTCAGGGCTGCCGGCGGTAGAATTCGAACCTAACGTGCCCCGAATGTATGCCTACAGCGTAGTCAACTTCTTCGGTATTATTATTATTATTATTATTATTATTATTATTATCCCGGTCCAGAAAACCAAGAATACGGCCGAGAGAACCTGTCGTGCTGACCACACGACACCTCGTATTCTGCAGGACATCGGGCTGAGCAGCGGTCGCTTGGTACGCCATGGCCCTTCGGGGATGTGCGCCATAGGGTTTATTATTATTATTATTATTATTATTATTATTATTATTATTATTATTATTATTATTATTATTGAAGATAATTTCAAATGCAATAAACACATTTAAGGGAATTCCTATTGTTTAATCGTTATGCGATAGTAGTATTATAGGCGGGTTCGGGCGCCACCGCCACCGCAGGCTCCCAGAGGCCACCTCCACCGCCACCACAGCCAGAGGCCTCCCAGATGCCTCCTCCACCACCACCACAGCCAGAGGCCTCCCAGAGGCCTCCTCCACCACCACCACAGCCAGAGGACTCCCAGAGGTCTCCTCCACCACCCGCGGGAAATTTGAATTTGTAAACAAAGCCACGTGCTTTTTGACAGCTATCATCGACAACAACGCATCGCTAACCTCAGTACTGCCATCTTGACGGACCTAAACCTCAGTAATACCAACTTAACCTAACTAGCGCGAGATTTGAATTGGTAAACAAATCCACGTGTTTTTGACAGCCACGTGCTTTTTGACAGACAACAACACATCGCTAACCTCAGTACTGCCATCTTGACAGGCCTAAACCTCAGTAGTACCAACTTAACCTAACTAGCGTGAGATAAACAAAGCCACGTGCTTTTTTGACAGCTGTCATCCGCCATCTTTAAACTACAGAGCACCGTGCTGCCCTTTTTATCGCAGTAGCTGCAAATTCGTCACCTGTCATCCGCAGTGCTGCCATCTTGGCGGGCCTAAACCTTAGTGCTACCAACTTAACCTCACTAGCGCGAGATAAACAAATCCACGTGCTTTTTTGACAGCTATCATCCGCCATCTTTAATCTATAGAGCACAGTGCTGCCCTCTTTAGCTACTTACCTTTGAAATGTGGTGGCGGATAATTTGAAAAATGCTTTTTGACAGCAGCCATCTTTGAGCACCGTGCTGCCCTCTTTAGCTAGATACCTTTGAAATGTGGTGGCAGGCAATTCCACATGACAGCAGCCATCTTTAATCAAGAGAGCACCGTGCTGCCCTCTATGTGGTGGCGGCAATTTGAAATATTCTACATGCTCTTGTTTGGAAACAAACTCACGCGCTTTTTTGACAGCCGTCATCCGCCATCTTTAATCAACAGAGCACAGTACTGCCCTCTTTAGCTAGATACCTTTGAAATGTGGTGGCGGCAAATTCCACGTGCCCTTGTTTGGAAACAAAGCCATGTGCTTTTTTTTGACAGCTGTCATCCGCCATCTTTAATCAACAGAGCACCGTGCTGCACTCTCTAGCTGAAATGTGGTGGCGGCAAATTCTACATTCTCTTGTTTGGAAACAAACCTATGCGCTTTTTTTTGACAGCTATCATCCGCCATCTTTAATCCAGAGAGCACCGTGCTGCACTCTCTAGTTGAAATGTGGTGGCGGCAAATTCTACATTCTCTTGTTTGGAAACAAACGTATACGCTTTTTTGACAGCTATCATCCACCATCTTTAATCCAGAGAGAACAGTGCTGCACTCTATGTGGTGGTGTCAAATTCTACGCGCTCTACAAACCCATGTGCTTTTCTGACAGCTGTCATCCGCCATCTTTAATCCAGAGAGAACAGTGCTGCACTCTATGTGGTGGCGGCAAATTCCACGTGCTCTTGTTTGGAAACAAATTCTACGTGCTCTTCAGCTGTCATCCACCATCTTTAATCAAGAGAGCACCGTGCTGCCCTCTTTGTGGTGGCGAATAATTTGAAAAATTCTTTTTTGATAAGCAGCCATCTTTAATCCAGAGAGAACAGTGCTGCCCTCTTTAGCTACTTACCTTTGAGGCGGATAATTTGAAAAATTCTATTTGACAAGCTGCCATCTTTAATGAAAAGAGCATTGTGCTGCTATCTTGCGGGTAATTTTTACGTCACAGCTGTCATCCACCATCTTGCATTGCTAACCTTAGTGCTGCCCTCTTTAGCTACTTACCTTTGAAAAAAATCTATTTGACAAGCTGTCACCCGCCATCTTGCATCGCAAACCTCAGTGCTGCACTCTTTAGTTGAAATGTGGTGGCGCATAATTTGAAAAAATATTTATGACAAGCAGCCATCTTTAATCCAGAGAGAACAGTGCTGCCATCTTTAGCTACTGCCATCTTACATCGCTTACCTCGGTGCTGCACTCTTTAGTTGAAATGTGGTGGCGGTAAATTCGAACAAGTTTAATCACGCATCGGGAAAGCTAGAGTGAGCACGTGCTGCAGTGATGACGTTATCATGCATGTTTAGACTTGTCCGTTTTCTTAAGAGTAAGTCCGTGTAAAGGAATGCAATAAGTATGCATCATAAAAACAAGAGTTTGCATGTGCTGCAGTGATGACGTTATTGTGCATGTTTAAACCCGTTCGTTGACTAAAAGCTTTAGTCTTCGAGAAACAGTGATAGAGAGTGGAGTGCAAACATGACGAAAACATAAATAGTTGATGTGCAAGGCTTTAAAGTAAACGGAAACAAATTTGTGTTTAAAGAGGTGGCTGTGTTAGATTGCAGTGTGTTGTGGGCACCAAAACTTGTTAGTTTAGTATTTAGTCCACCGTTCCCTTACTGTTTGCAAACAGATGAAGATAAAAAGCAGACTCAGTGGATTGAAAACAATTTAGGTTTGAAGTGGGAAGAAAAAGGAATACCTTATCGTTTTCTACCTTTAATGATGAATGCACATTTGTCAAGAGCAGATCTTGTTCTTTTAAAGGGTTGTGAAAAGAAAGAATGGTTGCGTGATTTTCTACCATCATCGGGTGAAGTTTTGGGGTGCCCATCATTTAAAACTCTTCCGAAAGAGCATAGTAGAGAAACAAGTAAACAGTCTTTACAACATGTATGCATGCTCTTTGATTGGTTGTGTTGCAGTGCATGCCGGGAAGTGAACAACATATGTAAACTGGAATGTCGAAATAACCTTAGTGTAAAAGAAACATTTGTAGAGTAAAGACATCATGTCATTTCTAACAGATACTAAGTGTAACGCAGTTGAAAAGGCGATCGTAAAGTTTTATGCATGCAAAAAGAAACTAAACACTTTTACTGAAGAAGAGTTAAATGCATTACCAAAGGCATTTTTGGTTAATGTAGCTGCGAATGCTGTAAAGAAGATTTGGGATAAGGTGCCTCGTGAGTGGACTCATGATCCTGTTTTGTCAGAGCTTCAAACGTGTAGTTTACATCATGAACACGTGAGTTTAGGTAGAAGACCTTCTGTGAGACAGTGCCGTACATGTCAACTAATTAAACTGTATCACGGACCTAAAACTAACGAGTTGTCTTCGCTTATAAACACTTATCATGGCTGTGGAGAGAGTAAACAAGGAAAAGGTGAAGAAACGTGCTGGGAGAAAGATGAGGAAGCATGTTGGGCGTGGACTCATCAATAGAGTGATTGATCTTCTTTTCTTCGTGCTTCATCTCCCCTGCGGCCCTAGAACACGTTCGCCTGACACGTAGTTACATGCTGCCTGCATAGAGTATGTCGTGTAGCTGTTAAAATCTGCTTCGTAAAGTTATGCCGTGTGTGTGTTATTACCTAGTGCTTTAGCTGCTCAGAAGAATATAGCAGCACTTGTCGTTGTTGGTGTAATAAAACGAAAACTGAGTAACAAAGACCGTAAAATAAACAAAGGATAAAAATGTATATATATTCTAAAATAAATATGAATTGTCAAAACATATTACAGGTGTTGTTTAATCCTACAGCATGTCCTAGTGACTTAGAAGAAAGGAAACGTAGAGGATTAAAAGAAAACACACATAAGATTTAAAGTACATCCTCTTTATTAATCCATGAATTAAAGCTGTTATTAAAACCAAGCCATTTAACATACAGTTTATTGCCACGACGTCGAATAACACGTTCAACTAAATAGAGGTCAGGATATTTTGTTTTCTGCAGTTCTTCGATGTAGAATACTCCTTCAATAGGCTGTCCTCTGAGATCGCGAAGTAAATACGTAACTGGATTAGTGAGCTTAACACTTCTGATTTGAAAAATTTCAGTGCTCCAGTTAGGTGTGTATCCTTTTGCAAAGATAGACTTGTGTTTGCTGATGCGAACAAAATCACCTTCTTTAAAGCGATGGCGACGTAGATCAGCTGTTTTAATTACAAGATGAATAGAATTTATACGAGGTGTATTCTTTGTAACAAGACGTGGCTTTGTTCCGATAGTGCGATGAGGTGTATCATTGTAGGTAGATAAAAGTCTAGGTAGCAGATCAATCCAACGATATGAACCTTGCGCTGTAAATTCTCGCCACATCATTGTTTTGAGTGTACGATTAAAGCGTTCTACAACACTTGCCTTGAGATTGCTGAACGTAGAGTAGTGTTGAATGCCAAGTAACTTGAGGTAAGAAGAAAAATCCTTGTTGTAAAACTCTTTACCTTGATCAGTTTGAAGAAGCCTTGGGCAGCGTTTCCATTCTTCAACAATATGTTTAAATGCTTCTTTAACTTGAGCAGCTGTTTTAGAACGCACGGGTTGTGCAAAAGCAAACTTCGAGTACACATCGATAACAGTAAGTAGATACTTATACCCCTTATTGCTAGAGGCATATGGAATCATTTCTACTAAGTCTGCTTGCCAGAGATCATCTTTTCCTCGTGTAATAACGCGTCTGCGACAGTAGGTGCGACGTGCTGATTTATGTAACTCATGTGCGATGTTTACCTTTACAGGTGAGATCTTCTCTTGACGAGCCATTACAAAATAATACCGGCATAACGTAGTTCTCTTTCTATTTCTAGAATTTCTGATCCGTGACCAGTGTGACCAGCCTCTTGCGATGCTCTTAAAAGTTGTAATCGTTCAACGAGTAAGTTTGGGTCATTCCAGTATCCTACATCCACATACGGCAACAAAGGCTTGTAGATAACATCAAGACTACGTGCAGTCGGAAACAGCTTAGAAATAAACTCACGATACTTGTAACTCTTATTCGCATTTACAGCGTCTGTTCTCTTGTAATTACGTCGTGTTGCATCAGTAGCAAAAAGTATTGCTTTGTATTTTTTAAGATCATCTTGTAAAATTATATACTTGTCAGGTATTCGTGAGAAAAGAAGTTCTAAGAGTCCTTTCGTAGGTTTATAGGTAACACCTTTTACAATGAGTTTGTTGTTATTAATCTTAACATTTGAATTTCCTATCCGGAAACAGTCATCTTCGTAGCGAATATCGTAGGTAGTGTCAGTTTGTCCTGTAAAAAGTTTTTCTATATAAGGTGCAAAGAGAGATCCATAGGTATCTTGAATAAAAGTTCTAAACTGATTGCGATACTCTGGTGTAATCATAACCTCAGACAAAGATGGTAGATTTTGCGTCGATGTAGTAGGTGTTTCAGCAATAACATCTGTAGTTAAAAACTCAACACGCTTAGATGGTGATGTATCATTAAGTTCTTCTTCTTCTTCTTCTTCCTTATCTTCCTCTTCTTGATCTACATCCTAATTCTTCTCTTCCTTATCTTGTTCATGCTTTTCTTCTTCATGCTTCTCTTTATGATATGATGTTTCCATAGAAGCAAAACTTGAAGTAGACTGCGGTAATGAAGTAGAATTAAAAATTTCTTTGAGTGGTGTACTTAGTTGTGTTTTTAAAAATAAATCCGTGTGAATACGTTTAAGCTCCTTAAATTTCCGTCCAATATTGTTTCGAGCTTGGATGATATGTTTTGTGATCTCCTTGCTAGATGTTAACATGATGATGGTTTTTAATCAAGTAGTTACTCTAATTCTGTGTTAATGCATATAAAATGATCGAAACCCATGCGATATCGTCCATGCTGTACATCACTTTCTTTATCAATAACTAAAAAGCTGTAACGGCGTAATGACCAACATTTAGCACACATACGTTTAAAGTCATCGAATGTCATATCAGTGTTAACATGATCGTTATACACATGTCGCATGTTGCGCTCATCTTGCCGAAAAAGCTCAATAACATTTGCGTTGTCGCGTATCAACTGCTTAGGCACACGAGAATAGGTTTGGCACAAATAGATGCAATCAACATATTTATGCCGACCCATACTAAAGAATGCACGAATAACGTTTTGCTGTTCTGTTGCGAAATCATCAAAGATCATAAGAGAATTAGGAAGCACATCGTCTGGTGATGGTACTTGCTGATGCGAATTAAATTAAAAATATCTTATTCCATCTTTAACTAGATCGTGCATTACAGTTTGTAGAATAGTATATAGCGGCTGATAGAGTGACTTTGCGAAAACGTAAATATTCTCGAAGCGTACACCATTTACAGAAGTAATAAGTGTGAGTAAAAGATTTGTTTTCCCGCATCCCGACGGGCCTGATATAATACATCGAACAGTAAAAGGAAACAACGTTCCATGACGTTTTCCTGTAGTTGTACTAGAACTAGGTAAGAGATGTGGTACAATGTCGGTAACAGGTAGCGTGTCTTGCTGCTTTATAATCTTCATGATAACTGAATCATAAAGTACGTAATAGTAATATATATATTAAACGAAACAAGAGGTAACGGTTAGTTTATGATTTGCTCTTGACTAGTAAAGTCGTGTCCAGCATGGTGAAACAACGATATCCAAACGACATGAAGAAGAAGAAGAAATTAAAAACTGTTAGATGGAAAGATGTTATAAAGGCTGCGGAAAAAACTATTCGAGGGGAATACAATCCTCGTGTAGCTATTACTAAGGCGTTACGCGCAGCAAGAGCGAGAATTTCTCCAAAGTGCAGAGCAATATTTAGTAAACGTGCGCGAATTATTCCTGTACCAAAACGAGGAGGATTTCTTCCTGCGCTGTTTGCTGGCTTAGCAGCTTTAGGGTCATTGCTAGGTGGTGCTAGTGCTGTAGCGAGAACTGTCAAAGCTGTAGAAGAAGCGAAACAACAGCTGAAAGAGAGTGAACGTCATAACAAGACGATGGAGGCAATTGCGTTACGAGGGAAAGGTATGAACATGAAGCTAGCGCCATACAAGAAAGGGCTTGGTATCTACATTTCTCCAAAAAACGTCTACTGAATGCACTGCCATATCGAGCTCTAACGCATGATGAAGTTTTTACGTTTGCTAAACAACTAGGAATTCATTATTTTCGAGGAGTGTATATGCGTGATAAACTACCAGCGCGCCCACGTGAACGTGAAAGTGCCGTATTTAACTTGGACGACAGTCGTGGACCTGGAACTCATTACGTTGCTTATGTAAAACGTAAATCTAAAGTATGGTATTTTGATAGCTATGGAGACTTACCTCCTCCTTTTGAGCTCATACGTTATTTCGGAAGCTGTGCAGACATTGTTTACAATAAAAACCGTGTGCAAAACTTTAATACACGCATGTGCGGACGATTATGTCTTATGTTCTTATATCAAACCCAGACAGTAGGGAAAGTGCATTAGTGTCTACGTGATGACGAACAGTGAAAGAACGTTTGCTGTACGTGGAGAAGGACCTGAAACAACCGTCTATTTTAATCGACCAATCGAACTTTGCTATCAGCCGCATAGTCTTGGACTAGTATCGTTTGAAAGCTACAATAAAATCTATAATGTGCGTGATGGTGTAAACAAGTTCTATTACGATGAGTATGTGCTAACACTACCCTCTGGTAGTTATATAGTAGACGATATTCACGACTATATTGAAAGTACGTTAATTGATCAGTTTGGGGAAGATAGTTTTAGTAATCATAATTACAAGTTCTCAATCACTATAAGCAGCATTACACATAAATGTGTTATTGAATCATCATTTAAGATTGACTTCAAATCACAACCTGATTCGATTGGACCACTGCTTGGATTTTCATCGAGGGAGCTCCTACCGAACGTACGTTACGAGTCTGATCAACCTATAAAACTTTTGATGATTATAATGTGAACATTACTTGTAATATTATTACAGACTTGAATAGTAATCTACAAACTTCGCACGTCCTGCACGACTTTATTTTTACAGAGGAACGTGGATATACTATTTGTGAGAAACCAGCAGTAGTTCTTTATCATCCTGTGTCTGTAAAACACATTAGCAACATTAGTCTTAGACTTGTAAATAAACATAATCAGCTTATTCATTTAGATCAGCACGCGTACGTAGCTTACAAACTACGTCTTAAACCAGTATGAAAACCATCTATAAAACACGGTGTACATTCCGAAGACATACTACATGTGTGCAGAGACTCATCGAGTTAACAGATACCCATAAGCAGATAATCCAAGATTTAGGATATACACTACTACAACAGAATGGAAGAAATGCTAGACATTACGAATACAGTAGAAAGTCTTGAAGGTGTAGTACGAAGTGAGCTTCATTCCTATCAACCTTTTACGTTTGGATTAAATAACAATGATGAAATTCATTTTATTATTAATCAGCAAGATGTTTACACCTTACCACACGAAAGCTACCTCTATATTGAAGGACGACTAGAAAAGTCTGATGGAAGTGGACCAAGCACTTCACAACTAAACAACCATGCTCTAGCTTTTCTCTTTTCTGAAGCGCGATATGAAGTAAACAATGTTGAAAAAGATCGAACGAAGAATGTTGGTATTACAAGTGCAATGAAACTCTACCCTTCTTTCTGTGATGAAGAAAGTAATCTTTTGCGGATGGCTGGATGGTGTCCAAAAGCTACTAACAACTGGATGATTAATGAGGATGGAACTTTTACGGGTATGTTATCACTGAAACATATTTTTGGATTCGCAGAAGACTTTACACGTATTATAATCAACGCAAAACAAGAGCTTATTCTAATCCGTGATCGAAGTGATTACAATTCTCTTAAAGCAGTAGAAACACCAGTAGAATCGAAAATAACACTGCATCGTATACTGTGGCGGATTCCACATGTAACCTTATCTGATCGTGAAAAACTTCGATTGCTCAAGATTGTAGAAAATGATACACCATTACCTATACGTTTTAGAAGTTGGGAGCTACATGAATATCCTGTGTTACCACCTACAAACAAGCATAGCTGGGCTGTTAAAACATCACGTTTTACTGAGAAGCCCTTGTACATTATTTTTGGATTTCAAACTAATCGTAAATTCAATCACGAAAAAGATAGCTCACTGTTTGATCACTGTAAATTAAGACACGTTAGACTATATCTCAACGGAATTACGTATCCCTACGAAAACATAGACATTAACTTTGAGAAAAATAAGTTTGGGATGCTCTATGACATGTTTTGTAAATTTCAATCATCGTATTATCAGAAAGAAGATCGTCCGCTATTTACACCACAAGAATTTAAAAATAAAGCACCGATTGTAGTTATAGACTGCTCTTATCATGAAGAATCTATAAAAGAATCTCCAGTTGATATTCGTTTAGAATTTGAAACATCTGAAAACATTCCTGCTAACACAGCAGCCTATTGTCTTATTATTCATATGAGTGATGTTACTTACCATCCGCTAACGAATATTGTTACGAGACTATAAATAAGAATAGATCTTTATCATTTTCATTAGTGTGTGCTTCGACATCGTACGCAATGGAACAAAACTGTAAATGTGCATGCTGTTTGCATGCTCATACGCAACATCTTATTTATCTTACACGAATGAGTGAGGCTATTAAGATGTTCTATAAACATAGATTGTCGATGCCGAAACATCTTATTCAATACTTACCACCAGGATTTTTATATACGTACGCTGCCTCTTACGTACATAATTTTTGGAACATCCTTCCTCTACACAGTAAGATGTCGATCGAAGTAGCTTTATGCAGAACTTGTGAACGACATTACAAGCATCGAGGAGAAAATGGTGATGATGATTGGGATGGACCAAATCCGAGGATTGAACACTGTACACAGTGTATGAATGAACTTTCTCTAGTACCTCATGATGATGATTCCGAAAAGGAATAACAACAAGGTAAGAAGTATATGATCTTCTCTGTAAAGCATAACATACTTAGTATAATATATTTCTAAATGTTTTGTTTAATTTGAATGTTGCAGGAGGCATTTCAGAAGCATGCGTTGTTAAGAAGCACACCAACCTTGTCAGCAGCAAAAACGAACACTGTTGTAGTACATTTGTAAATAAATATTTGATCGCATTCAAAAATGTTGTACTTATTGCATTGCTTTACACCGACTTATTCTTACGAAAACAGACAAGTCTAAACATGCGTGATGACGTCATCACTGCAGCACGTGCTCACTCTAGCTTTCCCGATGCGTGATTAAACTTGTTCGAATTTACCGCCACCACATTCCTTTACACCGACTTACTCTTAAGAAAACGGACAAGTCTAAACATGCATGATGACGTCATCACTGCAGCACGTGCTCACTCTAGCTTTCCCGATGCGTGATTAAACTTGTTCGAATTTACCGCCACCACATTTCAACTAAAGAGTGCAGCACCGAGGTAAGCGATGTAAGATGGCAGTAGCTAAAGATGGCAGCACTGTTCTCTCTGGATTAAAGATGGCTGCTTGTCATAAATATTTTTTCAAATTATCCGCCACCACATTTCAACTAAAGAGTGCAGCACTGAGGTTTGCGATGCAAGATGGCGGGTGACAGCTTGTCAAATAGATTTTTTTCAAAGGTAAGTAGCTAAAGAGGGCAGCACTAAGGTTAGCAATGCAAGATGGTGGATGACAGCTGTGACGTAAAAATTACCCGCAAGATAGCAGCACGATGCTCTTTTCATTAAAGATGGCAGCTTGTCAAATAGAATTTTTCAAATTAACCGCCTCAAAGGTAAGTAGCTAAAGAGGGCAGCACTGTTCTCTCTGGATTAAAGATGGCTGCTTATCAAAAAAGAATTTTTCAAATTATCCGCCACCACAAAGAGGGCAGCACGGTGCTCTCTTGATTAAAGATGGTAGATGACAGCTGAAGAGCACGTAGAATTTGTTTCCAAACAAGAGCACGTGGAATTTGCCGCCACCACATAGAGTGCAGCACTGTTCTCTCTGGATTAAAGATGGCGGATGACAGCTGTCAGAAAAGCACATGGGTTTGTAGAGCGCGTGGAATTTGCCACCACCACATAGAGTGCAGCACTGTTCTGTCTGGATTAAAGATGGTGGATGATAGCTGTCAAAAAAGCGTATAGGTTTGTTTCCAAACAAGAGAATGTAGAATTTGCCGCCACCACATTTCAACTAGAGAGTGCAGCACGGTGCTCTCTGGATTAAAGATGGCGGATGGTAGCTGCAGCACGGTGCTCTCTGGATTAAAGATGACGGATGATAGCTGTCAAAAAAGCGCATAGGTTTGTTTCCAAACAAGAGAATGTAGAATTTGCCGCCACCACATTTCAGCTAGAGAGTGCAGCACGGTGCTCTGTTGATTAAAGATTGCGGATGACAGCTGTCAAAAAAAAGCACATGGCTTTGTTTCCAAACAAGGGCACGTGGAATTTGCCGCCACCACATTTCAAAGGTATCTAGCTAAAGAGGGCAGCACTGTGCTCTGTTGATTAAAGATGGCGGATGACGGCTGTCACAAAAGCGCGTGAGTTTGTTTCCAAACAAGAGCATGTAGAATTTTTCAAATTGCCGCCACCACATAGAGGGCAGCACGGTGCTCTCTTGATTAAAGATGGCTGCTGTCATGTGGAATTGCCTGCCACCACATTTCAAAGGTATCTAGCTAAAGAGGGCAGCACGGTGCTCAAAGATGGCTGCTGTCAAAAAGCATTTTTCAAATTATCCGCCACCACATTTCAAAGGTAAGTAGCTAAAGAGGGCAGCACTGTGCTCTATAGATTAAAGATGGCGGATGATAGCTGTCAAAAAAGCACGTGGATTTGTTTATCTTTCGCTAGTGAGGTTAAGTTGGTAGCACTAAGGTTTAGGCCCGCCAAGATGGCAGCACTGCGGATGACAGGTGACGAATTTGCAGCTACTGCGATAAAGAGGGCAGCACGGTGCTCTGTAGTTTAAAGATGGCGGATGACAGCTGTCAAAAAAGCACGTGGCTTTGTTTATCTCACGCTAGTTAGGTTAAGTTGGTACTACTGAGGTTTAGGCCTGTCAAGATGGCAGTACTGAGGTTAGCGATGCGTTGTTGTCTGTCAAAAAGCACGTGGCTGTCAAAAACACGTGGATTTGTTTACCAATTCATATCTCGCGCCTGTTAGGTTAAGTTGGTACTACTGAGGTTTAGGCCCGTCAAGATGGCAGTACTGAGGTTAGCGATGCGTTGTTGTCGATGATAGCTGTCAAAAAGCACGTGGCTTTGTTTACAAATTCAAATTTCCCGCGGGTGGTGGAGGAGACCTCTGGGAGGCCTCTGGCTGTGGCGGTGGTGGAGGAGGCCTCTGGGAGGCCTCTGGCTGTGGTGGTGGTGGAGGAGGCCTCTGGGAGGCCTCTGGCTGTGGTGGTGGTGGAGGAGGCATCTGGGAGGCCTCTGGCTGTGGTGGCGGTGGAGGTGGCCTCTGGGAGCCTGCGGTGGCGGTGGCGCCCGAACCCGCCTATTATACTACTTGCGATGTATTGTTAAATATATTTTAAATAATTAGAATGCTGCTATCCTATATATCGAGGACATATTTGTGTTGAATTTTACATCGATTTAACCCAATATACCTTATTGCAAATTCTAATACAGTGCTCAAAGTATTTTTTGCACAATACGGTTTCACACGGTGTAGGCTATATCAAGGTACCTCAAACATACTTACAGTATGCACTGTAGGCCAATATGTAAGTCACAGAGGGCCTGGTGACGCTAAATCTAGATAAGGTTCTATATTTGTCCTATAGAAGACATTTGTTGTGTTGGTCAGTTTTGATTCGCGTTTTCTTTGATTGTTATGGTTTAACGTCTCACTAACACATCGATAGTTTTCGGCGACGCAAGGATGGGAAAGTGATAGGATTGTGATAGTAGCGGCCGTGGCCTTAATTAAGGTACAGCCCCGGCATTTGCCTTGAGTGAAACGGGGTTGTCTAGGAAGCGGTGACAAGGGTACAGAGATCTGGAAGTCAAGTAGGGATGATGTAAAAATGTTAGTGTTGAACTGTAGAAGTATTGTAAAGAAGTGAATTTAATAGATATATACTTACCAGGTTTTGTAATAGGAGTTGAATCATGGCTGAAAAATGATGTAATGGACGCAGAAATTTTCTCACGGACCTGGAGAGTGTATCGTGGAGATAGGATAGGAATGGTAGGAAGGGGAGTATTCATTCTGGTGAAAGAAGAATTTGTAGCTACGAAAAAGTTAAAGATGAGAAACATGAAATTCTGGGTGTAAAGCTCATTTCTAAAGATAATAGGAAACTTGATGTCTTTGGAGTGTATAGACCGGGAAAGGGTAGCGCTGACAGAAATTCAGAATTATTTGATAAGATAATCAGCTATGTGGGAAACAACATGGAAAGAAATGTGATTGTAGCGGGAGATCTGAATTTACCAAATGTCAATTGGGAAGCAAATGACAACGACAGGAAGCATGGCCAACAAATGGCTAATAAACTAATATGGGAAGGACAGCTGATTCAGAAAGTGATGGAACCAACTAGAGGGAAGAATAAATTGAACGTGGTGTTGGTAACAACCAGATGAGCTCTATAGAGAAACGGAAGTAATAGACGGTATTAGTGATCATGAAGTTGATTTTCTCATAGTTAAAAACAAATGTGATAGAAAGGAAGGTCTTAAAAGTAGGACTATTAGGCAGTACCATATGGCTGATAAAGCAGGCATGAGGCAGTTTCTAAAAAGTAACTATGATCGGTGGAAAACGGTAAATAAAACTGTAAACTGACTCTGGGATGGGTTTAAAGCAATTGTTGAGGAATGTGAAAGCAGGTTTGTGCCTTTAAAGTTGGTAAAGAATGGTAAAGACCCACCTTATTATAATAGAGAAATAAAGAGACTAAGAAGGAGGTGCAGATTGGAAAGAAATAGAGTTGGAAATGGCTGTGGAAGTGAGGAGAAATTGAATGAATTTACTAGGAAATTGAATCTAGCAAAGAAGGCAGCTAAGGATAACATGATAGCAAGCATAATTGACAGTCATACAAATATTAGTGAAAAATGAAAGAGCATGTATAGGAATTTTAAGACGGAAACAGGTTCCAAGAAGGACATTCCAAGAATAATTAATGAACAAGGGGAGTGTGTATGTGAGAATCTTCAGAAGGCAGAAGTATTCAGTCCGCAGTATGTAAAGATTGTTGGTTACAGGGATAAGGTCCAGATAGAGGAGGAGACTAATGCTAAAGAAGTATTAAAATTTATCTATGATAACAATGACATTTACAATAAGATTCAAAATTTGAAAACTCGAAAAGCGCCTGGAATTTATAAGATTTCTGGGGATATACTAAGGACAATGGGTTGGGATATAGTACCTTATCTGAAGTACTTATTTGATTATTGTTTGGTTGAAGGAGCTATACCAAATGAATGGAGAGTTGCTATAGTAGCCCCTGTGTGTAAAGGAAAGGGTGATAGACATAAAGCCGAAAATTACAGGCCAGTAAGTTTGACATGCGTTGCATGTAAGCTTTGGGAAGGCATTCTTTCTGATTATATTAGACATGTCTGCGAAATTAATAACTGGTTCGATAGAAGGCAGTTCGGTTTTAGGAAAGGTTATTCCACTGAAGCTCAACTTGTAGGATTCCAGCAAGATATAGCCGATATCTTGGATTCAGGAGGTCAAATGGACTGTATCGCGATTGACCTGTCTAAAGTATTTGATAGGGTGGATCATGGGAGACTACTGGCAAGAATGAGTGCAACTGGACTAGACAAAAGAGTGACTGAATGGGTTGCTATATTTCTAGAAAATAGATCTCAGATGATTGGAGTAGGCGAGGCTTTATCTGACCCTGTAATCATTAAGAGGGGAATTCCTCAAGGCAGTATTATTGGACCTTTATATTTTCTTAGATATAAAAATGATATGAGTAAATGAGTGGAATCAGAGGTAAGGCATTTTGCGGATGATGTTATTCTCTATAGAGTAATAAATAACTTACAAGATTGTGAACAATTGCAACGTGACCTCGATAATGTTGTTAGAGGGACAGCAGTCAATGGTATGTTTGTAAACGGGGTTAAAAGTCAGGTTGTGAGTTTCACAAATAGGAAAAGTCCTCTCTACTTTAATTACTGCGTTGTTGGGGTGAAACTTCCTTTTGGGGATCATTGTAAGTATCTAGGTGTTAACATAAGGAAAAATCTTCATTGGGGTAATCACATAAATGGGATTGTAAATAAAGGGTACAGATCTCTGCACATGGTTATGAGGTTGTTTAGGAGTTGTAGTGAGGATGTAAAGGAAAGGGCATATAAGTCTCTGGCAGGACCTCAGCTAGAGTATGGTTCCAGCGTATGGGACCCTCACCAGTATTACTTGATTCAAGAACTGGAAAAAATCCAAAGAAAAGCAGCTCGACTTGTTCTGGGTGATTTCCGACAAAGGAGTAGCGTTACAAAAATGTTGCAAAGGTTGGTTTGGGAAGAACTAAGGGAAAGAAGACGAGCTGCTCACCTAAGTGGTATGTTCCGAGCTGTCAGCGGAGAGATGGCGTGGAATGACATTATTAGGCGAATAATTTTGAGTGGCGTCTTTAAAGTAGGAAAGATCACAATATGAAGATAAAGTTGGAATTCAAGAGGACAAATTGGGGCAGATATTCTTTTATAGGAAGGGGAGTTAGGGATTGGAATAACTTACCGAGGGAGATGTTCAATCAATTTCCAATTTCTTTGAAAACATTTAAGAAAAGGCTAGGAAAACAAGAGATAGGGCATCTGCCAGCTGGGCGACTGCCCTAAATGCAGATCAGTATTGATTGATTGATTGATTGATTGATTGATTGATTGATTGATTGATTGATTGATTGATTGATTGATTGATTGATTGATTGATTGAAAATGTATCACTTAACTCTCTGATCTCAGAAACAACCCTTGTCCACAGAGATTGCTTTTCAGAAAAAAGCAAAACACATTTTATCTACAGGCGTTGGTATTGAACTGCGATAACATAGTGCACAACCTCAGTGGTGGATACATATGCAGTTTTGGGTGCAATTACAGCGATCTTGCATAAAGGGAAATACCTTTTAAATGTTGAAATTTCTGGACAAAAGTTGTTTCCGAAATATATGCCGATTTTAAGGAAAAAATTGCAATTTTTAAATACAGAAATAATTCATTGAATGACGTGACTTTAAAAAAGGAAAGCAAAGTCATCTCCGTACAGGCCATAAAGGCCCTGGGAGTGGTGGAAGGTAAAGGCTTCCACTATTCGTAACCTCGGCACGTGAGGGGATAGAGTGGTTATCTCTATGCCCGGCTGCCTTTGCCCCCAGGAATTAACCTGGTACTCATTTTCGGTGTAGGCTGGGTGAACTTCAGTGCCATTTGCACCTCCGGAATCATAAATCTCATTTGTTAAATTTTACGACTTCCTGACGGAGATTCGAACCCACGTCCTTCCGGGCGAACCGAGTACGCCTTTAATGTGATTTTAACATTGGTGTAATATGAGTTGACATTATTGAATAATACGCAATGACAGGAATACATTATTTGTACATTTTGCTCATGTTTAACCTTACAAAGTCGTACACTCAGTCATTAATATTTGTAAATAAATCTCTCTTCACATTGTTTCACTGTACGCTGTACTTCTTTATTCTACTCACAGTCCACCTGTCCACGTTCAGCTATTGGCCACTTGTAAATTGTGGTGTAAAATACCAGGAATTTATCTGAAATAAACCGTTCTAATTGTTGGATATCGGCAATGTTTTCCTTACTTATTGACACTCATGTGTTATATGCTTTCTCCGCAGGGAAAGGAACTGAAGAGTTGGAGACGGAAAGCGCTACAACGTGCTGTATTTGGGATGTGAAACAAATAGCTGTCATTTTAGTATACACGAGCTCTAATAGGGTGCATTTATAAACACGCCTAAGATGGAGAAAGTGACGTTTAATACCTCGTTAATTTATACATGTACAGACTTTTCACTAGATCAAAAAGTTCCTTGTATATGTCTTGAACGAACCATTAGCTCTTAACTCTGTTCGGGGAAATACGTGTACAGAATGCAGGCAGCTATTTGGAAACTCCTGCGCATAGAGTCTGTGAGCTTCAGCTGCATTCTCACCAGATTCTCCACAGATTAAAATGATGTCTGTGTATTCGTCAATGCTGAACACACCAGACATTGTCGATATGGTGACACCACTGATCTCTATACCTGGATGGCTGGTAGCTTGGGTAGCAGTAAGCCGAATAGAAGATGACTGGCGTCGTAAGATGGCAGCGAGCGCATGGTGCAATAGACCACGAGGAGCGCGCTTGCTTTGTTTATGCTTAGTTCAGTGACGCCAGGTCTCTTGATTGTAGTTCCACGAGTGTTCTGTGCTTTGTTATTGCAAAGTAAATAGTAGTGTATTTTACGAATTTAGGTTCGTTGCCTTGTAGTATACTTGTGGATTACAAGATTCAATTTAAATATGTATGTGTTTATCTGAAATATGAATGAAGAAACATTCTACGGGGTATTAACATACCGCAGTGTTCAGCTTATGGATGTACAAACAGAACCGATCAGCAGAAGGAGAAATAATTTCATCGGGGAGTTTTATACTGTACATAAGAATCTTCCTAGGGTAGTGTTTTGAGTTTTAGGTTTATTGTATCTTATTTCGCATATTCCGGGAGCAAAATGGCAATTAATTTTTGTAGGTTTCCTTTCTCGAGACCCGAACATCTAAGATCATCGATTAGGAGTATCAGGCGGGAGAATTGGGAGCCTTCTAAAACAGCTGTTCTCTGCTCGGATCACTTAGAGGAAGGCTGTTTTGATAGAAATGGACAAACTGTACACTTTAGAAGTGATGTACAGCCAACTGTTTCAATTTTAGTGAACATTAACTGCAAGTAAAGATTTACTTTTTTTTTATTTCCCATAATTAAACTGACGGTTTCGATGAAATAATTGACGTGACCTTATAACAATCTTAGAAAATGAAGTCTGGGGGAATTCTAGACCTTATTTACATCAGTAATAATTATGGGTTTCAGACACTGAAGGGAAAGTGTGGTGGGTGTTTGGGGCTATCCCATTACACTATTCGTGGTATTTGGGACTCTTAACTGGTGTTACATATTTCTGATGATGACTATCAATATCGCTTTGCTAGCTGAATTTAATTAAAGAGGTCTGTAATAGTAAATTAAGCTGCAGGTAATGTGATATATTGACAAGTTTTGAATATTTGCTGGTTTTATAAATGTGTACATTTGCTTCAATTATATTTTAATTTGATAATATGCGCGTTATTTCATGGAAACAGGAAACAGAAATTCATTATCAAGCACCGATTACGATATGTCGAATCTAGGTCTGTATAGTGAGCTACGTTTATAGGTACATCATTTTAAGAATGCATAATTTCGTGACAAACATGTATACAATTTACAGCAATGTTTCCAGAAAGTGGTTTTCACTCGTGTTGTGTTACCGATCGCTAATTGCATGTATTCAGCACCTAAGTTAATATTTGTCGGCCGTTATTATACACTCATCTTTATTGCTATCCCGGAGATTTAGTGACCTCGGAATGACGTGTCTGTGATCCCAATGTCCTTATGCTTTGAGTGAACATGTCTCTGTATTTTTAATTATTCCAATGCGCCATTAATTGCGACTTAAAATTGACTATATTATCATTGCTTCCCCATAAGGAGAGCTCTAGGTTGGGTACGCCAACATGGCGAACCGCGCACTCAACTTGGCGTACTTTCTCCTGCAGCGGAGACCTGCCATCAGCGATCCATGTATAGAGATCAGTGGGTGACACCAACTGTGGTGCTACTGTACCAAATACTAGGCCTTCGAAAACGAGGCTCAATAACGCAAGGGGGCGCTTTTGACGGGTAGCGCTGAGGAACATACAGCGAGTGCCCGTCCGGTTGTTATCTCTTCATATTTTGACGTAAATGACCTGCAGGCAGTAATACCCCTGTAAAAATCATTAGTGCATGAGGGACACTTGTAAGTAGAAAGCACGCCGCGGTGGGTCACCTGGTATACTTTTATGCTACCAGGGGTATTAGTTTTGTATTCATATTTAAATAATTCTGACACTGTAAATGACTATCTGTGATCGTCGGGCACTCTTCTATAGGCACTATCCAGAGAAAAGGTATTATTACTTTGGTAAAATCTAGACCACCAATTTGTGAATGTAAGAATATCGTCTGTTGAAACTACCTTCATTTGAAACTTATTTCTGGAACTGATTTCACAATCATTTCAACAAATTGCTTCATGTGATGCGCCCCATTCACTGAGCGAAATTTTCTCTTCACTACCTCGAAGTCCCTGTCACAGGGAAAAATCCCCACGTATAGCCAAATAATGATTAATAGTGAGGACGCGCCCTCAGGCAGCCAAAGCCAGCAAGAACCTTGACAGTATGATTTTTAATATTGGTGTAATATGAGTTGGCATTATTGAATAATACACGATAGTAGGAATGAATGATTTGGGCATTTTGCTCATTTTTTAACGTTACAACGTTGTACACACATGAAAATATGTTATGCTTTTCGGGATGTATTTGTAATAAATCTAAAAGGAATGAACACACCTCATTCGGCCTCATCTTTGCCGTTCCCACATGGTAAATGTGAAATTTTGATTCACCAGTCTTCAGGTAGTGTATATATTAAGGACTTTCTTAGTAAGCTGACGATATAGAAGACCTCTTGAACTGGTATAGATGGTAAGCATAGATTTTTCTTAAAGTCAATAGCAATTGCGGGAAATTCCTTAACATCAATGCATTTGCCCTCCATTTCAGGAATGCGAGAAAAAACTTACCGGCGAGTTGGCCGTGCGGTTAGGAGCGTGCAGCTCTGAGCTCGCATCCAGGAGATAGTGGGTTCGAATCCCACTGTCGGCAGCCCTAAAGATGGTTTTCCGTGGTTTCCCATTTTCACACCAGGCAAATGCTGAGGCTGTACCTTAATTAAGGCCACGGCCGCTTCCTTCCCATTCGTAGGCCTTTCCCGTCCCATCGTCGCCATAAGATCTACCTGTGTCGGTGCGACGTAAAGCAAAATAGCAAAAAAAAAAAAAAAAAAAAAAAGAAACAAACTTAACAGCGCATCTCTTGTGGACAACGAGTTCTACAGCAGCTACCCATTTATCTGTGTGATTAAACATTTTATTTTTCATTTAATACAGCCATGTCGCGATATTAGGTTTGAAACTGTTCACTCATTTTCACATTAGTCTGTTCGTATAAATACTCGTTGGCTGAACGGTCAGCGTACTGACCTTCGGTTCAGAGGGTCCCGGGTTCGATTCCCGGCCGGGTCGGGGATTTTAACCATAATTGATTAATTCCAATGGCACGGGGGCTGAGTGTATGTGTTGTCTTCATCCTCATCATGGCGCGCAGGTCACCTACGGGTGTCAAATAGAAAGACCTGCACCTGGCGAGCCGAACCCGCCCTGGGATATCCCGGCACTAAAAGCCATACGACATTTCATTTCATGGCTCTCTCGAGAGACATAGTGAGTTACTTTTTTCGGGTATGTGTTAATGTGTCCAACAATAGCACTTATCTCGCTATCACGTTGCATTGTCTGAACGATTTTTACTTATTTGATCGGTAGGTGACTTGCCGACTGTGAGTAGCTTGATAGTCCTTCGTAGTCTCATGCTCGTCACGCCATGAATGAATGTTTTCTTACATCTATCCAATTTTCCGGTACTATAATTAATTCGCGGAACACCTGCTGTCTAGGTTCCTTTTTGGGATCATTTCCTGTTTTTGGAAAGCGTCTTCTTACAATACATTTGAGAGAAATCAGCCTTTGGATTTAAAAGTAATGTGTGTTCTTTGAGTCCAGGTCATAAAATGTATGAAGATCCCCATTCTTGTATTTTCATTAGTTTCCTCAAAGCACGCCATAGTACCCAGTCAACTTTCATCATGGCACAATTAAGGTCGTTTCGTAATAAGACATAAAGATTATCCGGGTGATATTTCACGAATTGTGAGTGTGTTGTTGACAGTAGAACACCCGACGAAATACAGAGAGGTACTCCGTGCGCTATGTGACAGTCACTTCTTGTCATAGTTTCAAGGTCATGAATCCAACCTGGTCATCCTTGTGTTAACATTAGGCTCTCTGTGAATTTGTATGTAACTGCGTTGTAATTGTTATGATAATAAATAACAACGTTATTCTTTTTACATCCCACTGACTACTTCTAATATTTTTCAGAGACGCCGAGGTGCCGGGATTTTCTCGCGTAGGAGTTCTTTCACGTGCCAGTAAATCTATCTACACGCGGATGACGTATTTGAGCACCTTCAAATACCACCAGACTGATCAAAGATCGAACCTGCCAAGTTGGGGTCAGAAGGCCAGGGCCTCAACCGTCTGAACCATTGAGGCCGGCAGTTATTATGATACACTACTTTTAATGGAATACGTTAAGTTATATTTGTAAATTACGGATGAATTTCAGAGTGACTGCTTGTGATCATGTTACGCTACATGTAAGGGGGTAGATTAATTATGTGCGATTGCTTTTAATTAATATGCTACAGTACTCGTGCCGGCCCCGCGGTCTCGGGATAGCGTGCCTGTCTCGCACCCGGAGGCGCCGGTTTCGAATCCCGGCCATGTCAGGGATTTTTGCCTGGACCTGAAGCTTGGCCCGAGGTCCACTCAGCCTATGTGATTACAATTGAGGAGCTATCGGACGCCGACATGGCGACCCCGGTCTAGAAAACCAAGAATACCGGGCGAGTTGGCCGTGCGGTTAGGGGCGCGCGGCTGTGAGCTTGCATCCAGAAGATAGAGGGTTCGAATCCCACTGTCGGCAGCCCTGAAGATAGTTTTACGTGGTTTCCCATTTTCACACCAGGAAAATGCTGGGGCTGTACCTTAATTAAGGCCACGGCCGCTTCCTTCCAACTCCTAGGCCTTTCCTTTCCAATCGACGCCATAAGACCTATCTGTGTCGGTGCGACGTAAAGCCACTAGCAAAAAAACAAAACAAGAATAACGTAATCTGCAGGCCTTCTGGCTGAGGAGCGGTCACTTGGTAGGCGGGGCTGTTGTACCATGGTAATTGTTTTAGTTTTGTAATGTTACATTAATCGTAAGTAATTTTTATTACCATAATTTTTGTTTCAATGTATTTATATTGTTATTCTTCTTCTGTCCAGTCTATGGCTGAATGGTTAGCATCTGGCCTTTGGACCGAGGGGTCCCGGGTACAATTACAGGTTGGGTCAAGGATTTTAACTTTCATTGGTTAATTTATCTGGCACGGGGGGGGGGGGGAGTGTTCGTGCGGTCTTCATCATTAGAATTCATATTATGTAGGCCCCTTTCTCACAGACGCGCAGGTCGCCTATAGGGTGTCAACTCGAGAGACCTGCCTCAGACCTTTCCGGAAGCCAAACGCTGCTATTATAATATTGTTCTTCTGTCGTTATCATGACATTCATTGTTTTATATAATTTCTTGTAATATTGTCCGGCTCCGTGGCTAAATTGTTAGCGTGCTGGTCCTTGGTCACATGGGTCCCGGGTTCGATTCCCGGCAGGATCAGGAATTTTGAACATAATTGGTTAATTCCCCTGGCACGGGGACTGGGTGTATGTGTAGTCTTCATCATCATTTCATCCTCATCACGAAGCGCAGGTCGCCTACGGGAATCAAATAAACAGACCTGCACCTGGCGAGCCGAAGTCCTCGGACACATCCCGGCACTGAAAGCCGTACGCTATTTCCATTTAGTTTGTAATATTTAATATAGTGTAATTGTATTTTGGTTGTTTATTTACGTTCTAACTTAATTTTGTTGCTGTACTACCGAAAGCGAGCATTGACACTGGGGGTATCTCCTAACTGCAATTCACTTAATAATAATAATAATAATAATAATAATAATAATAATAATAATAATAATAATAATAATAATAATAATAATAATGGCGATGATGATGTTGAACTTTTGCATACCGTTTTAATATGCGAAAGGATGCAGCCGTGGACTTAGTTAAGGTGAAAATTGAAAATCACAGAAAACCACCTTCAAGGCTGCTGACAGTGGGGTTCGAACCCACTTTCGCATATTGTATGATTATCAATGCTTTACTGTAATATTTTCGTGCTGTAGAAATATTTGTCGTCCGCCTCTGTGGTGTAGTGGTTAGTGTGATTAGCTGCCACCCGCAGAGAACCGGATTCGCTTCCCGGCTCTGCCACGGAATTTGAAAAGTGGTACGAGGGCTGGAACGGGGTCCACTCAGCCTCGGGAGGTCAACTGAGTAGAGGTGGATTTGATTCCCACCTCAGCCATCCTGGAAGTGGTTTTCCGTGGTTTCCCACTTCTCTTCCTGGCGAATGCCGGGATGGTACCTAACTTAAGGCCACGGCCGCTTCCTTCCCTCTTCCTTGCCTATCCCTTCCAATCTTCCCATCCCCCACCAAGGCCCCTGTTCAGCATAGAAGGTGAGGCTGCCTGGGCGAGGTACTTGTCATCCTCCCCAGTTGTATCCCCGACCCAATATCTCACGCTCCAGGACATTGCCCTTGAGGTGGTAGAGGTGGGAACCCTCGCTGAGTTCGAGGAAAAACCAACCCTGGAGTGTAAGCATATCAAGAAGAAGAAGAAATATTCGTCTAATGTTTCCAACATTAGACTTGTTTATCTCGTAAAGTATTATATTTTATGATGAAGTATGTTCAGTTAACTCGATGTAGAACCACAACATATATGTCCTTAAATTGATGCACATTAAATTACAGTCATTCTGTAAAGTAGGATAGCCCTGCTTATTATAAGCAGAAGACCGAGCTCAATAGCTGCAGTCGCGTAAGTGCGGCCAGTGTTCAGTATTCATGAGATAGTGGGTTCGAACCCCACTGTCAGCAGCCTTGAAGGTAATTTTCTGTGATTTAATTTTCACCTTAACTAAGTCCACGGCTGCATCCTTCCCATTCCTATCCCTTTCCTGTCCCATCGTCTTCATAAGACCTATCCTATCGGTGCGACGTAAAGCAACTTGCAAAAAATATGTAGAAGAAAAACCAAACCGTACTTCTGAAATTCATTTCCAGATTAAATATGGTGATTTTGTTTAACTAAAATTCTGGGTGAATAGAGATTTATCTACAGTGTGCTAAACGAATTTTTTGAAACCTCTAGAATGAATTCGCGAACCCTTGTTGGAATACTCTGCACTCTGACGGAATGTTTTAATTACATAGGTAGTGGCAGAAAGGCGTGTCTCAAACGTAAAACATTCTCCATAATGTAAGTGTTGTGGCGGTGACTTTGGATGTGAAAGAGCATTACTCCCGCATACAGGAAGCAGTTCATTGCTCACGAGCAGTCTAGTGATATAAATGGCAAGAACAATGACTCATTTATTTAATACGTTCGCAATCAGTCTGTCGTAAAATAGTTAATAGGCGTCTCCATTCACCAGTGCACACGTTTTCATTGCCATGTTATCCAGCTTTGATCTGAGAATCACTCGACTTCACAATCAGAAGTGAAAGGCCTCATTTGTAACATGATCTCCAAGTTCACAAGGTGCACATGGTAAAATATCTTGCGCTCTGAGTATTGGAAAGCCAGGCGAAAATGACGTGGAAGGGAAAATGACGTCATAAGCTGATGATAAAGACAAGAAAAATATTACCTTGCTCATCTCACAATTAGTCAATTTGTAGGATATTATCGATACATTTAGGATGGGCATATCAAAGTCACGAGCTCGCTGATGGTTCTGCGTGCATGAGAAGCAACTGCAGTGTTACGAACGCTACCTCGGGACGTTTTCAGATAGTGCAAGACTGGAGGGGTGTACATTACACGTTCATATCTATGGTACTCCGTACAGTACGTGTGTATATTCTTTCACTTAATGACATACAGTACATAATCAGATGTGTTCATACATACATACATACATACATACATACATACATACATACATTATCATTATAGACTGTTATGTCTTTCAGCGTTCAGTCTGCAAGCCTCTGAGAATTTACTAAACGTCGCCACAATCCTCGATTTGCAACTAGTGTTGTGGCCTCATTTAGTTCTATACCTCTTATCTTTAAATCGTTAAAAACCGAGTCTAACCATCGTCGTCTTGGTCTCCCTCTACTTCTCTTACCCTCAATAACAGAGTCCATTATTCTCCTAGGTAACCTATCCTCCTCCATTCGCCTCACATGACCCCACCAGCGAAGCCGGTTTATGCGTACAGCTTCATCCATCGAGTTCATTCCTAAATTAGCCTTTATCTCCTCATTCCGAGTACCATCCTGCCATTGTTCCCACCTGTTTGTACCAGCAATCATTCTTGCTACTTTCATGACTGTTACTTCTAACTTATGAAGAAGATATCCTGAGTCCACCCAGCTTTCGCTCCCGTAAAGCAAAGTTGGTCTCAAACAGACCGATGTAAAAATAGTTTCGTCTGGGAGCTGACTTCCTTCTTACAGAATACTGCTGATCGCAACTGCGAGCTCACTGCATTAGCTTTACTACACCTTGATTCAATCTCACTTAGTATATTACCATCCTGGGAGAACACACAACATAAATACCGGAAATTATCGACCTGTTCTAGCTTTGTATCACCAATCTGGCATTCAATTCTTTTGAATTTCTTACCTACTGACATCAATTTAGTCTTCGAGAGGCTAATTTTCATACCATACTCATTGCATCTATTTTCAAGTTCCAAGATATTAGACTGCAGGCTTTCGGCACAGTCTGCCATTAAGACCAAGTCGTCAGCATAGGCCAAACTGCTTACTACATTTCCATCTAACTGAATCCCTCCCTGCCATTTTATACATTTCAGCAGATGATCCATGTAAACTACGAACAACAAAGGTGAAAGATTACAGCCTTGTCTAACCCCTGTAAGTACCCTGAACCATGAACTCATTCTACCATCAATTCTCACTGAAGCCCAATTGTCAACATAAATGCCTTTGATTGATTTTAATAATCTGCCTTTAATTCCATAGTCCCTCAGTATGGCGAACATCTTTTCCCTCGGTACCCTGTCATATGCTTTCTCTAGATCTACGAAACATAAACACAACTGCCTATTCCTCTCGTAGCATTTTTCAATTACCTGCCGCATACTGAAAATCTGATCCTGACAGCCTCTCTGTGGTCTGAAACCACACTGGTTTTCATCCAACTTCCTCTCAACGACTGATCGCACCCTCCCTTCCAAGATGCCAGTGAATACTTTGCTTGGTATACTAATCAATGAGATACCTCGATAGTTGTTGCAATCCTTCCTGTTCCCTTGTTTATAGATAGGTACAATTACTGCTTTTGTCCAATCTGAAGGTACCTTACCAACACTCCATGCTAATTTTACTACTCTATGAAGCCATTTCGTCCCTGTCTTCCCACTATACTTCACCATTCCAGGTCTAATTTCATCTATTCCTGCTGCCTTATGACAATTGAGTTTATTTACTATTTTTTCCACTTCCTCAAGCATAATTTCACCAACACCATTTTCCTCCTCCCCATGAACTTGGCTGTTTGCAACACCACCAGGATGATTTCCTTTTACATTGAGAAGATGTTCAAAATATTCCCTCCACCTCTCCAGTGATTCCCTGGGATCTATTATGAGTTCACCTGAATTACTCAAAACACTGTTCATTTCCTTTTTCCCTCCCTTCCTAAGATTCTTTACTACTGTCCAGAAAGGTTTCCCTGCTGCTTGACCTAGCCTTTCCAGGTTATTACCAAAATCTTCCCATGACTTCTTTTTGGATTCAACAACTATTTGTTTCGCTCTGTTTCTTTCATCTACGTACAAATCCCTGTCTGCCTCGGCCCTTGTTTGGAGCCATTTCTGATAAGCCTTCTTTTTACGTTTACAAGCTGCTCTCACTTCATCATTCCACCAAGATGTTCGCCTTTTCCCATCTTTACACACAGTTGTTCCTAGGCATTCCCTTGCTGTTTCTACTACAGCATCCCTGTATGCCACCCATTCACTTTCTATATCCTGAACCTGCTTACTGTCTACTGTTCGAAACTTCTCGCTAATCATATCCATGTACTTCTGTCTAATTTCCTCGTCCTGGAGATTTTCTACCCTTATTCGTTTGCAGACAGATTTCACTTTCTCTACCTTAGGCCTAGAGATACTTAGTTCACTACAGATCAGATAGTGGTCTGTATCCTCGAAAAATCCGCGAAAAACTCGTACATTCCTAACAGATTTCCTGAATTCAAATTCTGTTAAGATATAGTCTATTATGGATATGGTACCCCTAGCCTCCCATGTGTAGCGGTGAATAGCCTTATACTTGAAGAATGTATTCGTAACAGCTAAACCCATACTAGCACAGAAGTCCAGCAAACGCTTCCCATTCCCATTAGCTTCCATATCTTCCCCACATTTACCAATCACCCTTTCGTATCCTTCAGTTCTATTCCCAACTCTCGCATTGAAATCGCCCATTAGCACTATTCTATCCTTGCTGTTGACCCTGACCACGATGTCACTCAATGCTTCATAAAACTTGTCAACTTCATCCTCATCTGCACCGTCACATGGTGAATACACGGACACAATTCTTGTCCTAATTCCTCCCACTGACAAATCTACCCACATCATTCGCTCATTTACGTGCCTAACAGAAACTATGTTGCGTGCAATGGTATTCCTGATAAAGAGCCCTACCCCAGACTCTGCCCTTCCCTTTCTAACACCCGTCAAGTACACTTTATAATCTCCTATCTCTTCCTCGTTATCTCCTCTTACCCGAATATCACTTACTCCTAGCACATCCAGATGCATCCTCTTTGCTGACTCAGCCAGTTCTACCTTCTTTCTTCCATAAGCCCCATTAATATTGATAGCTCCCCATCGAATTCCATTTCGTTCGCCAAGTTGTTTCCAAGGAGTCCCTCGCCTGTCAAATGGGAGTGGGACTCCGTTGCTCCCAAAGGTCCGAGGCTTGCTTAAAGTGTTCTGAGCTCGGTAGATTCATGAAGCAGGATGCTACCCTACTTGCACATAGTCCAAGTGAGGATATCTCCTCTAACGGGTTATGGACCACCGGTGAATTGTATAGTCCTAGCCGCCTGAGCACAAGGAGGGCCATGACTCAGAATATGTCCGAGATGCCCACTCCCATTCCATAGCAACTGGTATCCCGACTCTCAGGACCAATTACTAGGCCACTCAGCCATTGCCCATGGTTCACGAACTAGGACGTGACTACAGTAACCCACAAACATGAACCAGATTTGTTCAACACGATGTTTTTATAAAGTGCGCGAAACAACATGCTTTGTAATTACCGTATATCAGGGAAATAAATAATTACATTAAAGCTTGCCATAAGCATTAAAACACAAAATATTTTATTTTAGCGGTTTAACACGCTCAGCTCTCCTATGAACGTTTATGAAACAGAATCAGACCGAATACTACGCCGCTACTAAATCGCTTCTGCAGCAAAACGTCGTATTTTCATAATATTTATAATATTGTCCGACTCCATGACTAAATGGTTAGCGTGCTGGCCTTTGGTCACAGGGGTTCCGGGTTCGATTCCCGGTAGGGTCGGGAATTTTAACCATCATTGGTTAATTCCGCTGGCACGGGGGCTGGGTGTACGTGCCGTCATCATAATTATTTCACCCTCATTACGACGCGCAGGTCGCCTATTGGAGGCAAGTCCAAAGACCTGCTCCTGGCGAGCCGAACATATCCTCGGACACTCCCGGCACTCCCGTGCGCCATTTCATTTATAATATTAAGGTAAGGGTTGTTCTGCCCGAAGGCAGGTCCGAACCTCCACAGAGGTGTTCCTGAGCCGGAGTTTACGTGCGGTAGGGTGGCCAGTTCCTTTCCGCTCCTCTATTCCCTTACCCCCCCACGAACAGCGCGTGGCAACCCATCCAACTCCTGACCACGCCCAATGTTGCTTAACTTCGGAGATCTCACGGGATCCGGTGTTTCAACACGGCTACGGCCGTTGGCTTTATAATATTAAATACAAAAGAAAATACGCCACGATGAAAGTAGCATCTCTTCAAGCAACCGTGTTTATACAAAATTACACAAATACAAACACGCGGTAACGAATTAATGTGTCAATTATTATAGAATAGAATAGAATAGAATAGAATAGAACAGAATAGAATCTCCCATCCCCCAGTTTTCGGATCACCTGGAACTGGGCAGGGAGTAATCATTTATTGTCAGTCAAACTGTGTTTTGATACATTGTTTTCCTTATTACTATTTATCTTTTACTAGATTAAACATTACAGCATTTCAACCCAATTTCTAAACTGTAGGTTTTTTAATGTTTATGTTTTTATTTTTGTCCTAGCAGTTAACGGAGTTATATTCTAGGACGGACATTTATCTTACCCTCCCTAAGTTGTATTGGTGGTTACTTTTGTGTCACTGTGTCACCAGTTTTTATAGAGTTATCAGCAACGTGGGGAAGTACAAGGCGACTAAGCGGAAAAGAATTTTGCCCGCAGCACAGATATTTCTAGCCCGGGCTCTGCTCTTACAGTGGGCAAGTGTAAAACCCCTGGTTTAGGAGATAAGAATGTTAGATTTTGATATTGCCAACATTTGGTTTAACGAAACAGGCTTTCACGACTCACGTCACGATGAAATGAGAATCATTTTTTCGGGCTTGTAAGCTGCTATAGCAGACTGACCTCTGGAGAGACTGGATCCTTGAAAATGCCGGCTGTATTATCCGTTGAAACGTTCGTAGATTAAAACCCAATTGGATCCCGGCCTACAAACCCGGCAAGTTTCTTATACTCTCGTAGTTTTTCTTTCCCTGATAAAAAGATGTGAACATTATTCGTTGGTATTCTAATTCTTTTATTCTTACTTACTCTTACACGTTTTAGGTGTCAGGACCTTTCAGCCACTTTTTGTATGAAATTCGACCAATTGGCTTCCTTTCACTTCTTCTGGCATTTTCCATTTCTTTTGAACCAATCCATAAACGCCCTGGTTCCATTTCAAAATGGGTCGTTTCTTCCACTTCGTCAGAAAATTTTCCCGAAAGGCCCCTGTTCACTCTCTTCCGGACCAGTCCATGAACATGCTGCCCGAAGTCAGGTCCGAACCTCCGCAGAGGTGTGCCTGAGCCGGAGTTTACTTGCGGTGGGGTGGTCATTTCGTCCGCCTCTGTGGTGTAGTGGTTAGTGTGATTAGCTGCCACCCCCCAGAGGCCAGGGTTTGATTCCCGGCTCTGCCACGAAATTTGAAGAGTAGTACAAAGGATGGAACGGGTTCCACTCAGCCTCGGGAGGTCAACTGAGTAGAGGTGGGTTCGATTCCCACCTCAGCCATCCTGGAAGTGGTTTTCCGTGGTTTCCCACTTCTCCTCCAGGCAAATGGCGGGATGGTACCTAACTTAAGGCCACGGCCGCTTCCTTCCCTCTTCCTAGTATATCGCTTCCAATCTTCCCATCCCCCCGCAAGGCCCCGTTCAGCATAGTAGATGAGGCCGCCTGGGCTAGGTACTGGCCATACCCCGACCCAGAGTCTGAAACACACAGCCCTTGAGGCGGTAGAGGTATACAGATTAAGAAGAAGGGTGGTCATTTCCTTTCCGCTCCTCCATTCCCTTACCCCCACCAACAGCGCGTGGCAACCATCCAAACCTTGACCACGCCCAATGTTGCTTAACTTCGGGGATCTCACGGGATCCGGTGTTTCAACACGGCTACGGCCGTTGACATAAACATGCTAGTTCCAATTTAAGATGGATCGTCCTATTCCTATAATCCCCTTTCATCAGCCTTCGACAATATGTTTTGTCGTCTCCATTGGTCCTTTAACAGTTCTTTCTTCTAGATAATGTTAGTTCAGACATTCTCATCTTATCCTGGTGTATCTGAACATGCCCTTTCAACATTTTCTCACAGTTTATTCTCAGGCACTTCTTTCTGTAGCTCTCATTTCAACTGTGTCTGCAAAGTCCAGTTCTCTGATCTGTGGGAAGAAAGCTGCTTTATACACTCTAATTTCGGTTTCTTGCAAGATTTTCCGGTTGCTCATTATGGCGTTATTTACGTTTAAATTTTAAATATTTATTTATTTATTTATTTATTCATTTATTTATTTATTTATTTATTTACTTATTTATTTATTTATTTATTTATTTATTTATTTATTTATTTATTTATTTATTTATTTATTTATTTATTTATTTATTTATTTATTTATTTATTTATTTATTTGAGAAACCAAAACAGCGAGAAGCCGAATTACAGAGATCCGCAATGAAAAATATATTTACAATGGAGTAGCACAATGCAAACATAAAAAAGTAAGTGAAAGAACAATGAGGACAACTCATCGAATGATAGAACTAGGGGAAGAAAATTAAAAACTAACAAAATAACTGTAGAGACACAACAATTAACAATAAAACATGAAGGCAAAAGAAAATAATGTTTTTTTTGCCAGTGGCTTCACGTCGCATCGACACAGATAGGTCTTATGGCGACGATGGAAGAGGAAAGGGCTACGAGTTGGAAGGAAGCGGCCGTGGCCTTAATTAAGGTACAGCCCCAGCATTTGCCTTTTGTGAAAATGGGAAACCACGGAAAACCATCTTCAGGGCTGCCGACAGTGGGATTCGAACCAACTATCTCCCAGATGCAAGCTCACAGCCGCGCGCCTCTATCCGCACGGCCAACTCGCTCGGTAAGAAAAGAACGAGGAAAATTAATTGAAAAGAAAACGAAGAGAAGAACTTATGGCTAGACACAGTAAGATAAATACAGATATGACACGTGATTAACGGTATATTACCAGTAGGCCTACAGTAAAAAGAAATAAATATTACATTAGGTACCATAAAGAGGACAGCATTGAGAAGAGAAGAAAGGAATAGGAAGAAAATGAGTTAGGTTAAGTTAAGAAAATATCAATTAAAGGAGGCGTACGAAGAAAATACTTCCACGTACCTGTCAGAAGATATGAGTTAAAAAGTATTGGAATGCGGATAAATACAGTTCTTTGAACAAGAGAGAGGCGGGAGTACGGAATATGATGGGTTGGATTTATCTTGGTTTTGCGAGTTGGGACATATAGAGAAAAGAAGGATGCAAGTTCAGGAGAACGAAATAAACCTTTAACAGCGCTATGTAAGAACCGAAGGTCGGCTACTACCCTGCGAGTAGATAACGGGCGAAGGTTTTAACTTATCCAGTATCTGATTGCTGCTCAAGTTTCGACTATCAGATAGTCTGGCTCTAACAAGGGCACAGAAGAATGACTGTACGCGGTCAATGTGATTCAGATTAGTAGGTGAAGAGGTAGACCAAATGGGAGAAGCGAATTCAATAATGGGTAGGATGCAAGATACGTACATAGTAGGCTCCGAGGGTGTGGATATCGGTGATGTCAGAAAATCTACACATCAAACCGAGAAGTGACATTGCTCGTGCGGTTATCATTTGTATATGGGAGGCAATTAACAATTTACTATCAAACAACGCTCCTAAGTCATTTTGTTCTTAAAGGGTTGGGAACGGGTTACCGAGGAGGGAGTATTTACTATGAATAGGGGATTTACGAATCGCGAACGAAATAGGAGAATACTTGACAGGACTGGGCTTAAAACGCAACGCCATGTAGAGCACCATTCAGAGAAAGAGTTAACCCCACTCTGTAAGGAGCTTACGTATCATAAAGAACAGATTTGTTTGAATATTTTACAGTCATCTTCAGATAGTACAATTTCACAAGAAACGGAGGATATAGCATTAATGAGATCGTCAATAAATAGAAAAAGAAGAAGGGGCCCAAGAACACTCCCCTGTGGGGCACCAGAATGTACCATAAGAAGAGACGAACTGAACCCATCAAGAACCACACGCTGAGTTCTTGTATTGAGGAAGCTCTGTAGAAGAGTTGGAAGGTGACCATGGATATTAAAACGTTCTGAGAGTTTATAGGTAAGAAGTGCATGGTCTACGGTATCAAAAGCCATTGCAAACAAGAGAGACTGATGGTACACTTACCTCACTTAATTAAAAATTCACACGTCAAATGCAGTTTTCGTATGTAAATGCAGCATTCGTGCAGCTATCTGCAATGCAACAAAACACATGGACAGAGGTGGAATACTGTTTCCACGTCTGTAGCGCCATTAATGATGCGCAAAAGCCATTTTGAATTTATCTACTTGTAGAACCAAACCGCCAATGGTTATCTCTCTTACTTCTCAAGACATTGCTTTTTACTTTATTATACATTCAAGCGCCGACACTGTGGTGTAGGGGTAGCGTGCCTGCCTCTTACCCGGAGGCCCCGGGTGCGATTATTGACCAAATAACGGATTTTTAACTGGACAGCCAAGAGGATTTGTCGTGCTGACCACATGACACCTCGTAATCTGCAGGCCTTCGAGCTGAGCAGCGGTCGCTTGGTTTGGCCATGGCCCTTCGGGATTGTTGCGGCATGGGGTTTGGTTTGGTTTTATACATTCAAGCCGAACACACTGTATACTGATTTTCTTCTCCTTCCTCCTAGTGTCTTTCCGATGTTATTGGGCTCGGCAACAGTATATTAAAATGAACACAGACACCTAGTCCACTAGTCACTGGAATTAGTCCCACGCAATTAAAGTCCTCGGCCAGGTCCTCTGAACAGAAGGCCAGGACGCTGACCAGGCAAGAAACTGAACTGTATCTATACTAGTCTCACCTTGTAATTTCCTACTTCGCGTTTCCTTTTTCTTCGTTAACACTGCTTTATGATCCGCCTCTGTGGTGTAGTGGTTAGTGTGATTAGCTGCCACCCCCGGAGGCCCGGTTTCGATTCCCGGCTCTGCCACGAAATTTGAAAAGTGGTACGAGGGCTGGAACGGGGTCCACTCAGCCTCGGGAGGTCAACTGAGTAGAGGTAGGTTCGATTCCCACCTCAGCCATCCTGGAAGTGGTTTTCCGTGGTTTCCCACTTCTCCTCCAGACAAATGCCGGGATGGTACCTAACTTAAGGCCACGGCCGCTTCGTTCCCTCTTCCTTGTCTATCCCTTCCAATATTCCTATCCCCCCACAAGGCCTCTGGTCAGCATAGCACGTGAGGCCGCCCGACCCAATGTCTCACGCTCCAGGACACTGCCCTTGAGGCGGTAGAGGAGGGATCCGTCGCTGAGTCCGAGGGAAGAGCCAACCTTGGAGGGTAAACAGATTAAGAAAGAAAGAAAAACAATGCTTAATGACTAGATCCATGAGAAAAGGGATGGTTTTCCGTGCCTCCCCGTGTTCACACCAGGAAAATGCTGGGGGTGTACCTTAATTAAGACTACAGTCCTAGTTTTGCGCTGTCCCATTGTCGCCATAAGACCTGCCGAGTCGGTGCGGCGTAAACAAATAGAAATATATGTATATACGCAGTGGTCCATCCACCTCTTGCGATCTAGTTTTATGCAACCTACCGCGTTAACTACAATTCTGAAATACATGGCTCCTACACCCCAAACGGTGTTATTATAACGAGATGTCCGTTTCTTTGCCCTTTTCTTAATCTGCTTACCCTCCAGGGTCGGTTTATCCCCTCGGACTCATCGAGGGATCCTATCTCTACCGCCTCAAGGACAGTGTCCTGGAGTGTGAGACTTCGGGTCGGGGGATACAACTGTGAAGGAGGACCGGTACTTCGCCCAAGCAGCCTCATTTGCTCACTGCTGTCTTCTAACCCGTATACACACATCTCAGTATAATAAGCTGAAGTGGGAAACCACGGGAAAACACTTCCTGGATGGTACCTAACTTCAGGCCACGGCCGCTTCCTTCCCTCTTCCTTGAGATGGGAATCGAACTCACCTCTACTCATTTGACCTCCCATGGCTGAGTGGACCCAGTTTCAGCCCTCGTACCACTATTCAAATTTCGCGGCAGAGCCAGGAATCGAACCCGGGCCTCCAGACGCATGGGTGGCAGCTAATCACACTAACCACTACACCACAGAGGCGGACGAGATGTGTGTTTACGGGCTGGAGGACAGCAGGAATCGTGAGCGCCACTATTACTTCATTGTGGGTACCACGAATGAACCCGTAAGAAAAGAGCACAGATGCGAAGAACAATAAAGAAATCAGTCTGTGGAAACTATTAAGGCTTGCCGCATCCTAAGCAATTGGCGATGAAAATGAAAGTTACATCTCCGACTGCGCCCCTTCCAAGTGAGCTATTGCGAAGCTTGACATGCGACGGGCAGTTCCCAGCCTATACAATACCTGTTCCCGGTCTGTGTGTGCACCTACGTGTTCTTTGTATCTGTGCTTGTTTTACGGGTTCATTGGAGGTACCTATAATGAATTTATAGTGGCGCTCACGATTTCTGCTGTCTTCTAACCCGTATACACACATCTCGATATATTAACCACGTTTAGGGTGAAGGAGCGATGTATTGCAGAATTGTAGTGAAGGCGCCTGGTAGCATGAAACTAGATCACAATGGGCGGCTGGACCGCCCGGTATATATAAGAGCCACTCAAGAAAGCCAATAAAACGGCTTAAACCTCGTCACATTTATGACATCACAATGCAGTATTCTCAGGGTTGTTCAATGGGTAGTAGTTCACTTGGCACCGACTGAGTTGGCCATGCTGTTAGGGTTACACAGCTGTGAGCTTGCATTCGGGAGACAGTGGATTCGAACCCCACTGTCGGCAGCCCAGAAGATGGTTTTCCGTAATTCCCCATTTTCACACCAGGAGAATGCTGGGGCTATATGTTAATTAAGGCCAAGGCTGCTACTCTCCCAATCCTAGCACTTCCCCATCCTCCTGTCGCTCAAAACCTTTGATGTGTTAGTGCGACTTTAAAGGATTAGAAAAAAAAAGCACTTCCAATTTTCCACTTTTATACCAGACCTTTAGTCTTCTTTCAGAAGAGATTATCCGTGATTGAGTATGTTTGAGAAGTATATTATGGTATTTATGTGTGTTCAGTCGTAGAAATGGCCCATCATTCCTTTTTTAAACCCTGCGCCCAGTATCGATAGAGGAAAATATTTCCTCGTATTGTGAAAGATGTGACTGAATGTTGTTTCCTAAGTCGAACAATTTCAATCAAATGCCGGTGAAATATTACCCAATTCTCAAATGTAATAGCAGCACATATCAAATGAAATGGCGTATGGCTTTTAGTGC
This sequence comes from Anabrus simplex, assembly GCF_040414725.1. Classification (NCBI taxonomy): domain Eukaryota; kingdom Metazoa; phylum Arthropoda; class Insecta; order Orthoptera; family Tettigoniidae; genus Anabrus; species Anabrus simplex. The sequence goes on along the minus strand of NC_090266.1, from coordinate 970,447,070 downwards.
CGGGAGTGTCCGAAGACATGTTCGGCTCGCCAGGTGCAGGTCTTTCGAGTTGACTCCCGTAGGCGACCTGCGCGTCGTGATGAAGATGAAATGATGATGAAGACAACACATACACCCAGCCCCCGTGCCATTGGAATTAACCAATTAAGATTAAAATCCCCGACCCGGCCGGGAATCGAACCGAAGGCCAGTACGCTGACCGTTCAGCCAACGAGTGGATCATATATAATGTTATCATACAATAATGTAACGGTATTATAGAAACTTCACATTAACAACATTTCACATTCGTAGTCTTGAAGTTATACCCGTTAAGTAAATGTAATGAACAAACATTGCTGGTGTAAATTTTATTCCAATAATATTAAGAAAATGGCCGCCTCTATGGTGTACTTGTTAGTGTGATTAGTTGCCACACCCGGAGGCCCGGGTTCGATTCCAGGCTCGGCCACGAGATTTGAAAAGTAGTATGTGGGTTGGAATAGAGTCCAGTCAGCCTCATGAGGTCAACTGAGTAGACGGGAGGGGTTCTATTCCCACCTCAGTCATCCTCGAATCGTTTTTCATGGTTTCCCAATTCTCCTCCAGGTAAATGCCGGGATTGTACCTAACATAACGCCACAGTCGTTTCCTTCCCTCTTCCTTATGTATCCCTTCAAAACTTCCCATCCCCCCACAAGGCCCCTTTTCAGCATAGCAAGTGAGGCCGCATGGGCGAAGTACTGGTCTTCCTCCCTGTTGTATCCCCCGCTCCAATGTCTCACGTTCCAGGACACTGCCCTTGAGGCGGTAGAGTTGGGATACCTCGTTAAGTCCGAGAGAAAACCAACCCTGGTGGGTAAACGGATTAAGAAAGAAAGAAAAATATTAATAAGAACATATGAAGTAGTTGATATAAATACAGAGGAACTTCAAAGCCGCAGCGTATGTATCATGTGATTAACATTACTAATGCTGGGGATGCCGAAATGTATTTATTTATAATTTTATTTAACCCGTTTACTCTTCAGGGTTGATTTTTCCCTCGGACTCAGCGAGGGATGCTACCTCTACCGCCTCTAGGGCAGTGTCCTGGAGCGCGAGACATTTGGCCGTGGATACAACTGGGGAGGAGGGTCAGTACCTCTCCCATACAGCCTCATCTACCATGCTGAACAGGGGATTGTGGGGGAATGGAAGATTGGAAGGGATGGGCAAGAACGGTGAAGGAAGCGGTCATGACCTTAAGTTAGTTTTCATCCCAGCATTTGCCTGGTTGAGATTTGGGAAACCACGGAAATCCACTTCAAGGAAGGCTGAGGAGGGTATCGAACCCCCCTCCTCCCTCTACTCAGTTGACCTGCGGAAGTTGGGGGGACCCCGTCCCAGCCCTCGTACCACTTTTAAAATTTCATGGCAAAGCCAGGAATCGATCCCGGGCTTCCGGAAGGTGGCAGCTAATCACACTAACCACTACACCACGGACGGAGATCACGGATTTCGTCGGGGAAATGATTTTCTCAACGTGACATAAAATCAACTGACCGTTTTGTTCATTTAAACTCTTCTTTAATGTATGAATCTACACTAGAATAGTACATTTTGACATTTTTGATATTGACGTCATGTCGTGAACCAGCTTGTAATTTTAAATCAGTGTCTTGTTTTCATAAGTTTTGTGGAAATCAACAATTTCAAATAGTGATAACTCAGCCAAATTTCTACATATCTCCATACTTCTTTTTTTTTTTTAGGTTATTGCCTTATACTGGGCATAAGCTAACGATAAATAGAATTCTCACTTAAAATATTTTTAAAATAATTTTTATTCCGCACCTTGACCCTTCTTGCAGATAAATAAAGTTTGGTCATATTTATACTTCATGTAAAACAAAATGGTCTTTCATTCAGATCATGCCCTTAAATGGAACCCATGGTTTACTCTAAATAGGAATTAAGCCTCTAACATTAGTAGAAAATAAATTAGAAAAGGTGAAATTGAACTATGCACCAGCCATGTTCATTTATTAAAGTATTCAAGCTCGTAAGTTTTTTCACTCGTGAAATTAAATTATGGTTTCCTTCTGGGAACTTCATTTTGGTTCTTTAGCTGTTCCGTGCTACATTGTTGGAAGAAATTAATAACATTCATGGTTGCTTTAGTTCATACGTGCATAACATTTGAAGAAATTAATTATTAACAAAAGACAAAGTCACCTCCGTACAGGCCATGAAGGCCCTTGGAGAAGTGGAAGGTAAACGCTTCCACCATTGTTAACCGCGGCACGTGATGGGGTAGAGTGGTTAGCTCTACGCCCGGCAGCCTTTGCCCCCAGGAATTAACCTGGTACTCATTTTCGGTGTAGGCTGAGTGAACCTCAGGTACATATGCCCCTCCGGAAGTGGAAATCTCGTTTCTTAAATTTTTCGACTTCCAGACGGGGATTCGAACCCACGTCCTTCCGGGCGAACCTAGCACGCCTTTACCGCCTCGGCCAGGCAGCCCCTAATTAATTATTAACAATAAATCCAAAAATTGGACAGGTGAAAATTTACTGTATCGACATACCTTAAATGACAGACTTGGCTGAGATTTTTACAAATCGTCACCGAGCCTAGAAAAACCGCTATGTGAAATCATTTGGAGCTCTGAATAGAGAGGTTCTGCCATCTAAGGTTCAATACTGTACGGAATTTATCAGATAATTATCTTTCTACGTGCCGAGCTGATGGCTCTGACGGTTGAGGCGCTGACCGTCTGATCCCAACTTGGCAGGTTCGATCCAGGCTCAGTCCGGTGGTATTTGAAGGTACTCAAATACGTCTGCCTTGTGCCGGTAGAATTACTGGCACGTGAAAGAATTTCTGCGGAACTAAATTCTGGCGCATCGGCGTCTCCCAAAACCGTAAAAGTAGTTAGTGGGACGTAAAGCAAATCACATTGAATTATCGAATTACTCTTTCTTGTTTATACAGGGTGGTCGGAAACAGCGTGAACCGGATATATGAGCGTTCGAAGGTTGGTCATACTGAGAACTACAACCTGTAATAATAAAATTCGGTGAATAGTCCTGTACTATCGACATAGATGAACAATGCACGACAGTGACCTTACTGTCCTTCGAAATAGTCCCCTCCCATAACTATGCACTGCTGAGATCGGCGATACATGTCTTGGAAACTTTGCAAGAAGGCTTCCTTTGGGATGGTGTTCAAAAGCCTCGTCACGTTTTGTTGGATGTCAGGAATATCGTCAAATCTCTTTCCTTTCAAAGCGAGTTTGATGCGTGACTTTTCAGCTCCCACCTTTTTCCGACGAGGGGTCCTGGAGAACGCCATTCAACGGTTTGCAATTTCGTTTCAGGGTCGTACCTGAGACACCAGATTTCATCCTCATTGACAATAGATTTCAAGAAATTTGTTATCGCATCCGCCGTTTCGACAAAATCCTGTGAAGCCTCTAAAAGTGCCTGCTTCTGATCGTCAGTCAAGTGATGTGACACAAGACGAGAACACGTTTTCCTCTTCCCTAACTTCTGGGTAACGATTTGTCGCGCGGATTCACGGTTAATCTGCAGTTCATTCGCTACCATGCGCACAGTTAATCGCCGATCGTTCGTGATTAATGTCCTCACCTTCTCAATGTTTTCGTCACTGACTGCGGTCGCCGGTCTTACGCTACGGGGGTTGTCAGAAACACTTTCTCGGCTACCTCGAAAACGGGCGAACCACTCGTACATACACTTCAAGGACATGCTTGATCTTCATAAACACGTACCAGCATCGCGTGCGTTTCTTTCGGTGTCTTGCCAAGCTTAAAACAAAACTGTACATTGATCTTTTGATCGTTCATATACCTGTTCGCAGTTTAGAACCAACGCACTAAACACGCACTGTGTCAAACAGGTCTTACACGGCACACACACGATGCTCAACTGAACAACGTTGGGAGCAGGTGGTCAAAACCTGCTGCTACGCAGCTGCAGCGTTGTGTGTCACCAGTGTTTCCGGATCGACCGTTCTAAATTGATTCACCGAACTTTATTGTCACAGGTTGTATATACCTCGCGCCTATATCATTTTATCTGCTGCTAAAATTATCCAATCAGAGTGCTTCGAGGGCCGATTCAAATAGTCTTTGCGAGGCGGTGTTGCTAAGTCCGGCTTGAGAGCCATGCCGAGTAATCAGTGGGTGTCACCGCAGCGTGCTTGCTATGACGCGATCTTGTTGGCTCGAGGTCGGTGTTCATATCCCTTTTGCCAAGTATTTCTCCGATTGGTGCTATCAATCCGGTCCTAAGCCTCTTGAAGATTCAGCAACACAGCCCGTTTGAATTCTGATTGGCTAACTTCAACAGCTGATAAGATGACAACAGTGCGATCTAACGCATCATTCCTTTCAAATTAGTTATCAGTATAACCATCCCCCTAACATTCATATACACGGTTAACGTTGTTCCCGACCTGCCTGTACATGTGCTAAGGGTCAGCTTTTCTCCGACATCGTCATTTAGCGCTCTTTTCAGGCGCAATGCCGATGTGCATATCTGGACAGTCGCTGATGCGACAGAGTGTTCTGTAGAGACTCAGCCTTCTTGTTTCACTCTAATTATGTTCTTCATTGTCTCGATCTTCCTGAATTGTATACTGCATTACGGAATTTACGTGAGATTCATTAAATCATCCAACTGCTTGGCCGGCGGAGTCTTATTGATACGTAAGGATCTCAAATAAGCACTCTCCGGTCAACAGTACAACTTAATAATGTTATTGGCTTTACGTCCCACTAACTACTATTTTGATTTTCGGAGACGCCGAGGTGCCGAAATTTTGTTCCGCAGGAGTTCTTTTACGTTCCAGTAAATCTACCGACACGAGGCTGACATATTTGAGCACCTTCAAATGCCACCGGACTGAGCCAGGATCGAACCTGCCAAGTTGGGGTCAGAAGGCCAGCGCCTCAACCGTCTGAGCCACTCAGCTCGGCAACAGTACAACTTAACACCACACTGACCTTTATGCGAGTTGTTGTTGTTGTTGTTGTTTAGGTTACCAGTCCGTAGATGGGTTTGTTACAGCATTCCATACACACTATCCCGTATTGAAATATTCTGTTCTGCGTAACTACTGCATGCTGCAACATATATTCTAATCTGTGTCTCATGTCTGTCTGTTAGGTCATCAGCCCAGAGGCTGGTTGGATCTTCAAATAGCACCACCAAAGGTTATGCGGTTATAAGGAAACCCCCAAAATCAATGGCAGCACCAAAATGAGGCGTAGGCAAGATGAGGAGTGAGGTAGTTTGCCATTGCTTTCCTCACGGGGTCAGAAAGTACTATTGCAGCACGACTGACCCTATGAGCAGAACCTTTCATAACACTCAGATGCACTAGTCATGCTCTGAATGTCATTACTCAGCACCACCCATACCCCAGCAGCTTCCATATTGTCACAGCCATGGATGTTGACTTTGACTTCGGTGGAAGCTACACTTTACTCTGGCCTGTGCCAAGAGATGGATGCAAAAGTACTGTTTCCATCAAGAAATGACAGCAGGCAGCTGTGTCTCATATGTATATCTTAACCTCCCCCTACTAAGCTCACACCACTACGCTTCACTCCAAGACCAACTAAACAAAGCAAGAGTGGCTCAGGATGCGTCCTACCAATATAGGCTACAAATTCTTTCTTTATTCCTTCCTTCCTCTTTTAATCCGTTCACGGTCCAGAGTTGGTTTTTCCCTCGGTTTGAGCGAGGGATCCCATATCTGCCGCCTCAAGGGCAGTGTTCTGGAGCATGTACTATTGGGGTGTAGGATACAACTGCTGAGGAAGGCCAGTACCTCGCACAGGCGGCCTCACCTGCTGTGCTGAACAGGGGCCTTGTGGGGGATGGGAAGATTGGAAGAGGGAAGTGACCGCGGCCTAAAGTTAGGTACTATCCCGACGTTTGCCTTGTGGAGATTTGGGAAACCACGGAAAACTACTTCGAGAATGGCAGAGGTGGGAATCGAACCCCATCTACTCAGTTGACCTTCCAAGTATGAGTGGACCCCGTTCCAGCCCTAGTAACGCTTTTCAAATTTCGTGGCAGAGCCGGGAATCGAATCCGGGCCTCCAGAGATGGCAGCTTATCATACTAACCACTACATCACAGAGGCGGTCACCACTTCTTGTCATTTTTTTTCCAAGTCGTTTTCCTCCCACCAACATGATTCAGCATCTCTTTATTTGCGAACCTATCTACCCATCTCAGCTTAAGCATCATTCCGAAACACCACGTTTCAAAGGTTTATATTTTTTCTTTCTTTATTTCTCTGCCAGTTATTTTCCGTGCTTCTCTTCTATTCAAGGCCACGCTCTCAAGCTCTACACAAAAATCTTCGAAATTGTCTTTCGAAGACGCATATCTATGCCTGATGTGAGCAAATGTCTTCTTTTTTATGAAAGGCCTTTGGCTGGACTAGTCAGCATCCTATGTCGTCAATAATTCTGCCATCAATGATTATTATTCTTCTGTCCACGTAACAACATACATCTAATTCTTTTAACACTTTATTTCCTAATCTGATATTTCCTTTACCGGGCGAGTTGGCCGTGCGGTTAGGAGCGCGTAGCTGTGAGCTCGCATCCGGAAGATAGTGGGTTCGAATCCCACTGTCGGCAGCCCTGAAGATGGTCTTCCGTGGTTTCCCATTTCCACACCTGGCAAATGCCGGGGCTGTACATTAATTAAGGCCACGACCGCTTCCTTCCCATTCCTAGGCCTTTCCTATCCCATCGTCGCCATAAGGCCTATCTGTGTCGGTGCGACGTAAAGCAACTAGCAAGAGATATTTCCTTTTTCAGCTGACCTTATTCGACTGCGTTCCATTCGTTTGTTTTAATATATTTATCTCTATCTTGTACTTCTTCATGTAGACTGTGTCCACATTATTCAATAACTTCTCGAGATCTTCTCGGTCTTACATAAAGTAACTAGGCAAACCTCAAATAATTTACAGTTATACATTCCTCAGGAGTTCCGAGCACTAAACAATATCCCTATGATTTATTTTAACATTGCAGGTATCTGTAAAGCCTATAAATAAGACCACATTCTTGTTTCTATATCGGGAAGTTCAATTTGTTTTGAGTAGGAATGCCTCGTCAGACGGTGTGACTATTTGTCCCGATAATATTGAACACAATGTTCCTCGCTATTACTGGTGTCTGCTAATGAACTCGGACGGCGCCAGTGTTGTGCAACCTGCAACTATGTGACTTACATGACTTTCGATGTGGATTGTCTGACCGTGGGATATTTCCGTCCCTCAGCACCAAGCAGTAGATGCTTACTGATAGATCAGAACACATGCAGTTTGTAAGTGAAACGAGAAATGTTGATAAACGTTAATTCATTACTGATTCATGGTTTAAATTATAAATAGGTCTTAATAAACAGTAGTTTACATATGTGCGGTGAAATTGTAATGTTTCGACGATTTTTTATTAGATTAATTTACAATATTTTTGTTGCTGTTTATATAAGATTGTATGTTCAATTATATTAATTTAATTTGTTTATTTATCTAATCTCACTCCAGGTGAGAGCAAAAGTGACACAAAATAACTAAGAGTAGAAAGGAAATCATAACTACTGTAAAGTTACTACTAATACAAATTTAACAATTATAACAATTAACTCAGATTAGTATCTGCCTTACGTCGCAACGACACAGAGAGGTCTTATGGCGACGATGGGATAGGAAAGGGCTAGGAGGGGGAGGAAGCGGCGGTGGCCTTAATCAAGGTACAGCCCCAGCCAGCATTTGCCTGGTGTGAAAATGGGAAACCACGGAAAACAACCTTCAGTTTTACCGACAGTGTGGTTCGAACCCACTATCTCCCGAATGCAAGCTCACAGCTGTGCGCCCCTAAACTCACAGCTAACTTGCTCGGTTTAATTTACTTAGCTGTACGGGAGTGAATTTGCGTGAATTGAAGATATCGTACTCATAAGAAGTATATAATGGGTATGAAGGTACAGAGGATGATTGCTAGTGCAATAATTGTTAACATATAAACGTAGGTATGAAATTAAAATTTAAAACAAGCAATAATAATAATAATGGCTCAGACGGTAAGGCGCTGGCCTTTTGACCCCAACTTGGCAGGTTCGATCCTGGCTCAGTCTGGTGGTATTTGAAGGTGCTCAAATACGTCAGCCTCGTGTCGGTAGATTTACTGGCACGTAAAAGAAGTCCTGTGGGACTAAATTTCGGCACCTCGGCGTCTCGGAAAACCGTAAAAGAGTAGTTAGTGGGACGTAAAACAAATAACATAATAATAATAATAATAATAATAATAATAATAATAAAATGTGTTTAATGACCCTTGAATGCCACTGGTTTCAGGAAACATTGTACAACCGAAATTCTATTGTAAAAATGGATTCTTTAACTTGACACCGCGTCTACAGTCCTGGATCTCTCGCTTTTAAGTGCCCTTCAGTAGCAACTCTCTGCACTGGGATTCAGTATCACAATCCTGAGCGAAGGAGGACAGTGCCTAAGCACCTAGATTTCTCAGTCTTCCGGTTTCGATGGAAAAATATGATGGTTTATTGGAAGTGAAAATGCTTCTAATCTCGAGATTGGTGTACTGTGACACTTGCCAAATTTAGTTTTTTACAATTTGCTTTCCGTCGCACCGACACAGATAGGTCTTACGGCGACGAAGCGAGGGGAAAGGGCTAAGAGTGGGAAGGAAGCAACCGTGGCCATAATTAAGGTACAGCTGGTGTGAAAATGAGAAGCCACGTGAAACCATCTTTGAGGCTGCTGACAGTGTGGTTCGAGCTCACTATCTCCCGAATGCAGGCTGATACCTACGTGACCCAAACTGCTTGACCACGTGCTTAGTCCTTGCCAAATTCATTCATATCTATGCAATAGTGTAAGTGCAGAACAGGAGCTTGTGGAACGGTCGGAAGGTAGATTATGTATGCTATCTACAGCTATAATGTTTAAATATTTATTGCCTAAACGTGTCATTGGAACAAAAAGTGTCAAAGCACGTGCCCACTACATTTTCTTGCTCGCCAATTGTTTCCCGGAATGAGTCCTCTTAGGCCCCATCTAGAGGAGGAACGTAGAGAGAGACCTCTTGCTTACAATCCATTCCTTTTTGGAGTTTATTGTAGATCACTCGTACCGAAATTAAACCTGCACTCACGTAAAGAGCCATAGTTGTTGATGCAAGTGGATCATCCATTGTCTGAAGTTTCTTCGTACTGTTCTCAGTATATGCCTGTCCTGGGCTACAGTTGTTTGTCTTCCATTAATTCCTGTTTCCTGAAACGTGTGTCAAACTCTAGACACCAGTTTGATGACAAAGAAAATTGCATGTTCCTCGACCTATCACATCCACTATTTCACAACCATTGCTATTCTGAACTATTTATTTATTATGCCGTATAATTAGGCAAAATGCACGTAGGCCTATCATTTCGCCTATATTTGACTTCTCAGATAATATCAAAGTAAACGGTAGTCCTTGGTGCACGAATAGATTTTTTTAATAGAATACTTTTTCAACCCACTATACTGAGAGTCAACTCAAGTCCTAAGTGGTCCCTTTGATGTTAGCCAGACTTCTGGTCAGTGAGGAGGCTTACGCAGAGGTAAATAGTTCTTAGGTTTATTGCTTTTTTCTGAACTCAGGAGCTTCCCTCAGTTTTGTTAGATATTCCTGTGAATTAACTTGACCAATTACAAATTTATGCGTTGTAAAAATATGGAAAATATTTCACAAGTTGTATGTTATTCGGGTTCGTTACCAATTCTTATCTTTCAAACGCAGATGGCTGTGAATAGTTATTTATCTCGGTGGTATTTGTAGCAAAATATATAATTATTTAACACGAGCTTGATATCTTATTGCATTGTGTGCTTACTAAGCTTTGTTTGAGTTCATTCTATTGCGATTTAGTTCGCATAATTTTTACGACGTTGAAGGTGGATCCAAGAAAACTGTTGGCAACACTGGCTGCAGTAGCATGCTCAGTATTTATAATGGCTGCCAGCTGTGAGCATCATGTGGGTGATACTGTGGCGCTTGAGTCATCAGTGAAATACTTTAAAGCTAATAAAAGTGGGGGAAATTAAGTAGGAAGTCTGAACAAATTGTTCTGAACGTTTACAGTAGCCTACGAGATGAGAATCCGCTGTGAACTAGTGAAGAAGTGGTGAAAATAACCGCTCAGCTGACCGGAGTTTCTACGTACATTGTTTATATGGCTCGCACGGAATTTAAAGGAATTTGTATGATGCTTGTTTGTTTAAAGGGGCCTAACATCACAGGTCATCGGCCCAGGAATTTTTATGTTTTCTTGTAGTACTATTTCGTATATGCTGTCCTGTGGTTGTTTATATATGACGTGAGTGTTTCTGACGACACGCCTCCCTAAAGTCGCCGAAAATTCAGTTTTAGTTTTAAGAACGTGTCGGAATTATGGAAACAAGCAATTAAGGCGATAAGGAAAGTGAAACAAAACGTAACTCAACTAAACTGCGTGCCAGATTTCTGCAGCAGAAAACGTTTTTACGTTCGGCTATTCTTCAGTAGGCCTATGTGTCAGCTCAGTTCTAACCATGCACTAGCCATAACTAAAACAGGAAGGGCCTTACACGGTATGGGTATAAGATCCTTAGCGTAAACGAAGTAATAATAATAATGGTAATAATAATAATAATAATAACAAATAATTTGTACTTTATGTTCGTAACTGTCCTCTACCTGCAGAAATGTCATGAGAGGATCATGAGTTCGTTTTCACCTTCCGAATTACGAGACAATATTTACAACTTTCCTGGAAACACTGCATTTTGCAGTCCCACTCACAGCTGGGTTTTCAGCTTGTTGGACTGTGAGAAACTGCCACTAACAGTCGTGGCACGGGAGCGGAATCGTATACTTATGTCGTCGTACTTTTCGTTGTAAGTCCCCATGTGCCTCACACAAATTGCATTATGAAATAAAAATAAACATTGCTTCTCTTGCCTTGGTATTCGTCGGTAATCTGTAGGTTTTACATGATCAGTAAAGGAATAAATAATAAATAATCAAACTACAACGGTGTGAAAAGAAATAATGTCTTTCGATGCTACGTTATTTAAGAATGAAGTATTTGTCAGATAGATGCTCGACGTTAATAATAAGCCGCTTGTGGCGGAGAAGGAGAACTGAGATTGGAAGGGGAAACGCGGAAGGATACTTTTCCTAAGCTCTTGAGTTGACTTTCAGTATAGCTTACCAGCGTGATAACATCTTGGATACCGAGCTCGATAGCTGCAGTCGCCTAAGTGCGGCCAGTATCTAGTATTCGGGAGATAGTGGGTTCGAACCCCATGGTCGGCAGCCCTGAAGATAGTTTTCCGTGGTTTCCCATTGTCACACCAGGCAAATGCTGGGGCTGTACCTTAATTAAGGTCACGGCCGCTTCCTTGCCAGTCCTGGCTATTTCCTGCCCCATCGTCGCTATAAGACCTATCTGTGTCGGTGCGACGTAAAGCCAATAGCAAAAAACAAAAAACATCTTGGATACTTCGTCCTAAACCGGTGCATCTGCACAACCGTATCTTTGCGGCGTGTTGTTCGGCCCAATGCCCTACTGGCACTCCCTTTGCTTGTGGTAACATCGCTACTTGTGGCTTGAGTTATTGTTGTTGACTGAGCTTTAATGGGTCGAAAATCTTTTGTCATCAGGCTTGTGTCGTAATAGCATAACTTGCATTGCTGTGGTGTCTGCAAAGTGTGTATTTTAAAGTCACATTTTAGACATTGATTTGGGATAAATTTTCTAGGGCTTGAAGCAGAGGAACCTCAGGAAAAGTTTTACTGAGGATATCCAGCCATAGTCACCATGGCCGGAGATCACCCATTAACACTAAACTCCTCAATAACATCTTCACCATCCTGTCCTCTTGTTTTTGAACAGTTATGAAGAATGTTCTACAGTGTGGTTACGTTTGTAGGCCTGCAAGACTGACTGGTTGTGCCTCGTATTGTCGATGTTGTATAGTTATTGTTGTTGTTTGAGTCGTCAGTCCATAGACTGTTTGATGCAGCTCTGCATGTCACCCTATTATGTGCTAAAATTTTCATTTCTACGCAATTCCTCCATCCTACATCTGCGCTAATCTGTTTGTCATATTCATACATTGGTCTACTCCTACCGCTCTTACCGCCCCCATTTGCCTCAAAACCAACTGAGCAAGTCCTGGGCGTCTTAAGATTTATCCCATCATTCTGTCTGCTCTTCTCGTCAAAGTTAGCCAAATCGATCTCCTCTCACCAATTCGATTCAGCGTCCCTCCATTGGTGATTCGATCTATCCATCTCATCTTCAGCATCCTTCTGTAACACCACATTTCAAAAGCTTCTATTCTCTTTCTTTATGAGTTAGTTATCGTCCATGTTCTTCTTCCATACAATGCCACGCACCACACGAAAGTTTTCAAAAACATCTTATTTTTCCTATATCAGTGTTTCAAGTGCACACATTTCTTTTCTTAAGAAAGACCTTCCTTCCTTGTCCTAGTAAGTTACGCATTTTATATCCTCCTTACTGCTGCCATCATTAATTATTTTACTACCCAAATAACAATATTCATCTACTTCTTTTAATACTTCATTTCATAATCTAAATATGACCTGCATCACCTGGCTTCGTTCGGCTGCATTCCATTACTTTTGTTTTGGACTTAGTTATTTTCATCTTGTACTCCTTACTCAAGACTCCGTCCATACCATTCCGCAATTTCTCCAGATCTTCTTCAGTCCCTGATCAAAAGAATAGGAAATGACTTGAATGCCGCCTTTATTTCCCTAGCCTTTTAACTCAGGTAATGATAGGGAAAGCACACTTATTTTTGATTTCAGTGCACTCTCCCGTACAATCATTTTACTGAAAATGTCCAGCAGGCGTAAAATCTTTTTACAATAGTATTACAATTTATTTGCTGAACATAACAGGCTTCCTACCAAATACATGTTCCCATTCAAACCAAATAATAAATTAAAATGAAACAAAATAAAATAATATTCTAAATCTACTATGTGTGCACTCACATGGGCGGGAGACCGCGCCACATGTAAGCGCCACCCCTATACTATGTGGACACTCACATGGTCGGAAAACCGTGCCTAATGTGAGCTCCACCCCTATAACTCTAAATGTCTTAATTTTGTGACCCCACACACAGGCGGTAACCAATCCACATGAGAGGTGCCACACCTATAGCTTCTGTCTGGGCGTGCTGTTCCACCCTGGTGAGGAAAGAAAAGGAACCACCCTCCCTGGAACAACACGTCCGGCCCCCGCATGCAGTTGACAAAGTTAAATCCTCGCCATTCCGTTTGGCGGCAGGTCACACGGGTGCTGGCGCCCAGTTCCACATGTATCCTGCCTCTCTCTCTCTCTCTCCTTTCTCAACCTCTATTTATTAACACTTGTCAACCACACTAGGGATAGGACCGACGCGTAGAGTCCTTTTTCACTCAACGGCTAGTGGTCCTACGACAGTGAAATGGCCGATTGTTATACAGGGTGGTTGGTAACAACGTGAACCGCGTACATGAGCGCTAGAGGGTTGGTCACACTGATAAATAATTTGAAAAAATAATTCGATATCTCGCACCTTTGTCATTTTATCAGCTGATGAAGTTAGCCAATCAGATAGCTTCGCGGGAGAATTCAAATGGGCTTTGTGAGGCGATCCTGTTAAATCTACACATGGTTTAAGACCGGCTTGACAGCCATGTCGAGAAATTATCATCAAACACAAACACACCATGGGTTTCAGTCGGTGTCGCCGTAGCGTCCTTGCTATGACGCCATCCCGCCAGTTTGGAAGTTCGTGCTCAAATCCCTCTCCCGGCGAAGTTTTCTTCTTCGATTGATTTCTTCTTCGATTTGACAGAAGTTCCAATGAATATACAGTCAGCAGTTTCAGGATGTAGAATGCGAATGGGTGGTATACAGGGATGCTTTCCTAGGAACAACATTGTGTAGGGATGGGTAAAAGGGAACATCTTGGTAGAATGAAGTGAGGGCAGCTTGTAACCAAGAAAAAGGAAAGGCTTATCAAAAATGACTCCAAATTAGGACGGGTGCAGAAAGGGAGTTGTACGTAGATGAAGGAAACAGAATGGAACAATTCCTAGGGAATCACAAGACTGATGGAAGGAATATTGCGGAAAATTTAAAGCAAAAGGATATATTTCTGTTGATGTGAACAGTTGGGTTCATGGGGTGGAGAACAACGATGGTCGTGAAATTTACGCTCGAGGAAATGGAAAGAATGGTAAATATATAATACTGTCATAAAGCAGTAAGAATAAATGGAAGTAGACCTGAGATGGTAAATATAATGGAAAGGCAGGGACGAAATGGCTTCACGGAGTAACAGGATTATCATGGAATATTAGCAAGGTAATTTCTGATTGGGCGAAAGCAGTAATTTTTCGATCTATGAGCAAAGGAACATAAAAGGTTGCAACAAATACGGAAATATTTCATTGATCAATATACCAGGCAATTTTGTCAAAGCATCTTGGAGGTGAGAGGGTGCGATTGACGGTTGATATTATAGCCACCGTCAGTTCTGGGAGTCAACCTAGTATCTGTGGCAGATGAAACTTGAGTAGGTATCCTCGGTTGTCTGATCTATACTACGATACAACAGACAATCGGCACGAGGAACGGCTTATTTCTGATCATATGCGCCTGAGCTAAAAGGCTCGACTGCCTGTCTAGCCCCGAACGTCATAGCTCCCCAGCCTCAAACAGGTTTTCAGTTCCTCGCTGACAAAATGCGCGTACGGGTATCAACTGCCGGCGCTGATCTAGTAACTCGTCAATATTTTTAGTGGATTAATACTCTCTCTATTTCGAGGACGAACAAATGAAAAATCGTGTATGCCACTTGTACGCCCCTCGAATTCCTCACGACATAAAATTTGCTTCCTTATTAACTACACAATGCGTTTAGTCTACTTATATGAAATGGACCATCTATGAAAAGACGTGGGTGGCATTACCATAGCGTTCCGCTGCTACGCGGCCGTGTATACATATATTAAGGCGGCAATATCGAAATAAATAAAACATTTGACGTAAGTTTAAAGAAATGTTCTGTAACGTTCATAAATAATAATAATAATAATAATAATAATAATAATAATAATAATAATAATAATAATAATAATAATAATTGTACCGCAGGTACACTTACTACGTACATTTAAACTGAGCGCCTTTTAGATGGTCATCTGCGATGTGAACCTTGAACTGTGTATCAGAAGAAGTTTTGAACTTTATCTTCAGATGTCTCTACTGTCGATTTATGTGCCATCTCTGGTGGGAGGATGGACAATTAATTTTCAAAGAAATTTGTAGTTTCTAGATTTACATAACCGAAATGTTTGTAGGTTGTTTTGTGTTCTAAGGTTATTAGCGCTGCTATCTCTTCCTTCTTTATGAAATTATCAGCCAATCAGAAATTTTGGATATTAATTCAATTAGCGAATCAAAATTGAGGGTGTGCACAGGCCTTCGGCCTAGAGAGTTCTGGAACCTCCCTCCCCCCCCACCCCGCTATAAAAGCTGGAACAATTTTGGGCCATGTTGTCCAGTTAAGAGGTTTAGAGTACGTACATAGTGGAGGCAGGGAGCAAGCCTTGCCCGTCGTCGGAAGGCCCACCAGCTCAAGGTAATGGCAGACATTTTTTTTGCTAGTTGTTTTACGTCGCACCGACACAGATAGGTCTTACGGCGACGATGGGACAGGAAAGGGCTAGGAGTGGGAAGGAAGCGGCCGTGGCCTTAACTAAGGTACAGTCCCAGCATTTGCCTGGTGTGAAAATGGGAAACCACGGAAAACCATTTTCAGGGCTGCCGACAGTGGGGTTCGAACCTACTATCTCCCGAATACTGGATACTGGTCGCACTTAAGCGACTGCAGCTATCGAGCTCGGTAGACATCTTTTAATCATGTGATAGTTTCAGAAAGCTGACTTGAGGGGAAGGTTTGAAAATTCTTTCTTAATGTAAAGTTCAACATCGTCTTTTAAATGTAAATTGTCAAATAATTCTAAGGATTTTATTCTAACTTAGGTAATAAAGAGTGTTCACCCTCTTTTAATTCCCGTTCAACTTGGTTTGGGGTGACTACGATTTTTTAAAACTTTAACATTTATCTCTTCTTTTGGAACTTAATATTTTTCTTCTTCTAGTCACCCTCTGTAGTACAGGCTTACCCTCTTTAACTTAGGGCCATAATCCCAGATATAAATTTAAGTGTTTCAAGGTGTATTTCCAAAGGAGTGCAATTTTCGCCACCTAGCATGTTCTTCACGGCCGATATGTTGAACCTTTCCATTTGATTACTGAGGCCATTTAGTTTCGGCACTTATTGTCCCTGCTTGATTTCTAGCTATTCATTGTAAGATTGTAAATTAGACTGTCGAGTGGGTAGGACAGTAAAAACTGTCTTGTAGTGATCTAAATTTGGATTAGAAAATTGTGCCTGGGAGAGGCTAGATTGTAATAAGCTTTGGAGTGTAGTCTCCTTCACTATAATTGAATGGAGCAATGGTGCTCTTTTGAATATTGTAACTTTGGAACTACAAGCTCATTTCTACAACTTATTGTGTACCTGAACTTGATCTTCCTTGTTATTTGAACCAACGAGCTCCTGATTTGTTGTTGTTTACCAAAGTTTAAAATCTGAAATAAAAAAGGGAAAGAAATATACGTAAAATATCCAATTATAGTGTTTTAAATTCCGCTTTGATCTTTTCTCTGTCCACCCATTCACGTCTGCACCTTCTTACACCTCTACAACCTACGAAAGCACGGTAACAATAATAAAATAAATAATAATATAATGTTAATAAAAGTGAGGAAAATGGAGGAGGATAGGCCATATAAGAACGAATGAAGTTACATTTAATATAAATGAAGGAACTGTATTTAAGAAATTTTATTTCAGTATTGAATCTAAATATTGGAAACTTACTTTGCTAGCTTTAGTATTCTTCGCTGACGGCTCATTGGTATTTCCATGACAGCGATGATAGAAGTTGATGGTCTTGGCAATCAAAATCGAAGTTCCTTAATATTTCATGGTAAACAAATATGGGACAGAAAATATTTAAAAATCATTTTTATATACTTTGTATAACGTACAAGTATTAGAACTGATATTTTCGGAGAAAAGTCGACGTTTGAGAATGGAAATATCTTGATTATCTCCCTCATTATGCCTCGTACGATAGCAAAACATAAAAATAAAATATGGCGAAATTATATCTGACATAACATTTAGTATGTACAATGTATCGATAGAATTGATATTAACGGAGAAATTTGAAATTTCCGGTTTTGGCCCCTTGAATATTGATACTAATAAATAATTTATATCGTAGTACATAACACGGTCATACCTAAACTTAAATACCGAGTTTCGAGAAATGCTGTTGTGCCGAATTCCCATAATGCCCTAACAAACAAAGCCAAAGGCAAACATCTGACACTTATTTTGAATTTTCTATACCTAATCCGAGGCAAACATTTGAGAAAAATTCGAGGTGTATAGACAAAATTATAGATTTATCTACGTAGATATTCTAGAAATTATTCATATGAATAATACCGTGAAAATCGGTTCTTCGACGGGTTAAGATTTACTAGCTTTGCTAAATTGAACAGTTGATTAGGTGATTACCCTCTTTGCTCATAGAAGAGTGTTCTAATCCCAACATTGTCAGTCGATAAGCGAGATATCTTTGAACTGCGAGATCCACGTTAGTAGATTTATTAACAGGCTCTAGACCCCTTAAGGGCAAAATTCCGGCATTCTCTCGTGTCTTAAGACCATCACTTTTGAAGAGATTTTGAGCACGTTAATATTATTATTATTATTAGCGTCCTCCATGGCTCCCGGACTGAAATCACGATAAAACCATGTGAAAGTTATGCCTGAAAAAACGGATGTAAGATAAGTTCTCTCTGAGAACACCGGAGTCCTCTGTCATTTTCATTCCGGTAACATTCAATAATCATTTGGGGTCACCACGGGGTGTGTGAGTCAGACCTCGCCAACAGGAATGTTCCTTCATCTTGGTGCAAATTGTTTCTTCACCACTCATCTAATCCGGTCCTTGAACGAATCAGGTTAACTAGATTATTATTATTATTATTATTATTATTATTATTATTATTATTATTATTATTATTATTATTATTATTATTATATTTCTTGTTTTACTTTTTGTTGCCGTTAGGGTCTACTATGGTCAACGTTGACTACGTTGAGCACCATTCATTTCTGGTTCTTCTTTCGACCAGTCCAGTAATTTCTTCATCCTTTTGGAATGGGATTCTTTCCGTTTTTGCGACCAGGTGTTAATGGTCCGTTTTCTATTCGTGAGATCTTGGTTGATCATTTGATCTCCGAATTCCGTAATTTTGTTGATGGTCATCCTATAATAAAGTCTATTACATACTGCATCCAGGGGTATAAGTTTTTCCTCCATGTCCTCCTTTACTCCTTTAAGCCAATTATATTTGTATCTTCCAGCAATCCATATATTCCAGAATTCTCTTAGCTGTTTTCTTTGGAGGAATTCTTTTGATGTGTCCATAGACACAAAGTCCTCTTTTTTTATAAAATATTGTTGTGATATTTTCTGTCGTTTTGTATAATTCCGCATTCAGTCGAAATTCTTGCTCCACTTTCCTAGGCCCTTGTATTTTCCACAAGATTTTTCTCTCTTTTCTTCTCGATGTTTTATAGTAAGCCCTTCCTGTTCAATAGAATGGATTCGATCGCATGCAAACTACTGTATTTATCACAGTGTTGTAATGGCTCAGTTTTGCAGTGATTGAGGTTGATTCTTTGTTATATAGATTGCGGCAAACTGATACGCTGTTTCTACCTTTCTTGTTCTTTCGTGGTAACACTGTAGAAGTCAAACACTCCCCTAATTATTCTTACTATTATTATTATTTATATATTTTCATGATTAGCTTTACATCGTAGATACAGACAGGTCTTGTGGCGGTGATGGGATAGCAAAGGGCCAGGGGTGGGAAGGAAGCGGCCCCGGCCTTAATTATGGTACAGCCCCATCATTTGCCTGGTGTGAAAATAGGAAACCACGGAAAACCGTCTTCAGCTCTGCTGACAGTGGGGTGTGAACCCACTTTCTCCTGAATGCAAGCTCAGAACTGCGCGCCCCTAACCGCACGGCCAACTCGCTCGTTATTGTTATTATTATTATTATTATTATTAATATTATCATTATTATAATTAATTTATCTTACATCTTCAGTCTGCAAGCCTGTATCTCCACAATCCACTATCTGCAACTAGCTGTATGGACTCCTTTAGTTCACGCCTCTAGTGCCTTTATCATTAAAAACTGTGTCTCACCGAGCGAAATGGCAATGTGGCTCATCGACCCCGATAGCTGCAGTCGCTTAAGTGCGGCCAGTATTCAGTATTCCGGAGATAGTGGGTTCGAACCCCACTATCGGCAGCCCTGAAGATGGTTTTCCGTGGTTTCCCATTTTCACACCAGACAAATGCCAGGGCTGTACATTAATTAGGGCCACGGCTGCTTCCTTTCCACTCCTAGCCCTTTCCTATCCCATCGTCGCCATAAGACCTATCTGTGTTGGTGTGAAGTAAAGCCAATTATATATTAAAATAAAATGTCTAACCATCGTCACCTTGGTCTTCTTCTCCTTCCCTTACCCTCCATGGCTGACTCCATTATTCTCTTAGATAACCTTTCCTCCTCCATTCATCTTATTATTATTATTATTATTTTTTTTTTTGCTAGGGGCTTTACGTCGCACCGACACAGATAGGTCTTATGGCGACGATGGGATAGGAAAGGCCTAGGAGTTGGAAGGAAGCGGCCGTGGCCTTAATTAAGGTACAGCCCCAGCATTTGCCTGGTGTGAAAATGGGAAACCACGGAAAACCATTTTCAGGGCTGCCGATAGTGGGATTCGAACCTACTATCTCCCAGATGCAAGCTCACAGCCGCGCGCCTCTACACGCACGGCCAACTCGCCCGGTATTATTATTATTATTATTATTATTGTTATTATTATTATTATGTATGAACTTAATGCGAGTGCTCAAAGAACATTTCATTAATCTCAGGTAAAAAATGTTTCATTTACGTCGATGTTGTCGCATTAATATAGCCGCTTAGCAGCGGAACGCTATAGACATGCCACCCACGTTTTCTCACACATGATCCATTTCATATAAGTAGTTCATTCCTGTAGCACTCATTCAGAAGAGCAATGGGAGTGACTTTTATCAGTCAAATATTACAAATACTTTCGCGTTTTCCACGCTGCTAGTTGCTGGCCATTGCAGACGTCGCGACAGATTCTATCGCAGCCCGCCCGGATTGAACTTGGCACATGCTCCTTGTTGCATTGCGTTTCCTGGAAGTGGAACGTATCCGTCCGACCAAAAGCAATGGATCTCTACGGTCACGGAATAAAAATTAAATGTCCAATAAACACGCGCACACACACACTTGAAGTCGACAGCGCTAGTGAACAGTTAGACTGGCCTGTCTTCAGGCGATCGTCTTTTTTAGTGACGTCATTGGTGCACTCTGTAGCCAACCTCCATAGCCACGCGTGAATTACTGTATACTATGTGAGGTTGAATGTGATATTTTAAAAGTTTAACTGCCGACCACCGAGCTAAACGGTGGGCGTGGTAGTTCAGTGAATTTGCCGCCAGCCTGTCATTCTCACCAGAGGGCTACAATTCGAATCCCGACAAATGCATCAGAGGTTAAAAACGGATTTCACATAACAGTCGTTCGGATTTCACATAACATTAACAAGTTCAAGCAACAAGCAGTCTTATATGAACCCAGCGAGTTTGCCGCGCGGTTAGGGACGTGCAGCTGTGAGCTTGCATTCGGGAGAGAATGAGTTTTAACCCCATTGTCGGCAGCCCTGAAGATGGTTTTCCGTGGTTTCCCATTTTCACAACAGGAAAATACTGGGGCTGTACCTTAATTAAGGTCAAGGCCGCTTCCTTCCGACTCCTAGCCCTTTCCTACTCCATCGTCGCAAGAAGATCCATTTGTGTCGGTGCGATGTAAATCAAAGTGTAAAAAAAAGTTATATGATTGTTAATCTTGTGATAGGGAAACCACAGGATCCTCAGTTCTAAGACTGTAAATCTCGAGTCCATAAAGAACGAGACCTACAGTCTTACGTGACCGTTCTTCTTGTGTTCATAACCAAGGAGGCGTCCTGTTTTGTGAGTCTGTTTATCTGATGATTTTCGGTTGGACTGTGAGACTTTAACCTTGGCTCGGGGACCGGGTACTTGCACAGTCTCTACACTTCTCTACAACTCACACACAACATATAACACGTTCCTCTACTACACCTACAAGCAGTACATCACACGGCAGAGGCCGCCCACTCTCCACGGAGTATAGGCCCAAGACTCCGGTTACAACAGCTGTACGAAATGATGTGATTGTAAACCTCTGACATAAAAATGTTACGTGACTGTTAATCTTGTGTTCAAAAGCAACGAGAAATACTGTCTTCTGTGACCATTAACCTTATGATTTAAAGTGACCGGATCTCACAGATTTACTTGAGTGTCAGTCTTCTGTTCATAAATCATGGGACATACAATTTTTTTAATGTTACTGTTTATACATCCTACTAATTACTATTACCTCTAATACAGTTTTCGGAGACTTGGAGGTGATGGATATGTTATCCCGCTGCAGTACTTTTACGTGCCGGGAATCTTCCGACAGGAGGCTGGCGTATTCATATACCACCGTACTGAGCTTGTAGCGAACCCACCAGCTCGGGCTCAGAAAGCTATCACTCTACCATCTGAGCCATTAAGCCAAGTTACGGATCCACTGTTTAACGTGACTGTTAATTTTATGATCATTAGCCGCGGAAAAAGCATTACTACAGGGACATGACTTCTTCCGTTTAAAAACTCATGTATTGATCTTTCTTTCTTTCTTTCTTTCTTTCTTTCCTTCTTAATCCGTTTACCGTCCAGGGTTGATTTTTCCATAGGACTCAGCGAGGGATCTCACCTCTACTGCCTCAAGGGCAGTGTGCAGGAGCGTCAGAGTTTGGGTCGGGGATACAACTGGTAGGGGGACCAGTACCTCGCCCAGGTGGCCTCACCTGCTATACTGACCATGGGCCCTGTGGGTAGATGAGAAGATTGGATGGGGCAGACAAGGAAGAGGGAAGGGAGCGGCCATGGCCTTAAGTTAGGTACCATCCCGGGGTTTTCCTGAAGGAGAAGTGGGAAACCCACGGAAAAGGACTTCGAGGATGGCTGAGGTGCGAATCGAACCCGTCTCTATTCAGTTGACCTTCCGAGGCTGAGTGGACCCCATTCCAGCCCTCATACCATATTTCTAATTTCGTAACAGAGCTGGGAATCGAACCCGGGCCTCGGTGGGCGGCAGCTAATCTCACTAACCACTACAGCACAAAGGCGGACGTCGTGCATTGATAAGGATCTGAATCGTGCCCACCTTACTGAGAAGCTTCGAAGATATCACCGATTTACCTCACCCCATTCCCCTTTAAGCACCACACCGAGCGAGTTGCTGCGTGGTTTGGCCACGTAGCTGGCAGCTTGTATTCGGGAGATAGTGGGTTCGAACCCCACTGCCAAGAGCCCTGAAGGCAGTTTTCCGTAGTTTCCCATTTTCACACCAGGAAAATACTGGGGCTGTACCTTAATTAAGGCCACGGCCCCTTTCTTCCCACTCCTATCCCTTTCCTATCCCATCGTCACCGTTAGACCTCTCTGTGGTGGTGCGACGATAAAGAAAATTGTAAAGGGAAAAAACAACAATACACGTCACTTACCATGGCTCATGACATAGATTTATAATTACGTAAAATTCCACACTTGCTCTTACATAGCCTTTCCCGCACTTTAAATTAAACTCTACTAATACCTCCAAACTCGTCTGTAGAGTTTGGTCCGAGGAAGTGACACAAGGGACACTCTTGAGCTGGAACGCTCTAAACTCACGAAAATACGCTTGAAATATAGATCGTTCGTCACCATGACAATGGTCTGAGACATGCCCTTGCAAAACGGTGCATTCTACCTCGAGAGACATCTGAATAATCATCTACACAACTCAAAAAAAATATTTGAAATAGGCACGTTATGTGGTAGGGCTTGTGTAGTCCTGTGGTAAGTGGTAGAAAGCGAGAACACTGTATGCACACTAGTAATTCAACTGCTTGTGTATAGTAGGCCTTCAGCAGATGTCGCTGCCTACGTCTGTTTTGTTTGCCTGTGGTTTAACGTCGCACTAAGACATGGAAGGTTTTCCGCGATGCAAGGATGAGAAAGCGATAGGACTGAGAAAGTAGCGGCCGTGGCCTTAACTAAGGTATAGCCCCAGCATTTGCCTGGTGTGACAACGAGGAACCACGGAAGACTATCTTCAGGGCTGCCAACAGTATGATTCGAACTCATCATCTCCCGAATGCAAGCTCACAGCAACGCGACCCTACACGTACGGTCAACTTGCCAGGTACTGCGGTCTGTTTTGAGCCTAGATTGAACTATTCCATTTCAGATGAAGACTGGTAGTAGTGTATACAGTGCAGAAAGAGCTTCAGCTTTTACGTTTTTGTGCAATGCGTATTTTCCAATTTGACCAAGCCAGAATTGTGGCGTACCGAGCTCGATAGCTGCAGTCGCTTAAGTGCGGCCAGTATCCAGTATTCGGGAGATAGTAGGTTCGAACCCCACTGTCGGCAGCCCTGAAAATGGTTTCCGTGGTTTCCCATTTTCACACCAGGCAAATGCTGGGGCTGTACCTTAATTAAGGCCACGGCCGCTTCCTTCCCACTCCTAGCCCTTTCCTGTCCCATCGTCGCCGTAAGACCTATCTGTGTCGGTGCGACGTAAAACAACTAGCAAAAAAAAAAAAGAATTGTGGCGTTGATTAAGGCTGGACGTATACAAGGAGTAGTATCACGCATCGTATGGGTACCCAATGTGTAGTGTTAAAACTTGGAAAAGGTACCTTGAGACCAATGGTGTGACTGGCAGACCGAAGGAAAGTTGACCGAGGGTGACAACGCCAAGATCAGTATATCCGTGTAGCAGCGCGGAAGAGACCAACTCCGACTGCTCAAAAATTATGAGATGACTTCTTGAGTGCAACCGGGTCTTTGTGTCAACACAGACTGTACGCAACCAGCTGCATAGTGCCCAATTAATATCATTTCGACCGATTCAACATGTTCAACATTTTCATCGTGTTGGGAGGTGAAGGTGCACCATCCACAATCTTAACTGGGGGTTGGATGAATGGGGTAATGTCATGTTTGCAGGTGGAATACGGATGTCAGTTAGGTCAGATACATGAAGAAAAGAGGTGTGGAGATGTAAAGGATGCAGTAGAAAGTACCAGCATGTTCAAGTGCTGCATGCATTTGGAGGTGGTGGTGTAATGTTTCGGGCTGGGATTATGCATGGTCATCGCAAACTTTTGATGCCAGTTCGAGAGACATTACATGCCCTGAGGTATACCCATGAAGGTGTTCAATCATTTGTACAAGTCTGCTGAATTGAAATGGCGTATGGCTTTTAGTGCCGGGAGTGTCCGAAGACATGTTCGGCTCGCCAGGTGCAGGTCTTTCGAGTTGACTCCCGTAGGCGACCTGCGCGTCGTGATGAGGATGAAATGTTGATGAAGACAACACATACACCCAGACCCCGTGCCATTGGAATTAACCAATTAAGGTTAAAATCCCCGACCCGGCCGAGAATCGAACCCGGGACCCTCTGAACCGAAGGCCAGTACGCTGACCGTTCAGCCAACGAGTCGGACAGTCTGCTGAATTAATTTTCGTCGACGACAATGCTCACGCTCCTCGATGTGTATCAGTTAGGAACTTCATAACAGAGTGGAGGAGGGATAACATGCATATGAATTGGCCAGCTGATTCATCGGATATAAACGGCTTTAAGCAAGTATGGGACATACTAAAAACGACTGTTTTTAATCATCCTCAACCTCCACAGACACTCCCAGACCTCATTATAGCTGTCCAGATGGAATGGGACCTTCATCCTCAAGATGACGTCAATACCGGATGAGTCAGCTGCGCCTGACGTTTCTGCTTTTAGGCATCCCAACGAACGTCAGTGGGGTGATTTTGGTCGATTTTCCTTTGCCGTATACCAAGCTACACTTGGACGAAGCGGGACGAATTTTAAAACCAAGTAAGCTTTCTGATAAACGGGAGGCAGTATTCACCGTGGCATAGTGGACAAACCACAGACGTGTTCACGCATGTTGCGATGGTAGGTGGGTTCGAATACCACGAGCGATAAATATATTTATTCACATTTTAATCTTTGAGGATCAAATAAGAAGCCATTCGTGCTACATTCGACCAATAGCATGCATGGTGAATGTGTAATGGCCTGACACTTTGTGTAGCCTAAGAGTCCTGGTCATTTCTTCGCTATGTATTCAGCAGATGAGTATGTTGACATGCTCCTCATGTACGGCGAAGCAAGACTGAATGCACAGGAAGCGCAGCGCCTTTACCAGGAAAGATTTCCACACAGTCAACTACCAAACGCAAATACGTTTAGGAGGGGGGGGGGCGACGTTTGCGTATAACTTCGTTGCTTTCCCTAACTGTTCGTGTTAGAGAGGCACCAGTTACGTCCGGTGAAACTGCTGAGATAGTTTTACACATTGCGGGAGAATCCTCGCACGAGTACCCGGGCAGTAGCACAACAGGCCAATATCAGCCAGTCGTCTGTTGTAAGGATATTGCATTCCAGCTTTTTCGTCCGTATCACCTGCAACGATATCACAGCGTTTGTATCTCACATTATGCTTTACGTCCCACTAACTACTTTTTCGGTCTTCGGAGACGCCGAGGTGCCGGAATTTAGTCTCACAGGAGTTCTTTTAAGTGGCCGTAAATCTACCAACACGAGGCTGACGTATTTGAGCACCCTCAAATACCACCGGTCTGAGCCAGGATCGAACCTGCCAAGTTGGGGTCAGAAGGCCAGCACCTCAACAGTCTGGGCCAATCAGCCCGGCCATTTCATAAAAATGGCTCTGTGAATCGTCATAATATGTACTACTGGAGTGTTAAAAATCCCCACTGGATAAGGCAGGCAGCATTTCAGGCACAATGGTGAGTAAATGTCTGGTGTGATATACTGGGTGATCACCTAACTGGACCATACTGTATTTCTTTGAGGATCATTTGATAGGAGCGCGGTACCTACAGTTGCTTCAAGACCAACTACCATTGCTGCTAGAGGATGTGCCCCTGTGTGAGCGTGTAACCATGTAGTATCAACACTTCAGTGATCCCCCTCACATGTCAGCAGATGTTCGCAACTATCTGAATGTTACATATCCCGGTCGATGGATAGTAAGGGGAGGACCCGTCACCTGGCCTGCTAGATCGCCCGATTTGACGCCACTGAACTTCTTCCTATAGGGCTATTTGAAGGATGTAGTGTACGCTCAGCAGCCGGAGAATCCTGAAAGCCTTCATAACCTTATTTCGGAAGCCTGTGAATCCGTAACACATACAATGTTGCAATGAGCCAGAATGTCATTTCAACGGCGCGCTGAAACGTGCATTATTGCAGAAGGCCATCTATTCGAACACTTACTGCCCTAACAGGCTCTTGCTCAGTCAAGCGGATTCAAATCCCCAACCATTCAATCCTCGTCCAGCCCTGCTTATAAAACATCCACATAAGCAGCCCTTAATGGCCTAGAACAGTGCCAAAATAAATAAATAAATAAATAAATAAATAAATAAATAAATAAATAAATTAATAAATAAATAAATAAATAAATAAATTTAAATAACTCACGACGTGAGGGCATTCGGTTACATTGGCTCTGTAGATGTTTCTCAAAGTACAAAGTGCGAATAAAATACTGGCGCAAGTGAGATTCGAACCCACCTACCAAACGCAGCATTAACAACAGCGCAATTAACCTATGACACCACGGCGACTCCAGCTAGTTGCTTTCCAGAGAGCCTACTAGATGGACTACTACTTCCGCTTCACAAATGCACACACTTTTCTATCAGTATGCCATCTCTCTCTGTGGTGTAGTGGTTAGCGTGATTAGCTGCCACCCCCGGAGGTCCGGGTTCGATTCCCGGCTCTGCCACGAAATTTGAAAAGTGGTACGAGGGCTGGAACGGGGTCCACTCAGCCTCGGGAGGTCAGCTGAGTAGAGGTGGGTTCGATTCCCACCTCAGCCATCCTGGAAGTGGTTTTCCGTGGTTTCCCACTTCTCCTCCAGGCGAATGCCGGGATGGTACCTAACTTAAGGCCACGGCCGCTTCCTTCCCTCTTCCTTGCCTATCTCTTCCAATCTTCCCATCCCTCCACAAGGCCTCTGTTCAGCATAGCAGGTGAGGCCGCCTGGGCGAGGTACTGGTCATACTCTCCAGTTGTATCCCCCGACCAAGAGTCTGAAGCTCCAGGACACTGCCCTTGAGGCGGTAGAGGTGGGATCCCTCGCTAAGTCCGAGGGAAAAACCGAACCTGGAGGGTAAACAGATGATGATGATGATGATGATGATGATGATGCCATCTCTTTTAGCGTTAATTTCTTACCCTACTGAAAACTCATAATTGGCACGTAGTTTTTACATAACCGTATGATAGTTTGATACATTGTGTAAATGCCTGTCGCATACGGTACATGTTTTTTGTAAAGGTAATGGTGCAGTGAGTGATTAAAGGCGATTGTTGCTTTGTAAAAGGCAAAAGAGAATAGACCATAACGACACCAGAGACGTTCGGTGGGATGCCTAACAGCATAAAACTTCAGGCGCTGCTGACATACCCGGTATACCGATCGCAAGCATGGCACAGCGTGGCATAGACCTGAGTAATATAAGAGGAGCCATCCATGGTACTAAGGCAGAGTGAAGAAGGGATGACCTTCACTAAAATATACACGAACCGTTTGATTCTTACTGTTTATTTGCATTAGATATTGGAAGAAAAACATTAAATTTTTTAAAAGTTTAAATTTCAGGTTGTGTTTTGCTGTGATACAGTAGACTACATTGTGTAACATTATTCGTTTCGTTTCGTAATCTGTTTACACTCCAGGGTCGGTTTTTCCCTCGGACTCAGCGAGGAATCCCACCTCTACCGCCTCAAGGGCAGTGTCCTGGAGCTTCAGTGTCCTGGGCCGTGGATACAACTGGGGAGAATGGCCAGTACCTCGTCCAGGCGGCCTCACCTGCTATGCTGAACAGGGGCCTTTGTGAAGGGATGGGAAGATTGGAAGGGACAGGCAAGGAAGAGGGAAGGAAGCGGCCGTGGCCTTACGTTAGGGACCATCCCGGCATTTGCCTGGAGGAGAAGTGGGAAACCACTTCCAGGATGGCTGAGGTGGGAATCGAACCCACCTCTAGTCAGGTGACCTCCCGAGGCTGAGTGGACCCCGTTCCAGCCCTCGTACCACTTTTCAAATTTCGTGGCAGAGCCGGGAATCGAATCCGCGCCTCTGGGGGTGGCAGCTAATCACGCTAACCACTACAGAACAGAGGCGGAAGTGTGACATTATTACCGTGTTAAATCATTGTTATTGGAAAACATCGCATACTGAAGTCCTAAGAGAGGAACTTGAGTAACGCAAGGAAACCCATTAACAATATACTGTACAGTAAGGTGAGAAAAACACACTCAATGCCGTGAGTATAGTGTTATATTTTCCATCAACAGTGGCATAAACACTCTGCTTGAAGTAATTATATTATGTAAACCATATTTGATCTACTGACCTGATATTGCTGCTATTAGTCTTCAAAGTGCACATGTAGGATGTCAATGAAGTGGTTTAAGCAAAGTGGAAGAGAACAATATGCACAACTCGCTAAAGCCACATTTTTATATTCAAAATCACTTTCATGCAGTCTAATACCATAACCGCATTAATTATAAATTTAAACGATGGTGTGTATATCTCAATGTCACAGTCTGTCTTGATACAAGAATATTGCAACATAGGCTTGTACCTAGGTGCAAACAATTGATTGTATATCATAGAGTGGATTATAGAGAAAAAGAGGCAGCAGTTCGCACATTTTATGGCAACACTGAATGATTTAAAATTGAAAGGCGTGTCCGTCAAGGCTGCATTCTTTCATCATTCCTTTTCAATCGGTATGCGGAAGCAATTATGCGGAAGTTAAATTTAGAGGAACTCGACACTGGTGTGAAGATTGGAGGAAGAACTATAAACAATTTGAAGTTCGCTGATCATACAACCCTGCTGGCAGAAACAGAAGATCTGAAACTTTTAATTTCCTGCCTCAAAGATGAAAGTGAAAAAATGGGCCTCTATCTGAATACTGAAAAGATCAAAGTTATGACTACAGATGAGTGTGGTACAGTTTGTCTCAAGCTAAATGGGGAGAAAATAGAGTGTGTGGGGGATTTCATCTCCTTGGGAGCCAAAATCAGTCAAAGTGGAGATTGCGGTCCTGATATTAAAAGTCTGATGTGTGGATGTGAGAGCTGGACACTGAAACAGGCAGACAAAAAGGAGAATCGACGCTTTTGAGCTATGGTGTTGGCGAAAAATCTTACGAATACCATGGACTGCAAAAATCACCAATAAGGCAGTTTTAGAGGGCACCAAGCCCCGTGTGTCATTGGTTGGTAAGATTATGAAGCTGAGACTAGCATATTTTGGCCACGTTATGCGATCAGATGCACTGGAAAAGGCAATCATGCTGGGAATGATCAGCGGTACAAGAAGACCAAGTCGCCAGAGAACTCGTTGGTTATACACCATTAAAATAGACTCTACCCTCACAACTAACGGAGGCGGTGTGAAACAGGACAACTTAGAGCGCTAATTCATGAATTGCCGATGGTCAGATCCGAATGAACGGATGACATCATCATCATCATCAACAACAACAACAACAACTTTGCCTGAGGTCTTTTACATCGTAGTCTTACAAAATCTGCGATCATTCTCATATAAAGCTTATATTTATGAATGAAGTACACATCAAGAGTTTGGCAATACCTTGTTACTTACGTTGGCAATATCTAAAGTATAACATCTTCGTTTGGAAAACTTGCATCTTAAAGCGTACGATCTGTATGGTCTGATCAGGAATTATACAGCAATAGGCTCTTTTCACTTACATGTTCTCCAAAAACTGAAGTTAAAAAAGGTTTCATATGCTCTTTCATCACATTTCCACATGAATGTTTTCTGGACATGTTACTTCAAGTTTGTTTGTAACATTTATGCCTTAAGTGCCTTGTGTCTCTTGAAAACAGATATACAGCTTGTTAGCCAGTCTACCACTCACTGATAAAGCCACATCATTTGTATAGGCGTGTGTAGAACTACATACAAACTGCAACATACAAGATGTATTTTCTCTCTTCTTTGAGAAATGTTTGACATTCAAATAATTTGATAATGAAACTGACTTTGGTCAAAGTTCCAAATATATCTTTTGTCCACGCTCCCCTCTCTTATAAATATGTTCACTTCCTCCACAAACCCTTGTGCCTGTCGACTAGTATCCTTCTCTACGTCCTTACGTGTGACGAATA